>NW_024465369.1:32187500-32787500 GCF_017591425.1 Ochotona curzoniae | reverse complement strand
GCCTGAATGGTGCTCTCTCCCCTCACTGGTAGTGGGTCCCTACTCTGGCTGTTGAGTTAGTGGTCTGCCTCCTCTTTGTCTTATGCCCTAATGGGAGGAGAATAAATATACTCCCTTAAGTCTCAGACTGTTGCCTGCCAATGACATTGGTTGCTATTTGAGTCAGGTCCAAGAAAAAAAAATTGAACGATATAAAGGGAAAGAAGACATTTGGGCCTCCTTAAATTATTTGCAATAAATTTGAAACTCCTGTAAAGACTGGAGAATCAATTCCTTGACCCTCCATGAATATGTAGAATCCAGTAGCAGAAGGCAGGTGAGTGAATGGTATTTATATGAATAACAAAAGTTGGTCAGAAATCGTGTTGACTGTCCAGTCAGGCCGCTTGAGGTAGAATGGCTTCTCCATCCCTTTTTAATTGGATGATCTTAAGCATGTTAGTTTACTTCATGTTTCACACAGTCTCCTTTCCACCCCCCAAATAATAGCTCATGATAAGGAAATGGAAATTCAATAAGATAATATAATTAGCTTTCCCTTCCCATTGGATCCGTGACTCAACCAACTGCTGACAGAAAATATCTGGGAATAAATGGCACGTGTGCGGAACATGGCTGGACTTGTTGTAATTCTCTAAGCAGTACCATATAGCAGTTACTCAATAGTGTTGACATTGTATTCTGTAAGTATTTTAGAGGCAGAGGTTGGAAACTTTTCTTTCAAGAGCCATTTGGATATTTATAACATCATTTGTGGGCAACACAAAAATGATCAACTTAAAATCAGCATGCAATGGCGTATTGAATTTCAAGTTCTGCCTGTGTTTACCTTGGCAGAGTCACACCAAATGATTTCAGAGGTCTTCTGTGGCCCCTGGACTAGATATTCCTTAACTCTGAAGATATGTGATATGATTTGTATAGGTTCTATACAAAATATTGTGCCTGTATTTTCACAATATGCTGTAACGTTTTGATTATGTGCAGATCTTGTTCTCTCCAAAATCAACGAAGACAGCTCAAAACCATTCCTGTAGATATTGCAGGATGATTGTATGTGTAAAGTGCTTAAAACAGAAACTCATGTGTGACAAATACTTAAATTTTTAAAAATTGATTTTTATTTATTTAAAAGAGAGGCAGACACATGGAGGTCTTTTATCCACTGGTCCACTCCACAAATGCTTGCCTTAGGCAAGGCTGGGTCAGTCCAAAGCCAGGAGTTGGGAACTCAAGCTTGATCTCCTACATAAATGGCAGAGGAGCCGGACCACTTGAGCTACCTACCAGGGTGCACATCAGCAAGGAGCTGGGATTGCAACCTAGGCTACTATGGAAAGCAGGCATTCCAAGTCCCATCTTCGCCACTGTTCTAAAGAGTGCCCCAAGACTTTTAAAATGGAGACTTAGGTAAAAGAGGTGTTTCAATTGATGTTTTACCTTTCAAAATGTCTTTTCAATTGGTAAACATATTGTTGAGAGTCTGTTTTAACTAAAATCATCCTTCTTATATATATAAAGAGTTCTTAAAACTAACAATGGCTTAATTGGCTAATCCTTCCCTTGCAATGCCAGGACCCCATATGGACACTGGTTCATGTCCTGTTGATCCACTTCCAGTTCAGCTCCTAAGGCCTGGGAAAGCAGTGAAGGATGGCGTAAAGCCTTGGGAAGCTGTACTAGCATGGAGAATCTAGAAGAGGTTCCTGGCCTCTGGCTTCGGACCTGCTCAGCTTGGGCTGTTGGCAATCATCTGGAGCATGAACCTGTGGATGGAGGATCTTTCTCTGTTTGTCTCCCTCTCTCTATAAATTTGTCTTTCAATAAAAATAAATAAATCTGGATAAAAAAATATGTTGGTTTACAAAAATAAAATTGCAGTTATATTTATTGTTTACATTTTTAATGTATGAAACATCCACTTTACATATTACAGAAGAGTATGTTATACTTTGTGGCTGTGATCAGACAGATAAGTAAATCATTGTGAAAAGGGTCTCATTTTGGGTGAAGGCAAAGTGTCAGACCACAGTGTGTCTCTAGGACAGAAATCTGTTGCCCACATGTTGTCCTGCTCTTTCAAGGCCTTTTCGTTTGCTCCTAAGCTCAGTGTGGTATTTGAGTGGTGGTTGACTGAGAAAACTGGTTTTAAAACCATCTCCTTGGCTTGTCATACAAGATAACGAACCCACGTCATTTTATATTTGTTCTTTTCTTTCTCTTCTAAAATAGGCACCTACACCTAGAGCTGGCAAGAAAACTGTCAGCTGCTCATAGCATACCTCTGAATACTTTGGTAGTGTGGTAAATGCTATTAATAATGTCACTCTGTCAATCTGATACTTGTGTGAGCTTTGACTCTTCTGGGTAGTGTCTTATGTCTGCTTTAGCCAAATGGCTATTCATAATTAAGTCTTGACATTAAGATATCAAGGACCCTGGCTATGAAGTCAGGTGCAACTCTGGTGTGTGTGTGGGTGGGGGGAGGGGTTATTTGTTTTGTTTTGCTTTTATAAGGATTTATTTATTTTTATTTGAAAAGCAGATTACAGGGAGAAAAGGAGAGATAGAAAGATAAAGATCTTCCATCCACTGGTCCATTCTACAAATTGCTGCAACAGGTAGAGCTGAGCTGATCTGAAGTCAGGAGCCAGGAGTCTATTTCCGGTCTCCCAGTGGGTGCAGGGTCCAAAGGACTTGGGCCATCCTGTACCACCTTCCCAGGCCACAAGCAGGGAGCTGGAAGGGAAATGGAGCTCTGGAATGCCAGCACTACAGAATGAAGGATAAGCCTGAGGAGCCATGGCACCAGCCTCACAACTCTGTTTTGTTTTGGTTCTTTTAAGGAGAGTCTGTAGGCGAAAGAAGCTTCACTTAACTCTATGGAATAAAATTTGGTATGGCTCAACTCATTTAGCCTCAAAAAAGGGTCAGGACCATACAGGAGCATACAAGTACCTCAACAGGATAGGAAGATTTCTGTTGTCATATTTGTATTTCCTGTTGGTTGTTAGATCTCTGCGCATATCCTACAGATTTCTAACTTCCTATCCTTTGACCTTCATCTCCATAGTCCTGTACCTTTAATCCCATATCCACTAATTACCAAGTTCTCCATTCTCTCTTCCTACCAACCCTTGCAAACACCACTTTACTTTGTGTCTCAATGAATTTGTCTACATGGAACTTCATGTGAGAAGAATCAAGCAATTTTTGCTCTCCCCTGAATGGCTTGTTTCACTTTACATAATGACTTTAAGATAGATATCAATTGTCCTTCCTTTTTAAGGCTGCTATTCCTTTGTATATAAGTATTGCATTGTTTTGTCCATGATCTGTTGATGGACACTTGGTTGTTTCTAACTTTTGGTTGTTGTCAGCAGTGCTGCTAGCATCATCATGAGTGTACAAATAATTACTTTGAGTTCCTCCTTTCACTTCTTTGGGGTCTACACTTCAGTAGAATTTCTGAGTCATATGGCAATTCTATATTTAACTTTTTGGTGATGTGCCGTAGTGTTTTCCACCATAGCGGCTGTGTATAAGGGTTCCAATACAGCCACATCTCCACCAACGCTTTTTGTTTTCTGTGGTTTTTTTAAATGTGTATTTTAAGAAAATAATAGTAATAATGGATCTGATATTTGTTTTGATGCTAATTCTAAACTTATTTAATAAATTTAAGATTATTTAGGCTTTCTCCTGTGTTTTCTAAAGTTATTATATTAAATTGTGTTTTCCA
This sequence comes from Ochotona curzoniae, assembly GCF_017591425.1. Classification (NCBI taxonomy): domain Eukaryota; kingdom Metazoa; phylum Chordata; class Mammalia; order Lagomorpha; family Ochotonidae; genus Ochotona; species Ochotona curzoniae. The sequence continues at coordinate 32,783,758 of NW_024465369.1, read as the reverse complement.
AAAAATGTATCCTATCTAATGAGTGGAATAAAATTGTTCGTAATATTCTTGTATCAGTTTCTCCATGTCTGTGAAGTTTGTGGTAGTGGCGTTCATTTCATTCCTGTTGCTGGCAATCTGTGTTCTTGGAAGCACAAATGTTTGTGACTGATTTTTCCAATGTTTATCAGTTTTATTAATCCTTACAAAGGATTGATTTTTTACTTTGCTTTTGCTTGCTTTGTCCATTTTTATTTGCTTTTTGATTTTTAATTATTTACTTTTTTCTACTTATTTTGGACCTAACTTACTCTTCCTTTTCTAATTTATAATGATAGAAGCTGATTTCCTTGTTTTGAAATGCTTCTTTATAACAAATGATTTGAAAAAATACAAATTCATACCTAAGCATTGCTTTAGTTGCATCCCACCACATTTTGAAGTTGTAAAATTTCATTGTCATTACTTAATATATGTTCTGATTGACTCTAAGATTTAGTTACTTTTTTTTTTTCAGATTTGGTTCCTTTTTTTTTTTAAAGGACTTTTAAAAAAAAAAAAATAGTTGCAAAGAGAGGGAGAGACAAATCTTCCATCCTCTGGCTCATTCGCCAAATGGCTGCAGCAATCAGGCCTTGAGCCAGGTCAAAGCCGAGAGCTTCCTCTACATCTTCCATGTGGGTAGCAGGGGCCCAAACATGTGGGCCATCTTCTGCTGCTTTCCCAGGAAAATTAATAGGGAACTGGACTGAAAATGGAGTAGTTGGGATTTAAACCAGCACCCATAAGGGATGCTTGCTTCACAGGCAGTGGCTAACATGATACCCCATAATGCTTACCTGTAAGAATCAGAGATTTTTGTTGTTGTTAAGATCTATTTATTTCTATTGGAAAAGCAGAATTTTAAAGAGAGACAGAAAGATCTTCCATCTGCTGATTCATTCCCCAAGTGGCTGCAATGACCGGAGCCAAGCCAATCTGAAGCCAGGAACCTCCTCCTGGTCTCCCACATGGGTACAGGGTTCCAAGGCTTTGGGCCATCCTTCACTGCTTTCCCGGGTTACAAGCGGAAACTGGAAGGGAAGTGGGGCAGCTGGAACACAAATCAGCACCCATATGGGATGTTGGCACTTGCAGGCAGATGATTAGTCAATTGAACCATTGTGCCAACCCCAACGATTGGTCTTTTACCTAGATTATTTAGAACTGTATTGCATAATTTCTAAATATTTGTGAATTTTTCTAGCTATTCTACTGTAATTTTGATTACCACAGTAAGAATCAAAAATATGCGGCTTGAGAGAGACACTCTTAATTATTTAAAAATAATTTGATTTTTCAGTTTTTATTTGTTTTGATTTTATTTACAGATGGAGAACAGAGATAGATCTCCTGTCTAATGGTTTATTCTCTTAATGCAAACAGGTGCAGGGTCTGGGCTAGGCAGAAGTCAGAGATGTAGCACTCAGTCTACTGTGGGTGGTAGGGACTTGCCACTTTATCACCTGCTTGCTCCCAGGGTACACGCATTAGCAGGAAGCTAGAACTGGAAGCTAAGCCAGGACTCAAACCCAGGCCCTCTGATACAGGTTGCAGGGCTCACAAATGACATCTTAACAACTGAATCAAACATCTGCCCTGTGAAGAGCACTTTAAATGTAAGAACATGAAAGATTACATTTTTTAGAAGATATATACAATATTGCATTACACTGCTGATGGAACTATATTAATCAACCAATTTCAAGAAAATGGATTTCAAGAAAATGTTTATTACTAGAGGTAAGGAGGAATATTTAAAAACTCAATTTGTCAAAATATTAGCATTGAATATTGCATTAGAAAGCATTGTCTGTATAATTTCAGCACTTTGGGATTTATTGGTATTTGTTTTGTAGTCTAGCCTGTACAGTCTTGATAAATATTCCCTGTTCATTTAAAAAAATGTGTATTCTGTTGCTATTAGTTATAGTGTTCTTTCTATGCATGTCTTTTAGGTGAAGTTGATTATATCTAAAGTTGCCATAGCCTTACTGATGCTTTGTGAGGGTTGTTAAAAATTGCCAAATGTGGGGCCTGGCTGCGTGGCCTAGTGGCTAAAGTCCTCGCCTTGAACGCACTGGGATCCCTGTTTCTCCTTCTAACTCTGCCTTTCAAATAAAAATAAATAAATTTTTTTAGAAAACCACTCAAAGTTTTACTGTGAATTTGTTAGTTTCTCCTGTTAGAAAGTTCTGTTCATTTTCCTTCATTTATGTTAAAGCCTTGTTATTAGGCATGTGCATATTTAAGATTGCTTAATAAATTGGCTCTTACCTTTATTAAATGTTCCTCTTTATGTCCTTAAGAGCCTTTTCTGGTATGGCCTTTGTCTATTAATATAATCCCTAAATCATTCTCATGTAGTATTTTCATGGTATATCATTTTTTCATTTTAATTTACTTGTGTATTTATTTCCATATTTAACATATTGTCTTATAGGCAGTAATGAATGTATTTATTGTTGGGTCCTGCTTTTTTATCCAAATTATAATCCACATTTTCATTGTAATTCATTTATATGTAATTTAGTTATCAACATGGCTGGGTTTAAATCTTGGTATTTGTTTCCTGTTGATCCTTTCTGTTTTTAATTCCTCCATTTTCCTTTACCTACCGACTTTTTAATTTGAAAGACAGAATGACAGAGAGAGAGAGAGAAATAGATTGTCCATCTGTTGGTTTATTCCTCAGATGTGACAATGGCCAGAGCTGGGCTAGGCTAAAGCCAGGCGCCAGGCACTCCATTGTGGCAGGAACCCAGCTATTACAACCATCATCTGCTGCTTTATGTGCATTAGGAGAAAACTAAACTAGAACTAAGGGGACAACATTATCTATTATGCTACCTTCATTGGCCCAAATAAAATATGTCAAACTATCCCTACTTGTATTATTTGAGATAAAAAATTATTTTTCCAGGTAATTTCATTGTGTGATTATCCTAGTGAATACTGTGTTCAAATTAGAGTATATCAGATGAGTTGAGAGAGTACCCAAGGGAGTAAGAAAATCACTACTGTGGCCAGACACACTCTCTTCTACCAAAATCCTGTTTAAGGCTGTCCCTGCCCTTCTGTTCCCATCACAAAGTGAAATCATGATGTAGCAAGCCTTTTGCCAACACAGTCGTCAGAGCAAAAGCACATATTTGTTAAGCATTGTCAGTATAACCAGAGAGCTGCCTGGGTATTATCATACTCTCCCATCACTTCCTTCTTCCTCACAGCCAGGATCTTAGGAGCACCTTCCAATTTGTGTTGGACAGATGTTATTTTTAGATAATTGGTCAAGCAGTTAATTCATGAGCAGCTTGGCAGGGCTTTTAGCAGCTTGCAATGCAGTTAAGGAGGCATTCATATACTTTTTTTTAGATTTTTTTTTTATTGGAAAGGCAGATTTACAGAGAGGAGAGTCAGAGAGAGACTTTCCACTTGCTGGTTCACTCCCCAAATAACCATAATGGCCAGAGCTGAGCCAACTGAAGCCAGAAGCCAGGAACTTCTTCCAGGTCTCCCACATGGATGCAGGGTCCCAAGGCCTTGGGCCATGCTCTACTGTTTTCCCAGGCAACAAACAGGGAGCTGGATGGGAAGTGGAGGAGCTGGGACATGAACCAGACCCATATGGATCCTGGCGGTTTCAAGACGAGATTTAGCCACTAGGCTGTCATGCTGGACCCACATTCATATAATTTTATCCTGTATTTATCCATAAAGAATGTATGCTAGTGTATAAAAATTCTATCTTTATATAATAAAAAATAGCAATGCAAGGCTGCATGTGAGTATTACAGATAATGAATAAAGAAATAGATTTCATTTAGCTAGGGAAGGCGCTGCCTATGCAAAGAAACTGCTGCATGTTTAGGCCCTGATCATGAAGTGCACTGTCTTCAGGTCAGCAAATGACAGGGTACACACTGCTGACATCTTTCTGAATTGTCTAGTATCTGGCTAGTTTTGTCTTTCTGTCTCTGACTGCAGAGGTTCTTCATCATTTTTAGTGAGAGAAATCCCTGCCTTTTCTTTCCATCTCTCTCCCTCTTTTCTAACTATAGATAGATGTGGATAAGTATCACATGATTATCTGAAGAATTGAGATTTCTCTTTGATTTGGCTTTCATAGATGGGAAATGTTTGCATCATTTTATACAAATTGCCTTTCTTTCTAGATGCAATCACTTTCTCCTCTAAAGCATATAGCAGATTTTATGAATAATATTCAATGCAGAAAGAGCTCCAAAAATAATTTTACAGGTAAGGTGTTGTTAGGCTGATGTGGAACACTGGCAGGCGAAAGAACAAAGGCACATCACGGGAAGGGTAGCAGGAGGCGGAGCGTTTCGTTTCATTCGTTTCACCGAAGAGCTTACATTTAGTAGAGCAGGAAAAACAAACAAGCAGGAGCATCTGCACTAGCTAGTGAGTGCCTCATCCCTTCCCACGGCTTAGTCACAGTGGAAGGGAACCATTACAGTGTTTTGGGTGTGTACAACTAAACTCCACTGTCCCCTTTTATCTCTAAAAGGAAAAGCTTGAATTTTGTGTTTAAAACCACAATGAGGGTTTGTCGTTGTTGTTGTTTTAACATTCTCCAGTTTGTTTTGAAATTTATAGTCTTAAAAATCCACTCATTTCAGTAAGGCGGTTAAGGTACACACTGCATGGTGTTTTTATGCCTAATAGCACCTCTGATAGTCCCTAATGCGTATTATGTACACACATGCCTTTTAGCATCTGGTTCTACCTGACAGCTTACAGCATTAGGCTGAACATTGTCATGAACAAGTAAAATGGCAAGCAGTGTTACAATGGATTCATACCAGAAAAAGCAAGCCCTTGTAGAACTTCTGCTTAATACCTTTCCATAAAGATTATAAAGTGACGTATTTACCAGCACATAATTAAGATGTCATACTCTTTAAATATTTAAATTATTCTTCCAGAAGTGGGATTTGGGCCAATCAGTTGATGATTCTCCTCTTGAGTTAGGATTTAAGCATGCTTTTTTAAAAAAAAGATTTATTTATTTTTATTGGAAAGGCAGGTTTACAGACCCACTGGTTCACTCCCCAAATGGCAGCAATGATTGGAACTGAGCTGGTGTGGAGCCAGGAATTTCAGGGAGCTGGATTGGAAAGGGAATAGTCAGGACAATAACTAGTACCTATAAGAATGCCACATTTGAAGGTGGAGGATGAGGCAATTGAACCATTTTACCAGCTCCTAAGCATGCATTTTGTATAGGAAAATCTGTTTTATATCCTTATTGCTGCTTATTCTTTTTTTTTTAATTTTATTTTAAAAAATAATTATTGCATAGTTGATCAGGGTGGGAATGATCAAGGTTTAGGGAAAATTGGGTGAATTTGTTACTTCCAAATTTGCCATTTCTTGTTGTTCCTGGGGAAGGGGAGAACAAAAGGGAAAACCACTCATGACTTTCCACACATCCCAGTACCCAGGGATGGGGAGCCGCCATCTCATATCAACTCAGAGTCTCGATGTGTACATATTCCGAGGGTTCTGTCCAAGTGGTTTGGATAGTTCTGAATTGCTGATTTCACTGATCCGAGGATGATGTCGCCCTCCCAGTGTCCATGGGCTCCATTCACCGAAATTATTTGCTGTCTTTGTTCGCTTGGGGTTGTTGTCCAGTTAGTTCTGTTCTCCTGCTACAGCATCAGATGTGCTGTCTTAATCTTGTTTTACATCATGGCCTGTGTCCACTGCTCCACCTTTTTTTTATCAATTAGGGCGTGTTCTTGCAGGCGAGTAAGTCCAAGAAGCTGGGCCAGGTGTCCCAAGCATCGCCGGATCCTTCACCCCTGGGGTTTGCAAACCCAACACCCACTTCTTATGCCAGCCCTGAGAGTCAGACCAGGAGACCCAGTTCCCACCAGATTCCCCACCCCAGGGTTCATGGGACAACATCCACCTAGAAGGTGGGTCCCAGGATCTGAGCCAAGTGACCCACACCCCACCAGTTCCCCCTGTCCCTGGGGCTCAGGAACCCATCCCCCACCACCTGTGTGGACCCCATGACCTGAGCCAATCTACCCAACTCATATCAGATCCCCTGTCCCTGGGATTCATGTACCTGGCCCCTGTTTGGCCCAGGCTGGAATGACTCGCTTCACCTCAGCTTCCGCAGTCTTATTGCACCGCCTGGCCTAGTCGAGTCTGTCTGCTATTCCAGCTCCTGCTGGTGAGTGTTGCAGCCTATCCCCATCCAGCCTGATTGTTGTCCTGGTCCTAATGTGAACAGGTTGGTGTTCTAGCCCGATCTGGCTCCTCCTGCCAGATCTGGTTCTCAGATCTGCCAATAGGTATTATGTGCTGGCCCAAACTGGTCTGTCCCCAGAACTGATCCACATGTATACTGGTGGGTACTGTAACCTGGCATGGTCTGGGCTGCTTCTTGCCTTGCTTCTTACGTTCTCCTGCAGGGTCTATGTCCCAGAGAAGGAGTTTCCTAAGCTCTTCATCGAGTCTCCTCCCAGTGGCAGTTCTTGTGCACACCATTGGGTCATTGACCCCAGGTTGACTTTGTCCAGCTCCTGTTGTGGTAAGAACAGTGGCCTTGCTCAACCGGCCATACCCATTCTGATTCTTGTTGATGGTTTTGTAGCCCAGCATTACCTGGTATGCACCCAGACACAGCTTGCATGTAGTTCAGCGGGAGTCAAGACCTGGTCTGGCCAATTCTACACCCAGAATGGCTCTCATGAGTACCAGTGGGGGCTGGAGTCAAGCCCAATTTGTCTCACCACCGCCTCAGTGCACACGCATGCCGGTGCAGTCAGTAGCCATGTACACTCATGCCTGCTGCATCCAGTCCTTCTCTTGTTCTCACCAGTGGGAACACCAACTGATCTGGGGTGCTCCCTTAAATCCCCAGCTAGACCAGACACCATCCTCAGTTATAGGAGGAACCAGCAGAGATTGCAGTTCTACAGGGGTGAGCCCACATTGCCCCCACAGATTCTGCTAATGGACCAACTTATCTCACTCTTGTTCCCCTTCCAAACCACTGTGTGGGTCCCCTACATATATACACATGTCATGGACTTATCAATGGAAGTCCCTCAGCTGTGATTACTAACTTGGGTATAAAAAATAAAGGTCCTCTCCCACTGCTACCTGTGCAATCCCATAATCCTACATTAAGTCATGCCGCTTGAATCATGAGGGTATGCCCCCGGGCTACAGGTACTCCTGTGGGTCAAAAAACCTGGCCTCCAAGATGGGGTGGTCCTGGAAACATGCTGAGCCTTCCTCCCCCAAGGGAGCCAGTGTGCTCAGCTGCTTGTACCTTTTGCCAGGGTCGAAAAAAGCTGCTTATTCTTGAAAACTTTTATACAGGGGCTACCATGATAGTTCAATTGGTTAATCCTCCACTTGCAAACACCAGGATCCCATATGGGTGTCTATCCATGTCCAGCTATTCCACTTCTCATCCAGCTCTCTGCTGGTGGTCTGGGAAAGCCGTTGAGGATGGCCCAGGGCCTTGGGACTGTGCACCTGTAAGGGAGGCCTGAAAGAAGCTCTTAACTTCAGATTGGCTCAGCTTTGGCCATTGTGTCCATTTTGGGAGTGAATTAGCTGTTGGAAGATTTTTTTTAATCTATTTTTCTCTCTGTAAAAATCTGCTTTTCCAATAAAAATGAATAAATCTTTTAAAATTCTTTTATTTTGATAATCTTTACATAGTTGATTAGGGCACAAAAGGTCAAGGGCTACAGGAAAGTGGGTAAGACCATTGTTTCCACATTTTGTGTGTGTGTGTATCTGGGGTAAGGAGGGAGATAAAGGGAGAAGCTCTACCCATCCCAGGGTCCCTGACGAGGGGCATGCTCAAGTGGTTTTGATAGTTCAACAGTTCTGAATTGCTGCCAATCTCACCATTCCAAGCATGATGAAATCTCTCCAGAATCCACTGGCTGACATAGTCCACCTTACGGTCTCCATTTGCCCAGATTTTCACTGCCAACGCTTGGCTGGGGTAGTTGCTCAATTTGTTCTGTCCTCCATCCTCTGTTATGGTACCAGGTGTCCTCTGCAGGTTCCGATGGCCTGCCATATCCTCCACGTGCACCGGGATATTCTGTCCATTGTTTTGTCTGAGCCTCAGAGGAGGCACAGCTCTGACATATGCACTCCACGGTCAAACCATGGAACCTGCAATTCTCTCCATGGATGGGGTTCTGAGTCCAGTGGTTCAGTTGCGGGTATCCCCAAAGAAATATTATCTGAGGTGATCCCAGACCTGATTCTTGTGTGTACTTGCCAGCTCAGGGTCCAGCACAGTCTGTCGCCCCAATCAGCTGGTGGTTGCAATTGCTGGGTCAGTTCTGTATCCAGCCCTGTCTTCTACATGAACCAATGGGTGTTGCAGTCCAGCCTGATTCTGCCCAGCATACACTCGGTCCTCACACAAACCAGTTGGAGCTGCAGCCTAGTTGGAGCGACCCACAATAACCCCCCTTGCCCGCCCCCCGCCCACGCTTGCCGGTATGTACAGCAGACTTGTCCAGTCTGTACCACATTCTGGGCTTCCATGCTTTGACCACATATTAAACATTAAATAAGTAAATACCCTTTACAACAGAATTGGTCAGGGCTATGGCTTGCGAAGGATGCCAGCAATGTAACTCATTGTGAAGATGCCTTTTCCTTCTGCTGGCCTGAAAATACTTGACCCAGAAGCTGTCGTGGGTCCCTCCACTTTGGAAAGGTTTCCTTTCTCTTTCTCTCTCTTTTTAAAGATTTATTTATTTTTATTGGAAAGGTGGAAATACAGAGAGGAAGATCTTCCGTCTGATGGTTCACTCCCCAAGCGGCCACAATGGCTGGAGCTGAGCCAGTCTGAAGTCAGGAGCCAGGAGCTCTTCCAGGTCTCCCACATGGGTGCAGGGTCCCAAGACTTTGGGCTGTCCTCAGCTGCTTTCCCAGACCACAAGCAGGGAGCTGGATTGGAAGTGGTGCTGACGCCCGTATGGGATCCTGGGTACATGCAAGGTGAGGACTTTAATCACTACGCTATTGCACCGGGCCTGAAAGGTTTCCTTTCTCTATCAGGCTGTACACTTGGTGAAGCAAGTCTTGACCATGCGATAGCTAATATGATCCACATTGACTAATGAATTCTTTCCAGGTCCTGTTGAAGATGAATGTGCTTTTGAGAAATCGCCTCTCGTGTCTGATGCTCATGACAGTGCCTCACAGATGCCAGAGTGGTTCCCCGCCAGCTGTCCCCCTGGGGTCAAGGATTTTAACTGACCCAGCCCGAGTGTTTGAACACAATATGTGGTGAGTTTCTTTTTTTTGTCTGACATTGTGTATGTGGTACTTAAATATCACCCAGGGTATTATTTTCCTTTGGTACCAAGAAAGTGTTTTTAAAAAGCGGGTGACCTAACTTAGGTCACAACAAGCCCAGAAGTCAGGTTAACAAATCTCTGCACCAGTGCTGGCATTTCTTTGGAACTGGAATCGGAAGTCTGAAACCTCCCAAATGCTTTCCAAAGCAACTTTGGGATGCTTCCGGGCCCTCTCTGTTTGTCTCTGGTCCTGACTTGCCATTTATCCCTGTATGTGGGCCTAGGGAAGCTTTTCCTAGGTAGGGTCCTCCATGCTGCTTTTACAAATACTTATTAGTTGGGAAATGTATATTCAGTACTTCCTCCTTTCTGAGCACCAGTGAGAACACATTGGTGTGACCCTAACCCATGCTTTCTGGAAATCCACACTGTTTATAGGAAGAATTGGTAAGTAGCAATGTAAAGCCGCCAACTGGGGTGTGAGATATTTAGTGCAGCAGTTAAGATACTTCTTAGGTTGCCTACATTGGAGTACTTGGTTTGAAGTTTCTCTTCCAATCTAGCTTCTTACTAATGTACATCCTGAGGTGCCCAGATGATGGCTCAGCTATCGTGATCCCTGCCACCCACCTCAGAGGAGCAGATGAAGTTCTAGGCTGCTGATTTCCGCCTGACCTAGCCTTGGCTGTTTCAGGCATTTGGGGAGTGAACCAATGGATGAAAGATCTGTCTGCGTCTCTCAAATAAAAGGAAAATTTAAAAATGAAGGAATTTTTTTTCAAAGGAAGCAAATTTGCAGGGCCCAGGGAATGTTATAAATCACATATCTTGTAAGAAGAAATCAGTCACTTAAAGCCACTTCTGTGTGGTAGGCATATTCAGGAAGAGCTCTTAACGTGAGTGAAGCTGAGATTAGTTATTGCTTATTCTGCCTTCAGGACCTAGCATAGTGTTGGACACATAGCTGTCTGTTGGATAATGATTTGGATAGGCAAAGCTAGAGATCAGGCATTCTAGGCAGGTGGAAAGTCATAACACATGGAGATAAGAAAGGTTAAGGCATGTTTAGGAGACAGTTATCTAAAGAAACAGCTCTTGTAGGAGATTGCAGAAAGGTTGAAATGATACAGGCCAGATACAGGAGTGGGAACCAGAATATCCCTGGCCCTGAATTCATGGCTGGAGCACAAGGCATTGCAGAGCCACTGAAGATAGGTGACGTTAGGCAGGATTTGTATTTGGAAACCATGTGCTGGACAGATCAGCAGGGAGATCTAGATTCGCAGAGCTAGTGCGTGAAAGAGATTACAAAGGAAGATTGACTAGAACTTGGTGCGTGTGCAGAATAATGGATAAAGAAGAATTGGACTCTGGAATTTACCTTAAGTGATTGATAGAAATCAGAAAATCAAGAGGCAAATTCTTTTTTATTTTGAAACAAATAAGGTGAATTTAGTTTTAGACAGTTTGAATAGACTTTGAGAGCAGATCGCAGATACTGCCTTCAGGAAGGCAGAAAAAAGGGGTCAGGGCTAAAGATGTGGACATTTGGGTGTGATGCTTGCGGGTGAAACTGTTGCCAGAGGAGTTTCTACAGCAGGGTCACCAGGGCTGGGAAAGTGATTCTTGGCCTTATGTTTTTATGACAACAGATTGTCCATTTTTTTTTAAGATTTATTTTTATTATTTTTTTATTGGAAAGGCAGATATACAGAGAGGAGAGACAGAGAGGAAGATCTTCCATCCGATGATTCACTCCCCAAGTGATCGCAATGGCCGTTGCTATGCCGGTTCGAAGCCAGGAGCCACTTCCGGGTCTCCCACGCGGGTGCAAGGTCCCAAAGCTTTGGGCCGTCCTCGACTGCTTTCCCAGGCCACAGGCGGGGGCTGGAAGGGAAGCGGGGCTGCTGGGACTAGAACTGGCGCCCATATGGGATCCCGGGCGTGCAAGGCGAGGACCTTAACCACTGCGACACCGCACCGGGCCCCAGACTGTCCATTTTAAAAAGAAATGCTGCATATCTCACTAATTAGACCTGCACTGTGCAGGAAGGTAGTTTCCAGCTAATATGTGGTTACTGGGTACATGAAATGTTTGGTTAGAATTGAAATATGTTGTGAGGATATGAAGACTTAATACAAAAAAAAGTAAGGTATCTCATTACTTTTTATATTGAATTGCATGTTGAATCAGGTGAATTTTTAGACATGTTGAGTTAAAATATTAACAAAATTAATTTAATGTCATTATCTTCTTTTAATGTGGCTATTAAGTATGCTCATAGGTGGTCTGTATTATACTTTTGGTATCCAAAAATGAAATTACTGAGTGAAACCATTTTGACTTCATCACAAATATGGACAGTTTGCAATAACTGCAATAACAGCCTGCAATGGCTGTGAGACAAAATGGACCTTTTGCCAGGCAATTAAATCTCCAAAGGAACTTCTGGTTCTGGGCATGCTCCTGATTTACCTTTTTTTTTTTTTTTCTTTATTAGACCATACAGACTTTGCCATTGCCATTCTCTTTTTCTGTTTGCTGCCACCTGCTCTTTTTGCCTGAGATTCTTACCTGCTGATCCAAGTTCCTTTGCCACAGTCTTTCAGGAAAGCAAGGGTGATCTGGTTCAGTCTCAAACACTGTGTGCTGGTTTTGAGCTGGCTGCATGAGAGTCCCTCAGGGAGTTACTGTTTCACTGAGACTCGAAGTATCCCCAGGGATTTTTAACTAGAAAGAGTTCTTTGGATAATTCTCTTCAGTAGCCAGCTCTTGGAAACCCTTGGTCCAGTTCAGTGATTTTCACACTTCTGTCTCGTAGCAGAGTTTTTCTCAAGTGAAATTTTAACATGGGGTCGCAGGATTTATTTATTTTACAGTCGATCTTAGCCAAAAGGCCAAGATGTGAGGATTTATTTATTTTAATGAATTGATTTCTTTGGGTTTATTTGAGAGCAAGAGAAAGAAGACAGCAGTAGAGAGCTTCCGTCCATGCTCTGGCTGTCCTGCCAGATGCTGACAAGTGAGAGCCACCAGGAGCTAGAAACTGAACCCCAGTTAAAGAGAGAGAGAGAGAGATCCCTACTTATGACCTGGGAAGGCAGTCGATGATGGCTCAAAACCTTGGAACTCTGCATCCATGTAAGAGACCTAGCTTCAGATCAACTCAGCTCTGGCCACTGCAGCCATTTGGGGAATGAACCAGTGGATGGAAAATCTTTCTCTGTTAACTCTCCTCTCTGTAAATCTGCCTTTCCAATAATAACAAATGAATCTTGAGAGAGAGAGAAAGAAACAGTATAAAAGGTTACTATAAATAGTTAAGACAGCAAAGACTATGGGAATTCAGAATAGGAGGAGAGAGCAGGTAGGATTTAGCTTGAGCTTTGTAAAATGAGGAGTATTTGAATATAGAAGATCATTTGTCTTAGGATAAATAGAGGCATAAACAAAGATTTTGATTTGGGAATAGATACAGGAATACAGGAATTATATTCTAAAACATGTTAAGTAGACCAACACTATTGGGTGAAAGATTTCGTATTTTGAAAGTGGATGGGCCATGTGAGAGAAGGACTATGTAGAATGATAGCCCTTGGAGTGACTCTTTTATCCCTATTGTTTTGATATGTTGATTTGTGCCTGTAACTGGGCTGAATTCTGTGTAGAACTCTAAAAGAGGACTGGGAATTAATCACTGCTCTAATTTCACAAACAAGCTAGAACCTTCCAGGTAAAGAAGATGGGATGGATCTGAAAAACAAGAAGCTTCCTGCTTCAAAATAAACGAACAAGAAGGGATAAAAGACAAGCAGAACTATAACAATAGAATCGCCCCTGCCCAAATGCCAAAAGCACAAAAGACTGGTGACCAGGGAAAAGAAAGATAGAATCTATTGTGCCTCAACTTGGCTGTTAACCCAGTCTCTGTCCCTCAGAAGCAGTACCAGGAAGGGAAACTTAACTGCCAAATCATAAAACTCATTACTCATATGCATTAGGCTAGTCTGGCATAGGCTGAAAAAAGAATGCTTAAAAATGAGTGTTCTCAACTATTGCAACAGAACTGGAGTTCTTAGCCATCAGGGAAAGTGGCAGGTTCGCCATTGTCCGAGGTTCGATGCTAAATAGAAAGAACTGTCTGAAGAACAAGGCAAGCATCTCTTAGGAACAGGATATCCCTAAGTAACAAGTGAATCCTAGCCTAAGATTTAGTGAATCGCAAAACATGACAGAGTGTTTCGGCTTTTAGCTCAGGGAAGGCCAAGATACAACTTTCTTTGTCCTGCCCCAATGTTCAATTGACACCAGTTACCTGCATGCCAGGTAGGTGCAGCCCAGTGTCACCAAGTACCTAAAGTGCACCTGTGTGGAAACCCTGGCTTCCCAGCTTTCCCCCTAGGTCTTTCTCCAAAAAGAGTTGATGATGATGTCACCAGGGCAACTGGTGGCTGAACAAGTGGAAGGATCATAGTGAGACTGAATCTGTAGGACCAGCAGGCCAGGTTGAGGTAGTACCTTCTGCTCTTCCCTGATCCCAAAGCCCTCTGGGAACCACCACAGACAGACAGACAGAAACAGAAAAACGCCAGGCTCACTGCAATGATCACTCTCAATGCGATTATTAACATCGCTTGACCTTGGAACTCCCTCGGGACTGCCCACCTTGTCAAATTGTAGGACTTCACAGATGACATCAACAGTGACACAGTGGAGTGTCCAGCTGGTTAAGAACTGCAAACAAAAGTATTTTAATAAAGAATCATTTAACAAAAGAGCAGACCCAGGCCCACCTAGAGGCTGCCTGCTAGTGCAGGGCAATGTTATCCGTGCTCCACCTCCCCAGCTCTGCCACCTCTACCGCAGACTTACTCCAGACCACAGAAAAATGGAAACAATATATAGTGCCTGGGCATTAAATGGAGTTTTCAAAGAAAGGCACCAGTGAGAAGTGGGGTGTCAAGCAAAATTTACCTGTCAAATAGTGGAACGAAGGGAGGATAAATCATAGACTGCATTGTGGGCTAATTTGCATTTTCCAATGTTTTATTGAAGAACTATATGTATTCTCTTTGAGTCGGCCTTCTTTTGCCAAAGCATAATTATCCTCAGGCTTACTGATCTCATTGCATGTTGTCAGTAGTTTGTACCTCTTTGTAGCTGATAAAAGATTCATAATCAGAATATATATTTTTTTAAAACTGTCAAAATTCAATAATAAAACAAGCAGTTTGGTAACAGTGAGCAAGAGATTTGGACACACAGGTCAGCAAAGAAGATCAAAGGTGATAAATAAACATACAGAAAGATGCTTCGTATCATTAAATATTAGAGAAATGTGACTTGAAGTCACAACAAACTATCAATTGACACTTTTTAGGTGGCTAAAATTCAAAATGCTGACAAGGAACCAAATTTTAAAGTATTTTTTAAAAGATTTATTTATTTCAAGACAGAAGGAGGCCAAGAGTCTTCCATCTACTGGTCTACGCCCTAAATGGCTGCCATAGCCCTGGCTGTTGTCGGCTGAAGCCAGGAGCCGGGGGCTTCATCTGGGGACCCCACATGAGAGTCATGGATCCAAAATCTTGGGCAATCCTCTGCTACTGCCCTAAGCACATTGGCAGGTAACTGGATCAGAAGCAGAGCAGCCAAAACTCAAAACTGGTGCTCTGAAATGGAATATCAGTTTAGCAAGTGGCAGCTTAACTCACTGTGCCACAATATTAGTCCAGAAATAGAATTTTCTTTTTTTTTTTAAGATTATTTTCTTTTTTATTGGAAAGACAGATGACGATTATTTTCTTTTTTATTGGAAAAACAGAATGAAGGAAATGCAGAGAAAAAGATCTTTCATTCGCTGATTAACTCCCCAAGTGGCCACAATGCCCAGAGTTGAGCTGATCTGAAGCCAAGAGTCAGGAGATTCTTCCAGGTCTTCCTTACAGGTATAGGGTCCCAAGGCCTTGGGCCATCCTCTTCTGCTTTCCCAGGTGACAAACAGGGAGTTGGATGGGAAGTGGAGCAGCCAGGATACAAACCAGCACCCATACGGGATCCCAGTGGATGCAAGGTGAGGATTTAGCCACTAGGCTACTGTGCCAGGCCCCAGAACTTTTTCATACTGTTATAGCAAGGATATCAGATCTTGTAACTATTGCTTGTCTGTTTCTTTTGTAGCTTGTCAGTTCCTTATGGAGTTAAACATATACCTACTATTGATATACACAACAGCATGAATAAATTTCAAAATAATTGTGGTGAGTGAGAGGAGCTAGGAATCGATTACAATAGGTACCCCCTTTTTCCACGGTTGTGTTTTTCTCTTTCAATAACTCAGGGTCAACCACACAGTTCAAAATATTGAAAATATTTTTTAAAAATCATTCATGAGTAAGTAGCTTGTTATAATGCATTATCTCAGTTGTTCTATTTCATTGTTAGTTGTTGCTAATCTCTTAATGTATCTAATTTATAAACTAAACTACCAGAGGTATGTGGGAAAGGAAAAAGCAGTATATACAAGGTTGAATACCACGTGTGGTTTTAGGCATCCACTTAGGGTCTTGGACCATACCTTCTATGGATAAGGAAAAACTGTTGTTCGCACTGTAATTTCTTGTGCTGTATTAGAAAATTAAAACAGAGATCAGATTAATGGTTATTGGTGGGGAGTCAGAGACTGGTGAAAAAGGGTGAAATGGGCAGAAGGAATTACAAAGGGTTAAAAGGACACCTTAAAGGGTGATGGTGGGGCAGGTGTTTGGTGTATCCCATACCAGCATACCTGGGTTCAGATCCCAACTCAGCACCTCATTCCGGCTTCCTGCTAAAACACACCTTGAAAGGCACTAGTGATGGGTGAAGCACCTGGGTCCCTATCATGTACAAGGGAGACTTGGGTTGAATTCCACACTCTTGACTTTGCCCTTTCCAGCCTGCTTCTTGCAGTCATTTCAGGAATGAGCTGTTTATGAGACATATCTGTTTCTTTATCTCTGGTTTTAATGAATATGTAAATATTTTAAAAATTAAAAGCTTTGAAGAAAGATGATGGAAATGTGTATGTTTATTTTCTTGATTGTGAAGATTTCACAAGTCTGCACATATGAATAAATTAAAATGCATCAAACTGTATACTTCATATACATATAGTTAACTATATGTCAGTTAGGGCTCAATAAGGCTGTTTTTAAGATGTAGTTACAGAGGCTGGGGTTGTAATGTAACCAGTTAAAACACTGCCTCTTTTGCTGGCATTCCATATGGGCACTAGTTCAAGTCCAAGCTGCTCTACTTCCTGCTTGGCTCCCTGCTAAGGCACTAGGAGAGCAAGGAAAGATGGTCCATGTTTTTAGCCCTTGCACCCATGTGGAAATCCTAGCTTCAGCCTGGCCTAACCCTGGCTGTTGCAGCCATTTCAGGGAGTAACCTAATGCATGGAAGATATCTCTCTCTCTCATCTCTATCTATGTAATTCTGGCTTCCAAATAAATTAAACACACACAAGGGGAAAAAAGGATTGTAAGGGCCAGCACTTGGCACATAGGATAAAGTTGTTGCCTGCAGTGCCAGCATCCCATATGGGTACCAGTTTGAATTTAAGCTATTCCACTTCCCCTTCTTAGCCTCCTGCTAAAAATTCTGGGAAAGCAGTGGAAGATAGCCCAAGTATTCAGGCTCCTTCCTGTACCCAGGTGGGAGACCTGGATAAGGCTCCTGGATCCTGGTTCATCCCTGTCCATTGCAGCCATTTCAGGAGTGAATCAGCGGATGGAGGATCTCTTCTCTCTGTCTCTAACCCTGCCTTTCAAATAAATAATTTTTTTAAGATTTATTTTATTATTTTTATTGGAAAGGCAGATATACAGAGAGGAGAGACAGAGAGGAAGATCTTCCGTCCGATGATTCACTCCCCAAGTGAGTGCAACGGTCGATGCTATGCTGATCCGAAGCCTGGAGCCTCTTCCAAGTCTCCCACACGGGTGCAGGGTCCCAAAGCCTTGGGCCGTCTTCGACTGCTTTCCCAGGCCACAGGCAGGGAGCTGGATGGGAAGCGGGGCTGCCGGGATTAGAACCGGCGCCCATATGGGATCCCGGGCGTGCAAGGTGAGGACCCTTAACCACTGTGCCATCATGCCGGGCCCTCAAATAAATAATTTTAAAATATAGTTATATCTGTATATTGGCAAACAGTGTAGTAGTTAATAAAAATGAAAGATCTGTGCCTACTGATACCAAGAGATGGCTGTGACATGTTAAAGAGTGGTCAGGTTTATTAAGGAGTTATTGTACCTGTATTTGTTGTTTAGATAGATAGATAGATAGATAGAATTCTGGAAATCTCTACATTATCCTGATAAAAGTATTTATCTCTGGTCAGGAATAAGAAATGGAGATGAATGGAAATGAAAGCTTTTATTTTTATATACTTATTATAATTTGAATTTTGATTTTAAGAAGTCTCCTTTACTCAATCCCACCTTGCTGTCTACCTGATAATTCTGTATTCTGTAATACTGATTGCAACTCCTCAGCCATTATGAATTCTACCAAATCTTCATCATTTTTGCATCCTCAGTTCCTAGTCTAGTGCCTGGAAAGTACGGATTCCAAATGACTATTTACTATGTGGTGTGGAAATGGGTTTCTTCCCACCACTCTCCCCTTGTGTGCAGAAGTAGGAAAGTGGATTCTGTGGCCTGTCTGTTATTAATCTCTCATGACTGAGTAGGCAGCTGATTTACTAAAAACAACAGTCAGCTGAAAGAATCTTTAAAGCCAAAAAGAGAAGTGAGCAGTTACAAATCAAAAGTGTAAATCAGTATCAGATATAGAAATGTAACTAGAGTCAGTTCAGTTATTAGCTGATCTGCCCATAACAGCCCTAGTTCATCCATTCTGAAACTCACATAATTTCACCAATTAACATCTTTGAAATCATGACACTTCTTACAATTAATGACTTCTTAAAACTAACTGCAAGTGTTTCTTTCTCACTGGTACAGAAAATAATGGCATGTTAGATTGGCTGAAATGGGATCATTATAATCTGAGTACTTAATCTTAATTTTGTACTGTTTTGGGAACTTTTATTTTACTAACACAAAAATTGAGAGAGAAATTATTTGCTGCTGCCACACATCAAGGTTAACATATGGAATATGTGTTGGCTGTTAGAAAAAAGAAATTTGTTTTTTGAATAAATTTTGTTTTATGGATAAATGGGCATTGAGATAGACAGGAAAAGTTGATGCAGATGAAAGAACATGTGAATGTAGTAAAATATTCAACAGTAAAATAAATAGAAATTAAAACAATAAAATGGAATAGGCATTTTGTAAAATGGTTAAAATGCTCCTTGGGATACCCACATCATACTGGAGTGCCTAGGTTCAGATTTTGGCTCTGCTGCTAATTTGAACCTTGGCTAGTGCTCACCCTGGGAGGCAGCAAATGGCTCAGATCCTGCTTCCATACTACCAACATGGTAAACCAAGACTGAATAGCCTGACACAGCTTTGGCTATTGTGGGCATTTATTTGGCAGGCAGAGTTAGAGAAAGAGAAGGAAACGCAACAAGTGAGAGAAGTCTTCCATTGGCTGGTTCACACTCCAGTCAGACCCTGTTTCTCTCTCCTGTACTTTCAAATATATAAAATATAATATTAAAAATTTTTTTAAACCAGTAAGGCACTTTTTAGATCATAGATGCAAGTCCCAGCTTTACTTCCAGTTCCAGTTTCCTGTCTCCCACTTGGGAGACCTCAGATGAATCCTGATTCCTCACTTTGGCTTGACCAAAGTCTTAAACCATGCAAACTTTGGGGAGTGAACCAGCAAATTAGAGTTTTCTCTGCCACTTTTTCTTACTCTGAGAGATATTTACATATATATATTATTTTATAAAATTTATTATCAGAGCCAGCGCTATAATGCAGTATATTATGCTGTTCCTACAGTGTTGTCATCCCCTATAGGTGCCAGTTTGAGTCCCCACTGCTCCATCTCCCAACCTGATCCTTGATAATACATCTAGGAAGCAAGGGACAATGGCTGAAGATCTTGGGCCCCTGCATTCATATGGGAGACCTGTGTATAGGCTTTTAAGAATAAGCAGTAATTGTGCCCAATCCCAGTTTCTGCATGTGCAACACTCTAGTCTGACCCACTCCATATCACAACTGGCTCTCATACACACCCATGAGTGCTGTGGCTTGGCTCAGCCTGACCCACCCCCAGAGCCAGTGCACACATATCCTGACATATGCTGTTGCCTTATCCGACCTGGCCTTCCCCCAGCCCTAATTCTCATGCTCATCAGTGGGAGCAGCAGCCAAGCAGAGCAGTTCCTATAGTCCCACTGCTTGCCTCACTTCCAATCACAGATCTTGCACTTCCAAGGGAGTACCGAGGTCCAACCTGACGTGACTGGCACCCAGTCTTGGCAGTTGGCCAGTAGAGGCTTCAGCAAAACCCAGCTGACCTGTACTTGTTCTGGTTTTTGGATATTCCAGTGGATGTGGTAGCATAGCCTAGCCCAGCCCTCCCCCTTATCTAGCTCTCATGCTGGGTGACAGGTGTTGCATTCCTGCCCAGCACACTCTGCCTCCAGTCCCTGTTCTCACACTTACCAGTAGAGTAGTGACCTAACAGGGAAGTCCCCTTAGCTTCCCTACCAGGCCTGTTTCCAACCTGGATCTTGCATGTGCTGGTGGTGCTCTAACCTAGCCTGGTATGGCCTACCCCCAGTCTAAGCACTTGCCAGTAGATGCTGCAACTGGGCCTAGCCTGACTTGTTCCCAGTCCCAACTCTTGCCAGTGAGTGCTGCAACCTAGCCCTGGAAAGCATGCCTGCATCCTTGGATCACATGTGAACAGGCGGGTGAAGTAGCCTAGTCTGGTGCCACCTATGCCCCATCCTGGCTTCCATGTATGCCAATGGGTTCTGACTTGGCTTGGCCCATCTACCTCCCCGAACCAGCCCAAACACATACTGGTATATGGTGCAGCTCTGCCTGGCCTGGTCCACCTCCAGCCCTAGCTCTCATCTCACCAATAGGAACTGTGGGCTAGTAAGGGAGTTCTCCAGCTTCCCTCACCAGGCCCACTCCCAGACCCCAATCTCACATGTGCCAGGGAATGCTAGGCCTCTGCCCAGCATACTCCATCCCTACTCCTGGTCTTTGCATGTGCTGGAGGATGCTGCAGGCTGGTCCAGCCTGACCTACTTTCAACCCCAGTCCCTTGAATATCAGGGAATTCCATGGGCATGCCTAGCTTGGTCTGTCACCACCCCCAGCTCCCACACAAACCAGTGGTTACTGCAGACCCACAAGGGTGAGCTTACATATCCACCACAGAATATGCCCCTAGACCCCTAGACCAGTTTCTTTCACGTACTGGTTGGTGTCATGGCCTAGCCTTATGTCAGCCCTGTGCCAACACTCACTGGCACATGTTATGTGGCCTACCCCTGCCAGGAAGCCCCCTAACACACACACTCACACACACTAGATTTGTGTGTGCTGGTGGGTCGCAGGCTATGCCACCAAACCCAGCCCAGGTCTTCTATGTGGGTGGGTGCGGGTGCCTTGATCTGTCTGAGACATGCCCTCTTGTTTCCCCTCTCCAAACTACCTGGTCTCAATTCCCTCATTTGCCTGTAAGTACCCTTCCCCCAGCAACCTACAGTTCCATCCCCTGCCGTCTCATGCCCACTAGTCCCCTCCCACATATCAGTAAAATAGATTAATTAATTAAAATAGGCAACTATGCTGTCATACTGGCATAGTTATCATGGAATTGGCACTGCCAGGCCCAGAATGCTTACCAGCTGTTGGCTGATTTTCTCCCAGCAGTGTAACATTCTAGGCAGTTGCATACTGCCTGGGATTGTAAGTTGTATAAAATAGCCTTTACAGATAACTGTGTGTGTTTTTCTTGAAATTGCCCCAAACCATATTGGTAATTGCTTTGTTGTACTATGGAATGTGAAGTTATATTCTGCTACATTATGATCCACTGACATACCTTGCACTTTGCACCTTTATGGTAATGGATTCATTTTATACATTTTATAATGTCATGCACAGATAATTTGTAAAACATTGATTTCCTGTTTCATATATGTATCTTCCAAGTGTTGATACATTTCATTATACTACGTACATATGTTTAAACAATGATTCTATTGTTTGAGTACAGAGTCTTATTTATGCCACTAGGGCAGAGGCTGTGGATGGCTCACATCTTCAACTAGGAGGGAAGACCCGCTTAGTCTTGTATTAAGCCAATCGGTCAATGCGGCTCTCTGTCAGAATCAGACAGAATTTGGCATCCTTATCCTTTCTCTCCCGTTCAAGGTGCTTTCGCACAGCAACGGTTTTCTTAGTTAAATGATAGATATCCTCAGGGAGATCAGGAACCAGGCCTTTGGACTTCAGGAGCCATACAGTCTTATTGCCTATCATGAAATGCAGTTGAGCGAATCCATGGGAGTCCCTTAAGATCACACCGATCTGGGAGGGCGTCAGGCCCCTTTTTGGCCAGTTTGTAAATGTGCTCCTTCACGTCCTCGGACGTCAGCTTCAGCCAGGTGGGGACGCTGCAGCAATAAGGCACAGCCGACTGGGACAGGCTCTTCCCAAGACCATGCATGCGACCATGATGGCGTCCAATAGGCAGCAGAGAGTGAGTGAGCGAGACTGGAAACGCCTGCAGGAAGCTACCCAGCACGCAGGAAGTGACCTGTCATGCACTCATGTCCTCGCACGCAGGAGGTGGGGCTCTGCTGTGCTCATTATACTATATTTTAAAATTACACATTTTATATCTTTGTATTTACTTGTTTTATTTATTTGAAAGGCAGAGAGACAGAAATTTCTCATCCAGTGATCCTCTCCACAAATGCCTGTAAGTGTCCAGGATGGCTGGGCCAGGCCAGAGCCAGGAGCTAGGAGCTCAAATCAGTCCTCCTCCATGGGTAGCAGGGACCCAAGCACCTGCACCATCACCTGCTGCCTCCCATGGTGCTCCCTGGTGGGAAGCTGGAGTGGAGAGCAGAGCTGGGCCTTGAACCCAAACACTCCAATATGTGTTGTGGGTTTGTCCCAAAAGGGTAACCTAATAATTGCACCAGATGCCTGCCCCAAATCATGTTTATTTATATTAGCATCAGGTTCATCAGGAAAATGTGTAAGTATTAAAAACTATCATCCTTATGATGGTTGTGGACACAGGTTTCCAAAATCCTTATGTGTGTATGTGTGTGTGTGTGTGTGTTTGTGCTTAAAAACAAAATTTATCTTGAGTAACAAATACTGTCATTTGTTTTCTTAAAGTAACAGAATAACTATATTTGTGTCTATAATTACCCTTGCAAATAAAAATAGCATTCCTTAAAAAAAAAAAACAGCTGGTGTTGGTTCACCATTCTAGCACAAGAAAAGCAACTATTTCAGTTCACAGTTCATATAGTACAAGTAAATTTGCTCAAATCAATCATTGCACTTTGGTTTGCATCAGAAATGCATTATGCGTGCTCTCCATTTTGTCAGAGAATATTTAAAAGATATATGCCCAAGAGTTAGTATTTTATAGAATTAATGTTTTTTCCTGCTTCCACCAGTGAAATTTATTTATTTTTATTTTTTAGACAAAAACTGGGCGTATTCCTTACCACTCACTGTTTGGTGGCAATCCATATTGGTGCCACTACCTTCTGTCACGCTAACACAGTTGTAGCTTTACCCATCATTGCTTTCACGTCATCAGTGCGATTCAACGACATCAAAGAGGCAGAATACATTCTTGTTATGAGGCAGCACTTGCCTTGAGTGCCCACACCCCGGAGACTGCAGTGTGCTTACTCAGCCTGATACAACCTGCTCAGAGTTAATGTTGTACTTTACTTAAACTGCAGAACTTCATATTGTGATCCCATTTATCATCTCTCCGACATATGTGCTGTTGACATAGTTTACCCCTACATGAAATGATTTTGTAAAGTTTGTGGAAAACACAATTTAAAGATAATGTGCTTTTCCATGAACATCTTATTTACCCTCTGATGCATGTTATATGTGCCACCGTCATTATTTTTGCTATGCCTAGTAATTTCAGGAGTTTAGAAATTAAGTACCCTTTCCCTGTAGCCTATGGAGCTTTACCATTTCTTTTATGCAAACTCTGATGGTAACAAATGAGCTGAAATTGCATTTAAGTGAGAATGTTTTTATTTACAAATTGTGAAGTTGCTTCACTGCATACAGCCAGTTTCCCCCCAGCACCTTAACAATGTCGGTGCTTTGTTTTCTGTCAGTTAGGTATCACTATAGTGTGCATTTCTTTTCTTCTGTCTATAGTTTTAGTCAATTTTTCTTACATTACCTAAGATTTGCTGAGCTTTCTGGATCTGTTGGTTGCTGCTGCTATTTTTCTTTAATCAACTTTGTTCATCTTTTCCTTTAAATCTTGTATTATTTATATAATTATTTGTTTGTATGAGGAGGACCGAGAGTGCTTCTGTCTGCCAGTTTACTTTCCAAATGAACAAAATGGCCAGGGCTACATTGGGCAAAGCCAACATTTAGGAACTCAGGTTTTCCTAAGTGGGCAACAGGGATAGGAATCTGCCTGCCTATTTGGGTCATCCCTGCTGCTTCTCTTGATCTGCACTGGCAGGAAAACTGGAGTCAGAAACTGGAAAGTTAGGGGCTGGCTTGGTGGCACAGTGAGCTAAGCTGCAATCTGTGACACCAGCAGCTGGTTCATATCCTAGCTTCTCTACTTTGGATCCAACTCCCTGCTATAACCTAAGAAAAGAGAGGAAGAAGGTTCAAGTGCTTGAACCACTGCAACCATGATGGAGATGCTGATAAAGCCTGTGGCTCCTGGCTTTGGCCTGGCCCAGCCCCTGCCATTGGGACCATTTGGGGAGTGAACCAGTGGATGGAAAATCTTTGCTTCTTTCTCTGTAACTCTGCCTTTCAGATAAACAACTTAATTAATTGTTCTTAAAAAACAAAAAGAAGGGGCCTGGCGTGGTAGCCTAGTGGCTAAAGTCCTCCTTGCATCCACCAGAATCCCATATGGGTGCTGGTTCTGATCCCAGCTGCTCCACTTCCCATCTGGCTGCTTGCTTGTGGCCTGGGAAAGAAGTTGAGGACAGCCCATTGCAGCCACTTGGGGAGTGAACCAGCAGATGAAAGATATTTCTCTCTGTATCTCCTTCTCTCTGTATATCTGCCTTTCTAATGTAAGTAAATATATAAATCTTAAAAAAAAATTTTTTTTAAATAAAAAGAAGAAGAAAATTGGAAAATGGTTATTGAACCCAGGCACTCTGATATGGGCTGCAAGCAAATGGCCATAGTTGAACAATATTTTTTAAGCTCTTTTAAAGAACTTGTATATTCATTTCAAAGGTATTTTCTCAAAGCTTATACTTACTAACTGCTTTTTCTCTTAAGTCACATGTCCAGGAGTTTTTGATTATATGTTGGATATCTTGGATGAGATCTTGTCTTCCTTTAAAGACACTGAATATTTTTTTCCTGGCAAGTTGTTATATCACTGCCAGGTCTTGTCTGGGTGTTGTTTGATTTTACGTGTTGCCAGGATAGGTCTGTTTTGATATTGTACAGAATCTAGGGGTGGTTCTTACTCCAGTGGCATGACATTTCTAAGATCCAAGTACCTCAAGTGTTGAGAGAGATTTCTCTATCCTGACTGAATCAGAACTGCAGTATCTGCTAGCACCACACTGTCTCCAATAAATTCTTTTTGCTGTACCCCGCCACCACCACATCCCCAGAATCCTGTGTCTCCCCAAGGCACCATAGTCTTACCTCTTGAGCTGGCAGTCAGCACTAACTAAACACCCAAGGGGAATTTTCTTGCAGACTTTAGAAGCCCTGCCCTCTGTCCAGCTCTCCCGTGTTCAGTGGCCTCTTACACAAATGCTTGCCACCTCTGCAACTCTGAACTCTGCACTCTGCCTCTTCAGCTCACGGACACTCACTGAGACAGCACCCCCAGCAAGGACTGTGCCTCCCTGAACCACAAGTGGAAATATGTCCCCAGGCAGGAGAGATAAGAAAGGGGAGTCCCCTTGTACATGTCCCTGCACCTGCTATATTGTAGTCCAATGCGAGAAAACAGTTGCCTCATACATTTTACCCAGTTTTATAATAGTTTCTGGCAAGAGAATAAGTCCATTAGCCGTTATTTTGGCATGCTTAAGATCACAAGTCCTGGAAGCAATGTTAAGTCATAATAATGGTGAAATTTTTATAGCTGTATAGACAAATATGTGTGCATAAACTGCAGAAGAAATATGACTGATATAGAATCCAACATTGTTGAAATAGTTTTAGACTACAATTAATGAACATTTTCTTCCTTTAACCTAAGAATAAATATGGGAGTTTTTCTATTCCTTGATCAATTTAGTTGAATTTGTCTTTATGTTCTATAGTCCGTCCTTCACATACAAAGCAGATGACAAATTCAAGAAAGCAGTCTATCTGTGTAGCTTCTATTGGGTACTTTGATCTATATGTAACTATTAAAATTGTAACAAGAAGCAGCATCATAGTCAGCAGGATTTTATATAGGCAAGAGCCTCAAAAACATTAGTTTCCAAGCTAAATGATTGGTGTTTGTCTCATAAAACCTAATTAAAGGTGCAATTATTTAAATTGCTATTGCCATCAGTTGTACTATAGCTGCAGAAATAATGGGATTAGGGAAGCAGTGTTGGGGTACAGTGCCATCTCCTACAATGCTGGCATCCCAACTGAGTACCTGTTCAAGTCCTGACTTCTCCACTTCCAGATTAACTCCCTGCTAATGTGCCTGGGAGGACAGCAGAAGGTAGTCCAAGTACTTGAGCCCCTGCTATTCATGTAGGAGTTCTAGATGGAGTTCCAAGCCTCTGGCTTCAGCCTGGACCAGCTCTGACCATTGTGGCCATTTGGGAAAGTGAACCAGTGGATGCAGGATCTCTCTCTGTCTCTTTCTTTCCCTATCTTTCTCTGTAACTCTGCATTCTAAATAAATAAGTAGATGTTTTTTTAAAAAGAAATAATAGGATATAAAATAACATATTACATGTCTGCCTAATACTCCTATGAGTTGCCATAGGATTTTTCAGTTGTCTCTCACTTAAGTTGTTTCCAGTTTTTTGCTATTAATGTTCCCAGTGCATGTCTCCAGACACATATTTCTCTGTACAGAGCATCTTTGTTCTTTTTAGTTACTTTGATACAGTAAGTTCCCAGAAACACAGTTTATAAGCCAAACCATGCAAACCATTTTTCCTTTGGTTTTGTTTGTGGTTGTTAAATAACTGATTATTTTCAGTTTGTTTGTTAGTTGCCTTGGTGCTTGAATTCTGTGGTTGTATTTATTATTTATAAAAACATGAATGATTCTTTTTGCTGGCTGTTAGGTTTTTGGTATATGTGAATCAGATTCTTCTAAAATAAAGAACTATGATAGAGCAGCAGGTGTGGCGGAAGTCCCCATAAATATAGTAGGGACATGTTTTATAGGTTTCCGTGGGGATTCTGGAACTGTGAAGTGGGACGATCTGCTCTGCAGGAGCTTAGGGTATAATATTCCCCTCACTAAGCAGTTAAGAAAATGAAGCAGCATACAGAACACCACCAGAAGTTAGAGCAATTTAAGAAATAGCTAAAACTATGAAATATTGAAGAAGCAGCAAATTAAAACCAAGAGTTTAAGACAAATGCTTAAAGTTGAAGCCCACATATGCTGTCATTATCTCACATCTTGCTTCTTTACAGAGAAATTTATAGTTCTGTTTTCTTTCCTACATGTTGTAGAAATTCCTGGACAGTAAACTCATTCCCAGCCTTAGAAATACTATGTTTTTAATAAATCACTTGTTGCTCTTAATGTTGTAATTGTCATGTCATGGGGTTTTTAAGAATATATTTACATTTACAGAATATAAAGTAGAATTGCCAACTGCAATTTAAATGTCATTACATAAGCAAGTCAAACAAAAATCTAATCTCATTCATTAAAGCAAATGACAAAGCTGCTAAATGATTATTTGAGTTATACGTGATTAGGTTTCATTGAAGCACTGGTGGTTAAAATTTCACCTGAGAAACTTAGATTGTTTTTTAAAGATTTATTTACTCATTTGTTTAAAACTCAAAATTAGAGAGGAGAAGAGAGAGAGAGAAAGTCGGACAGATCTTCCCATCCACTGAGTCCCTTCCCTGACAACCCCAGCAGCCAGCGTCGATCCCTGCTGAAGCTGGAAACTTCATCTGGGTGTGTCCTGTGGATGGCTGTGGCCCAAACGTTTGTGTGACTTCCCTCTGCTTTCCCCAGCCATTAGCAGGCAGTGGAGCAGCGAGGATATGAACTGGTACCCATGCAGGATGCTAGCATCACAGGCGGGGTTTATCCACCATGCACCACAATGCCAGCACCTGAAACTAATTTTTACATTGTCATTTATTTTTTTGGGAGTCTTCAGGATATCTGTTTTCATCATTTTTAAAAGGAAATAGTATCTTACCTTCCATTGGTATATTTATAGCCCAGTCACTGGAATATACCCTCTCATTTCTGATTGCATATGTGTGGTTTAAAATATGATTAGGTTTATCATCATTCCACCCAAAGCACTCATCCTCTTACTGTTATCCTCTTTTACCTATATAGTCAGTGTGAAGACAATGGAACATCCTGAGTCTTCTTGTTCTCCTCCTCCAGTAGCTTCCCCAGGCCACAGCTACAGCTTTTTCAGAGTCTCCCCCTCCCCGTTTCTGCCTCCCATCACTCCAGTTTGGGCCTGGGTCTCGTTATATCTGACCTCTGCAACAGTGTGAGCGATCTCCCTCTCTGCAGTCCCAGTCCCCACCCAGTGTTGCATCCTGTACAGTACTTGATGCCTCAGCCCCCCAGAGAAGACCCTCAGGAATCTCCCCCTCACGTAGATGCCAGCTTTTCTCTGAAGTTACAGAGAGGACCAATCCAACTCCTTTTGTTGTTTTGTTTTTTTATCGTTCTCTGTTACTGGTATCCGTATTGCCAGCTTTCTTAATGACATTAACTATTGTCCCATCACCTTTCCCCTAGCTGAAGCCCAAGCCCACGTTTGTCTTAACACGTTTCTGTTGGTTCCACTCTGACTGAGCACATGTTAACCATATAAACTTCATTGTGATGTCCTTGCTGCCACAACTAGGAGAATATAAGTCCCTGATGGAGGCCAGAAGATAATTCTAAATCTTTCAGCATTCCTCATTGCTTTAGGAGACAATACCAGACTAAAAGGTTGAAAAGGTGGACTTTGAAGTAACTCAAACATGGGTTTGAATTCTGGTTTTTCCATGTCCTGGTTTATATGACCCTGAGCAAGTTACTTAATTCTATCTTCTCACATGCAAAATATGCAAAATCATCTCATGGGGCTTATGAAAGGATTAAATAAGGCATGCTTATTAGTGCGGTGCCTAATACAGAATAAATAATAAATGGTGGTAATTGTAGTGTTATTATAGTAATTATGATCATGTTAACAGCTCACTCAGTGTTTGTCAGTCACCAGGTGATTTTTTATAATTTACTCTTTCTCATCAGTCAGATAACGATAGGTATATTGTGACACAACTGTAGGGTTTTCATTATACCTATCAATAGGTTGAGGAACTTGATTGCGGAGGTATCTGATTTTTTGTTTAGAAAAATGATTTGTTTCAAGAACTTATTCATTTATAATCTTACCTAATAAACAAAGAACAAGATCAAAGCAAAATCACATGATTTTTTTGTGCAAACAGATACTGCTTTTATTCCAAGAAGACATTTCTTTGAAATGGAAAATAGTATCTTCTCCAATAGGAAGAATAACTTCTGAACCTAAAAATATTTATAATATGTGCTAGATCTTCAAAAAATGGCTCTCTTTTTAAGATTTATTTATTTTTATTGCAAAGTCAGATATACAGAGAGAAGAGACAGAGAGGAAGATCTTCCATCTGCTGATTCACTCCCCAAATGAGCGCAACGACTGGAGCTGAGCCTATCTGAATCCAGGAGCCAGGTGCTTTCTCTGGGTCTCCCATATGGGTGCAGGGTGCCAAAACTTTGGGTTATCCTCGACTGCTTTCCCAGGCCACAAGCAGGAAATTGAGTGAGAAGCTGGGCTTCCAGGATTAGAAACAGTGGCCATGTGGGATCCTAGCATGGTCAAGGCAAGGACCTTAGCCATCAGGCTACCCTGCCAGGCCCCAAAAGATGGTTCTTTCATATGCTGTATGCTAATTACTCTGTTATTTGAATGTAAGTAGGTCAATTGTTAGAAAGTAAGATAGCTAATAAAAAAAATGAGTATAAAGTCATTTAAAATTTCAGGGTAAGAACAATGTACTTTAAAGCATCTCTTTGGCAGCCAAATATTATTATAAAATTATATCCCTTTGTTTCTCCCCTGACCTCAGAAACGGAAAAAAATGACATTAGTGTGGAAACAATGGTATTACCCACTTTCCTGTAGCCCTTGACCCTTTGTATCCTAATCAACCAAGTAAGATCATTTTAAAAAAATAAATTATTTTTTTAAAAGTATATTATGAAGCAGCATTAAGGAATAATGCAAGGCTCCGGCCTGGCACTATAGCGTAGTGGTTAAGGTCCTAGCCTTACACGTGCCGAGATCCCATATGGGCCCCGATGCTAAGCCCGGCAGCTCCACTTCCAATCCAGCTCCCTGCTTGTGGCCTGGGAAAGCAGTCAAGGACGACCCAAAGCCTTGGGACCCTGCACCCACATAGGAGACCTGGAAGAGCTCCTGGCTCCTGGTTTTAGATTGGCTCAGCTCCAGCCCGTTGCAGCCACTTGTGGAGTAAAACATCAGATGGACGATCTTCCTCTCTGTCTTTCCTCCTCTCTGTATATCCGCCTTTCCAATAAAAACAAATAAATCTTTTTTTTTAAAAAAAAAAGAAAGAATGCAAGGGGCAGGTATCTAGTCTATTGGGTAAGACACTGGCATCCTTGGCATCTCAGTGCTAGAATTCAATAGTCAGCTGCAGCTCCTGACCCCAGAATCCTGCTAATGTAGCTCCTGGGAGTTAGTGGTGATGACTCAAATAGCTGGGCTCCTGCCACTCATGTGAGAGACTTGGATTGAGTACCTGACTTTACCTGGCCAGTCCAAGCAAGTGTAGGCATTTGGGGTTCTGAGGAGAAGGCGAGGATTTGAACCAGTAAATGAAATGTGCTCTCTCTCTCTCTTCTGTGGTCTTTCTTACACACATATGTAAAACATAAAGCAAGAATGCCCTGTTCCTTCAGCAGTCTACTTCCAAAGGTGGCTTCAGGGCTTACCACACAAGCTGGAATTCTGTCAACAGAAAATCTGTAGGAGGTCCAGCACCATCAGCAGAAACATCTGACAGCATGTATTCATTTGTCACAGAATTACTTTTTGTTGTTTCTGTTTGGCTAATCTAGAATAAAGGATACAATCCTTATCACCTTTTTTATTGCCTTGTTTAATTTTAAACAGCATCTTTTTTTCTCTCTTTCTCTCTTCTTCTTCTTCTTTTTTTTTTTTTTTTTCATTAGGGATCACATGCAGTGGTCTAAAGAAGAAGAAGCAATAGCCAGAAAAAGAGTAGAGGAAAACTCAGCAGTGCGAGTCCTGCTGGACGAACAAGGTAGCCCTGGTCCCGGCTTTTCTGGTTAGACTTTGGTTCATTCCACACGCTGTTCACTTTTCCTCATCCTTGGGTCAGTATATATTCAGTTCTAGCTGCTGCTTTTCCAATGCACTTCTTCCATTTGCTAGATTTCTCATTCCTTCCAGAGTCCTGGGCCCAAAGCTAATGAAATACATGATATACTCATCCCATTGCTGGTATTTTGGTAATCACACTATTGGTTTTTCTCAGAACTCTGAGATATTTCAAAAAAGTTCATGAAAAATTGAATTTAAAGATAACGTTTAAATTCCATGCATTTTAAGAAAAATATTCCTTTCCTATGCACTTTTTGAGGACCCTTTAGTACACATAGGAATTCTAGTTCAAACTAGACATGAAAGTAACTTTAAATTTTTCTTCTTTGCTATAATGCTTTTAGTTTGCTATTACGCCTTTTCTTTTTGGCTTGCTAGGAACTTTGAAGAAGGTAAAGTTGTATCAAAATGTTATTCACCTGTTAGACTGAACAATTTCATGGATTGAAAACTTTCTGCCCTAGCCCCGACAAGCCCTTGTATTTAGAACTTAATTTAAGCAAAGTCATGCCAAGGTTCATAAATCATGTTTTTAAAATTGGCCTAAGCTACCATAAAAAATAGGGAATTGCAATGTTGGTAAGGAGATAGAGGCATTGAAACTGTGTGTATAATTGATGGGATTATAAAATGGTGCAGCCAGTATGAAAAACAGTATGGAGGTTTCTTCGAAGTTAAAAATAGAACTATCAAGTGATCCAGTAATCCTAACAGGGATTATATTTAGAAGAATTAAAAACAGAGCCTCAGAAAGGTATTTGTAACAAAAGATGAAAGCAATCTAAAAATCCACTGTTGGATGAATAGATTTTTTTAAGAAGGGGTATATATATATTGTATATATATATATATAATTTTTCAGTCTAGAAAAGAAAGAAAACATGGAAGAACCATGAGGACATTTTGCTAAGTGAAATAGACTAGTCACAAAAAGGCAGATACTCTGCAACTGCACTTAGGAGATATCTGAAGTAGTCAGGTTCACAGAAACCAAAAGGTGAATGTCAAAGGTGAAGCCAAAGGCAAGAGGAGAGTTGCTTGATGGAAAACAAAGTAATAGTTGCAAGATAAAAACTTTCTGGAAATAGGTACGCTATTTATCATTTATCATTTCTAGAAATGATAGTGTAAATTACTGAACTATACACTTAAACATGATTAAGATGTTAAATTTTGTATCACTTTTTTAAAATCGTAATTTAGAAACAGTATACTTTAAAGAAAAAAAAAAGAGCCATGTTCTCACCACAGAGCTGGGACCCCACTGATACTTTAACTTCTGCACTCTGGTTGTAAGTTTTTCTATCTAATTTTATTTAGAAACCTTTTTCCTTTAGAACATTGATTCCTTTTTCCTTTTTTTTTTTTAAAGATTTATTTTATTTTTATTGGAAAGGCAGATATACAGAGAGGAGAGACAGAGAGGAAGATCTTCCGTCCGATGATTCACTCCTCAAGTGAGCGCAACGGACGGTACTGTGCTGATCCAAAGCCAGGAGCCTCTTCCAGGTCTCCCACACGGGTGCAGGGTCCCAAAGCCTTGGGCCGTCCTCGACTGCTTTCCCAGGTCACAGGCAGGGAGCTGGATGGGAAGCGGGGCTGCCGGGATTAGAACCTGTGCCCATATGGGATCCCGGACGTGCAAGGCGAGGACCTTAACCACTGCACCATCGCACCGGACCCTCCTTTTTCCTTTAAAAAATAATTTATTGGATACTTGACA
Organism: Ochotona curzoniae; assembly: GCF_017591425.1. Taxonomy (NCBI): domain Eukaryota; kingdom Metazoa; phylum Chordata; class Mammalia; order Lagomorpha; family Ochotonidae; genus Ochotona; species Ochotona curzoniae. Next base: position 32,750,900 of record NW_024465369.1, on the reverse strand, counting down.
GACACAGAAATTCATGTAACTCATAAATTTTCACCAAGTTCAGTGACTTTTCACAAAGTGGACACACATGTATAAACAACACCTGCCTCAAGAAACAGAACATCAACAAGAACCCAGAAGTTTCCTGACTCCCCTTCACCCCTCAGACCACATCAGGATCAACCAGTATTCTGGCTTTTATTCCCCACACGGATGAGTTATGCAAGAACTGTTTGATCTGGGTCATCATTTCTCATTCTCTTTGTAGCAACATCCTGGTGACCATTTAATAGAGCAAGGGGCAGCAGACTACAGCCTATGAACCAAATGTAGCCTGCCGCCTGATTTAATAAAGTTTTGTTGGAACACAGACACACTCATTTGTTGACGCGTTGTCTGTGGCTGCTTTTGTGTTCCACGTAAGAGTTGAATAGTTGCTAACGAGGCTTATGAGACCTACAAACACTGAACATTTGCTATCTAAATAGATCTCAATTGATTGATCAACTGTCCTGAAAACTACTGGGAAAAGCTGTTTGTGCTCTTCTGTGTAAACCACATAGATTGAAAGCCCTAATCCCATTGGTGGCTAACTATTGATCCTCATTCTGTGCTTGAGACTGAAGTTTGAGGCAACGGTAGCTAGGGAAACTGAGCTGATGCGAGAGCCACCATTCACAACCAGTGCAGGGGACAGTGCCAACCAATCTTGTCATATGGCATCATTTGCTATTCCTTATAGCTGATTCTCTCTGCTCACCCTAAGCATGAATGTGTCCTGGGGAATGGGCAGGAAAGAGGAACCCCTGATCCACAATGGAACCCTTGTGTTTTTATGAGCTCCAACTATGCAGCCCCAATGAGTAACAGGGCCAGGGAGCTGGGGTTGGAGTTGAGGTGCATACCATTGGGGTTCTGCCTGCAGGTCAACTAGCCCTCAGTTGCCTTGCAGGAATTCTGTCGCTCTGCTGCTATGGCAGTGAAGCTGCAGCTTTGCCAACAGCTGCGCAGGCATATTTTCCACATTACTCAAGCTTCTGCAAGTGGCCACCTGGATGTGATAGACAGTCAAACCTAAACTGAACGAACAGTTATCAGTCATTTAGGATTCATTTCCAGGAAGTGAGCAATTATCCATGGCATGGTTTCTGATACTATGAGAAACTAAGGGGTTTCATGCACCTGCTTTTGAATATTTCGGTCCAGAATATAGAGGAGCAGTGCTGATAATATTCCCTTAAAGTGCTCTGTGCATGGCTGCTTATTTTGTCCTATTTGTGTTAACAATGCACTTGAGTGAAGCTAATGAGAAGGTTATTTTAGGGCCTTGGAAGCCACAGTAAAGGAAAATGACAGTTCCCACAGAACCATAGTGTGACTGAAATAGAAAGGTGGTGACTGGCCTCTCTCTATAGAAGCAGGAAAAGCAGGCGGAAGAGCACTGATGATCCGTGTGGAGGCATTTGATTTGCTTATTAGGATGACCAGTCTCTTTGAGCAAGTGTGTTGGCTGCTGTGGGGACACAGAACAAAGGATTCCAGTTCAAACTGGTTCAGAGATGTGGGGGTCTCTGCTGGATCCCTTGTGCATACACCCCCCCCCCCCCACCAATCGCACTAGTCAGTGCAATGGACTTCATGTGGTCCAGCAACTGCTGCTGGAAGAGACACGCATCACAAGGTGACCGTCTGATCACTCGCACTACAAGGTCATGCAGAGCAATAACCAAGGTTGCCTGGGACACTGCAAAGAATGAAGCTTTTGTTCTGGGGAACTGTGTTGAGCACAGGGCATCACACTGACAGCCACCCAGTGCAGCTTCTGCGAGGGATCGTGGACCTGCCAGGCTGCGGAAGCCCTGCGTGAGGCTTCTGTTTAGATCTTCCTTGTCTCTGAGGAATGTGGGTCAAGGTGAACAGAGATTCTTGACAAACTATTCCCAAACTTGGTATGAACCGGAAGGATTCCCTGGTCTGGCTTTTCCGTGTGGGCCCCCAAGAACTTGTTTTCTCTCAGCAAAGACTCATGTTTTGGAAAACCCCAGTTTTCTCACACCACAAAACATGCTGAATGCAGATAAGCATTCAGGAATGGACCGCTCTTTATTGATCTTATCTCACATTATGTTAATACCACTGGGAGGAAATACTGGTTGTTCTCCCCTGCTGGCCAACTCTCGGGAACATTACTTTTGGTCTCTGCATGGGTTAAATTCTCCTGCCACTCCTAGCTGCCGTTTCTCACCTATTTCCTCAGCCGGTGCTGAGCTGGAACATCAGGAAACACCCTCCACAGTCTGAAAATAAGGATGTTTGAAATCACAAATCGTTGTCCTTGCTGCCAGAAGGTTGACATTTCATTTCTGGGATTAAAATGTGTAGCATCCAGGCTCTCATTAGCAATATTTCTTCCTAATAGATTGCCCAGATTAATGATTTTTAATTCCACATTTCCTTTTCATAACTTCTTTTCAATTTTATTATGGCTCATATTTCTTTTAAAAGCAAGTTAACTCAGAGAAATGAGAAGGATACATTTGGCAGTTTTTTATTTAACATGATTATATTTTATAATTTCCTAAAAACATCTCCAGTGTGTTACATCTCGACTGGCCATTTAGCAAATGTAATGGGTTTTTTAAACTTAATAATAAAAGCAACTTCTATTTTTACTTTAAAATATCCTTTAAATACCTACCTACCTAAGGTAACTTCTTTATCAAGGAAACCAGTAAGAAGAGTTTCACTATGCCTCATGTTGTAAATGCCTTAATTTGAAAGATTTTGGGTTTGTTTGTTTGTTTGTTTGTTTGTTTGTTTCTACATTTTATTATTATTGCAATTCAGTATTCCCTTATCCCCTCCCCAATTCCCTCCCCCCACCACCTAGTTCCTCTATATTATTACTAACATATAGTTCTTCATAAAAGTCATATGTCCATCATTGCGGGAGTCCAGAATCCTACTGTCAAGATATAGTAAACAGTTTCATTATAAGTCCATCTTTGTCTGGAAGCAGAAATGCATACCACACTGCATCCTCACATCTGGATATTAGTTTCCATTTCACAGCTACTGTACATCCCCTTAAATGAAAAGTCATGATATAAAATCAACAATAGAAACAAAAATAGAAATTTACAATGCCATGAAGTTAAATGACATGATACTAGATATGACAGTCTCCATTACACAGCTTCTATACATCCCCTTAAATGAAGAGCCACAAAACAAAATCAACATCCAGGGGGAAAAAAAAGAAATTAACAACCAAGAAGTTAAACAACATGCTATCAAATGACTAACATGTAGCTGAAGAAATGAAAATCAAGAACCTTCTTAAAGAAAATGACGCCACTGCATGATCTACAAGTCATTGAATGATTTAATCAGAAGAAAGTGTTTTGAAGAGATGAAACCAACAGAAAACAACAAAACCCATGCGATATAGTTTCCCCTGATCTTTGTCGAAGTGTGTCTCCTCCAGACAATAAACAGATGGGTTTTGTTTTTTAATCCAGTCTACTAATCTATGACTTTTGATTGAGCTTAAGCCATTTACATGCAGAGTTAAATATGTGTGGGTGGTACTTTGGTCCTGTCATTTTAGGAATGGATTGTCCATTAGTTTAGTCTTCTGTTGTCATTTTACTGGGATGTTCTTCCCGTTTGCCTTTGGTTTTGGAAGGTACTATTCCTCTTCTCTGTCAAGAGAACATCTTGAAGTATCATTTGTAGGGCAGAGTTGAAAGAGACAAATTCTTTTAACTTTTCTTTACTGTAGAAGAATTTTATTTCATTTTCAAAGATGAAAGAAAGCTTTGCTGGATATGTTATCCTAGGCCGACAATTATTTTCTTTTAGAATCTGGAATATGTCAATCCATTCTCTTCTTGCTTGTAGAGTTTCCTGTGAGAGATCTCCTGTGAGCTTAATTGGCATTTCTTTATATGTCAATTGATTTTTTTGTTGTTTGTTTTAAAGATTTGTTTACTTCATTTGAAAGGCAAGAGTGACAGAGCTAGAGAGAGACATACATCTTTTACCCACTTACTCTTTCCCCAGTGTTCACAACAGCCAGGGATAGGCCAGGCCAGAGCCAACAGCCTAGCACTCCATCCAGGGTTACCATGTGAGTGACAGGAACCCATGTGCTTGGGCCATTTTCTATTGCCTCCTGAGCTTGTAAGCAAGAAGCTAAATTGGAAGTACAGAGTAGCCAGTGTTGTAACCAGGCACACCAATATAGGATCCAGGTAACCCCAGCAGTGGTTTAACCCACTGCACTACAACACTAGCCCCTGGGAGAATTCTGTATGTGTATAAGTTTTGTGCTGATAAGTTTAGAGTGCTTGTTTATAAGTTGGCTTTGATTACATAAAATTTAATACCATACTCTCAGAAAAACACTTTTAATTTCGTCACTCAGTTTTATTTCATTAGATGATAAAGTTTATCAGTGACATGTGGAAATTTCCAGTTTGAGTGCTCAGGTATTTGCATAATTGATTTGCAAAAATAACTTTAAATTGCCTTTTTGTTACATGGCAACTTAGAATAAATTTTCATAACTCAGATTAATCATATCATATATGTCAGATACATGAATGCTTTAATTCACTTTTTGTGATGTTCAGTGTGATTCAGAGTGATTTCTGAATATTTCAGAATTGGTTAGTGTGCCAGATTCCTTCTTGCCCTCAGCAGTGTTGAATTTAATAAGTGAATAATTGAGAAGCTGCTTCATCTGGCTGTGGTTAAACAAATCACGACAACCCGTTTATTGCCACTAGCATAGAGCAATTAACCCTGAATCGGCAGCCTAGGAGAACAAAAATGTCCCTCCAAGAAAAATCTAGAAGGTCAGTCAAGAGGAAGACAGGCCAGATTTCTCTGTACTCTAACATTTTCTTATTATTGAGCTGTACTAGTGATGGGTTAACAGCAGATTGAAATAGCACTTTTCATTCATGATCAGTGAATTAACTCCTCCAACATCCCTGTTAGCACAAATTTTTTTTCAGTTCAGGAAATCAGGTCATATGCTGCAGGTGTTTTGTTGTCGCACGATTGTCATTATGAATCATTTCAGCTTCTGTGAGGGTCTTGGAAGCTATCACAAATTACTGGGAGCTCTGGGACTGGGGCTGTCACCATTCAGTGGCGATAGCTTTGAGAGCTTAAATTTATGCTTTAAAGTATTATTTATTTTCATTTTTAAAAAGACAAAGTAAGAGAGATATCCATGATTTTACTCACCTAGATGCCAGCAACAGCTAGGTTGGGCCAGACCAAAACAGGAGCTAGGAACTTAATATGGGGCTCCCACATGAGTGGCAGAACCCCACACACTTGAACCATCACCTGCTTCATTTCAGAATGCACTTTAGCAGCAAGCTGCATGAAAAATAAACTCCAGCCAGACACTTGGTTATGGAATGCAGGCATCCCAAGTGACAACTGCTGCACCTGCCGCCAAACCTGAAAGCGTAACCTCAAAAACCAACTAAATTCCCAGCCTTTGGTAATGTTTCTTGGTTTTGTTTGCCCCACAAACCTATGTATAGGCATAGAACATTTTCTGTTCCTACTGCTCATTATAATTCCTTCATATATACTTACCTGGCTTATATTTTAGATCACTCAAAAACTGAAGTTCAATAATGCTTTTTTCTGATTGGTTATAATAAATTGCAATCAACATTGTTTCTACAGCTTACTCATAACTGACTCTCAGTCACACTGAAATTCTAATTTATGTTTTTAACATATATTTATATAATTTTTATAATAAATATATTTTTGGCGATGTTTACATAGTAAAGATGCATGCCCATATGGACCACTGATTGAAGTGGAGAGGGTTGAGGAATAGAGGAAAGTGAGTGAGACAACTGCTTCCAAATCCTTTTGTTCGTGTATCTGTGGAAAATGAAGAGAGAGCTACTCTTAGCAGCCCAACCACATCACTGCCCTAGGATGGGGAACAGCCACCCAATATCACTCCAGAATCCCCAATATGGAACATATTCTGATGGCTTCATAAAGTGGTTTTCATAGTCCTGAGATGCTCTTGACTTTGCTGCTCCAAGGATGTAGAAATCCTTCTAAGTACCCAGATACTTGCCATCAAAGCTTGCCTGGGAAAGCTGTCCAGTGTGTTCTGTGTTCCATGGTACTAGATGTCCTCAATGAACAAGTTGTCATAACCGCCAAGTTCATCTGAACATGCTGTCCACTGCACAGGCTCCAACAACTGAATATACCTAGTTCTGACACATGCACTGCATGGTAAGACCACAGATCCTGTAATTTCCCTCATAGATGGGGTTTTGAGTCCAGTGGTCCAGATACTGTCTGCTGGCTCTTGCATGTCTGCCCCCAGCATATCTTAAAAAAAAGAGGGAACTGTGTTGGCACACTGGTATAGTTAGCACAGATTTGGCATTAACCAGAACCACCAGCTATTAGCTCCTCTTCTCCCAGCAATGTAACGCTTGCCTAGGTACAGTCAACCAGGCTGGGGTTGAAGTTATAATCTCAACCTAATGTCTCAACTATAGTTGAGAAGAAAGTAAGAAACAAAAAAACAGATTTTTTTAAGTAAGATTTACTTATTTTTATTGAAAATCAGATTTATAGAGAGAAGGAGAGACAGAGATCTTCTATCCACTGATTTCAATGCTCAAGTGGCTATAGTGACTGGAGCTGAGCCAATATGAATCCAGGAGCTGGGACCCTCCTCCGAGTCTCCCACACATATGCAGGGTCCAAAGGTTCTGGGCTGTCTTCTACTGCTTTCCTAAGCCACAGGCAGGGAGCTGGATGTGAAGTGGAGCAGCCAGGACACAAACCAGTGCCCATATGGGATCCCAGCACATACGAAGCAAGGATTTAGCCACTAAGCTACTATGTGGGCTCTTCCCCCAAACAGAGTATTTTCTAAGATATTTTGGAAGGATTTATTTTGACTTTAGGTTAGAAAGACAGTGATAGGGTATTAGATAAGAATAAGGTCATAGGGAGTAGTGCTGTAGTGCAGTGGGTTAAGTTTCTGTCTGCCACTCAGATATCCCCTGTGAGTGCTGGTTTGTGTCCTGGCTGTTCCACTTCCCATCCATCTCCCTGCTGATGCACCTAGGAAAACCAGTTAAAGATGACCCAAGTACTTGGGCGCATGTCACCCATACGAGAGACACAAAAGAAACTCCTGGCTGGTGGATTTGGCCTGGGCCAGCTCTAGCCATTGCAATCAGTTGGGGAATGAACCAACAGGTGGAAGATGCTTCTCCTTCTCTGTAACTCTGCCTTTCAAATAAGTAAGTAAATCTTGAAAGGGAGGAATAGAGGAGGAGAGAGAGGAAGGAAGGAAGAGAGAAGGAGGGAGGGAGGGAAAGAAAAAGAAAGGGAGAAGAGAAGGAGAAGAAAAAAAGAGTAAGGCCATAATATTTGATAGACTTTGAACAGAACTGTCAAGCTGAGTGGACTTGGAGGAATTTTTTGTTTGCTATGACCTTGAATTTATTTGACTTTAAATTGAAATAAATTTTGTTAGGGTTAAGTGGTGAAAAAAAACATTTGATGTAGTGTGCAGCTCATAATAAATACCCCAAATGTGTGATTATTGTTATTTTTAATGCTACTATTATGGGCATAATAATTTATGTGATTGTTTTTTTTTCCATCCAAATTTTGAGTAGATAATACTTATAAAAGAGGCATAAGAGAACATAGAGTAGCAAGCCTTGACTGTTGCCTTCTAATAGAAGTCAGATCCTTTTTAAAGATTGCATAGATGAGGATTAAATTTAGATGCTTGATGTGTTTAGTATCTGAGCCAGATTGCAGTCCTGTCACCACAGATTCACTTTCCTTGCAAACTGTAAAAATTTAAACAGTAGTATAGGCTCATGTTTAAACCATTTTTTTTATATTTTGTAGATTTTTTAGTTCTAGAACTGGTAATGTTTAATGTTCTCCATAAATGTATAATGTTTAGTAGGAATATAGAATGTTTAGAGTTCAAATGAATTTTAGAGAATATTGTAAATCTACCTCTTCATCAAATGAGGAAATTGTGTAGGTAATAGTGGGCAAAAAATTCAGCTGATACTCTTTTTTTTTTTAAAAAAAAAGATTGATTTATTTTTATTACAAAGTCAGATATACAGAGAGAAGGAGAGACAGAGAGGAAGATCTTCCATCCGATGATTCACTCCCCAAGTGGCCACAACGGCCAGTGCTGTGCCTATCCAGAGCCAGGTACCAGGAACCTCTTCCAGGTCTCTCACGTGGGTGCAGGGTCCCAATGCTCGGGGCTGTCCTTGACTGCTTTCCCAGGCCACAGGCAGGGAGCTGGAATGGAGGTGGAGCTGCTGGAATTAGAACCGGTGCCCATATGGGATCCTGGCGCATTCAAGGCAAGAACTTTAGCCGCTAGGCCACGCCGCCGGGTCCTAGCTGATACTCTTTATATGTGGTGTATATGCAATTTAATCATTAAATTGTTGCTATTGCTATATATTTTCATCTAATTGTGATGAATCAACATAACATGAAATATTGGGGTATTTAGCCTAGTGGCCAAGGTACCATTTGGGATGCCTACAACCTATATCATAGTACCTGGGTTTAAATCCTGATTCCAGCTTCCTGCTAGCATGAACCTTGGGAGACAATAGTAATGGCTCAAGTGGTTTTTTGTTGCTTCCTGCCCACAGGGGTAACCTGAATACCCAGTTCCTGACTTCAGCCACCACAGTCATCTAGGAGTGAACCAGTGGAAGGGAGCTCTACCTCCCTGTTGCTGTGTGTCTCTTGGTCTCTCAAAAAAATAAATAGATTAATTTAATAGATAAATTTTAAATAGATACATGTAATTAATCTATTGAAATTGTATTTAGTTTTGTTATCAGAATATTTATATATGTACATAACTATATATCATATCTTTATTTTTCAGTTGTGCCATAAGATTGCCCCATTTGTGTGTTGATTCCCATGTTGTTAGCATTTGAATTCTCTCACTTTTTCTATTTTAAAAAGAACTGCTATACACACTTTTTATCAGGTTGCTCCTCTGTACTCTCCCACACACATACATCAGTTAATTTACAGAATATTCCCACAAATGAAGCAAGAAGTAGTAGTACATTGTAGCTAGTGGTAATTAGGCTCAAGCCCACTTCACAAGTCGTTGCTTATTGGAAACTCAAATATTAAAGATCTGACTAACAGTATGTCAACATAGGTAGCTGCTTTAAGAAAAAGTTTTAAGAGTTACTCATTTACGTGAGACACACAGTTACCCAGAGAGAAGGGAGAAAGAGACATCTTGTATCCACTAGTTTACTGCCCAAAAGGCTGCTTTGTCTAGGACTGGGCTTGGCCAAAACCAAGAGCCAGAAATTGCATTAGGGTTACCATGGTTCAAACACTTGCGTCAGCTGCTTTCCCAGGCACATTAGTGTGGGGCTGGGTTCGAAGTAGAGCAACCAGACCTTGAATTCAGTGCTTTGTGGGGCACTGGTGTTGCAGGAAGCACCTTAAACAGCCGTGCCACAGCGCTGGCCCCAGGTGGCGACTTTATATTAGGCAGAGAATGTCTTACCTGTATGCAGTGAGTTACAGAGCTTTCAAGGTAAAGGAAGTAGAGAAAGTTTGAGAAGATCCTGGGAAAATCTAATTTCTCCTGAGCCCAATTTCCAGAATGCTGTTTTGTTTTCTTACACAAGTGTATGTGGTAGACTCCAGTTGTTAAAAGTAGAGACAGAACTGTTTTTTTAAAGATAAACACCCATTTTTAGATCCAGTATAATAGGCTTCCTTCCATTAGTGCAGACGTGAGCCTGTTTCACTTAATGTTATGTATTTCTTGCAGAGATCCACTTCCATTTCATAAACCTTAGGGGGTTTCTGTCTTTATAGTGGTCATGCCAGATACAGTCCTGATGGGATGGATGTCTGTGGCCAAGTGGGTGGGGATCTTAGCAGAAGGCCACAAAGATAAAAATGAAAAAAAAAAAAAAGGGGGGGGGGACAATTATAACGATTTTGGAACAGGGCTCTGTTTTACAAGGATGGGCCTGGTCAGATGCAGCTGTTTTGCTGGGTGCAGGGGCTTCTTGAAAATTATGAGAGAAGTGGGTCCTTTTTAATTTTTAGTTTATTTTTGGAATGGGTCAGAAATTCATTTACATCAAAATTCAAATGAAAATTCTCTCTCAACTGTGATACCTGCTCACCCCACCTCCCTCCGTAAAGACAACCAGTGTGGCCCAGTGGTGTGGCCTAGCGGCTGAAGTCCTCACTTTGAACATGCCGGGATCCCATATGGGCGCCGGTTTTAATCCCGGCAGCCCCTTTTCCCATCCAGTGCCCTGCTTGTGACCTGGGAAAACAGTCAAGGGCGGCCCAAAGTCTTGGGACCCTCCCCCACCCCCCATCCCCCCACACACACACGCATGGGAGACCTGGAGGAGGCTCCTGGCTCCTGGCTTCAGATCAGCTCAGCTCTGGCTGTTGCAGGCACTTGGGGAGTGAATCAGTGGATGGAAGATCTTCCTCTTTGTCTCTCCTTCTCTTTGTAAATCTGACTTTCCAATAAAAATAAAATAAATCTTAAAAAAAAAATAAAGACAACCGGTGTTACTATGTGATTATGTTCCCAGAAGTGTTTTGTGCCTATGTAAGTAGGTAGTATGTGTGTGAAGGAGCTTCACAAAGTTCATGGAGAATGCGCATTATCTTCTAATTCCACTTTTCCTTGAATCCTTTGAAGCCCTCTTCTGTAGACAGATATGTATTTTTCTTCTACTTAATGAATGGTCGCATAAAACACACGTTTTCTGTATTTTGTTTTCTCACATAGCACTGACTGTAAATTATTCTATACACACATAAAGCTTCTGGATTCTTTGAAATCACTGTTTAAAGGTCATATACCTATATTGGTTGAAAATGACTCTTCATCCACCGATTATTACAATAGCATTTAAGAAATCTGAAGGGGAGAATTATTTTGTTAATGTAAGGCAATTCTCTAAAATGGAAGAGGCATTTGACCACTTGGGAAACCCTCGTCCCACATGTGAATGCCTGGATTGAGTCCCAGCTCTGCTCTGCATTCCACATCCAGCTCATGTGCATCCTCGGACAGCAGGTGAGAACCCAGACACTCAGGTCCCTGTCACCACATCAGAGACCTGACTGAATTCCCAGCTCCTGATTTTTGCCTAGGTCAGCCTTGGCTATTGTGGGCATGAGGGAGGTAAACAACCAGATAGGAGCTTTCTGTCTTTTCTCTCTCTGCCTGTCAAATACATAAATGGGAATTTTTAAAAAAATTCTGTTTAGGTCTTTATGTTGGGACAGTAGGAAGAGATAGTTCTAGTAGAATGGAAGAATGGAATGTGGGGATGGCCTGTAGACTCCAAGAATGGGGGACTTGATACTGGCTCACTGAAGGCTATTCTTCAATGTAACACAAGATTAGAGTAACTTATTTAAGTGAATCCTTCTAGATCTGAAATTATGTCACTTAGAATTCCACAATTAATTAAGCTGATCCACTTCTGATCCAGCTCTTTGCTTATTATATGAAAAAAGCAACAGAGGATGATCCAGGTCCTTGGGACCCTGCAGCCTTGTGGGAGACCTATAAAAGGTTTCTTATTCCTGGCTTTGGATCAGCTCTCCTCCAACCTTTATGGCCATTTGAGGAGTAAAACAGCTGATGAAAGATCTTTCTGTCTCCTCTCTGTAAACCCGCCTTTCCAATAAAAATAAATAAAACTTTTTTTCTTTAATGGAGTGGCTTTTTCTCTAAGACAATAAAGAACCACACAGGTTATTGGGAAAATGTAATTTTTAAGATTTATTTATTTTTATTGGAAAGACAGATTTACAGAAAGGAGAGTCAGAGAGAAAGATCTTCCATCCCCGGATTCACTCCCCAAGTGGCTGCAGCAGCAGTGGCTGAGTCGATCTGATGCTGGAAACCAGGAACCAGGAGCTTCTTCCAGGTCTCCCATGCAGGTGGAGAGTGCCAAGGCTCTGGGCCATTCTCTGCTGCTTTCTCAGGCCACAAGCAGGGAGCTGGATGGTAGGTAAGGCAGCTGGGACATGAACCAGCACCTGTGTGTGATTCTAGCACTTGAAGAAGGGAGGATTTGCCAATTGAGCCATTGTTTCCAGACCCTAAAAATTGTTGACATTCCACAATTAAACTACAGAAAATAATTTATAATGACTAAATTATTCATAGCAGTTAATCACCCAAATTATTAAGATAGAAGCAAACTTATGGTGCTAGGAAACTTATTCCACACTTTGAAACGTTTTGGCAGAATTATATAAAGCTCTTTGTTTTAACCTTTTATAAGATAAATGAAAGTTAGGAAGACATTAAAGTTATAGTAAATGTATAAAGTCACAGAAAATGCACATTATCTTTTAATTCCATTTTCCCTGAACTTTTTGAAATATGCTCATAATTGTTAAAAATGATAAATAATGTACTAGAGGGTTTTGAAAAGTTCATGGAAAACGCATACCGATAAAAAACTGGGCATGGATTTCTTTTTTTACCAACAGAATAAATTTCTCTTTCAACTCCCTCTTTTTCCACATCCCCCTTGTATGCTATGAAAGTAATAGCTAATAGTAAATATAATTTATGGTAAAATCTTTTTCTCTTTTTTTCAGTTAAATATGAGAGTGAAGCTAGCAAATACTGGAATACATTTTACAAGGTTCACAAGAATAAATTTTTCAAGGATCGTAATTGGCTGTTGAGGGAATTTCCTGAAATTCTTCCGGTTGGTGGAAAAGCTGAAGAAGAGACCAAAGAATCGTCTTGGGCTTGCCTAAAAACGAATTCTGCAAATTGCTTCCCAGCAATGCACTGCCCTACTATGCCTGAAGGAAGAACTCAGTATAAGGAGAGTTATGGCTCAGCAGATGGTCAGAGTGAAAGAAGGCCTCATTCTTCCCACTTGAACTCTGAAGAACACAGAGAAAGTTGTTTGAAGGCCGAGTTATTTCCTGGGAGCAATGCCACCTTCAGAATACTAGAGGTACTGGGCTCGAGAGACGACAAACACGGGAAGTGGCAAATAAAAGCTATACCTTCCATATTATTTTATCAGTAGTCTAGTTTTTTAGGTGCAAAATGATTAAACATGAATAAGTACTCAGTGTACTTTTGTGCAAAAGAGTATTCAAGGAACTCACATTTCTAATACCAAGTTAGAAATTTATAGTTTTAATTTTGCTTTTTTTTTTTTTTTAAATTTGTTTCCATTTCACAACTGGAGGCAATTGTAAGCACCAATGAAATTTTGGCCTTAATTTTACTCTCTCTGTAGTTAAAACTTTTTAGGGAAAATGGAAATGTGAAATAAATAATTTTCTATAATCTTGGCTTACATTTGGCTTAGTTTTGGCCATTACAGCTACTAGGGGAGTGAACCAATGGATGGAGGATATTTTTATCTCTCCTTCTTTCTGTAATCTACCTTTCCAATGAAAATAAAATAAATCTTAAAAAAAAAAAAAGAAGTGAATCAGCCAGGACTTGCACCAGCACCCATACAGGATGTCAGAGGTTTAGTTAGCTACACCGTACTGCTGAACCCTGTCTGGTTTTATTTCATGAGCCCTTCCGTGTTGTTCACACTGTGTTGGTTGCCCTTTACTTTGGTATATTTGAGGTTTTAAGCATGTGTAAAAATTCTAAATACTTCCATGGTTAAATTTTTAAGTGTTATTCTTGTGGTTTGCCTTATTGCTTTTGAGTTTAGAAACCTCTACCATACCCAAAAATCCAATAAATTTGTTCCTGTTTTTAAAATGGGAAATTTAACATTGGTAATGAAAATTTGACCTTGTTTTTATGACATTTGTTTATTCTTTTGATTTTAGGTTGGCTGTGGTGCTGGAAATAGTGTGTTCCCAATTCTGGACACCTTGCGGTAAGCTTTTGGCATTTCCTCCTATAGAATTTTACATATTTCAGTAATGTTGAGAAATTCTATAAAAATGTTATCATGGAAATGTGCCACCCAGTAGTGTTCTTATTTCCAATATAAACAACAACTAAAGCAACTTCAAAAGAAGTGTCTTAGTGTCTCTACTTTCCCATGAACTTGGAATTGCTCTGAAGGTTGTGCTTCACATACAGGCTGTCCATCATGGGTTTAAACTAATATTGTAAGCCTGTTCATGTGGATGAGAAAAATCAGAAAAGAGCAAGAGATGTGATCCTCCCACTAAAGTGTAAACTGCTAAACTGCAGAGATTTTTTTTCCTCGTCCTGGATACTTAGATATCATTTTACACGTAAGAGAACTGAAGTTAAAATTTAGAATTTAATCCCCACTTTTTTATCATCACTTCTGAAACAACACCCAATTTAAGACCGTCACATGTCAGATTATCTTGTCTAGCTTGAAATTGTGCAGGGGTAGCATGAACTAACCCCTAGTCTCAAAGCACAAGTCAATGAAGGGATGGTGCTATCTCCTGTGAACTCCCCCAGTTATTTCCGTGATGAAATAGACACACATAACAGAGCTATTCAAGCACCTCTCACCAAAGCCCAATAGGTTGTGATAGTCTTTGTAGTGTTTATCTATTTATTTTTATTTGTTACGCAGAGTAAGAGAGAGATCTTCTGTCCACTGGTTCCCACCCTAAATGTCCACGACAGAGATAGGCCATCCTAAAGCCAGGAGCCCAGAACTCCGCGCTTGTCTCCCAGCTGGCTAGCAGGGCCCTAAGCACTTGAGCCATCATCCTCTGCTGCTTCCCAGGTTGTGTTATCAGGAAGCTGCATTGGAAGCCAAGGGGCCAGGACTCAGATGAGCACTCTAATATGTGATGCAGGTGCCCCAAGCAGCTGCACCACAACCCCAGCTTCAAGTTATATTGTTAGATTTTGCTGAAGCTTATACTATAGCTTCCATCTTATTGTAAAGTCAGTGCAAGTACACTGCAGAACATTTCCATTAGAGGAAAATGCGAGAGGTGGGGTTCACCCATCACTCTAACTTAGCCACTGGTGGGATTTTTTTTGTTCTTAATTCCTTTTGGTCTTTTCTGTGTGCATATCTTTAAATTTAGTGATGTGATCTTTTTAACTTTTCTGTATGAAAATGTAAAAGCTTTTGAAAAAAAAGGAGTAGAATAAATGTCCTTATATCTGTCACCTCAATGCAATAATCATTAACATAATGCAACATCATGATAGTTTATCCTTGATTGTTCCAGATGTATGGTCCCAAAAGACGGGACATTCTCTAATACCCTTAAGAATTAATACAATGAGGCCTGGCGGGAGTGGCCTAGTGGCCAAAGTCCTCACCTTGAATGCGCCAGGATCCCATAAGGGCGCTGGTTCTAATCTTGGCAGCTCCACTTCCAGTCCAGCTCCCTGCTTGTGGCCTGGGAAAACAGTTGAGGGTAACCCAAAGCCTTGGGATCCTGCACCCGCGTGGGAGACCTAGAGGAAGATCCTGGGTCCTGGCTTCAGATTGGCACAGCTCCGGCCATTGCAGTCACTTGGGGAATTCATTAATCATCAGACGGAAGACCTTCCTCTCTGTCTCTCCTCCTCTCTGCATATCTGACTTTGCAATAAAAATAAAATAAATCTTTTTAAAAAAAAAAGAATTAATACAGTGAATGTTAAGTAATTTCCTAGTAATATTAAGTAATTCCCTAATATCCTCTAATGACCAGTTAAAGATAGGCAGCTCTGGGAGCTGCTGATGAATTTACAGTTCTAAATGATCTTTCCCTTTCTGTATGTATTACCTTTTTTTTTTCCTGTCTCTTGTTTCTAGGTTGAAACAATTTCCTCATCTCTGATAGCCTGGTTTCTTTACCCCAGTGATCTCTGAGTTTCTAATACCATAAATACACAGCACTGGCAGCTGATTATGTGACACTTTATGACTGATCTCTAGATCTTATTTAGCATGTCATTTCTTCCTGCCTTGTTTCTCCAAGCCACTTTTATATTCCTTTAGAGCGTACTTCATCTTAATTTGATTTTCCAGGTTGCCTACCTGTGCAATAGAGATTGTTAGGACTCAGTACATATTGACTGAGTAATGTCTCCAATCCCCCATTCATTAGTTGTATTTCTCCCTCCTTACTTCTCCCTCCAACTAATCATTGGAAGCTCTTGGCTCGTCACTCCCTGACTGTTTCCTTTTTAATATGTCTTTGTTTGCCTCCAGTCCATGTTTTAGAAACCATCATACAAGACCTGAGATATTTGATTTATCTTTCAAAGATAACCAGTGATTAGCCTTTCAAAGTGAGGCTTAAACCTTTTTTTCTCACCTCAGAAATTATGTTTTATTACTTTTGGAGAGTAAAGGATTAATGTTTCACATTTTCAGAATATTTTACCATAATTAGAACTCTGGAATTGAGAGGTCATATCATTCTCCAAGGACCATTTAATTGTTAAACCCCCTGCTGGGAGAATGCTTGGTGTTGGGGTGGTGGTAGTGGCACTTGCACCTGTTGGCCGGGAGAAGAGCCAAGCAGTCAGCTGATTTTACAAAAAGACTCTGGTCATAAGACTGCAGCTTGGGGTGCTGATGCAGTGGGAATTCAGCCTCAGAGGTCATGCAACCACTCTGGTAGGACACATGACAAAGGGCACCTGCTTTCGTTCTGTTGTGGGTATTCAGTAACGACTGCCCCAGAGTGACTGCATACTTTTCATTATGAGCTATGTATACCAGTGTCCCAAAAGCACTTTGAGTACATAGGACTTTCTTCCAAGTTCACAGATGGCAGAGACAGATTTCCTTTAATAATAATAGTAATCATAATGATAATAGGAACAAAAATTATAATAGTGTCCTACATTAATGCGGTGCTTATTCTGAGGTACCTTCCCAGGAAGTTTAACTGTATGAACTCATTCAGGCCTTAAAGGCCACCTTGGATATTATATTCATCTCTGACTTAAAGACAAGGAAACAGTTACCAAAATTACCTAACTGTTCTCAAGGTCACAGAACTCAGTGGGAGAGCCAAATCAAACCATGAATAGTCTGACCCCAGGGCTGTCATCCTTAGTGCATCATAGTGCAATTATGCATCTAAGAGTCAGCCAAATATTTCAGTGACATGTGACCACCCAGCAAATAACATGGATTTCATAGGAAACAGCAGGGATATATGTGAGAAAAGACCAAGACATGTGAGAAAGAGACATGAAAGAGAAGACCAAGGGTTAAAGTTTTGGCTTTGGTTCAGTGCTGGCTAACTTCATAACCAAGGCTTATTTTCATCACACTTTAACTTATCTAAACAGAATCCAAATCCCCAGTGCCACAGTATAGCTATATTCTATATGAACATAGTGCTCATCAATGAGTACTGGTAAGTGTTAGACCCTGGGTGAGATTTTGTTAGAATCATACTTGTTTGTATTCCACATTGTTTACAAGTC
This sequence comes from Ochotona curzoniae, assembly GCF_017591425.1. Lineage (NCBI taxonomy): Eukaryota > Metazoa > Chordata > Mammalia > Lagomorpha > Ochotonidae > Ochotona > Ochotona curzoniae. The sequence goes on along the minus strand of NW_024465369.1, from coordinate 32,733,445 downwards.
CACCTCTGTTAGTCAGCTTTCATTACTTTAAAATACATGAGGGCATGAGGGGAATGCTGAGGAAAGAAGGTTATTTATTTCAGTTCACAGACTAAGATTTGGTGGCCCCATTGGTTTAGACATCTGTTAAGCCTATTGAAGAGGGCAGAGGGATGCTCACTTGGCAAGCAGCAAGCATGTTTGGCTTATGTAACCAAACTGGGCAGACTGCCTGTGACCTAAAGACCTCCTGTTAGGACCACCTCTCAGACATCATAACTAGATCAAATCTCTAGCCAATGCAGGCCAGCATTGTGGCATGCAGGTTAAACCACCGCCTACAATGCTGACATCCCATATGGGTGTCAGTTTAAGTCCTTGCTGCTCTACTTTCCATCCAGCTCCCTGCTGATATCCCTGGGAAGGTAGTGGAAGGTGGCCCAAGTAATTGGACCACCACCACCCATACAGGAAACCCAGGTGGAGTTCCCGACTCCTATGTTTGGTCTGACCCAGCCCGGGCCATTGCAGTCATTTGAATAGTGAAACTGGTACCTGAAAGCTCTCGCTCTCTCTCTCTCTGTAACTACCTTGAAAATAAATAAATAAACCCTTTTTTAAAAAGTCCTCCCTTGATCTATCAATCATTGACATTAATCTATTAATCATTAACACAAGACTTTGGAATTTAAACATCTTTCTTAGTTTGGGGAGCCCTGTCTTAGTCAAACCATAACCCCATCTTATCTGAAATACCTCTTGAATCAAAGGCCTACCTCTGGTCCTGCCACAGGATATGAAGCACTGCTTCTCATCGCTGGCATGTGAGCCCTGCCCATAAATCCTTTTACTGTTGGCCCTTCTCCTTACTTAGTGCAATGTTGTCTTACTCCTTAATAGCTTGTAATACTCAATCTTCAAGGTGGCAGGCCTTTCCAAACCTCTACAGAAATTGTGTAAAACCAGTCATGTCCTCCACTAGACTATGAAATCCACAAGAGCCAGAACCACTCTAACCCTTTCTGTGATTCAGTAGTCAAATATGAGTTAATTTAGTTCCAAAGTGCATTCTCTTACTATTTAATATATTTCCATTTACTACTTTGTATTCTAGTACTTGAAACATACATGAGGCTCAAAACATATATAACAATAACTTGAGAAGAAAATCAAGGATTCATCTGTCAGTGTTTTATTCATTTTTAGAAGTTGTGTTTACATGTTGTTTAAAAAAAAAAAAACCCTCTTGTGTGTTTCTGCCCTACCAGGGCAGCAGAGCGTAGCCTGATGAGTTGTACTGAGAAAAGGAAGAATGAAGCATCAGGTCTCAGAGGCTTGGGAGAAGGAGTGAAGGGAGTGAAAGGGGGTGGGGTTCAGCCAAGAGGAGCTGTGGGGTCTACCAGTGAAGGTGAAGGATGAAGCAGTGCTGGCCGAGGGTCTAAGAGGCTTCCCATGTGGGCCTGTGATACCACATGTGGCAGATTGGCCCAAGTAACAGAGAGCCTTGGATCCAGGCTGTGGTTGGCAAATTACCTCATCATTAACCAGTATAGGGGACATTACAGGTTAGAAGCAATAGGAAGGTACCCACACACCAGTGTAGAGAACAGTATTCACAAAGAAGGAACGATGAACCAAATGTCAGCCAAAATTATATTCAAGAGACACTTATTAACAATCTCCTTTCTATTGTAATTGGGCAGATCTGAATTCTAGACTTAATCATTTCTTTTTCATGTCATAGAAACACTCCGGAGTCCTTCCTTTACTGTTGTGACTTTGCCCCTGAAGCTGTGGAGCTTGTAAAGGTATGCCTTGCTCTCACCTCACAGAGCATCTATGTGAAGGTCTTGCTTATTCACTTTTGAAGAGGTTCTTTGGAAATCTTTCCAGATCATATGTTATCTGTGACCATTTTAAACTGAGCCTTTATGAGTTTTAAGAATCATACCAGGGCCCAGCATGGTGGCGCAAGTGGTTAAGGTCCTCGCCTTGCACGCCCGGGATCCCATATGGGCGCCAGTTCTATCCCGGCAGCCCCGCTTCCCTTCCAGCTCCCTGCCTGTGGCCCAGGAAGGCAGTCGAGGATGGCCCAAAGCTTTGGGAACCTGCACCCGCGTGGGAGACCCGGAAGAGGCTCCTGACTTCGGATCGGCATAGTATCGGCCGTTGCGCTCACTTGGGGAGTGAATCATCGGACGGAAGATCTTCCTCTATCTCTCCTCTCTGTATATCCGCCTTTTCAATAAAAAAATAATAAAAATAAATCTTTTTTAAAAAAAAGAATCATACCAATAGTTGATCCCTAAGACACTACCCTAAAACCATTAAAGTTGTTCTGGATTTAAGATAGATCTTGAAGAATTGGTACTCCTAGGGAGGCCAGCACCAATTAGGGCTGACCAGGCAGAATCTGACTTAGAAAATTAAAAGGATAGGTCTACATATGAATAATCATGATGCAAGCAGAACTTGATTATTTTAAAAGAGGCCAATTCAAATCAGGCAAGATTTTCATATGGCTAAAACACCACCACCACCACCACCACCACCTAAGGAAAAAAAAAAAACTTAGATTTTTTTCAATTGTCTCTTGTAAAGGGATCTTATTCATGTTTGTGTCCCTGGAGCCATTCGTACAGTCTGCACACAGGAGGGAATCATTAAAACTGTTGAAGTATTTTTGAAAAATCTGAGAAGGCCAATGATAATGCAAATCAAATTGTCCGCTATTATAAGGAAAACACTTGGGGGACTTGTATTTATTGTTGAATCCCTGATTGCTAGTGTACTTTAGAATGAAGATGAAATGGAAAAGGAAAGGAAGTTATACTAACAAAACTGTATGATAGCCAGCTCTGCTTTTAGAGCAGAGATGGTCTCCCCAAGAAACTGTTGAATTGATCTGAACAATAAGATGCTGGACTCTATGCATGGTACATGCTTGCAATGAAAGAAACAAGACTGGATTTGAACTGTAATACTGCAATGAGGTGGAGTAATCCACCATGGGGGGAGGGTAGGAGGAGGGGTTGGGGGAACCAAAGAGCCTATGAAATGATGTCATACAATGAAATGCAATTAAAAACTGTATGGTAAAGGTATAAATTAAGTAAAACTTTTTGAAAAAAGTCATTTCTGTTTACCAAAGTAATATAGATTTTTTTTTCTTTTTTTTTTATTGGAAAGGCAGATTTAAGAAAGTACAGACAGAGAGAAAGATCTTATATTTGCTGATTCAGTCTGTAAATGGCTGCAACGGCTAGAGCTGAGCTGATCTGAAGCCAGGAGCCTCTTCTAGGTCACCCATATGGAGCAAGGTCCCAAGGCTTTGGGTCATCCTCAACTGCTTTCCCAGGCTACAAGCAGGGAGCTGGAAGGGAAGTAGAGCAGCTAGGACATGAACATATGGGCAAGATGAGTGTTCAGCCACTGAGCCATCACCCTGGACCCAGATTGTTTTTCTTAAAAACTAAAAAAGTTAAGTGGTAGGATACTATTTCACCTGTAATGATACTATCTAGGGTGAATCCTTGTTAATTTTTTTGGTATGTATTTTTGTGATATTGTATATGTAGGCAAATTTTGTATGTATTATGCTGATCCAGTTTTAAAAATAACAGCTTTATTGACATCTAGCTCACATACCATGAAGTACACCATTTCAAAGAATACAATTCAAGGAGCCCAACACCATAGCATAGTACATTAAGCCTCCAACTGAAGTGCTAGTATCCCATATGGGTACCAGTTTGAGTCCCTGCTGCTCTACTTCCCATCAAATTCCCTGAAAATGTGCCTAGAAAGCAGCAGGAGATGACCCAGGTGCTTGGGCTGCTGCTTCCTGTTCTTGGCTCCTGGCTTCTGACTGCCTCATTTCCATCCATCTGGGGAGAGAACTCCAAATGGAAAAATATCTCTTTCTGTCTCTCCTTTTGTCTCTGCCTTCTACATAAAAGTAAATAAACTTTAAAAAAAAAAATCAGGAGCAATCCTTTGGCCTGGAAGTTCCTGGCTCTCTGCTTCAGCCTAGCTCACTTCTGGCCCTTGTGAGCATCCACGCAGAAAACCAACAGATGAGCGCTCTCTCCATGTGTCTATCTGCCTGACACTGTGTGTCTACTTCTCTAACAAAGTTTAAAAATTGAAGTTGGGAAAAACAGTTAATTCAGTGGTTTTTAGCATATATCTTCAGGGTTGTGCAACCACCACTATTATGTAACTCTGGGTATGCCATGTGTGGGATATGTGTGTTTTAAGCTAAAGGAGGCAAGGAAAAGGAGTGGGGAGAGGGTTGCCCTTCCTGTGCCCGTAGACGACACAGGCAGGCCTCCAGCAGTGCTCCGCATCCATGCTTAGGGAGGGATCATGACGGATATTGCCACATCCAACTATTAGAATTCAGTTTGGCAGGGAGAGAGTTTGAAATAAGCTGAAAGAATACTGAATTGGAAATAGACTCCATTTAAATTCACAAGGAAAGGGGCTTGGGGGAAAATGTTGACTTTTTAATATATATATAAAAGAAGAAAATCCCCAAAGTGTGTTGACCTCTTTTTTCTTCCTTCCTCCTGACAGTCGCACTCGTCCTACAGAGCCGCCCAGTGCTGTGCTTTTGTTCACGACGTGTGTGACGAGAGCTCACCTTTCCCCTTCCCCGATGGGATCCTGGATGTCGTCCTCCTCATCTTTGTGCTCTCTGCTGTTCATCCTGACAGGTGAGTGAAGACAAAGGGGCACAGCCAACATGTGAAAGCTCCTTTCTCCTTTCTCAGGAGTAGTTTTCAGACCTATCAAAGCGAAAATGACAATTCCTGAATTTATTATTTAGTGAACTACATTATGTATAATATGCAGCCTTTTAAATGCAGGTGTTTTTTTTTTTTTCCTTTCTTAAGACTTTTAGAAAGAAACTGGTCAAACTACTTCATTAGTGAGCTTTCTGTCACTGTCAGAATGAAGTGAGTATAGTCTGGCAAGACACATACCTATTAAAAGTGACAGTGCTTCAAGGAAATTACAAATTCAGAACAGCCTAATAGACTCCCAAGAGGGAAACTGTACTTGGTGATCAGAAACAAACATCTTTGATTTAGCATCTTCCGGAATGTTCATGAAGAGGCGGGCTGCAGATCTGCTTGGCTTCACACACGTCTCTTGATGGGCTCTTAAACATTTGTTTGTAGCAACAGATGTTTAGCCTCGTGGTTAACACACTGATCAGAATGCTCATGTGTCACAGCTGAGAACCTGGGTTTGATACACATTTCTGCTCCTGATTTCAGCTTCCTGCCAATGCGGACCCTGGGAGGCCATGATGATGGCTCAAGTTATAGGATTCCTGTCCCCCCAGCATAGTGAGTGCCTGGCTCCTGGCATCTGGCATGGGCCAGTTTCAACTATGGCAGGATTTGGTGGAGTCGATCAGTAGATGAAAGATCATTGTCTCTGTCTTTTTTCTCTCTTAGTCTCTATCTCTTTCTGCTTCTCAGCAAGTTAATTCCAAAAGTTAAAAAAAAAATTCTTTTTTAAAGAATCCCACTATGAAAATAGATGTTATTGAGATTTTTCTCTTGATTTAATTAATTTGAAAGACAAAATTAATTTGTAATTAATTTTTACACATATGTACACACACACACACACACACACACAGAGGGAGAGAGAGATGTTCATTTGCTGATTCCCTCTCCAAATAACTGCAATGGCCAAGGCTGGGCCAGAGTGAAGCCAGGAGCCTTGAATTCCATCTCGCCTCTCAAGGTGGGTGGCAGGGGCCCACGGAGGTAGGCCATTTTTCATTCCTTTCCCAGGCATGTTTGCAGGAAACTGGATCAGAAGTGGAGCAGCTAAGACTGACCCAGAGCTCTTAGGGGTGTCAGCACTACAGCCTGTGGTTTAATTTGCTGTGCCTTAAGGACAGCATTGGGGTTACCAACGTTTGCCAGATTATCCTTGGACTTTTATGTTGTAAGTTTGGCCAAGTACCATCATGTAAAGACTTACGATGTACATTTTTAGATTTTCATGATGTATTAAAATAACTGTCTTCCAGCGAGGACACATAAAGAGATGTGACAAACACAAGAATGCTGACCTTCCTCACCAAGGTGACAACACGCTCTTTGTGCAGAAGCACACATGGACAGCATCAGGGCTTGTGATTTTGTAAGGTTTCATAAGCTTGAGCTTTCACAGCCCCTGGGTGGGAGATGCAGCCTTGGATCAATCACGTTTGGTCTGATGAGTGTGGATTTTTTGCCACAGAAATTTGTTATCACCAGTTTGTCTCTTTGCAATTCTGAACTCACTAAGACCCTTCAAATCAATCTGAGAGAAATTTACGTTTGCACCTGGCTAGCTCTGTCAGGCTCCAAGAAGCTTCTTTTCCTTCCCAGTGTCTCTTTCTTTCTTCTTTCTTTTGACTAAAAGTTATCTGTTTGAGAGGCAGAGACAGAGAGAGCGAAAGCTCCCATCAGCTGGTTCCTTCCCTTCCCAAATGCTTGCGCTGGCGGGGCTGGGCTAGAGCTAAAGCCAGGAGCTGAGATTTCAATGCAGGTTTCCCATGTGGGTGGCAGGGATCCAATTACTTGAGCCATCAGTACTGTCTCTGGGAGTCTGCCCTACTGGGCAACTTGACACAGAGGCTAGAATCATTAGTAGCATTGGGTACTCTCATCTGGCATGTGGGTATCTCAACCACAATGCTAAATGCCTGCTCTCTCCCAGTTTCTATATCTGTTTCTTTCTCCTAATCTATTTAGATGATTGGCATTGTTCAAGTACTAGTAGAAAGATGTTATCTATGAATTTTGTTTCCTTATATGAATACTAAAAGGATGGAGTAAGTGGGTGGATGGTGAGAGAACAAGATTTCCTATTTGACATTCATAACAGGAAATATTTAAATTCTAAGTAAGACCACAAAAAGACTATTTGAAATTAGTTTAGATAATGTATTTTTCTCATGATTTGAATTGAATGTTAAAGCGAAGGAGAAGCAGATGTCTTGAGAAGACTGATTTATAGTACGGTATTTCACTCTATTTGTTGTAGAATAGATTCAGATGTATTGTGTTAGTGGCCAATTTCTTTTACAAACCTGGAAGTTATTTAAAAATAGGAGTAGGTGTTATGGCAATGCAAGTTAAACCACTGCTTGGGATGCCCACATCTGCTATCAAAATACTTGGGATCAAGTGTCTTACTCTGCTTGCAATCCAGTTTTATGCAAGGGATGATGGTCTAAGTTCTTGATTGAAGCCATACGTAGGAGTTTCTGGCTCCTGACTTTGACCTGGCCCAGCTCCAGCTATTGAGGGCACTGGGGGAAGTGAACCAACAGATGGTGTCTCTCACTATCCTTCCCTCCTTCTCTGCCACTCTACCTTTCAAATAAATGAATCTTTCAAGACAGTAATAACAAAGTAAGTGGATGGAAGAAAGCTAACAGTTAGTGAAAAGGCAAAGCCATGTCTTCAGGGTCATGTAGGGCTACAGCGTTCAACCCCAGAAGAGCACTAGAAAAGTAGTTCTTTTGCAGCCGGGAAAATCTTGACACAAATGAACAGGAAGCAGTTCAGCTGGTCCAACTTCAAAGGGAATTGATCATAGGAGGCTACGAAAGTGGAGCTAACTATCTCTTTTCATGGCAATAAAAGATGCTTTTTCCAGACCCAAACTATTAGTAAAAATTTTTTTAATCTGTTCTTGTTCTTCTCTCCCTCTGTCCAGAGACAGGTGAGGGCAGCAGCTGACACAAGAGGGACACAGAAAGGAAAGGGACTTTCTCCCTTCTTATCTTGTTCATGTCCTCCCAGCCCATTCCCCACTGCCATTCTTAGGAACTGAACCTAGAGCTGAGTGCCAAACCAGGGGGGTGAGCAGGAACAGCAGCCCACCCCACCCATCTGCCCTCAGCCCTGAACAGAAAAGATGGGAATAAGGGATTTGCAGAAGGAGGTGGCTACATTTCCAAGTACCTTGGTTTTTTACTTTCCTACCTTTTAGTGTCACTCTTGTTTTACTAATAATTAAAGAAATAGATTTTGTTCCATGCAGAAAACCTTTATCCTAAATGTGTATATTTTAAGGTTTAGATATGGTTTGTATTCATTGCTAAAACCTAAGGGTATAAGCACAGTGTTAAAAATAACCTATATTGAAAAAAATCCTCTTCTTTTTCCCTTTCCTGTATTATGTTCCAGTTTTTAATAAGAACTCTTCAGCTAATCTCCACCATCTCCTTCTATTGTATTTTTATCTTGTTTTTGTAGTTGCTTGCATTTTCTCTATACTTCCTTCATAATAGTCATAATCTGGCTTTCACCTCCCCATTCTATTGAACAGTATTTTAATTGAAAGGAATCTACAGATTATCTGACACAAACTGTTTTTAAAAATAAATCCTTGATAACTTTAAGAAGCTTGGATATGGAGAGGATCCTGGTGTGATGTTCTCAATGACTAAATCCTTGCTTTGCATGCTCCAGGATTCCATATGGGTACTAGTTCATGTCCTCGCTTCTAAACTTTCAGTCCAGCTCCCTGCTTGTGGCTTGGGAAAGCAGTAGAGGATGGCCTAAAGCCCTGGGGCCCTGAACCCATGTGGGAAACCTGGACAAAAGCTCATGGCTTCTGGTTTTGAATTGGCTCAACTCCAACTGTTGTAGCTACTTCAGGAATGAATCAGTGAATGGAAGATCTTTCTGTCTCTCCTCTCTGTAAATCTGCCTTTCAAATCTTTAAAAAAAAAAAAGTACAAATAAATAAATAAATACGTGGAACCTTGGAGGAAGCCAAGGCAGCAAGGACTTAGCCCATCTCTACTCACAGCAGACATTGGTAATCGATTTTGTTTTCTGATCATCCTTCCCAGAAAGTACCCTTAGTCTTTCTCAACAGAACTCCATAGGTGTCAGTGCCAACCATTCAGTGTTGAGGCAGGATCCTAAATCTTTGTCCTCCCTGGCCCCATAATCACACATAAAACTATGAACACTTAACCAGAAACAGTACATCAGGATCAGTTATAAGGCACCATGTTTGATTGGAAGCCAGGGAAATAAAACAGTGAGAGGAAGAAAGCATAGGCTTCCAGGTATTAAGCAGTGACATGCAATGTGAATAAAATTTAAATAGGCAGAAGGGAAAGAAGAAAGAATTCTTAGAGGGAAAATTCTTTGCGGGCAAAGGCTCAGACTGTTCATAGCCAAGCACACAGTAGTTTTGCTAAAGGAGCTGCGTCAGGTGGGGAAATAATGGAAAGATGTTGGAAAGACAAGGCAGCAGCTGTGAGTGGGAACTCTTAAGAGCTCGACTAAGAAATTCACTGTTTGTCCTGTGAAAACAGGTATAATGCCCACATCCTATAGGGAAGTATCTGGTTCAAGTCCTGGCTCCTTCTACCATTTCTGGCTCCCTGCTAATGCTTACCCAAGGTGGTCCAAGCAGTTGGATCCCTGTGACCCATGTAGGAGTCTGAGATGAGTTCCAGGCTCCTGGCCTCAGCCTGATCTTGCCCCCTGGCTATTAGTTGGTATATCTCTGTCTCTCTGCCTTTCAAATAAAGTAAAAATAAATTATTGAGTTTTTTTAAAAATGCTATCATGTGGATTGAAGTCAAGAATTGTTTGAGCAAAGCATGGTGTTAACAGCAGAATTCATTGGTAATAGGCAAGAGGAATCAACTAGGGGAATCATAAAGCATGCTGGAAAGCAGTTCCTATTTCCAGGTCTGAGGCTACAAGGCTGTTTGCACTGAAGGAGTACAGATAGGAAATAAGAGAGGGGAAATATAAAGGTAATGCATAAAGGGAAATATATGTATCAAAGATATTTTATTTTTTCTTTGATTTATTTTTATCAGAAAGGCAGATTTACAGAGAGAAGGAGAGACAGAGAGAAACATCTTCCATCTTCTGGTTCATTCCCCAAATAGCCTCAGTGGCTAGACTGAGCCAATCTGAAACCAGGAACCAGAGGCTTCTTCTGATCTCCCACATGAGTTCAGGTTCCCAAGGCTTTAGGCCATTCTCTACTGCTTTTCCAGGCTACAAACAGGGAGTTGGATAAGAAATGGAGTAGCCAGAACCCTAACTGGTGCCCATATGGGATGCTGCACTTGCAGGCAGGGAGGATTAACCTATTGAACCACAGCACTGGGCCCCAAAAACATCATTTTTAAAAAGAGACTGGATTTAGTGGTCAATGTAGAATATAGTGAGAGAAAAGCAATTTCTCTTTCGTGAAGTGGATGAGAATACTTTTGAGCTAAATAATGAAGTCAGAGGGAGGATGAGCTGATTTTCAGGGACAGATGGAGTCCCTGTTTAGGTTTGTACAATTTGAGATGATGCTGTTATATACATACAATTTTAATAACGCAGGGAGAAAGCAGTGTGTTCCCTCTTGTCAGCTTCAGAACCACCGTGGTTAGCCTTGTCTGCCAGGAAACACCTGTGTCCTGCAGCTCAATTTTAACATCACCCATGAAGCTCTGTGCAGTTGCCGCTGTAGCCATTTTGGATGAGTTTTTGATAATGTGGATCTTTTGAATCTGGTCATAGAACAAGTTGATGTCCTTTTTGTTCCTGCTTCCCAAATTATTTCTGTCTTTGTTGCCCTTAACATGTAAGGTTTAGATTTTTTTGTTCTTTGTGAGCTTTTCTGATTTTTTGTCTTGAAGAAAGTTAAATCTGGTACAGAAAACAAGTTTCCATAAACAAGGTATCTTCCTTTGTTTTCAAAGGATGCAAAGTGTTGTCAACCGATTGGTCAAGCTATTGAAACCTGGGGGAATGCTTTTGTTTCGGGACTACGGAAGATATGACAAGACCCAGCTTCGTTTTAAAAAGGGTAATAAAAGATACAATTTGGGATTATTTCATTTATTTTAATGAATTCCTGGATATATTTCATGTCAGATTATTTTTGTTTTTTATTCATCTATTTTGAGGAATACTGGGTTTCTTTTTTTTTTTTTTTTAGGACATTGTTTATCTGAAAATTTCTATGTTCGAGGAGATGGTACCAGAGCATATTTCTTTACAAAAGGTATGCTAATCTACAGAAGGAAATAATAAACTGTAAAAACTTTGGTTAGTATTTGTAAGGAGAAGCTGAAAAGATGTAGGAATAAAGCTGCAGCCGTTGATTAAACATTGAATGTCTTCATCCTTTGGTGCCTGTCTCTGTTCCACATAAAAGCTTGAAAATAGCCTTTGTGCCTTTTCTTCTCTTCGTAGTTAAAATTGCTTGAAGGAGTCACTTATGTCATGCCCATACCCCCGTGAAGGTGCGGGCTGTTTCATTTTGGAGATATTGTTAGCCCAGATATGAAAAATATGGTTGATAGGCTGCAGCGAATGGAGGGAATTTTAGTGGATAAGTCTCCAGAAAACTACTTATCTCTTATCAGTTTTTCATTTTAAGAAAGCATATCTGACAGTAAAAAAAAAAAAAGTCATACATTCTAGGATTTCCCAGAACTTGTTTGTGTACCTCTTTAATGTGACACGTTGAGTCTTGCAACCAACAGCAACCCAAATGGAGGCACCTTTCAAAACACTGAGAACAGCAAGTGCTAGTCTTGTGTCACTGTTTATGCCCTGTTGCCTCAGCCTATGTATGCTCAGTATGTTTCTGTGATGTAGAAGAAACTACTTGATGACACAAGTTTCCTTCACCAACTGGTGCCAAACAGTCTTCCTTGGTTTAAATGAAATTCAGATAGTCCATCAGTCCATCACCGTTCTCCCCCGTCCCCCACCCAGCCACATGTCATATCTTTGATTGCCATTTTTGTCTCATAGGGGAAGTCCACAGTATGTTCTGCAAGGCCGGGTTAGATGAAAAGCAAAATCTGGTTGATCGTCGCTTACAAGTTAATAGGAAAAAACAAGTGAAAATGCACCGAGTGTGGGTTCAAGGAAAATTTCAGAAACCATTGCACTGGACTCAAAATAGCTCCAAGTTCATGTTTTCGCTCCTTCCTTGTGACTGAACTATGTAACCTGTTAAGGGACAAAAATCCAGAGGACTGTAATCTTCAAAGACTTCAAATGTTTCCTTTTGTTAAAGCTAATCAGTAGAAGAGAATTTGTGTTTCCTGATCTTTTATCATTGGTGAGCTCTTTTGTGCATTTCAAGCACATGTTTCAAAGAGTATACCATCTTCTTTGTTTTCAACGCCTGATAGGCCCACGCTTGTTTGGGTTTATTGTATATAATTATTTGTTTATTGAATTTTATAGTAATTATTAAATTACTGACAAGTCAGATAATTTTAAGAAATGATAACTTCCTGTTTTTTTAGAGGTGGAAAACTCATCTACCTTAATTATCCATTGGACTTAGTAAACCATTTCCCAAACAGTCCCCATTTGTCCTTTATCGGGTGGCATAGCCTGCATGCCTGTTTCCAGGGAAAACTACAAGATCAGGAAAAGCCCAAGATCAAGGCACATTGTTTCTCTGTCATGTTGTCTGTTTAAATGCTGAGGCTGATGTCTATAATACAATTTTAGTTTTTCTTTCCTCCCTAAAAATGGGGAAGTGTGGCCCTTTGTTCACAGTACTTTGGGGCTATTCTTAGATGTACAAGTTGCTGTAAGCTGGTTTTTTTTTTTTTTAAACAACTGACATACCCAACCATGCAGACTCTTGCAACAGTTAAACAATTTATTCACCCCTTTGACCCAAAGAGGATACAAGCTGCAAATCACACCTTTTAAAAATGGAGTTTCTGACTCCTGATATGCTGAGTCATATGGACTAACACAGTAAAGTCCCGGCCACATCTTCCTGGAGCACACAGGGAATGTAGCTGTGGAGCCACAGGTGCATCTTCCAGACCTCTAAAGCCTGACCTAAAGACCATATGAACAGATACTCAAATAGGAAACCATACCAGCCAGTGGATTTTGGATTTTTTATGAGCCACAGAAAGCTGAAAGAAAAGGATGTAGTTTTGAAAGGACCACCATACCATGACTCAGTCTCCTGTTTTTTCCTTTGGGTTTGCTTAGAATTCAAGTTCCTGGAGGAATGTAATCCATTGGCTGAGGTCACAGGTTCATCTTTTTTTTTTAAAGATTTATTTTATTATTTTTTATTGGAAAGGCGGATATACAGAGACGAGAGACAGAGAGGAAGATCTTCCGTCCGATGATTCACTCCCCAAGTGAGCACAACGGCCGATGCTATGCCGATCCGAAGTCAGGAGCCTCTTCCGGGTCTCCCACGCGGGTGCAGGGTCCCAAAGCTTTGGGCCGTCCTCTGCTGCTTTCCCGGGCCACAGGCAGGGAGCTGGAAGGGAAGCGGGGCTACCGGGATAGAACCGGCACCCATATGGGATCCCGGGCGTGCAAGGCAAGGACCTTAACCACTGTGCCACAGCGCCGGGCCCACAGGTTCATCTCTTGACAGACTGGGGCAGAACAGCTTAATTGCTGCTGCCAACCAGAATTTACATAGAAAGTGGAAGAAAATTTCTTACAAGAAAATTAAGATACTATTATTTTAAATGAGGAGAAAGGTGGGTGTTTGGTATAACCGTTAAGGCAGCACTTTTGAGATGCCTGTGTCACGAATCTAAGTAGCTAGGTTTGGGTCCCTGTTCATTCTGGTGTCCTGCTCATTTATTGCACGGGAGGCAGCAGATGATGGTGCTGATTATTGGGCCCCTGTCACCCAGGTGGGTCATCCTGATTGCATTCTTCTCTGGCTGCAGTCTAGCCTTGGCACTTGGCACTTGGCACTTGGGATTTAGGGAGTGGATGAAAATTTCTCTCTCTCTCTTCCTGTCTTCTTCTTTTTCTTTTTTTGTTTTGCTCTCTCCTTATATCCCTGTGAAATAAATAAATAAAATTGAAATTAAAAAGCTAATTAAAGAGCTATGTATTATTTTTAAAATATGGAAATGAGAGCTGCCTAGTCACGACACATAATATGGAGGCAGTAGCTTTGGTCACAGTAGTTTCAGAGAGAAATCTGTGAAAAAGAATGAGGCTGAGTCAAAGATTCATGAGAAAGTGGGTCTAAACTCATCCTTGAATATCAGAAGATAATAATAAAAAAAAAAAGTCTGGGTTGTATGCATCATTAATGGTGAAGAATAATGGAAGAAAGATGGGAGGAATCAGCTTGTAGAAAGCCTACCATAGTTCTGTGATGACCTCTAGTCTTAAGACGGGAGCCATCTGTCTGACGGGTCAGGTGGCTTCTGTTTAGTTCTAGTCACGACTGGTTATAAATAGAGTATTTGGAGAGATTGATTGAAAAGTTGTCTATGAAACAGAACAGAGTGAGGTCAGAGATGAACGGCAAGGAAGAGGAAGCCCATGAAAAGGTTTTGGCATACTCTCGCCTTGGCATCAAGTGCTCAGAAGTACAGTTAGCAAGTTTTCTGTTGAAATGTGTATGTCAGTAAATGTAAATGTTAAAATTCGCCTGAGGTTCTTAACTCAGTTATATTTCATAATTAAAGTATACATTTGAAACATCTAAAAGTCAAACTAGCAAGGAAAGTATTACATACAACAAGGGCAGTTTAGATAAGTTAATGTTGCTATGGGAACCCAGCAGATCTTCTTGTGTCTGGATTTAAAAATCATGGCCCAAGGTGGTTTTTAAAAACAACAGAAGGTAAAATTATTCTCACAATCTCACACATGTAAATTGTACTGTCTCTCTTAGTTCTAAATAGCAGACTCAAGCCAGCCTCTTGACTGGCACAGTAAAATTCAGCTCATGTCTCTCTAGAATGTATTACAGCATGTGAGGTAACCTTTAGAAGCTGCAAAAATACATCAACCAAATTGGGACTGTGAGACACACACTGAGCTCCTTTGGGCTGGATCCAGCCCTGGCCTCCTGCTCCCCGCAGCTGCACAGCTGGGCCTCTCCCACCTGAGTCTCCTGCTGGTCAGGCCCAACCCACTCTTGGCCCACCTGGGTCAAGCTCCATCTCCAAATTTCCTCCTGGACAGAAAGGTGGACTTGGGGCTGAGAAAGAACAGGCAAAGACCGATTTAGAAGTTTTGCTGTACATATTAGCAAATCTTGGAAGTGTTGCAGATGTACATGCCTAAGTATTCGTTTAGAATATTTCTAACTCCATGAAATTCGAATTCCTCCATCACATATCTGGACCACTAGGACCAGTTGGTTAGGCAAAGTTTAATATTTAAAACTTCATCTTCTGAAAGAACTGAATTTCAAAAAGATCATTTTCTTTCTAATAGAGCAAGGTATATTTCTTTATCCTCTTACAGTACCGAAACAAGGAAATATTTTTCAAATACAGTGTACATTTTTCTCCATCTCTAAAAACTTACTTTTGAGCATTGTCTATATGTTAAAATTGTCTATATGTTAAAACACATGTGCACACAAAGAGAGAACTGTTTCAGGAGGCTGTGAAAACAATAAGGGTTGCAGTTTCTATTATTAAAAGTTTTGCATTCGGTTTGACACATTTGTGCACATCGAAACCCAAGTTCACATTGTTCCCAGGACTTGTATGCTTTGCTTGCCTCAGTTCCATACACTTTGCCTCCTAATTGTGAACACATCTCAACTTCTACCAGTCTGCAATTCTAAATCATTATTATATCTAGTTTGTACATGAAAATTCAGCCAAATGCAAATAGAGGCCTTCCTGGAGCAAAATTGAAAGCCATGGGAACCATCTGGATTCTTAAGCTTCAGCAGAGTTGCCCTAAAACTCTTGGACTGTGTTCCTATGGTTTTCCAGATCATTCTGGCTCTGAAGTGAAATGTACCAGGCATTGTTACTTCTCATGGATTCTGCTGGGTACTATGCCCCTCACACAAGTGCAGATAGCTTCATGCTTGCATGGCTAACAGATCTCTTTCAAAACCCCTCCTGCTCCTTCTGCCTCTCAGTCATCATTGGCAAGGGTATTTTCCCCACTTGTGAAAGTGCATGCTAAATTCTAGAGCACGCAAGGTATGTGGGGTACTGTTATTAATAACAGCACTCTCAGCCTGCAAGGCAGCACGCCCAGGATCAACCATCTTTAATCATTTCATGAGACAGTGTGGGACAGTATCATGCTATGGAGAAAGTCTTACCTCCCCGTCACACAGGAAACATGCAGTTCTGGTTCCTTTTGAATCACTTAGTTACTCTTTTTTTTTAAGAAAGATTTTTTTTTAATTGGAAAGGCAGATTTACAGAGAGAAGGAAAGACTTTACAGAGAAAGATCTTCCATCTCCAAGGCTTTGGGCCATCCTCTACTGCTTTCCCAGGCCACAAGCAGGGAACTGCATGGGAAATGGAACGGCCGCAGCCAGGGCACGAGAACCAGCAGCCAGGGCACGAGAACCAGCGCCCATATGGGATGACGGTGCTTGCAGGCAAACCTTTAGCCTGTTGGGCCACAGCACCAGGCTCTGCTTAGTTACTTATAATTTACTCTGAGTGCTAGGTTTTGTACACACTATATACCTTTAACTAACCCTAAAATTCCCTTGAATTGGATTTTTTTAAAAAACAACTGTTCAGCAGAGGAGAATGAGGGCTTTGAAATGTTGGATAACACGCTCAGGATAAGAGGCCCCTCTACTCCATCTCTGCCCCCCTTCCCTCCCCCTTTGTTTTTTTTAGGAGCAGAGATAACACAGATCTCTCATGTGCTGGTTCACTCCCCCAATGTGTGCAACAACCAATGTGGGCCAGGCCAAAGCTGAGAGCCTGGTACCCAAATCAGGTCTCCCACACAGCGGGCAGAGACCCCATTACTTGAGCCATCCACTGCTGCCTCCCAGGAAGCTGAAGTTGGGGCCAAATTCTGGCACTTGGGCCCGGCATGGTGGCGCAAGTGGTTAAGGTCCTCGCCTTGCACGCCCGGGATCCCATATGGGCGCCAGTTCTATCCCAGCAGCCCCACTTCTCTTCCAGCTCCCTGCCTGCGGCCCGGGAAAGCAGTCGAGGACAGCCCAAAGCTTTGGGACCCTGCACCCGCATGGGAGACCTGGAAGAGGCTCCTGGCTTCGGATTTGCATAGTATAGGCCGTTGCGCTCACTTGGGGAGTGAATCATCGGACGGAAGATCTTCCTCTCTGTCTCTCCTCTCTGTATATCCGCCTTTCCAATAAAAAAAATAATAAAAAATAAATCTTTAAAAAAAAATTCCAGCACTCCAACAGGAGACCCAAATGGCATCGTAACCTTTAGTCTGAACACCCACTCTGCTGCAAGTTTAACTGATCAAAATGATCAGTTTAGAAAGACTCCATGGAAGAAGGAGCGCTTCTGAATGGAGTGGAGTACTGCTGCAGTGTGAGTTGGGGTCAGTTGACCTTCAAGGTCATGGCTCCTTCTAGAGTCAGTCAGTTCTGTAAAATAAGGAGGTTACATTTATTCACAGTTACAAATTGGGAAGGAAGAGAAGGAAAGGAACTGAGAGGAATGACAAAGCAAAAAGCTTTCAATCAGTTCTTTTCAGCATTCTGCATAAGCTAGCTCCCCTCCCCCGTCAGTCTTCAGCCTTGCGCTTGGCATGCCTCCTAGCAGCGCACTCATTACTTGCATACTCCTCACTTAAAGAAGAACAAAATCACTGTACTGCAAAGAGAGAGGGGGAGGGGAAGCCTTTAAACTGTCTTCACAAGGACTCAGTTCTACCCTATTGTAAAATATGTAAAATCGAGAATTGTCAACAATAAAATGCAAGTGAAGACATCTTTATTTAAAACATTGTATGTACATTTGTGCCACATTAATGCCAATTCAGGCCTGACATGTTGAGCATTTCTTGGAATATAGTTTGGGATTTGAGAAGCACAAAGCTACCTGCAAGATGGCTTTGACGCAGTAATAAATACAAATGGAAGTAAAATAACAGTTGCATCTTCATTTATAATGAATCCACATTGTGGCCTCCGAGCTACAGAGGAGAGTAGATGCCAAAATCTGTCTTTCATTAACATATGCCTTAAATGACAAGGAAGAGGTAGGTGTTGAAGACAAAATTACTTTTTCCTATGAGTATGAATCAGCAGCATGCAGTAACAAGCAAGTAATAATAGTACTGCGTGTGAGTGCCTACAGAGAAGAAGAAAAATAGCAGCACACTGAAAAGGCAAGTGCACCTGCAAAGGGCCCAAGAGGCCACAAACCTTCAGCTCCCTTGAGCACATACTCCAAGAGTCTGAGTTTACTGAACTCCAGCTTGGCAAATCAGTTTGCCATGAGATGGAAGGGGCCTATGACTTTGAGATGGCAAAAGGTAACCCTCTCACAGCTGCCCCTGGGGCTCATCAGGGACAAGCTACAAAGCCCCACTACTTAGCCCAGGATTCAAAACATCAGCTTTGGAATATGTGGTACCTGCAGTTTCACAACCACTTAACCTTTAGCATGGAGCAGCTAGAAGCAGGTGAGTAAATGGTGTTAACATCCCAGAAAGAGGAAAAAGCAACACTTTAGGAGCATATTGACTTCAAATAGTGTCCAGGTAGCTGTGTCCTTGGCATCCCCATAATCTGCATCTTTGATTTTCTCCAGCAGGTAGGCCCTAAGTATAGAACTTGGGTCCCCAGAAGAAAATGTGTTTTTGTCTGATGTTGCCTACCAAATAAAATGAGCCATTGATTACCTTGTAAAAGCCTCAAGCCTCAACTCTCCCAACTTAGGCTGCTAAGATTTGGTGCACAGATATTGTATATTCTGTTATATTTGGGGAAAATATTTTCAACCCTGGTTCTTTTTTGTGACACTGCATAGTTCTTACAGAAAGTGCAGAAATTATTTTTTCCCCTCAGTTAATCTTTCTGGATCAATATTTGGTGTTTCCAGAAACACTGGGTAAGGGCAATCACCCACCAGGCATTTAAGGCTTTTTCAGTGGAGAAAAAGTGCTAAAACTGTGTGACTCCCTAAAATTAATGGAGATGCTGTTGAGTCAATCGCCTTAGTGGGTTGGTTTATTTATTTTTTAACGCTATGTACTTAGCACCAGCAGCACCATGCAATTACTGCCTCATTTCTCTCTCCTCCTGACTCCCAAGGGGAACCTGTCTTCCTACTTAGGCCACCCTGGTGAACAGAATGCAGGGCACAGAGAATGCAATGGCTCTCTATACACCTTTCATTGTGTCCTGTTCCAACAGGTGAGGCAAGACAGCCTCCCCTAGCCTCCCCCACAACTCAGCCCCCAAGCAGCATGTGGAACTGGCACAGAAAATCACCTAAAAGAGAATGGCTGAAATTGCCGGCATCACAGGCTGCATTGAAGCAGGAAAGACATTTCTGCCTGTAAGGATAATTGGTTTTCTCATTGCTCATACCTCTTCCCTCACAGCCCTCATTTATTTTAATATAGATGTTCCACTTAGACTTTCTAGAAGATATCATTCAAGGTTTTTTTTTTTTAATCCAAATGAAAGATAAACTTCAGGAACCAGAAAAAGCATTTCTTCTATTTATCCTTTCCATGAATGTGTTCCTAATCACTCAGCCTCTCTGAGTGTCTCTTCATTTGCAGCTTTGTCTCCTAACAAGACTCAGGGACTCTGGAGATGACAGAGACAAAGCTTCATTATTACAACCATCCACGCTCCGATCCCATTTCTTGTAGGCTTTCTCTTCCTAACTCACTCTCCAGGTGCTCCATGCTCTTGCCAAATAGTGCAAGGAAATACTTTTGCAGATCTTTTGTTTACTTTAGAAGAAAGCTTCCATCCAGGCTTTCCCAACCGGGAGTGCTGCTTGTTTCCTGACTGGCCTTTAAAGTTTGGCTCAGAAGCACCTGGGGATTTGTTTTCTACCCTGAGTGAAAGGAGCTGGGTGCCAGCAGCCCCATGCTGGAACCAGAAATGAGTTACGCTCATTCCCTGGGTAAGCAAGCTGATGTTTTCCTCTTGGAGTTATTTTTCCATTCCTCAAAGCTTAAATGTTTAGTGACTAGCTTTGATTTTTTTTTCTTTTAACTCAAAAACATAAATATATTTAATTGTTGCATAATTAATTGCATGTATTTCTCAGGCACACTAAAATTTGTTGATACGTGTATACTACATGGAATGCACAGATCAGGGTAACTGGTATGCTCATCACCTCAAATTAATCTTTCCTTTGTATTGTTAGCATTCAAAATCCTCTCTCACCACTGTTTTGAAATCTACGATTGATCATCGACAACCTTGGTTGCTCACTGGGCTGCTAGAGAACGTGAAGAACTATTCCTCCTGTACAATACCATCCCTCTTAACTTTTCTCTCTCCATCCTTGCCTCCCCTATATCCTTCTTGGGCTCTCTCCTATTCTGTACTTCCATGAGATTAACTTTACAGTTTCCACATAAAGTGAGAACATGCGGTATTTGTAGAAGATATGTAAATAGAATTGTTTTACCTCCAAGTGCACGCAGCAGAGATCATGTGCAAGAGCAAGTTCTCAGAAATGAAGAATTTCCCCCTTTCTGCTTTTCACCTCCTCTGTGACATACATGTCGCTACTCAAATTCCAGTATCAATTACCTGACCAAGAAATTTGGCTTTGGATACCTCACTTTCCAGGCCAACAAGACTGCCATGTTAATGAACCTTTGGTTATTGCATAGTTTTGGACCATGTACTTATTTCACGTACATTTTACAAAATTGTGCATTCCTTTCTTTGGCACATTTATATTAAATTTTATTCTATACAGCTGTATCTATACTATATTTAAGAGGGGGTCTTCGGAAAGTTCATGGAAATGCATATTATGAAATGCATATTATGAAAAATCAATGCATAGATTTAAAACTTTTTGCACTAAAATAGATTAATCTTTTAATTTCATTTTTCTGCAAACTGTTTGAAGTACGTTCATATGTTTATATGTGAATATGAATTACTCTTGTTTCAATCCTACTTGAGTGAATTTATTTAAGTTTATTTTAAGATCCCTAAATTTTCCAGGAGAAATGCTTTCTGAACCTAGAGCCCATGCTTTTATATATTAATGCATTGTTATTTACATTAAAAGAAGTTTGGGAGGTTGGCATTGTGGTGCAGTGAATTAAGCTGCCACTTGCAATGGCAGCATCCTACTTGGCACTGGTTTGATTCCCTGGTGCTCTTCTTCCAGTCCAGCTCTCTATCAGGGCACCTGGAAAAGAAGTGGAAGATAGCCTAAGTGCTTGCTCCCTGCTACCCACAGGGCAGACTTAAATGGAGTTCCAGGCTTCTAGTTTTTCTCTAAACCAGCCCTGGCCATTGTGGCCATCTTCTCCAAATACAAGGTCTCTGAATTGCCCTGTCTCTCTCTCTCTTTCACTATATCTACCTTTCAAATAAATAAAATAACTCTTGGGGTAGGAAGAGATGTTTGGGCTAGAAAAGAAAGATGAGAGTAGAAAACAAAAGAATCTTAAATACGTAAGGTGGAATATTGATTTTCTTAAGGACTTCATTTATAATACAGTCTGGCAAATCATATACCATATTCGGGGTGATTCAGCCAAAGCCATTGGCATAGATGCAATCCAGTTGAAGAAGTATCACCTCAACATGGTGACAAGCAACCGAGGGCTGGTCACTCCCCTAAACTCAGACAGGCATAGGATAGTACGCTGAAGGAAAGCTGACCGCCAGCAGAAGCCACAGCACTCTGGCCTTGCAGAGACTAGGCAGTGTCAGGCAGATTAGGCAAATACCACTTCAGTGACCCAAAGAAAAATGCAAAGTCAGGGGCAGCTGCTGCAAGAGGGACTTGTAACGGAAGCTCATATAACTGGACTGTATGCTTGAATGCCCCCACCCAAGTTCACAGGACGAGCCAAAGAAATCATCTAGCTAGGCCTGAGCAATAGGAAGGCTGCAGAAACCAGGAGCTGCTTTTTTTCCTGCTCACCTGCCTTACGGAACTACAAAAATAACTAGTAAGATATTTTGTCTTTTCACACTTTTTAGAGCAGCAAATCATTTATACCTGGTTCTCCTTTTGACTCCAGAGCGCTTGGACTTTCATCTTTGTTTAACTTGTGACACATCACAGGTGTGACTTGACTGATCTGTCTTAAGCCTGTAGAGGTGGGGGTGCAGAGGCTGGGAAAACACAACAGAGAGATGCAGGAGGAAGGAGACATTGGTCGGTCAAGCCAGTCATGCTTTCCCAGGTGAGGGAAGGCACACTGCTCCTGCTTTCTAGAAGGGAGCAAATTAAGTATCAGTGTAGTAGAGTCACCATGTGGTTGGGGTGGTGTGGGGTTAGAGCAGAACAGACAGAACACAATACAGAATCACTGTCCTCGAGTGAGGGATGAGAGACGCCTCAAAAATGACTGCCCCGCCTTCCCCGCCCAGGTTTTAAATCAGTGAGAGACGACAGAGGCTACAGATGAAGATTAAAATTAGCTCAATTATTACTGATGCAGCTGATACTGAGACAAAACAAACCATGGATTTGGGGAATTAGGATCCACTGCTGGGCAGCCACTGGGCTCAACTGATGGCCCCCTCACTCCCATGAAAGCAATTGCGGAGTGCTTTCCTACAAGGAGAGGAAGGGCTGCTGCCCCACCGACGTCCACTTGTCAGGTCACTCCAAGAGTCCCAGGGAGGAGGAGGGGGAGGGCTGAAATACAGAATTTTCTTTTTTTTTTTTTTTAAAGATTTATTTTTATTATTTTTTATTGGAAAGGCGGATATACAGAGAGGAGAGACAGAGAGGAAGATCTTCCGTCCGATGATTCACTCCCCAAGTGAGCCGCAACGGGTCGATACTATGCCGATCCGAAGCCAGGAGCTTTGGGCTGTCCTCGACTGCTTTCCCAGGCCACAGGCAGGGAGCTGGAAGGGAAGCGGGGCTGCCGGGATTAGAACCGGCGCCCATATGGGATCCCGGGCGTGCTAGGCGAGGACTTAACCACTTGCGCCACCGCGCCGGGCCCCGTAATACAGAATTTTCACTGCCGTTCCTCAAAGCAGTAAGAAACAGCAGGCAGAGGGCTTGCTGGCACCTTCTGGGAGCATTGGAAAGCACACGAGTCAAGGCCACGTCGTGCTGGAGTGTTCTCCATTTTGTCTCCTGGCATTTTTCACAAGTGTGCCTGGATAGGTCCCCTGTGGGTGGAGCTGCAGCATTTATCCACGACGCCGTTGCAGGGCCTCAGGTTTGTGAGCCCGGACCTTCCTGTTGGATGGAATTGGCAGGGCGCAAGTTGTCACCCCACATGACTAGACGCCTGAGGACGGCCAACAAAGGGATCTGCCAAGTTACACCCATTGGCTGGTGACAGGAAGTCTCCTCGCCACATGCACACCAGCGGCCGGAAGACCGAGCAGCGCCTGCGCGTGCGCGGTCGCCTCCACAGCAGCGCTACGCCGAAGGCTGAAGCAAACGACCAGCTGTGGCTCCTTGTTGTGGGAACGTCCAGTCTGTCGCAGACCGAGCTTTCGGTGAGACAGTGAAGACAAATGATTAGAAAACAGGAAACTCAAGTGCAAGCCGCGGTTCTTGCCATTTTACGTCGCGGCCTCGATCTAGTCAGCCGGGGAGCCCCTGCAGACGTGACAGGCGCAGCTCCAGGTGGGATTGAAGGGATGAAGGGGGGAAGGAAAGAAACAAAACAATTGCTCAGGATGTGCGTTCTAGTCAACTGCTGCGACATTACCCCTCACAGCCCGGCAGTGAAGCGGTTCGAAGGCCGGCAAGGGCCCAGGGCTGAGGGAAGTCGCCAGCGCGTGTCTCCCCAGGGTGGCCACCTTGTCTCTGTTGTCGCTCCTCACCCGGACACCTTGGATCAGCACTTACGCTCTCGTGTGCCTAGTGAACATGGGGTCACAAGGTTCCACTGGCTTCTTTGTGGCGTTCTCTTCGTGGGCTTGCCACGTCCCAGCCCTCACAAGGCCTGCTCTTGGCTGTTGTTACTGGCATTTGTTCTTTTTCTTTCAGAGTCTGACTTGCGAAAGGGGGAGGGGGAGACACGTGCAACATCATATATCTGAAGAGTTTTAATGGAAAGAGAGGCCGTTGTCGACTCTCACTGAATTCTAAATGTTATGGATTGTGTGTTTCACTGTGTTACTTAAAATGCTGGATTGAAGCCAGATTTGGGGAACATGGAGAACTTGGGAAAAGGCCAGAGACAGATGAAAAAATTACTAATGGTTTGGTTATCACGGCTGTGATTAGAGGTTGAGGAAAATGTGCTGTGAAAGGAAAGCATACCAGATGAGAATGACAGTGTCCTGGTAGAAAAAGGTAAAAAGCAACCTCAAAGAAGAAACCAGCGTTGTTGGCTGTGTGACGGTGAGCATGGCACTTCATACTGCAGAGCCTCAGTGTCCTCGGCTGTTCAGGGGAGTTGGTAACACTTGCCTGCTGTGAAAATCACCCATAATGCTTGTTAAAGTGCTGGGCATGGTACCTGCAGTTGAGGGCAGCTGGGTCCCTAGTAATGAATTCACTATTAACAGATTTTTTTTTTTCCTGCACACAAGACAATGATCAAGTCTTCATCACTAAGGAGAGAAGAACTAGGTTCTTCCTACTGTAGAAATCATTTTAATTAGCCAGAAGAAACTGTTCCTCACTGTGAAAAGTTGAGTTTTCTTTTTAAAAGTTGATTTTTCTTTAAAGAAAAAAATGCTGATTATATTTATTATCAGAGGTACAGAGACACAGGGAAAGACACACAGATCGTCCATCTGCTGATTCACTCCCCTACATAACCTCAGCAGCCAAGGCTGAGCCAGGTGGAAGCCAGGAATCAGGAACTTCATCTGGGTCACCCACATAGGTAGCAGGGGTCAAAGCACTTAGACCATCTTCTGCTGCTTTGTCCAGGCCGTTAGTAGGGAGCTGGACCTGAAGTGGAGCAGCAGGTGCAGGAACAGTGCCTAAAAGGGATTCCTGAGTCACAGATAACAGCTTTACTCACTATGCTACAGGATCAACCCCAAAAGTCGAATTTTCTAGTTTCATTAACTTGTTGCTATTTCCCAGGTTTGAGTTCAATCTAAGTTAACATTATAGGGCCCGGCGCGGTGGCGCAAGTGGTTAAAGGTCCTCGCCTTGCACGCCCGGGATCCCATATGGGCGCCGGTTCTAATCCCGGCAGCCCCTCTTCCCTTCCAGCTCCCTGCCTGTGGCCTGGGAAAGCAGTCGAGGACAGCCCAAAGCTTTGGGAACCTGCACCTGCGTGGGAGACCCGGAAGAGGCTTCTGGCTTCGGATCGGCATAGTATCGACCCGTTGCGGCTCACTTGGGGAGTGAATCATCGGACAGAAGATCTTCCTCTCTGTCTCTCGTCTCTGTATATCCGCCTTTCCAATAAAAAAATAATAAAAATAAATCTTAAAAAAAAAATAAGTTAACATTATAAGGCATCTCTGTGTGCCAGAAACTGACACCATGAATATTGAAGTGAATGAAACTTGACCCTGGTTTTTTGATAGAATTTTAGCTTTTTTTTTTTTCAAAGATTTATTTATTTGAAAAACAGAGTTAGAAAGAGACAGAGAGAGAAAGCACTTTTCCATCTACTACTTCACTTCCCAAGTGGCCACAATGGCCAGGCTTGAGCGAGGCTGAGACTAGGAGCCAAGTACTTCATGCAGGTCTCCCAAATGAGTGACAGGAGCCCAAGCACTTGGTCCAGCCTCTGCTGCCCTCCCAGGCACATTAGCAGGGAGCTGGTTCAGAAGAGGAGCAGTAAGGACTCAAATTGGTGCTTATGTGGGATGCCAGGGTTACAGGTAGTAATTTAATGTGCAGTGTCACAATACCTGCCCTATAATTTTAGTTTTGATATAGTCCAGCTTACAGTGTTTTCCCTTTTGCTGACATTTCCTATGACATCAAATTGATAATTCTCAAACATTATTTTGTGTCCCATCTGCCAAATGTTAAACTTGGCTCTTGGAGCTGGCTCAATGGTTCACTTGGCCAGTCCTGCCCCTGTAAACACCAGCATCCTCATATGGGGACTGGTATCAGCAGGCACCCTAAACAGGCACAAGTTTTCTTCCTATTTCTTGTATTTTAGTTTGTTGAGGTTCTTCAATCTGTGGATTTGGAGTTTTTATCAACTTTGAAAAAATTTCAACCAATACATCTTTTTTTTTTTTAGTAATTTTCTTGGGCCCAGCACAGTAGCCTAGTAGCCAAAGTCCTCGCCTTGTATGTGTCAGGATCCTATATGGGCACCGATTCTAATACCAGTGGCCCTGTTTACCATCCAGCTGCTTGCTTGTGGCCTGGGAAAGCAGTTGCGGACAACCCAAAGCCCTGGGAGACCTGGAAAAGGCTCCAGGCTCCTGGCTTTGGATTGGCTCAGCACCAGCTGTTGTGGCTGCTTGCAAATGAAGATTTTCCTCTCTGTCTCTCCTCTCTGTGTCTTACTTTCCAATAAAAATAAATAATAATAAATAAAATATTTTAAAAATAATTTTCTTGAAGCTGGCACCATTGCTTGGTATCCTAAGCTTTTGCCTATGGTGCCAGCATCCCATATGGGCATCAGTTCTAGTCCAAGCTGTTCCATTCCACTTCCACCTCCCTGTTTGCAGCCTGGGAAAGCTGGAGAGGATGGCCCAAAGCCTTGGGACCCTGCAACTGTGTGGGAGACCCTGAGGATGCTGCTGGCTCCTGGCTTTGGATCAGCTCAGCACTGACTGTTGCAGCCATTTGGGGAATGAATCAGCAGACAGAAGATCTTCCTCTCTGTCTCTCCTGCTCTCTGTATATTTGACTTTCCAATAATAAATAAATAAATCTTCAAAAAAACAAAACAAAAGCTTGGCACTAGAGATAAAGCCTCAAAGAGCTTGTAACCTAAGATCTTGATTTATTAAAAATTCAAAACTGTCAGTTCTTGCTCGACACAGGATTATTTTGAAATTATTGAATTATGTATAAAAAAATATGAGAGCACTTCAAAAAGTTATTGAGAGAGATTCCATTGTGGTGCAGCCCATTGGGTCACTACCTGCAACAGCAGCATCCCATGTGAGTCCTAACTGCTCTACTTCCTGTCCAGTTCTCTGCTGATATGCCTGGGAACATGATGGAAGATATTTCAATTCCTTGGGTCTCTACCACTCCCATGGGAGACGTACATGCAATTCCAGGCCAACTTGGGAAGTAAGAGGCAATGTGGAAAGCTTTACCTTACTGATTTCAGCATTTCCTTGTAGTTCTCTTGGGTGGTTAATGTCATTCACTGGGCTATTTATAAGCAACAACTTGACTTTTTCACAGTTCTAGAGGCTGGGAAGTTCACCAAGAGTACAGATTCAGTATCCAGCGTGGTTCTGCTTCATAGATAGCATATTCCTGCTGTGTCCTCACATAATAGAAGCCACAGCCGGTCCCCTTCGGGGCTCTTTTTAAAGTGCCCTTATCCCATTAGCTCTCCTGACCTGGTCACCTCCCAAGGCCCTTCCTGCTAACACTCATTATAAGGGTTAAGATGATAGCATGTAAATTCCGACCATAAACTTTCATATGGCAGCAGTGACTCAATTAAAATTTTCAGTCATCTCAAAAGAGGCCAAGCGTTTTTGTCTTTTCTTTTCTTCTTTTCATGAAAAAAATGTTAGGATTTTGTTAGTTGCCTGTTTCTGTCTTCTGTATTCAATAGTTAAGCATCCTGCCTTGATTTTCCTAGATCCTTGCTACATTCAAAGCTGGTGAGCAGACTAGTGCTGCTGGGGGCTTCACTGGACAGACTGTTAACAGATCCATATCTCATGCCAGACCCAGACTTAGCAAACAAGCCCCTGCATTGCAGCAAAGTCCCCCTCCCCGTCCGTACCCCCCCCCCCCGCCCTGCCCATCCCCATGATCCAGGTGCACCTGAAAATTAAAACTAGCCTAGAAAGCTGCTAATTGCTCCTGTTGGAACAATTGAGATCTACCATGGCCACACATTAAAAGCTCCCACATAGCTTTCAAAACCTCTAGATTCCTGCCTCTTCCTGCCACATTCTGATTTCCATGCTTTTACCAGGGGACCTAAGTGCTGTTGTGAATTTGTTTTTTATTCTCTAGGTGATTTTGATGTGTAGGCAGGGTTGAAAGCTATGAAATGATGACTTAAAAAGGAAAATATTACAACCAGTTCCGTGGAATATGAACTGGTCAGTGTTGTAGAAAGAAATGCAGGTCCAAAAACCTGTGTTGTTCTTAACCTAAATAGATGACTAAAGCGTACCTCAGATGATCAGTAGAAGTGATTTCCCCCCTGCAAGTCTTCTTATTCTTTATTTGTCTTTTCTGTTTCCTTAGTCCCCACAGTGCCTTGACAGCTCTCTTAATCTGTAGATGGTGATTTCCAGGGCTTCCCACCATGCCAGACCATGCCAGGACCCAAAGCTGTGCTGCTTCCTGCTGCTGGCTGAGGGCCCCAGTGCAGAATGCTGACCGGCTCCCTCACTGGCCTCTCATCTGCTGGTGCTGTGCTTGGTTGATGCTCTCAGAAACTACACTGAAAGTCACCTGAGTAGGCATGCTTGAGGCCACAGTGAGCACCCCATGCTCTTACCTACTGCGTGCAAAGCAGCTTCATGACCTTGACAGATCCTGCCCCTGTCCCTCTCTGCCCCATCATTGGATCTGCAGCTTCCAAGACTTTTTTAGCTTCTTCCCATCTTTTCTTTATTTTCAGCCATCTTTTCAGATAATTTAGTCATAAACTACCATAGTCTAAAGAGAGTTTAAGAGTAGAACTCTTCCCCTGTCAATTAGGCTCTGGGGAAATCCTTTTCTTTTTTTCATTCTTTAATTTTACTTATTTATTTCAGAGGTGGATAGGGAGAGAGAGCTGCCATCCCCTTAGTCACTCCCACAGATGCCTGCAATGTCCAGAGCTGGGCAAGAGGCAAAATCATAAGCCAGAGTCAAACTCTGGGTCTGCCGCATGCTTGAGCCGTCACCATTGCCTCCCCGCGTCTGCACTGGTAGGAAGCTAGAGACAGGAGTCTGAGCCAGGATTGAACCCAGGCACTCCAGGTTGGGTGTGTCTGCATACCCAGGTGACGAGTGAGTACACAAAGCTCTCTTGGCAATTCTGACTAATCATTTATGTACTCACTCATATTCTTCATTTCTATCCCAGAAAATAATTTAAAAAAAGAGATTTAAATAGATTTTTGAAGCAGTGGTAGAAAACATTCTTTAATATCTGAAAATGAAGTTTAGTTTAATTGACTTATCAAATGTTAATTGAATTCCTGCGGTTTCCGTCATTGGAAAATGACAGGCAGATTTCCCATTGTTATTGAAATATTCATCTTCTTTGTAAACATTTTGACAGTTTCTGAAGTGCCAAGATGTGTATCATGTGTACATGCAGTCAAGAATAGACAGAGCTCTTGTTTTGGCAAAAAGCTTCCTTCAGGTGGGGAAAGGAGGCAGTTGATATTACAGACAAAAAAGTATAATTAGGCCAAAATAGTCGTTTTTATTAATGTGATATATATCAAGGTAAGATTCTTTTTTTTAAAGATTTATTTTTATTATTTTTTATTGGAAAGGCGGATATACAGAGACGAGAGACAGAGAGGAAGATCTTCCGTCCGATGATTCACTCCCCAAGTGAGCGCAACGGGCCGATACTATGCCGATCCGAAGCCAGAAGCCTCTTCCGGGTCTCCCACGCAGGTGCAGGTTCCCAAAGCTTTGGGCCGTCCTGCTTTCCCAGGCCACAGGCAGGGAGCTGGAAGGGAAGCGGGGCTGCCAGGATTAGAACCGGCGCCCATATGGGATCCCAGGCGTGCTAGGCGAGGACCTTTAACCACTTGCGCCACCGCGCCGGGCCCTCAAGGTAAGATTCTAACAGTTTAATTTCTTTGCAAGAAATGTATCCTAAATGGCCATGCATCATTTTTTAGAGTTGTAAGTTCTGAATGCTAATTAAATACGTGTCACTGAGCAAGTCAGTCTCTCTCTACTTTAGAATATTTAAGCCATAAAATTAAGAAGTTGCATTAAAAGTCTGATAAAGTCCTCTCCACTCAATGATTCCGTAAATTCTAAGTAATGTATTACCAAAAGGCAGAAACAGAATCTTCTATTTTTACCCAGCTCCTGATTTTGTCATTATATGGAAATCAACAAAAATAAAGGTAATTAAGAATCTTTAAAAAAAGGGGCTTAACATTATACAATCTGATACTTAAAGTTTCTTGAGCATATGTATACATGGTATTACGTAGTTGTAAGCACCAAATGTGTAACGTCTTATGTTTTGTCTACTCATTTGATATTATATAACTTTTTAACAATATTATCACTCATGATAATACTTCAAATGACTATGTGGTATTACATTTCGTTAAGGTGCAATAGTTGACTTAAATATTCCTTGTATTTGGAGTATCAATTTGTTACTGGTATTTGATAACAAAGAATTTTTAGGAAATGTTTATTTTCATCTACTTGAAAGGCAGAGTGACAGGGCAGGAGAGAGTGCTTCCATTCACCAATTAACTCCCCAAATGGCCACAAGATATAGGGCTGGGCCAGGCTGAAGCCAGAAGTCTAGAACTTTAACCAAATCTCCCACATGAGTGATACTAAACAATCATTTGCTATCTCTCAGAATGCAGTAGGTTTTTTTTACTCATATACATAGGCTTCCATCTTGGCATAACTATGGCTCTCTCATTCATAATTCCCATCTTACCCTTTATGTGGTCCTAATAGTGATCTCAAGCCTATAGTAAGATAAACCTCCTGAGACCTACAGTCTGTCCAGTTATTATTCCTTGAGAAAGTCCAGGTACACCATGGTAGCATTGGGCTACCTCTTTCTTTTGGCTAATGGCAAGGGATCTGTCTGTCTTGTAGGCACACCCACAATCATGCAGCCATTCACATGTCTCTAATAAATAATTCTTTGTAATCTTGGATTTGTAGGCCTCTTTTTTTCATTCTTTTAAAATTAATTTTTGTTTTTATTTATTTGAAAGATTTATTATTATTATTATTATTCTTTTGCTTGAAACTAAGTTACAGAGAGAGATTGTCCATCCACTACTTCATTTTCCAACTGGCCACAAAGACTAGAACTTGGCTGATCTGAAGCCAGGAGCCAGGAATTCTCTCAGGTTTCCCATGGGTGCAGAGACTCAAGGACTTGGACTGTGCTCTGCTGCTTTCCCAGGTCATAAGCACAGAGCTGGATTGGAAATGTAGAGCAGCTAAGACTCAAGCCAGTACCCATATCAGATGCTGGTGCCACTTGTAGAGGTTTAGCCTGTGATGCCATGCCACTGGCCTCTGAATTAATTTTTATTTTTAATGCTTTTAGTTTTTAACAGATGCGATGTAGTCTATAGATAAAATTCTAAGACTATAGTGATTTTCCCTCTATTTCATTTTTGAAGTAACATTTTTAATTTACATTATAATCAAGGGCTTATTGCTCCATTTAAAAGCAAATAAGCCCCGGTTTAACATAAATATAGGCAAGGACTAAAGACAATAATCAAATGAAAAGATGACTGTTTCATCCACATACACCAAATTTCTTTTTTTTTTTTTTTTAAGATTTATTATTTATTTGAAAGAGTTTCAAAAAGACAGAAGCAAAGAGAGGGGAAGCAGAGCTCTTCCATCTGCTGGCCACAATGGATGAAACTGGGCTGGTCCAGATAGGAGCAGGGATCTTTTTCTGAGATTCCCATGTGGGTGCAGTGACTCAAGCACTTGGGCCTTCCTCTGCTGCTTTCCCAGGCACATTAGCAGGGAGCTGGGTCAGCATTGGAGCAGCCAGAACTTGAACTGGCACATATATGGGTGTGGTGCCACAAAACCCACTATACCACAATGCTGGACCTTACCACATTTCTAAGTATACACAGATCATTAAAATGATACTACTAGATCATTCTTAAGCATTGGTTTGACCAAAATGAGACAAAGCTGTATTTTCAGCAAGTCTGATCTCACAGGCATTTCTTCCTTCTCTTGTTTCTGTTTTTTGAGTATTTTTCCCATTTTAATTTTAGTCCCCACACATAAGAGAGAACACATGATATCTGTCTTTTCATGTCTGGTTTATTTCACTCGGCCTTATGTCCTCCAGCTGATCCATTTTACTGCAAATGGTAATTTCATTCTTTTTTTTTTTTTTTTGCAATTGAATATTCCATTATGTGTGTATACTACATTTTACTTATTCATTTGATGATGAATATCTTGGCTGATTCCAGATTTTGGCTACCATGTAAACATGGTGGTAAGGTTTCTCTTTGATACAGTGTGTTCACAGCTTTGGCCTATATATCCAGAAGTGGGAGTGCTGGATCACAGGGCAAGTCTATTTAGTTTTCAATAAATCTCCACACTGTTTTCTTTAAAGGCTGAGCTGATTTCCTTTCTGCCATCAGTAGATAATATTCCTTCTTCTCAACAACCTCTCTAGCATTTGTTACTCTCTTTATTTTGGATTTAGCCTTCAGACAGGGTGAGGTGATATTTCATTGTGGCTTTTGTGTATCCCTGGTTGCTAGTGTTACTGAACACGGTTTAATCAACTGCTGATCATTCATGTTTCTTTTTAGAGAACTATGTGTTGAAGTCCTTTGCTCATTTCTTAAGTGAATTGGTTGTTTTGCTGTTGCTATTGTTGAGTTTGTCCAAGTTACCATAAGTAAGGAATATTTTTTCCCTTTTTTGTGGCTTGAAGATTTTTTTAAGATTTATTTAATTTTGTTGGAAAGTCAGATTTACAGAGTAAAGGAAAGACAGAGAAAGATCTTCCATTTACTTCCATTCATTCCCCAAGTGGTCACAATGACTGGAATTGAGTCAATCCGAAGCCAGGAACCAGAAATTTCTAGGTCTCCCATGTGGGTGCAGGGTCCCAAGGCTTTGAGCCTCACTCTACTGCTTTCCCAGGCTAAAAGCAGGGAAGTGGATAGGAAGTGGAGCAACTGGGATACAAACTGGCGCTCATATGGGATCCTGGTGCTTGCAAGGCAATGTCTTTAGCCACTAGGCTACCGTACTGAGTCCTGTTTGATGATTTCTGATCATCAATGTTGTAATTTCCATTGTAAAGATACTTCACTACTTTGATGAAGTTGGTTGTTAAATATTTTATTTTTGTGGCTATTGTGAATGGTTTTTCTTTCTTGATTTCTTTTTCAATGAGTTCCTCATTAATGTATAAAAAAGCTACTTGTTATGTTTATTTTGTAACATGCAACATTACTGACTGGGTGTATAAGTTCTGACAGCTATTTGGAGGAGTATTCAGGTTTTTTCGGGTATGACATGTAATTTGCAAACACAAATATTTGGACTTCTTCAATTTTGGTGTCCTCCTTTACTTATTTCTCCCCCATAATTATTATTGTTTTTAAGAGAAGGAGAGACAGAGAGAAAGATTTTCCATGTGCTGCATCATTCCATAAGTGGCCACAACAGCCAGAACTGAAGCAATCTGAAGCCAGGAGCCAGGAGCCTTCTCCAGGTCTCCCACGTGGGTACAGGGTCCCAAGGTTTTAAGACATCCTCTGCTGTTTTTCCAGGCCACAAGCAGGGAGCTGGATGGGAAGTAGAGGAGCAACTGCACAAGAACTGGTGTCCGTATGGGATCCTGGTGCATGCAAGGCAAGGATTTAGCTACTAAATCCTGGCTATTTGCCAGGCCTCTTCCTAATTATTCTTGCTAAAACTTCCAGTACTGTACCTGGAGTGAGGGCTCAGTGCTTAAATCCTTTTCTTACTCGCACCATATAGGTGCCAGATTGTATCCCATCTGTGTGTGGGAGACCTGGAAGAAGCTCCTGGTTCCTGGCTTTGGATTGGCTCAAGTATGGCCATTGTGGGAGTGAATTCATACTTGGGGAGTGAATCAGCAGATGGAAGATCCTTCTCTCTGACTCTCCTTCACTTTGTAAATCTGTCTTTCCAATAAAAATAAGCAAATCTTAAAAAAAAAAATTTCAGTACTATATTGAGTAAGAATGGTGTAAGTGGACATCCTTTTTTTATACCAGACATGATAGGAAATATTTTCAGATTCTCTCTTCTCAGTATGATATTAAATGTAGACTTCTCATATTTAACATTTACAATTTTGTGATATGTTCCTTTTATGCCTAATTTGTAGTTTTAACTTTTTATCATGAAGTAGTGTTCAATCTTATCAAACACTTTCTCCGCATCTATTGAGATGACGTATGGGTTTTGTTCTTCATTCTGTTGATATGATTTATGACATTTACTGATTTGCATATGTTAACCACTCTTGCATCTCTGAGATAAATCTTTCTTGAACGTGATGTATGATCTTTTTGTTGCTGTTTTAGATTTAGTAGCTGTTATTTTGAGGATATTCTGCATTTATGTTCTCCAAGGATATAGTTTCTTTACATGCTGTATTTTTGTCCACTTTTGGTATTAGAGCGATTTATTAAAGGTTTGGAAGAGGCTGGTGATGAGGCATAAAAAGTAAAGCCAGTGCCTGTAGCACCAGTCTCCCTTATAGGCAGCAGTTTCTATCCTGGCTTACTTGCTATCAAGTTCCCTGTTAATGTGCCTGGGAAAGCACCAGAAGATGGCACAAGAGTTTGGGCTCTTGCCACTTATCTAGGAGACCAGATGAAACTGCTGTTCTTGCATTTGGTCTGGTTCAACCTTGGTCATTGCAGCCACTTGGGGAGTGAACCAGCAGATTGAAGATTCATTCTCGCTCTCTCTTACTCACTCACTCTCTGCATGTATGTGTGTATGTATAAATCTGACTTTCAAATAAATAATCTTTTCAAAAGATTTATTTCTTTTTATCTGAAAGGCAGATTTACACAGAGAGAAGGAAATATATGAGAGAGAGCTCTTCCATCTGGTGGTTTACTCCTCAAATAGCTGCAAAAGCAAGAGCTGGATTATTAGTTCCAAAGCCAGGAGTCTGGAGTTTCTTCAGAGTCCATCACATAGGTACAGGGGTCCAAGGCCGTTTTCCTCTGTTTTCTCAGGAACGTTGACAGGGAGCTGGATTGGAACTGGAGCAACTTGAACTTGAACCGGAGAACATATGGAATGTTGGCAGCATAGGCTGAGGCTTAACTTACTATGCTATAGCACCAGCCATAGTAAATAAATCTTTTTTTTTAAAGAAAGAATTGAAAGATTTCAATCTTGTTTAATAGTTAATATTTCAGAATGGTTTGCAAAGTATTGGAGCTAGTTTCTCACTGAATGTTTTGTAGAATTCAGTAATAAAACCATTACACCCTGTACTTTTCCTTGATGGAAGACATTTGTTTACATTTAATGTCGTTGCTTGTTAAGGGTCTATTTAGATTGTCTATATTTTTTTATTTAATCTTTTTAAACTTCCTTTTATTATTATAATTTTATGACACAGTTCCATGGGTCTTGGGATTTCCCTTATCTCCTCTCCTATCCCCTCCCTCCATCACTGAGTTCCCCTATAACATTACTATAGTATAGTTCTTCATACACAGTCGTATGTCCATCATTGCTGGCATGGACAATGACAGAGAGTCCATCATCCTATTGTCAAAGTATAGTAAACAGTTTCATTGGGAGTCCATCTTTGGAAGTAGAGATACATACTGCATTGTATCCTCACATCTGGATATGATCGCCTCCATTACACAGTTACTGTACATCTCCTTAAATGAAAAGCCACAATACAAAATCAGCAACAGGAAGAAAAAAGAAAGAAATTAACTACACCATGAGGTTAAATAACATGCTACTAAATATGACAGTCTCCATTACACAATTACTATTACATTCCCTTGAATGAAAAGCCACAAAACAAAATCAACAACAGAAAGAAAAAAAAAAAGAAGTCAGCAACACCATGAAGTTAAATAACATGCTACTGATTGACTAACATGTCACTTAAGAAATGAAAAAGAAAAGAACTTTTCTGAAGAAAATTATGCTACAGTATGATCTATGAGTCATTGAAGAATTTAATCAGAAGAAAGTGTTTTGAAGAGATGAAACTAAAAAAAAATCAAAATTCATGAGATGGTTTCCGCTGATTTGTGTTGGTGAAATTGTCTCTTGTAGGCAACAAATAGATGGGTTTCATTTTTTGATCCAGTTTTCTATCCATGACATTTGATTAATGAGTTTAAGCCGTTTACATTTAAGGTTAATACAAATTGGTGGTAATTTGGTCTTGTCATCTTAGCAACGGGTTGTTCATTGATTTAGTCTTCTGTTGTTATTTTACTGGAATATTCTTTGCATTTGGATTTGATGTTGTTTCCCAATTCTTTTTCTAGATCAGGGGAATTTCCCTTATTATTTCATTAAATACATTTTTAAACCCAGCTTCTCTTTCTGTACCTTCTAGGACTCCCATAACTCTTATATTTGGCCTTTTAATAGTGTCTTTCGATTCTTGAATACTTTTTTTTAGCTTGACCAAGCTCTGCTTCCAGCTTTTGTTTGTTTCCCCCTGATGACAGGAAATATCTTCCAATTCTGAGATTCTTTCTTGTACTTCATTCATTCTATTTTGGAGACTCTCCACTGTACTTTTAATTTGTTCCACTGTCTTCTTCATTTCTGATATATCAGCTTTCATTTGATTCATTTCTAGTGTGACATATTGCTTAAATGCCTTGGACTCCTGCTTTACGTGCTTCTCTCTGTTGATAAGAAGTTTTGTAACCAGTATTTTGAATTCTGTATGCCCTATTTTCTCAATGTCTTCCTCAGTGAACTCTGAGGTTGGCAAAGGTGTTTGCTCCTTTGCAGGGGAATCTTCAGTAATATTCATTGTGCCTCTGTCTCTTCTTTTGCTCTTGATCATTGTACTTCTGGTTAGCATATTCTTCTCCTTGGGGCAGGTTTCTAAGCTGTGTCACACACAGGTCTACAGTTTGATTTCACTTCTTGCAGTTCGAACATGGCTCTTTGTTTACAGTCAGTTGTGCCATTCCCTCCAGTGAGTTCCAGGTCTGGGTTGTTATGTTATGACTTCCACCATGGTCTCCTTAGCACCAGCTCCTGGCTCACCAGTCTCTACCTCCTGTGATACCATGCTGAGACTGCACTGTTGTCTGTACAGACTTTCTCCCAGGTCCTGTTAGAGCAGTTCCCAGGATTAGGGAGACACCAGGTATCATACATAGCTAGGTTGTTGGTGGTGCTGATCTTGCTGGAACCTGTTGGCTGTTAGGTCTGAGGGGCACACAAGCTTATTTTGACCCATATGTTGCCATAATTTGTATCATTTTCCTGTGGGACTTGTGCAATGCACTCACCGAGCTCAGCTCATACATGTGCAGCTCCCTGTTGTCCCTGCAGTCTTAAATTCTTTGCCACAGTATAGGAAATGGTACCCAGTGTGCCACTACTAAAGCTCTTGATTGGCTGGCCCTCAGTTCTGAGGGCTACCTGGACCTATCCTGGGTGAAACCTGTAGGATGCCAAGATGTTGCAGTTTACTGAACCAGAAGTGAGTTCACTCCCAGCTCAGTGCCTGCACAGGACTGTCCCATATCCTTTGCCTCCCTACACCAAATGGTGCCCGATTTGGCTTTAAGGAGCAGACTAGGTTGTGAAATCTACCCTGTTCCCACACTGCCCATCTGGGATCTGCCACTCTGTCTCTGCTCTTGGTCAAATCAAACAGACCAGCAGGATGGGCAGTTCTTTGTCTGGGTTCACCTCCTCTTCCTCCCTGGTTGCTGTTGTAGTTCCAGCTGCCAGTGCAATTTGGATCACCACTGGCTGAATGCAGCTGGGGTATTGGTCACTGCAACAGCACACTCTTGTGTCCGCAGCTTTTCCATGTCTGTCAGTCTCCTGGTACCCCTTTGCTGTTGTTCTGCCCCCTCCTGTTTCCTGGAATGTGCCCTCTCTGCTTCATACTCGCTAATGTTTCTCCATCTTTTTAAACGTGTCCTTACCCTAATTTGCCAACTTGATTCTCCACTTTTTATTTAGTCTTGATAGATTATAGATATCCAGAAATTCATTCATTTCTTAAAATCTTTCTAGTTTATTTATTCAGAATCTTTGTAGTTTTCTAGATGTATAAATAAGAGGCTGGCACATTGGGTCAACTGGTCAATCCCCCACGTATAAGTCAGGCATCCCATATAGGTGCAGGTTTGTGTCTCAAATGCCCCACTTTCTATCCAGCTCCCTGCTTATGGCTTGAAAAAGTAGCACAGAATGACCCCTGTACAGATGTTGGAGACCCTAGAGAGGCTCTGGCTTCCAAATAGCTCATTCCCTGCCATTGCAGACATTCAGGGTGTAAACCAGTATTGAAGATCTTTCTGTTTCTCCTTCCATCTGTAAGTCTGCCTCTCCAATAAAAATAATTTTTCATAAAAACATCTAAAAGTAAATGAGATTTTTAAAAATCTATTTGAGGGCCCGGCGCGGTGGCACAGTGGTTAAGGTCCTCGCCTTGCACGCCCGGGATCCCATATGGGCGCCGGTTCTAATCCCGGCAGCCCTGCTTTCCATCCAGCTCCCTGCCTGTGGCCTGGGAAAGCAGTCGAGGATGGTCCAAAGCTTTGGGACCCTGCAACTGTGTGGGAGACCTGGAAGAGGCTCCTGGCTTCGGATCGGCATAGTATCGACCATTGTGCTCACTTGGGGAGTGAATCATCGGACGGAAGATCTTCCTCTCTGTCTCTCCCCTCTGTATATCCGCCTTTCCAATAAAAATAAAAAATAAATCTTGAAAAAAAAAATCTATTTGAAAGGTAGAGCAACAGAAAGAATAGGAGACAAGGGTGGCAGGCAATGGCAGATGGAAAGAGAGAAAAATTTTTCATCAACTAGTTTAATCTTCAAATGAAGCCAGAAGCCAGTGGCACCAACGGTTGAACCATCATCTACTGTCCTCCTAAGCACCTGAGCAGGGAGCTAGAGCAGAGCGGAGTGCTCAGAACTAGGATGCCATTGTCGCTGGCAGTGGTTTTAATGGACTGCAGCACAGTGTTGGCCTCTGTCTGCCTCTTGGTTCAGTTTCATGGCATCTTCTGCCTTTGGCAGCCAGTTTTTATATACCAGATTTCTGTAACATAAGTTGTCTCTTTCTTTTGAATATTTTTCTAAGAATAAATTTCCAGGAGTAGGATTATCTAGTTAAAAAGGGAGCCTCTTGCCATTGTTTGCTGGTATCAGCAAATGGCTTTTCTAAGAGCTTACACTGCTTTTCCTTGTTGTTTCTGTGTCTGAGAGTAACAGTTTAACCAGACCTCCCAAGAGGTGTTGTATGAAAGGAAATTTAATGTTTTAATTTACATTTCTTTGATTACTGGCAATCTTGAATATTTTTCCACTTGAGATTGCATTTCGTCTCGTGTGAATTGTCTGGTTGTGCCCTTTTTTTTCCATTTATCTGGCTGTGAAACCATAAGTGAGTCACTCAGCCTCTCTACCAGAGAGTAATTATAGTACCTACCTCATAGGGTTGTTGGATTTCTCAATGGAAAGCATACAGGACAGTGCTAGTGTATCATATGTGGAGAACCTAAAACAAACACACACACCTGCTAATATTAAAAATAGCATTAGGAATATTGGTGATTTTCATTTCAATTTATTATTTCCTTTAGCCTTGTATAACTACGTACATCTGCTTGACTGATTTATAAGAATTGGTGTAGCAGTTAAGATGCCACTTGGAACTCCTGCATCCCAAATCAGAGTGTCTGGGTGTGAGTTCCCAGCCTTGCTTCAGATTCAAGCTTCCTACTAACATGCACCCTGGGAAGTTAGCATATCATGGCTTAGGTGCTTGAGTACCTGCCGCCCAGGTGAGAGCCCCAGACGGAGTACCCTACTCCTGCCGCCCAGGTGAGAGCCCCAGACGGAGTACCCTACTCCTGGTTCCAGGCTGAGCCAGCCCTGTCTGTTGCAGATATTTTGGGAGTGAACCAAATGAAAGATCTTTCTGTCTGTTCCTGCCTCGCAAAGAAAGTGAAAATAAATAAATTAATAATGGTTAAGAGACAAATCTCTAATAAAATCTTTTCGAAGAATATTTGTAAGTAAAATGTAGATATGAATCTTTGGCTCTATCTCCCTCAGCTTGCTGTTTTCATTTGCATCTTAGTTTTGCATGCGTGTCCAGACATAAACCGGCAAGCAGAGGAGTATGCATTTTCAACCAAGTCCAGAAATACAGTGTCTGTGCAAAAATGGCCTGCTCATAAAAATATTGACAGCCTGACAGTGCTTAGAAGAGCGTGCTCAGTTCTGTTGAAAAGCAATCGAACCAAGTCCTTTAGAAAAATAAACACAGCTAAAGCAAAAGCAAACCACATCCATACCCACACTTGCACAACCCAAACCAACACCAAACAGTGTGTACACACACAAAGAAACAAAACCCTGTGTGTGTTAAGCCAAAGAAATGAAAGAAATTGTAAGCCACTTCTCTTTAAGAGGAACTGATTCTTTGGGTACCATTATTGCCTGAATCCTGGCACACTGAGATCTGATGGAGACCATGTGGAGGAAAACCAAAACAGTGGCATCAGAGTTCACAGTGTCATGGATGGAAGAGATCTTCGAGGAGGGCACGAAGCACAGCTTATAATGGCAAAGGTAGCAATGTTGAAGACCTAAGTTAATCATCTATGCGGTGAGTGATTTGGAAGGAAAGAATAAGAAGCAATAAAAAATATAACATGAGTAATGGGAGGAACTGATGAAGCCCGCTGCCCAGATGAGGATTGGAAACTATTTAAACTGGATAATACAGTATGTGTTTTGGCTCTGAGAAAACAGAAGTTGAACTTTTCAGTAGTAATCAAGGACTTGGTCTCAGAGTATTTGCAAATAGTGCTGGTATGGAGAACAGATGCTGACATTATTGCCACTGGGAATCGCAACGTGATAGTTGGAGTGAGAGACTAAAAGAAACCACAGGGAATTTTTGTGGAAAGCTCAGCATTGAAAATGATTTATGGTTGATTTAAGAAGGAGACAAGGAAAATAAGGCTGCAGTGTATACCATCTGACTGCTGCAGACAAAGGATGTAAACAGTCAGCCACAGCTCTCCAACCTCCTGGAAATCAGAATTCTGCTCGTACAGAGAGGCGCCAGAATGTTTGTGTGAGTTAAGTACATACTTCTCTTTTAGCATCTAAGAATAGTTATCCTTCTTTCCTCTCCCATTATGGCTGGTGTATCCTTAAAAATCCTTACCAGCTATTAAATACTCAGGAGTTACCCAAAGAAATCTTCAGCAACTCAATTGCTTCTTAAGAAGGATCAGAGAAAACTTCCAGGAAGGTTCTACACTTAAAAGGTGGGCATCTCTGTTTCATTGTTATGATTACATGTGTGAAGTACTTTTAGATTAGAAAATTGAAGTTTGGAGGGCTCAGGAACCTGAGGCAAGTGATCCAAAAATATCTAAGGAAGTAT
Organism: Ochotona curzoniae; assembly: GCF_017591425.1. NCBI lineage: Eukaryota > Metazoa > Chordata > Mammalia > Lagomorpha > Ochotonidae > Ochotona > Ochotona curzoniae. The sequence continues at coordinate 32,692,102 of NW_024465369.1, read as the reverse complement.
TCTGAGAAGGTGCATTGAAGCAGGGGAACTGTGATCAATTCTTGGTCTTGGGTCACCTAGGCTGTATCCTCCTCCACAGAGAACAATTGTTCTGAAAAACAGGAACTTCTGGAGCTGTCCTAAAGACAATCTGAGCCATGAAAAGAGGAAAGATAAGGCCGGGTGCAATGGCTCAATTACCTAATCCTCCCCCTTCAAGCACCAGGATCACATATGGGCACCAGTTCATGTCCCGGCTGTTCCACTTCCTATCCAGCTCCCTGCTTGTGACCTGGGAAAAAGTAGAGGACAGTCCAAAGCCTTTGGACCCTGCACCCACATGGAGTACCTGGAAGAAGCTCCTGACTCCTGGCTTTGAATTGGCTCGGCTACAGCCATTGTGACCACCTGGGGAATGAATCAGCGGATGGATCTTTCTCTGTCTTTGCTTCACTCTGTAAATCTGACTTTCCAATAAAAATAAATAAAATAAATCTTTTTTTAAAAAGTAGGGGTAGGGGAAGACATACATAGTTGATGAGAAGTAGTAGGATTTTCAAATGCCAGAGTCAGACTCCAGTGATGTTCATGTTGGTCCTTGATGTCCCTGAGATCACTAGAGAAATGGGGCTCCCGTAAAGGAAGAGAGGAACAACAACAATAGAAGCACCAACAAGGACAGGAAAAAATGAGCTTTCACAACAGGCCAGTAACAATGCTTACTGCACAGCAGAGAAAACAGACAAGAGAAAATACCGCCAGGCTTTTTGCCCAGGAACCTGAGCCAACTAAGCCACCCAGTGATCCGAGTTATGCTACCTGAGGAAAATGGGTCCAGGTTTTCTCAATACTCCTGTTTCTCAGCATTCACTCCATATAGATGTGAGGATGCCTCAAAAAGTTTGTGGAAAGTGGAACCCTAAGACAAATCTTGGTATAAATTTTTTTTAAATCCAAGAAATTGATGGAAATATGTATTTTGAAAAAAAATATGTAAGTATTTGATGAAAATTACATTGAAACAAGCTCATCTTTTTATTTTTTAAAATATTTAGTTAGTTATTTTATTGGCAATGCAGATTTACAAGGAGAAGGAGAGACAAAGATCTTCAATAAACTGGATCATCCCTCTAGTGGCCTCAATGGCTGAAGCTGAGCCAATCCGGAGCCAGGGGCCAGGAGCTTATTCCAGGTCTCTCACATGCATACAGGGTCCAAAAGCATTGGGCAGTCCTCTACTGTTTTTCCAGGCCGCAGACAGGGAACTGAATGAGAAGTGGAGCAACTGGGATACAGACCAGTGCCCATATGGGATGCTATGCTTGGAGGTGGAGGATTAGATCCTCCTTTTTTGTCTTAAGTTCATCTTTTATGATCATTTTTTCTATTGTTTTTAAAAAATTTATTTCTTTATTCAAAAGGCATAGTTATTGAGACAGAGACAGGGGCACTGAGACAAGTCTTCTGTGGGTTCACTCTCCAAATGGCCACAGTAGTCAGAGCTCTGCCAGTCTGAAGCCAGGAGCCAGGAACCAGGAGCTTCTTTTCAGTCTCCAACATGGGTGCAGCAGCTCAAACACTTAGGTTATACTCTGCTGCTTTCCCAGGCATATTAGCAGCAAGCTGAATTGGAGGTGGAGCAGCTGAGACTCAAACTAGTGCCCAGACAGGGTGCCAGTATTGTAGGCAATGGCTTTCTATGCCACACCATAGCATCAGCCCCACCATAATTTTTTTAACTACTCATAGTTCATCACCACAGTCTTTCCCTTGTTTTCTGATTGAGTCTACTTAGAAAGCTTCTGCTCCCAAAGACTGGTGCTAAGATTGAGCAAGTCCATTCATTGAACACTGGATCAGAATCTCACCAGGTAGATCCAAGAGTACCCTAATAGGCAGGATGCCCATCAGTCAGAGAGGTGCTGACCTGGCCAGGGCAAGGAGCAAGGAGGACTGTTTGTGAGGCTTGCACTGTGCCTTCTCCTGTCTTGTTTTCTTGGCAGAATCCTTTGACCTTCAGAATCCACTCAAGTGCTAAGGTTGAATCTCCCCTCCCTCAAGCCCACAGATGGAAAGAGCGCTGTCTCCAAAGCTTTGTGTGCATAACATTAACTCTGCATTTGCTTTGTAGTAATTTGCTTGTCTGCCTCTCTTTCTGAATCATCAACTCCATGATGTAAGCAACAGTCTCTTTCATCTCTGTATCCTCAGCCTTAACAGTATTTGAAATTACTTGAGATGTGGTCTGATGTGGTAACCAATAGCGACATACGGCTATTGAGTACTTGAAATGCGACTAGTTGTGCAAGTATATGACACACATCAGATTTTGATGTCCTGGTGGCAATAATAGAATGCAAGATACCCCCTTAAAAATTTGTGTAATAATTATATATTAAAATTGCGATATTTGGAGTGTGTTGAGTTGAATAAAAGATATTAAAAATTGGATTTGGGCCACTGTTGTAGTGCATGTGATACCAACATCTGATATGAGTGCCATTTCCAGCCCTAACTGCTCCAGTATGCTGTATGCTAATGCCCCCAGAAAGCAGCAGAATATGGACCAATTACTTGGGAACCATGTTATGCCATAATGCTGGCCCCTCAGTTTACTCTTTTATATGGTTATTAGAAAGTTTAACATTGTATATATAGCTGCATTATATTTTATTGGACAGGATTGGTCTAGTGCATAGCAGGGGCTTGATGGAGCCAGGATCTTATCAGGAAAAAAAGACTCAGTGTTGATTTTGAAGAGATTTCATTGAGGCAGAGTTCTCAGAAGTGTTTGTAAGGAAATCCACAGAAGACCCTGAAGCAAACCAGAACACTGGAAAAAACAGGAGCAACTAACACTCAAGGTTCTGGGGCTGGCACAGTGGCAAGCACGTTAAGTTGCTGCCTACAATGCTGGCATCACATATCAACAGTGGTTCAAGTCTTGGCAGCTTCACTTTCTATCCAGTTCTCTGTAAAAGCTTCTAGGAAAACAGTGGAGGATGGTTCAAGTCTCTGGGGCCCCTGCACCTACATGGGAGACCTGGATGAAGCTCTTGGCTTCTGGCTTTGGCCTGGCCCATCTGTGGTTGATACAGTCATTTGGTAAGTGAACCAGTGGATAAAAGATCACTCTTTTCCCTCCTCTTCTCTCTTTCCTTTCCTCTTCTCCTTCTCCTCCTTCCTTCCCTCCTCCCTTTTTGTTGCTCTGCCTTTCAAATAAATTAATTAATTAAAAATAAACACTCAAGGCTAAAAAAGAAGGTGAAGCAATTATAACGATATAACGATATATAGTGAGCCCTGGGGTTATTGGAGGAACGCCTAGCAGAAGTTCTGTCATTGTGGTCATCACCACAGGCTTGGAACCAGCAGTCAGAGAATCCACTTTGGATCCCTCTTGTTCTTGCTGCCTGTATGGAACCAAAAGGCAAAGGTCAGGAGATTCTGAGTTAGGCTAGTCAGTGGTTACCTCCCACTTCCTGAAGCATCAGCAGTGCAGAGGTCAGAGCATGGGGCGGGGAGGGAAGGAAGCCATATATAGAGAAATAAGCACAGAGTCAACAGGCCAGTGAAATGAGGGTATGAACGAAACTAGTCAATGAGGAAAGGGAGATGGTAATGAACTCTTCTTTTTCCTCCTCCCGCCTCCCATGTTAGAGCATCTGGATTGGATTGATGGCTCTAACTCCTGACCCCAGCTTCCCAATAATGTAGATCCTACAAGGTAACAGTCATGGCTCAAATGATTGGGTGCCTGCCACCCACATGACTGACTTGGAATGCTGGCTTCTAACTAGTCCTGGCATTTAGGAAAAGAACCAGTGGAAGGGAGTGAGCTCTTGTTCATCCTCTTAATATATATGTTTTTTTTTTTTAAAGCAGAGTTTGGTGAAATTACATTAGGGATTCCACAGACGTTTTCCCTGTGTTTTAAATATGTATATTTCCTGCTATTTAAAACATTCTACTAAAACACAACATGTACATCCAAATGTGTTATATATCAAAATCTTTAACACATGGGAAGCAAATTATGCATCCACTTGTGCTGCCAGGTACATTTGCTTTTGGTGTAAGCCTAAAAGTAAGAGTTCCTCTTCTCTCCTCTGTGCTTTTGTTTGTTTGTTTATTATTTGAGATGCACAGAGAGAGAGGGAATGGAGACACCTCAAATGCCTGGGGCGGGAGCAGGCTGAAGTTTGAACTGGGAACTCAGTCTGGGTCTCCTGTATATGGGTAAAGATCTAAGTGTCTGTGCTATCATGTGCTACCTTTTAGGGTATGCATTAGCAAGAATTTAATTATCCCAAGCTGTATGCAACCTAGATAGTTGTACCTAGGCAAGTGTTACATTACTGGGAGGAGAAAAGCAACCGGTAGCTGGCAGGCATTCTGGGCTAGTTAATGCCAAATTTCTGTTAACTATGCCAGTATGCCAGCTTAGTTGCTTACTCTTATTATTTTTTTTAAAAGATATGTGGGGAAGGTGGGAATGCCAGCTGGGACATGGCATCCCACTCTTGGGGGCTAGGAGTGGGTCAGACTGGCCTAGGCTGCTGCAACTGCTGGCAAGAACTTAACTGGGGGTAGGCTGGGAGGACCCAGGCTGTAGCACCTGCTAGTGCATGCTGAGACTGGGGTCAGGCCTTCTCAGACTGTATCACAGCACCCATTGAAATGTGCAAGACACAGGGCTTGGAGAGGGCCTAATAGAAAAACATCTGGGAGTCCCCTGCTGAGCCATGCTTCCAAAGATGAGCAAGAGAGCTGAGACTGGGGGCAGGTGAGGTTGTGCTAGGCTGCCACACCCTCTGGCATGCACAAGAACCAGAATGGGTGTGGGCTGGCTGGCCGGGCTTGACTGCAATGCCCCTGGCAGGCACAAGATCCAGGGCTAGGAGTATGCTTGTTAAGGGAGCTGTGGGCACTACCTACCACTGATGAGTACAAAAACCTTGCCTGTGGGTGGGCCAGGCTGGACAAAACAGAGGCATTTGTTGGCCTCCACGAGGGCCAGGCCTGTGGGTGGAGCAGGCTGAGCTAAGCTGTAGCAAGAGTTAGATGGTTTGTGTGCTGGGTCAGGCTAAGCTACAGCAGAGACTGGCAAGCACAAAAACCAGGGTTGGGGGCAGGCCTGTTTGGGGTTTACTGGGGGTTACTCTGACTAGGCCACAGCACCCCCTGGAAGGTGTGAGGACCAGGTCTGTAGTGGGCTGGTTGGACTGGGCTACAGCTCCATGAGTTCACATGAGGTATGAGGCTGGGGCAGAATTGACAAGGCAGCTGTATCCACTGGTGTGTGCCTTTGCTGGTGCAGGTGACAGACCTAACCTGACACAACACTGACTGGCTCACACAGGAGTCAAGTCTGAGGTCACCCCAGATGAAGTTTCCTGAATAACACCCCCACTGGACTCAGGGCCTGGCCATAGGGAAAATTCACAGGATGTGTTGTTCAAACCTTGGAGTGCATGTATCAGGAGTGAGCCACCTCAGTTGCTGATGCCTGTGTGGTGGACAGCATGCCCAAATGCACACAGGGAACATGGCATCCAGTTCATCTAGGCCAGCACGGGATGTCAAGTGCCTTGTCAGAGAATGGAAAGAACAGGTTGGACAACTTTGCTGGCCAAGTTTTATAGCAAGTGTTTGGGTATATGGATGCACTAAGGTGGACTTTGTCAACCATCTGTTATCAACCATTCTATTTCCAAGGTCTGTCCTTGGAAAGATTTTCTCAACCCTGGAGCAATTAAATCAACAACATCTCAGAACTATCAAATCCACTCAAGTAACACCTTCAGAATACTCTTCCCCACATCAGGGTCTCTAAAGTGTCATCAAATGACCATTCCCAAGTGCTGATGCAGTTTGACAGCAGGGAGCAGCCTCCTCCCTTTCTTCCCCTGTGGATATAGAGGGGGAAAAAAAAAAGGAAACATTTGTCCCACCCACCTGGCTTCATACCTAACCCTCCATGCGCTAATCAGAAGCCCACATGGGCGTGCATCCTTCTCAATCGTGTAAACAATATTTAAAAGTTTAAAAAAAGAGGTCTAATTGGAATAAAAGCAGATTGGTCAAGAGCAAAGGATATGGCAAGAGTTTTTTTGGGGGGGGGTTGGGAGTCAAAGCATTTTGCTTGTAGACATTTTGGAGGGGTTAAGTGATAATATCTGTTACCATGAGAGATATTGCATCTGTTTTTATGAGAGCTTGTTTTGTTTAAAAGGTTATCAAAAACCTTAGCAGAAAACACCCATGAAATCCTCACCCCAAAATCCTCCACCACACGAATGCTCCTGGTCCTTTTTCTCATTACACAAGAGCAATTTTAAAGAGTTTTTATAGGAAATCATTAGGCATTCACCTGATAGACATGATTCATTTCCTCTGACTCCTTGTTTATTTCTTTAAAAGTGGAGGAGGTAGGCAGAGAGAGAGAGAATATGCTTCCATCGTTTGATTCACTCTGTAAATGCCTGTGCTGGCCAGAGCTGGTCCAGGCTGAGCCAGGAGCCTGGGACTGAATGTGCGTTTCCCCCATGGCTTGCAGAGATACCAGTATCTGACCCATCATCTTCTGGCTCACAGGGTGCACATCAGGAGGACTCTGGAGTGAGAGAAACCTTCCATTGGTTGGTTCATTCCTGAATTGCCCCAAACAGCCAAGGGTCAGCTGAGGCTGAGGTCAGGAGCTGAGAGTTGGGAAATCACTACAGGTGCCCAACATCGGTGGCAGGAACCTAGTGAGCCATCACAGCCACCTCTGAAAAATCTGCATGATCAAGAAATTCGAATGAGGAGCCAGAGCCAAGAGTCAAACCTAGGCATTCCAAAATAGACTGACTTCTGAATCCGTAATTTAATGCATAGTCCCAATTCCCACCCCTGGTTCCTAATCTTTTTTTTTTTTAAAGATTTATTTATTTTGATTGGAAAGTCAGATTTACGGAAAGGAAAGATCTTCCTTCCACTGGTTCACTCCCCAGGTGGTCGCAATGGCTGCAGCTGAGCCGATCAAAGCCTGGAGCCAGGAGCTTTTTTCTAGGTCTCCCACATGGGTGCAGGATCCCAAGGCTTTGGGCCGACCTCAACTGCTTTTTTCCCATGCCACAAGTAGGTAGCTGGAAGGGAAGTGGAGCAGCTGGGATTAGAACCAATGCCCATATGGGATCCTGGAGCATGCTAGGCAATGACTTTATCCACTAGGCTACTGTGCTGGGCCCCCTGTTTCCTAATCTTAAAAAAATCTTTAGAGGGCCCATACTTTTTTCTCAGGTACTAATGTAAGAAGGACTGTATTAACATAGTTAAGTTACCAGTGTCCTTGGTTCTTCAGGAACTGAAAGGCTGATCATCATTTATAAACATATCTTAATTTGATGAGGTTTATGTTGAGAAGGAAAGTTTGTAATTTTTATCTTTTAACTCAATTTTTTCACAAACTCTTTGAAGTCTCCTTGTTTCTTTTAAAAATGTATTATTTTTTATATAAATTATATTTTTGATACTTTTCACATGTTTGATTATGGTGTGAAGGTTCAAGGGCTACAGGGAAGTGGGTGTGACCATTGATTTAACATTTTCTTTTTTTCCTTCCTGTATCTGCGGAGAGGGGAGAGGTAAGAGGGGGAAGCCACACCCAGCCTCCCAACCATCGCAGGGTCCCTACGTGGGGCATATTCCAAGGGTCCTGCTCAAGTGGTTTTGATAGTTCAGCAGTTCTGTATTGCTGCCAGTCTTGCCACTCCAAGCATGATAAAATCTCTCCAGACTCTACTAGCTGACATAGTCCATCTTAGAGTCTCTGTTTGCCCAGGTATTCACTGCCAACTCTTGGCTGGGGTGGTTGATTTGTTCTATCCTCCATCCTCTGTTATAACAGGTCCCTTCTGCAGGCTCTAATGCACTGCTATGTCCTGCATGTGTATCTGATTATGCTGTCCACTGCTCTACCTGAGCCCTGAGGAGGTCCAGCTCTGACTCATGCACTCCATAGTCAGACCATGGAACCTGCAAATTCCTACATGGTTGGAGTTTTGAGTCCAGTAGCTCAGTTGGGGGGTTCCCAAAGAAACTTCATCTGAGGTGATCCCAGACCTGATTCATGAATGTGCATGCCAATACAGGGTCCAGCACAGTCTGTTGCCCAAATTGGCCTATACACACCCTGTTAGTTGCAATTGCTGGATCAGTTGTCTCCAGCCCTGTCTTCTACATAAACTAATGGGTGTTGCAGTCCAACCTGATCCTGCCCACCGCACACTTGGCTTCTACATATGCCAGTGGGAGCTGAAGCCTAGTGGAAGCGACCTGCAATAACCTCCACCAGGTCACCTCCTGCCCTGGTTCCCGTGCTTGCCAGTAGGTACAACAGACTGGTTCAGTCTGTCCCACATCCCATTCAGCTCTCATACATGTCAATGGGCATTGAAGCCTAGTTCAATCCAACCAGCCCCACTATCCAGGCCACACATGTGGTTGTGGGTGCCACTCTCTGGCTAGTCATGCCTGCCCCAGTCCTGGTTCTCATTTTTACCAGAGTGGCTACCCAAGAGGGAGGTGCCCAGTGTTTCCCTAATGGGCCCACTGCCACTCCCAGATCTTGCTTTCTCCATTGGTACTGCAGTTTAGCTTGAAAAAGTGTTCTCCCTGTGCCAGCATCTGCCAGCTGATGCTGCAGCAAATCCAACCAACCTTCATCACACCCTGGCTTATGCATGTACAAGTAGGTACAGTCTGCCCAGCCTGGCTTCTCCCCAATCCAGCTTACATGCAGGCCAACAGGTGTTGTAGCCCTGCCCACCATGATCTGCCCCTGATTCCAGCTCTCATGCTCACCAATGGGAATAATGGCCCTGTGGGGGATCTCCTTGAAGCCCCCCTACCAGGTTTGCCCACTCTTCCCCAGGTCTCACACGTGCTGGTTGGGGGGTGTGGCCCAGTCTGGTATGTATGGCCAGCCTCACCTTGGCATTTGCCCATGGATGCTGTAGCCTGGCCCGGTCTGCCCCACCCCTCCCCCAGTTCCAGCTCACACTGGTGAGGACTACAGCCTAGCCAACCCAGCCAGTCCCCAGTCCTGGCCCTAGTGTGAACTGGCTGATATTGCAGCCAGACGCAGCATGACCCACACACCATTCTGGCTCTTGGATTTGCCAATGGGTGATATGAACTGGTCCAGTCAGACTTGTGCCAATCCTGAGCCAAAGGTAAGCCCATGGGTACCGTAACCTGGCCTGGTCTGGGCTGCTGTCTCCCTTGGTTCTTGTGCTCACTGTAGGGACTGTGTCCCAACAGAGGAGTTGCCAAGCTTCTCCATCAGAACCTCTCCCAGTGCCAAATCTTGCACACACCGATGGGTCCATGGGCTAACTCTGCTTAGTCCACCTCCTGTCCTAGCAGGAACAGTGGCCTTTTCTGACTGGCCCTCACCCATTCTGGTTTGTAGAAGGACCACTGTGGATCTTTTGCCTTGCAAAACCAGAGCTAGCAGCAATTCCTCCAGAAGTTACAAGGAGCAATTGATGTGGAGATGAATGAGCAGGAAACTTCCTGGTTCACAGGTTTAGATAAAGGACCTGCTAGAGGATTGGGAAATTGTATCTTGCTGTTGAGATGTCCATTGCTGCAGGACAGTGGACACTGGTTTTTATTGTTGGGTACTACAGCCTAGCCTGGCCTGGTCCAAACCCAGACACAGCTCACACATGGCTCAGCAGGGACAGGAAGTCTCCTTGTTCCTGAGTGACAAAATTTGGTTTTAGAAATTGCTTTTCCAAAGATTACCCAGTACAAAAACATTGTCATTTCCCTCTGAAAAGTCTGGGAAACACAAATATTTGCTAATGAAACAACACTATTGTAAATAACCTGTGAGGCCCAGAGTGAGCATTGCAGAGCAACAGGTTAAGCATCTGCTTAAGATGTCTTCATCCTGGCTCTAGCTTTCTGCTAATGCTCACCTTGGGAAGCTGAAGATGATGGCTGCCTCAAGTTTTTGGGCCCCTGATATCCATATGGAGACCAGATGGAGTTTCTGGCTTCTGGCTTTGGCATGATACAGCCTCAACAGTTGTAGATATTCAGGGAGTGAACCAGCAGAAGGAAGATCTCTCTCTCTCTCTCTCTCCTGTCATTTTGCCTTTCAAATAAATAAAAATAATCAAATAACCAAGGAATTAAAGAAGAAATCATAAAACATTCTTAAATGAGTGAAAATAAAGATGCAGCATACCCCAAAGTATGGTCGGCTGCTACTGCATCCTTCAGACTAAATACATGTGCCTGTTTCACTTATTTCTGTCCCCCAGGTCCCCACTTCACTGGAATCTCTTTTGAAAAGCTATTTAAGCAACACTGACTAAAAGGCTAGAACTGGGCCAGATTGGAGCAACCAAACACAGCCAGAGCCTTCCAAGAATTTGCTAGGCAGCGGAAGCACATAAACTAATGATTACACCAATTGGCTGAAGGCTCAGATCAGGATCCTTCTCTGCAAGATCAGGAATCATATATTAACCATTCAGTCTGTCACTGTCTGATTTTTTTTTTTTTGGTCTTTTATTTTAATCTCTTCCAGCTTTCCTTTCTCAGCTATCTCACAGCCCCTTTCTTTCACCATGTTTTCTTACTCAGTCAATTCCAGGTGATCCCTTATTAATTTCATACTATTTCTGCTTGAATCTTGACCACTGTCATCTGAATTGACTCCTCCCCAGCTCTGCTTCCTGCTCCCATGATGAATGCTCAGGGAACAGGGATTAGCTGTAACATTAGCCCCAGGAAAGTTGAATTAGACCAGCATTACTTTTCACCACTCCCTCATCCCCTGTTCACCACAGAGTTTGGGATCCCTTCCCAAGCCTCATAGGAATGATATTTTATTTTGTATTTTCTCATTTATTTGTTCCATCACCGTTGGCACAGATACAGTAAGTTGATGTCTTCTGACTTCTTTCTTTCCTGCTGTCCCTAGAATCTGGAATGTTGTTTTGAAATTCTTCTTTGGATTTTTGTATCCAAATTTATATCCATAATTCCTAGCATACTGACTGGCACATAAAAGACGTCCAATAAATATGTATATAAATGAATCCAAACTAAAGGATAAAACTAATCAGATTTGTGTGTATGTGTGTGAGACATATTGCTATAAAAAGGGACCTTCACAAAGTTTGTGGAAAACATGTATTATGAAAAAAGTATGCATGGCTTTCATACCTTTGTTCTTAAAAATAAACTGATCTTTTAGTTCCATGAAATTTTTCAAAACATTTTATGCTTAAATTTAGGGGCTTGTGTGTTAGTTTCATTCTTACAATTATGTGGATCTTGAAGAACAGAAAATATAGCCTTTGTACTTTGTGTTCCTTCCTTTAAGCCTAAAGCAGTCCCTGGCACAGAAAAAAAATATTTTTAAAAATGTTTCATTTATTTATTTTACTTGAAAAGCAGCAGGAGAGAAGGAACTCACATCTACGGATTCACTCCCCACATGGTCACAGCAGCCAGGAGCTTGGCCAGGCTGAAGCTAGAAGACAGAATCTCCATCCAGGTCTCCCGTGTGGATGGCAGGGACCCAACAGCTTGGGCCATTACCTGCTGCCTCCCAGGAAAAGTCCTAATTTGTATTTGTTGAATGAAGCATGAGCAACTTCTAGATTCTCAATAACCATCTGTGCTTGATGTGGATGAGGATTTATATCAATAATGTTATCTTAAATGTGTTTTGGAACAAGGGGTAAGTCAAGTATAAATAGTATTATAACAATGTCATGGAGAGGAAGAAACCACACTGATGAAACTCATGCCATGAGAATCCATCCCTTAACATGGGTGTGCCTGCCTGTTTTTTTTTTTCCCCTGGAGGGAAACTGGAGCTGAGCTCTGGAGGTAGCTTTGCACAAAGGAATGAGAGTACAAGAGTGTGAACATGTGGCTGTGGGATTTCTGTTAATGTAGTCATTTCCTTCCAAACACTTGAAAAATACTTTTCCTTTAAAATTCCATTCTATTAAAAAAAAAATTCCATTCTATTGCCATTGCCTCTGTGCTTTCTTCTCATTTCACATTTAAATTCTATGAAGCGTCCAATTCATGTGGACATGCATAATAAGTGGGCCCAGATCCTATGCTCAATGGAAGCCAGAACCAATGCCCAGGCACTAGGAAAGGATAATTACCCCGAGAGCAGAGTTGTGTTTTCTGGGAGGGCTTTTATCAGTGTCTGTGGGGCCCCAAATGTATGCTTCAGCATTAGACAAGGAAAAAGATTTATGAAACACATTTCTCCTCCTTCCTGGGAAAAGAAAAAGACTTAGAGTACATCCTGACCCTTGAGGGGAAAAGGAAGAAATTTCTATCAGAAATCCCTGCATGCTAAAACAATACTCATTCAAAGTGGGGAATGATTGATTCTTTCCATATGTTCTAATCCTATTTCAATTTAAATTAATTTTGCAGGAGTCATTAACCATCTCCACAAAATGGGCCAGGTTTTCTTCTAATGCTGGCTTTGGCACACCTGCAGCCAGTGCATGTCTTTATGGTTAATCTGTAGAAACCAAAATTAATTTCAGTGAAACAGCTAAATGATCCCCTGGAGTCTTTCCTCATGTGTCTGCTTAGTATTCACTGAGGGTGGTAAACACAGCCTGACAAAGGTGATAGAAATGTTTCAAGGGATTTTTTTTCCATGTTCTTTCACTATCTCTCTCTCTCTCTCTTTTTTAAATTTTGCAGGTGCAAAACTTCCATTTGTAATTCTTTAATTCCAAGGGCGATGGGTGTCTTGGGGTCTCAGAATTCAGGACAACTGGCCAGCTGGGACACAATATTCTGCTTGCAAGTCATGGCAGGTGCAGAAGGAGGGCAAGCAGTTTAAAGTTTGGCCCACTCTCCTTTTTCTCTTTTTGTCTTTCCTTTTTCTTTTCTAGATGGGTGTACAATTACACAAGCTGAATTAGTTATCTCCCAAAGCTGTGCTGTTGTACATCCAGGAAAAGGACTTGATTACTCAATCCATGTTTCCAGGAGCCTTATTTGGGTTCTTTTGTGCAGCAGAAGGAAAAGTGCTGAGTGTACCCTCTACTTGTCTTGCAATTTGCCTGCTGGGCATATTACTTGCTATCACTCTGCTTTCAATAAATGGCCTTTCCATCGAGGTTTTAGCATGTCTATATTTAGAAAACAATAAAAGATGTATAAGATGGAAAAATAAGGGAAAAATAAAAGTGTGCTGTGCAGTAGAGGGAAGGGCCGGAAACAGTCCTGGATCCCTTTGGTGACAAGAGCCGTCCCTGGCATCCAGGCCAGAGTCCTTTCTTATTTTGCCAAGTGTTTGTGCATTGTGAAGCGATTATGTGTGGAGAATAAGAGAGGAATAATAGCCAAGGAAAATATGGCTCTAGCACTCTGCAATGTCAGAGTGAGTTTTGCCAAGCTTACACTAGACACAATGTGAGACTTGAGGAAGGGGCAGACATGTCAGTGTGGCTATTATGGCCACATAGAATCTTTTGACAGGACTTTGTATGTGAGAAGCCAAGGGGGTTCATGACTTCATTCTGGACCAGAAATTATTTGTGTGGTTTTTCTGCAGGTGATGGAGAAGCTTAGTTTTGGGGATTTCTGGGTTGAATGTAATAGGTTCTGCTTTATCTTCATTCAGATTTTGATACTTGGAAAGATTAATAAGAAAAATACTCAGAGATAAAAATCAAAAAAAAGAAAAAAGAGAAAGAAAAGAAAAATAGCTCAAAGGCTAGGGAAGAATGATGTTGAAGTGGTCTGCATCTCTTAGTGTCCGTGATATCACATAGTGGTTTATTTAGTTATCTATGGGCTTGGTGTTAGTTTTGTTGTTGTTGTTTTGTTTTGTTTTTAAGATTCACTGAGCCTGGAGTGATGGCTCAGTGGCTAAATCCTCACTCACCTTACAAACGTGCGGAATCCCATATGGATGCGGGTTCATTCTCAGCTGCTCTACTTCCTATCCAGCTCCCTTTTTGTGGCCTGGGAAAGCAGTTGAGGACAGCCCAAAGCCTTGGGACTCTGCACCCATGTAAGAGACTCAGAAGAAGCTCCTGGCTTTTGGCTTTGGATTGGCTTAGCTCTGGCCATTGTGGCCACTTGGGGAGTGAACCAGCAGACGGAAGACCTTTCTCTCTGTCTCTCCTTTCTGTAGATCTTCCTTTCCAATAAAAATAAGTTAAAAAAAATTTTTTTAAGATTTATTTATTTGAAAGAGTTATAGAAAGAGAGAGAAGGAGAGACAGGAAGAGACGGAGAGATATCTTCCATGTGCTGATTTAGTCCCGAGATAGCCACAATGGGCAAGACTGAGCCAGGCTGAAACCAGGAGCAGGGAGATTCAACTGCATCTCCCACATGAGTGGTAGGGGCCCAAACACTGGGGCCATCCTGCTCTGCTTCTTCCAGGCCATTATCAGGGAGCTGGATCAGAAGTGGAGCAGCCAGTTTTCAAACCGGTGCCCATATGGGACGTTAGAATCGCAGGCAGCAACTTAACTTGCTATGCCACAATTCAGGTCCAGACTGTTTACTTTAACATATTCTCTTTTATTCTGTGGGGTAACACTGCAAACTTTTACATATTTCTGTATACTTTCACTCATTGATTTTACAGTGTAATTAATGAGGATATACATCAATATGTGTACTTAACGAGCAGACATATGAGTTGCCATATTAACAGTATATGTATATTAACAGTAGAATGTGCATCACATTCCCTTTTATATTAAAAAGAAAGAATAAATGTGTTCATAAAAATGTAACCTATCCAGAAAATTTTAAACTGTTTAATTGAACATAAGTCTCTTCCTTAAAAAGTCTAAGGCCATGCCTGTTTTAAGTAATGTGATTAGGAAAAATATAATTGTGTGGTAAAATAGCTATTGTCAGATTGTAGCTGGCTTTTCCAGAAGACTAACCTTATCTCAAAATAACTGATTTTGATATTGTGAATTAGAAAGTTAAATCAAAAATTATCCACTTACTATTGCCTCCTGCATCAAGTTGCCTTTGGTTTCTAATTGGAAAGTCTTGAATGTCAAACCTTCCTAAATACTTCAGGCTGGCCCTCTGTACTTTCCTGGCTCCAATCTGTAATAAAATTTATTTCTTTACTGTAGTCTCCATACAAACTAATACTGTTAGGTATCAGGGACTTCAAGTTGTACTTGAAGTCAACAAGGTCAACCTCCCTTGTTAGCTGTAGGCAATTAGGCTTCTCTCTCTGGTCCTCAGTCCCTCATGGACTCAAAGTATATGACTTTTTCAGATATTTCCAAAGCCCTCTTTATAGAGTGACAAGTCATAGAAAGTACAAGGCGCTGGAGTCCGTGCAATCTGACTAATTCTTCAACACAGAATTCATTCAGCATCTGCTAGGTGCCATGCACTGTTCTTAGATCAGAAACACTGCTCATGTTTTTCATCTCTTCTCTGTTCTGTGTGACTTTAAAGTCATGGACCAACACTGAATTACACTACAAAGTTTACAAATTTCTTTATTTCCTTAAAAGCAACTTCATTTATCAAA
Organism: Ochotona curzoniae; assembly: GCF_017591425.1. Taxonomy (NCBI): domain Eukaryota; kingdom Metazoa; phylum Chordata; class Mammalia; order Lagomorpha; family Ochotonidae; genus Ochotona; species Ochotona curzoniae. The sequence continues at coordinate 32,676,549 of NW_024465369.1, read as the reverse complement.
TAAATTTCTTTTTAATATCTTCTACACATTAACTTCCAAGCTGGCACAGGGAATATGGAAATAAATGAGACTTTCCAAATCTTGCTTAGGATCAGAAGAGTGAATGCATGAATTTTGCCGGAATCTCACTTTTGAAAGTCTTATTCTTTCAGAGTTTGTGTTGGTTATTGGATGTTTAGGAAGGAAGGGAGGGAGGGAGGGAGGGAGACAGACAGAGAGAGGGAGGGAGGGAGGGAGAGAGAAAGAAAGAAAGAAAAAGAAAGAAAGAAAGAAAGAAAGAAAGAAAGAAAGAGAGAGAGAGAGAGAGAGAGAGAAAGAGAGAAAGAAAAGGAAGGGTGATAAAGGGAGGGAGGAAAAAGAAGGAAGGAAGGAAGGAAAGAAGGAAGGAAGGAAGGAAGGATCAAGCAGTCCTTTATTTGTCATGTGTATTAAGGCTAGGTTTTACTAGAGAGACCCGAGGCTCTGTCTCTGAGACCCTTGGCAACCTCACTGTGTTCAGAATGAAACAGATGGTAGAACACATGGTTCCTGTAGCTGCCACAGAGGCAAAATTTCAATCTATCAATCTTTTTTCTAACTAGAGGAAATCAATCAGGTTATTTACTCTAGCCTGTCACATGACTAGTGTTGTTACAGATATTTCCCAGGATATACATAAAAATAAGATACTTCAGGAGGTACAAGTCAATACATCACTGACACCCACCCTCAAGGGAGATGGTAGAGTGTGTTCATTTATTTATTAACTCTCCTGTTCAAGAAAAATCTGTTTAGTAAGCACAGCCTTTGAGGAATTGCTCTGAGTCCTGATCCACTAAGCAGGGCAGTCATCAATGCTCCAGAGGAATGAATGGAATAAGGATTTCTTGAGCACCTGTTATGTGCCAAATACTGTCACTTTACTCACATCATCTCAATGTATTCTTCGGAGAACCTTAAAAAGCCCCAGCAGTATGCAGTGTAAGAAGCAGTGCCAAGAAAGATCACAGGAGAGGTGGGAATCAGTGCCCTCAGGGGGTGGTTGAAGCTTCACAGAGAGCTTCACTCCCCAAATGTCTGCAACATCCAGGGCTGAGCTAGGTTGAAGCCAGCAGCCCAGAACTTAATCCAGGTCACCTACATGAGCTTTGGGAACTCAAACACTTGGGTCATAACCTCTGCTCCCAGTGTATGCATGAGCAAGAAGCTTGTATTGAGAGTGCAACCTGGACTTGAACTCTGGTATGGGATGCAGGTATCCTGAGAAGTATCTTAAACATTGTGTCAAATGCCCACCCTGAAGCTTTCTTCCTGATACAGGAAGATGCTATGCTTGAACATGATGTGTTCACACTTAAACTGATGATGTGGTTCAGTCCGCAATTGGACAATGTTGAGACATGGGATCTGGGCAGAGGTGTTTGGATTATGCTTGTTTGTGTGGGATCACATTAGTTACTGCAAAAGTTGATTCCTGCAAAATGAGTTCAGCTAGCTTAGCTTTCTTTTGCTTCTTTTCTGCACATACCTGTTCGCCCTTTCATTTTGCAGTGGGAATTGAAGAAGCATAAGGCTTTCGCCAGATGCCAAACAGATGCCAGCACAATATACCTTGGACTTCCCAGCCTCCAGAACTATTAGTGAAAAATCTCATTCTTTTAAAAGTACTGTCTCAGGAACTCACTTATGGCAACAGCAAATGGACTAACAGGGCTGACATTATGGCACAGCACGTTAAACAGCTACTTGTGATGCTGGCATCCCATACCTGAGGGCGGTTTTGAGTCCTAACAATGCTTCTGAACCAGCTTCCTGTTAATGCTCCTGAGAAAGTAGTAGAAGTTGGCCCATGTGCTTAGGCCCCTGCCACCTATGTGGGAAACCAGAGTGGTGTTCTATTCCTGGCTTCAGCTTGACTGTTGTGGCCATTTTGGGGAGTGAACCAGGGGAAGCAAGTTTCTCCCAGGCTGACATATGCTCAAGTTCCAAATTGGTCCTTTATTAGCTGGGTTGATGTTGGGCATTAAATCTCTGCCCAAATTTGAGTCACATGATTGAACCAAACTAATGGGTGACATACAGTTCAAAATTTGTAGCCAATGAAGTAACAATTTGGATACAGCTTCTTACCTCTTTGTTCTTTGAATAAACAGATTTAATTAATTGGTTTCATCTGCAGCATTAAGGCCATAGAGGAAAAAAATAAATAAATAAAACCAGCTACAGATTGCCTATTGAACTGGCTTGTTCTTCATTATCTAATTGAGAAAGCTAACTATCCCTGATTTTGAAGGATTTATTAGGAAGTGTTTCTTACTGAATATTTATGTGACACCACTGTGTCTTAGAAGATCTGTTATATTTGGAAAATCACCGTAATTGAAGTAGCTGAACAGTCCATATATAGGAGGCTAGAACTTTCAACCTACGCTTAAGTTTTTTATAATTATTACTTTTGGGAATCTTTGCTATCTGCAGGCACTATTTTTAAAAAGGTTTATTTCTTTTTATAGGCAAGTAAAATTTATAGGATAAGAAGATACAGAAAGATCTTCCAGTCTGCTGGTTTCCTGCCCAAGTGGCCGCAACAAGCACAGCTGAGCCAATCTGAAACCAAGAGCCAGGAGTTTCTTCCAGGTCTTCCATGTGGATACAGGGATCCAAAGATTTGGCCATCCTCCACTACTTTTCCCAGGCCACAGGAAGGGAGCTAGAAGGGAAGTGGAGCAACCAAGACATAAACCAGAACCCAAATGGGATCCCTGCACATGCAAGGCAAGAACTTGAGCCACTAGGCTACCATGTCAGGCCTACTAGGTACTGTTTTAAGCATTTTATTAGACATTAACTTACTTAATCTTAGAGCCACCCTAGCAGCTAGGCAATATCACTGTTTCTACCTTAAAATAAGGAAGTTGAGGCAAAGAGAGGGACAGTGTCTTCCAGATTAATCGGAGGCAGAATGTGTGCACATCACATCTGCTTTAGCCTGTGCTATAAACCATTCTTCAGTTCCAAAAGCCAACTTCTTTCAAAATAATTGTAATAATAACATTTTATGTTCTAATTATAAAACTAAGCCATGGTAAAAATTTTTGAAAATAGAAGTGGTAAAGAAGCCAAAAATTATTTGTATTTTTATCACCCAGTGATAATGTTTATTAATATTTGGGTCTATTTCCTTTTGGAAATTAAATTGCATATATAATGTTCTTTTCAAATAGCATAACCCTGCATGTGACTTTTAAAATTTAATGCTACCATTTGAGCACTTTCATGTTATTAGATATTCTTCTAAACCATAGATTTTAATTGCTGCAAATCTTCCTATTATCCTGAGGTACCATAATTTACTTTTAAAGTCCCATAATATTGGACCATTAGGTTGCTTTCAATGTTACTGAAATTTCTGTGTTGTGTTCTTGAGGGTGCCTTAGTGTGGTGCTCCAAAGAGCTACTGGTTTCATTGGAAGGGAGTGTGCCTATCTCTGTCTCCCCCTGGTAGGAGCATCCCTGAGCCATTTGAAGCCAGAGGAGAATTTTGAAAAGTCCCTTGTGTGTTCGAATTCTCAGTGAAGGTTAAGAATCTTTTAATTGAATAATTGTGTAATTTTTCCTTGTTTTATAAATAAAACTTGAATTTTATAAAGACAGTAGAACATACAAATGAGCAAACATGAAAAAAAGATGAAATTCATCTCAGCTTACAGCACTGTTTGGTAAATATTTATCTTTCCACTCTACATGCTGTCTTATACCTGTTGTTTTACTCAGCAATGCATCCTGCACATTTTCCCATGAGTAAATTTAGATCACCATACCAAATGGTTGCTGGTCTCTACGCAACCTCGCTCCAACCCTCAGGCCTGACCCCAACAATCACTTTAATTGTTTTATACTTAAGCATAAGTAAACCTAAAACATTCTTCCTCCTTCCTCATTGAGCTACACCTACCACAGATGAGTTGCTGGGTGGAAATAGCTTCCCTGCCATCAAGGAGTCTGCTTCCTCCTTGGGAAAGCAAGATTGTTTCTTCTTGAGAAAATGACAAATAACACAAGTCTATGAAAAAGTTGATTCAAAGTGAGCACATATGAGAATAAGGAAATATCAAAATCATTTTACAAATAAACTGCTTATTCTCTTTTCAGATCATCTATAGTGTCCACTTGGCACCATGTGTCCCACCACGTTGAGCTGACACAGAAGGAGTTAAATGACTGAGCTGTGCCTGTGCACAATTCCCATTATTAAATGCCTACCTCAGACTTCTTTTTCCCAGAAGCAGATGGAAAGACACACATATATGTACACAGCTCCCATCCAATGTTTCTTTTTACAGTTAGTCAGAACAGCTAGGCCTGGCCAAAGCCAAGAACTGAGAACTCAATCCATGTCTCCTGTGGGTGCCAGGCCCCCAGTTCCTTGAATCATCACTGTTGCCTCCTTGTGTCTACATTAATAAGAATGTTGAAGTCAGGAACCAGAAACAGGTAGCAAACTGTCTTACTCTAGTATGAGACACAGAGGTCTTAACCAAAATCTTCTCTGCTAGGCAAATGCTCACCCCTATTACTGATTCTTTTAAAAGACAGATCTATTTATTTTTATTGGAAAGGCATATTTGCAGAAAGAAGGAAAAACAAGATCTTTCATCTGTTCATTCAGTCCCAGATAGCTGCAATAGCTGGAGCTGACGTGATCCAAAGCCAAGAAGCTGGAGCTTCTTCCAGGTCTCCTACATGGGTGCAGGGGCCCAAGCACTTAGGCCATCTTCCACTGCTTTCCCAGGCTTCAAGCAGGAAGCTGGATGGAAATTGAAGTAGCCAGTATACAAATCAGCACCCATATGGGATCCCAGTGCTTGCAAGGCAAGGATTAGGCAATTGAATCATCGTGCTGGGCCCCCTGTTTTGATTTTTAAGGATACACTTCTGTGTCCCTCTTCCAAATTTTTTCCAAAAAGCAGAATCCTATTCAAGTTGCATCAAAAGTTGATCCTAAAATTATTTCAAATGATTCTATTTCAAATTAGTACCACCAGATTCGGGCAATCTTCCCACCCGCAGTGTTCAGACAACTGAAAAAGGTCTTATACCCAGAGGAAAGGTAAGAATAGATTCACCCTGCTAAGATCACGAGTGGTACAGAAAAGCAGATGACGCAGTAATCTTCTTGATTTGTGACCGAACCAATTCAGAAAGAGGAAAATGTGGTTTGTTGTATATTCTTTCTTAGGGAATAAGCAATTCAGTGTAAACTCTAGAGCTCTCCCAGTTTCATAACTTCAGGCTAACCCCACAGCAACTCTCTGAACATGTTTTTGTTACAAGTACTTATCATAATCCCATGATATCTTATTATTATTTTTGCTTCAATTATATTTCAAAAAATTTTATTTAATTTCAAACTCAGTTACAGAGAGTGAGCAAGAGACACAGAGAGAGGTTTTCCATCTGCTGGTTCACCTTCATCTCAAGTGATCACAACAGCTAGAACTGGGATGGTCCAAAGCCAGGAGCTTTCTCTGGGTCTCCCATGCAGGTATCCAAGCTTTGAGTCATCTTCCACTGCTTTCTGGGGATTATCTGGGAGCTGGATTGGAAGTAGAACAGCCAGGACTCAAACAAGTGCCATTTGGGATGCCAGCACCACATTCAGGGGCTTTACCCAATATACCATAGCAATCCCTCCCCACCCCCCACTGCAAACAGTTATACTTTAAAGAAATTATTTTATTTGAGAGGTAGCTGGCTTACCTCAAAAATGCCTGCAATGACTGGGACTGGACAAAACAAAAACCAGGAGCCAGGAATTCCATTCCATGGAGTTAGCAGGAACTGTTACTCAAATAATCACTGATGCTTTCTACAACCTACATTGGCAGGAAGCTGGTGTCCAAAGCTGGAGCTGGGAATCAATCTCAGGCATTCCAAGGTGGGATCTAAGTTTCTTGATCATTAGGCTAACTACCCACTCCTGAAGAGATTTTAAAAATAACAAAAGACAGGGCTGCACATTGGCTCAACTTCTAATTCTTCATCTCCAAGCATCAGTATCCCATATGGGCACCAGTCCATGTCCCAGCTGCCCCATTTCCCGTCCAGCTCCCTGCTTGTGGCCTGGGAAACGGTCAAGGACAGCCTGAAGCCTTGGGATCCTGCACCCTTGTGGGAGACTTGGAGAAGCTCCTGGCTCCTGGCTTTGGATTGCCTCAGCTCTGGCCATTGTGACCATTTTGGGAGTGAATCAGTGGATGGAAGATCTTTCTCTATCTGTCTCCTTTTCTCCATAAATCTGATCTGCCTTTCCTATAAAAAAATAAATTAATTAAAGAAAAATAGCAGAAGAATCTTACTACTTACTACCCACCAGGCTACTGCATCTGGTGCTCCTCTTTGCTTTGCATAGTTTCATACTTCCATCTGATGCCTTTTTATTCCCACCTGAAGGATTTCCTGGAACACATCTTCCAGTACAGATCTATAGGTGAGAGACTATTCTAGCTTTTGTGTATCTGAGGAGTCTTTTTTTGGCCTTCTGTCCAAACGATGTTTTCTGTAGGTATAGAACTCTAGACTGGTGGTTTTTGCTATCAGTTCTTCAAGGTGGCACTTCTGGCTTGGATTGTATCTGATATGTCTGCTGGTCCACTGTTATTCTCAACTTCTTCATTTATAGCATGCCTTTTGTTTTTCTGATATTTTCAAGCACTGATTTGGAATAATTCTTGGAACTATGGACTTGGAATTTTTATCAACTTTGGAAAAATTTCAGCCAATACATGCTTAAATTTTTGAAAATAATTTTTTATGGGATGCAGCATGGCTACAGCCTTTACAGCTATTTGGAGAGTGAACCAACAGATGGAAGAACGTTCTCTCTGTCTTTCCATCTCTGTGTGGATCTACCTTTGCAATATAAAAATAAATAACTCAAAAAAATGCTTCTTGGAAGGGCCTGCAGCACTGGCATCCCATATAAGCGCCAGTTCTGGTCCCAACTGTTCCACTTATGATCAGCTCCCTTATAATAGAAGCAGCAGAAAATGGCTGAAGTACATGGTCATCTACACACATTGGGGAAGCCTAGAATAAGCTCCTAGTTTCAGGCTTCAGCCTGGTCTAGCTCTAGCTGTTGCAGCCAACTGGGGAATGGATCAACAGATAGAAACTTTTTTTTCCTCTCTCTCTTTCTCTCTCAGTCTTCCAAATAAATAAATAAATCTAGAGAGGAAAGAAGATGAAAGAAGAGGAGAGGTGAAGAGAGGAGGAGAGAAGGGGAGGGAAGTGAAGGGGTAGGAACAGGAGATGTTTCAAGGTGCTGCTTGAAACAGCTTCCTGCTAATGTACATCCTAGATAGCAGCCAGTAATGGCCCAGTGGTTGAGTCTCTGACATCCATGTGAGACCCTGGATTGAGTTTCTGGTTCCTGGCTTCAGTCTTGTCCAGCTACAGCTGCTGCAGGCATTAGTGGAGTAAAGTATCAAATGGAAGAAATCTCCCTGTCTCTTTTTCTCTCTGCGTCTGTGTGTGCCCTTCAAATAAAGAAAATTAATTTTTCAAAGATTTTATTTTTACTATTAAGGCACAGTCATAGAGAGAAGGAGAGACAGAGAGGGAGAGAAAAAGAGAGAGAGAGAGGAAGAGAGATATCTTGCATCTACTGGTTCACTGCCCAAATGGCTGCAGCTGGAGCTGAGCCCATCCAAAGCCAGGAGTTAGGAGATTCTTTCAGGTCTTCCTTGTAGATGCAGGAGCCAAGGACTCAAGCTATCCTTTGCTGCTTTCCCAGGTAGGAAGCTGAATTGGAAATGTAGCAGCTGGCACTAAAACTGATGCCCAAATGGAGCAGTGCTGCCACAAAGATGTAGGCTACTATTGCATACTGCCAGCCTGCCCCCTCAAATTGTTTTCAAGTAATTAAATGAAGTTGTAGAGATGGGCCCTAATCGAATATGAATGGTGTCCATATAGGAAGAGGAAAGAATGCTAGGGATGCACACACAGAGAAATGACCATGAGAGCACATTGCAAGAAGATGGCTGCTGTCAGGTCAAGGTAGGAAGCCTCAGGGGAAGCAAAACCTGCCGCCTATTCAACAATTTTTTGTATAAGTTTGAAATTATGTCAACATTAAAAGTTACCAGGGGAGTGTTGTGATATTACTGGTTAAGCTGCTTCATTGGATATAGATATTGCATACTAGAGTGCAAGTTGAAATCCTGGCTACTTCGTTCTAATCCAACTTCCTGCTAATACACTCTGGGAGGCAGCAGATGATGACTCAAGAGTTTAGGTCCCTACTGGCCACATGGGAGACCAAAATCAAGTTCCTGGGTCCTGGCTTTGGCTGTCAAGGACATTTGGGGAGTGAATTAGCACATAAAAGATCTCTCTGTTCTGTTTCTCTCTCTCAGGCCTCTCCCTCTTGCTGTCATTCTGCCTCTGAAATAAATAAATGAAATATTTTTGAAAAAAATGTAATGTTATCATAACACAGAGGACACTGAGCTCCCCACCTAAGTGCCTTTTATCGGCTCCTCTTCTTGGAGTACATTCAACTCCATAAAGGGTCAGATTTGTCATTATTTCAATTCATCCCCATTGCAGCAGAGGGGGTGGTTATTTGCCTTATTCAAGAATAGCTGGTATGGAAAATTTTGTGCAAGCTTCTTCAGAATTTATGGTGTCTACATAACTGAACTACTTTCCAGACATTGTATCCAAGACAGCTTGAAAAAAAAATCTGTCAGAGTTGATCCTGAGCATACATCAAAGTACCAGTGTCTTACTATCAACAACTCTGATTTGTCATTAAAAGATCAAACAGCCACACTTTTAGATTTAGCAGCTCATCATAAATACCTTGACTGCGCATTTAACTTTTGTGAATTTTATTGTATGGCTATTATACTTCAATCATGGTGAATTTTTAAACAAAAATTTAAAAATAGGTCAGTTCTATTTTATTGCCCAATATTTTATTCCAGTAGATATTTGGTGTTAGGATAATAATAGCTGTCCTAATAAGTCATAAATAGTAGAAATCAATATATGTTTAACAAAGGTACACTTAGGATGACCTACATTTCCATCTTTCGTTTTGTCAGGATAAATGAGAAGTGAAAGAGACAGTGGTTAACATAATGGAGTCTGCTTCTCCAGAAGGCTGCTCCTGTGCATTATTTGATCTAAAATGTGAAAGTGATAACTGTGGGCATCGTTTTAGCTCAGATGCATCAAGTCCACTGTCTGATCTAGAGCAAATATTAGAGGGGCAAATGAATCTCATGCTGTAGAGATATCTCAGGACTATTTTTAAACTTTTTTTTTTTTTGCCAGAAAGAAGAGAAACAAAAATCCATTGGCATTAAAGCCTTTACCTTTTCCACTGAATTTTCTGAGAAGACTAAATATATACATATGTGTATGTATATACATATATATACATATGGAGCTTTATGAAGTAAATAGCCAAACAGAACACTTTTCAGAGTATTTAGGAGAAAATGAAGTGCTCAAGAAAATCTTGTATGAAAAAAACAAAAAAAGAAAAAGTTGACCAGTGACAAAGCATCAGATGCTGCAAATATTTGTCTTTCTTCGAAGGCAATGGAAACAGTAAAAAAAAAAAAAAAAGTACAGTCACATTGAATTATTCTTTGGGTTGGTGTGCAAGACACCAAAGAACTTTCAATCTGGAAAGAGCTTGTAAAATTTCTTTTAGCAATAAGGTTGTTGAGAGATTTGGGCAGTACTCAGGATAATCGATTATAACATTGCTCACCAACATTCATTTTCTCTTTTTCTTAGCCACAAAGTCATTCTTTAGATATCAGAAGAGTTAAATTTAGAACAATGTAAACTATCCAGGGAGAAAGAGGTAGCACAGAAAATTCAAGATATGAAAGAGCCATGTCTAAAGATTTCACAGTCTCCACTTTGTATTTGCTGGAATAATTCATTAACTCTCAGTAATAGGTAAAGAGTGTGAGGTGGCCCATGCAAGTGGGGCAGGAGAGTGTGGAGGCTCTGGGTATTAGCTTTATTTCTCAATTCACCATGTCTCATTCATTGCAGACTTGCTACTAAACTGTTGGAATGATCCTTCATAAAGGAACATGGTACAGCAGCCAGTGAAATAGGTCGAAAAACTGTCAGTTCCAGGAATAGTACTGGGGAGGAGAGGAGAGTTGTGAACGTGGAAGTGAAATTTCGCCAAACAGATCCAGTTGGTTTTGTGTTATTGTAGTTATTTTAATGTCACATTTGACAAATTCTTCCTGAGTTTCAAAGGGGAAGAGACAAATAAGCTTTGATTTTGTCATCAATAAAACTTGTAAGGGCTTAAATACCATCTTAAGAATAAAATATAGAGACAACATGGCAAGCTATTGTAAAAAAAAAAAAAAAAAGGAAGAAGGAAAGTAAAAAGTAAAAGAAAATGAGTGTGGTAGGAAAAAAATAAACAAACAGAAAAACAATAACAGCAAAATTTTTCTTGGGGAAAGCTGGGAGTATATTTCCTTAGCTGAAAATCTAGTGTGAATAAAAGGGGTGGAGATGACATCTTGAAAATGCCAAATGAAGTGGTAAAACAAGCTTCTGTTTAATGAGATCGAGACACCTGTAGATGGGTGACTGGGTGTGCTGGTCTTTTGGTGCCTGAGGCTGTTTATTATGAGCTTAAGGATGTTGGCAAGCCTCAAAATGCTTTTGAAATCACTTCATTGTGATGCTCTTTAGTTCTGGAAAATCAAATAAATGCCTATAGCTTTAGATTTCAGGAACTAAAACAGCATAAATGTGGTACTGTAACAAGTCCAAAGTGTTTGGAAACCATTGTGTCTGTAGATTTGAATGTCTGAAATTGCAAAAACAGTTATAGAGCTGATGGGCTGGGGTGAATGTGCAGTAACTGCGGAGCTGCTGCTTGGGATGCCTTGATTCAATGGTCAGCTCCACTTCTGATTCTGGTTCCCTGCCATTCCAGAGCCAGGATTGTATATCTAGAATCGTAAAAAGCCCAGAAATTTTACCTGGGTTCTCATGAGACACGACATCTTAAGGAAATAATTTTTCTTCTTGGCTAATGAGGAAATACCTTTTCTTTCCACTATATATATAACCATCCCTTCATCCACTTTATCACTTATCTATCTAAATCTATTTCTATGTCTTTCCACATTTATCCAGCTATGATATGTAACAAAAACTTTCTCAACCTTTACTACATACTAAACACTATGCCATGTGCTACTTTTAGTTAATGAGTCTCTCATGGAGTTTACATTTTAGTGGGTGGTCCCCAGATAAATAAGTCTGTAAATAAACATCATACCTATAGATAATACAATTAGCCACACACACACACACAAAAAAAAAAACAGGTACAAAAGAGTGAATAAAAGTTGGTTGCAGTAAATAAAGGTCACATTAGTTAGAGTGGTCAAGTCTTGTCTTGATGGATTCAGAAGAGCTAGGCCTCCCAGTGTAACAGCCAGCAGGGAAGGAAAGAGTGTTTCAGGGAGAGAGAATAATAAGGATGAGGTCCATGAAGTAGAAACATGGCATGGCATGCTCTAGTGCAGTTGGAATGTGATGAACCTAGGAAAGAGTGACATTACATGAGAGTGGAGAGACAGGAAATCAGGGTTTGGGCATGGGTGCTATGCACAATGATGCCTCTTGAGAGGTCTGCATCCTCTCTCAAAATGCCCAGGTTTTCATCCTGGCTGTTTCTCATCGCAGCCTGCTGCTACTGCAGACCCTGGAAAGCAGCAGGTGATGCTGAGATGGAACAACTCCCCCAAACTGGTCAAGAAGTTGCTACAGAACCTCCAAAACAGGGTCTACTCACCTGATGGACAGAAAGCAATCACTAACTACAGGGTAGGGTAAGAAATAAGGCATTTATTGACAAATGCAGAGCAAGGAGGTGGCAGCTCCTGCTTAATTCTTGGGCTCCCACAGTGGGTAGGGGGTGAAGATTCTTACAGATTGAAATAATGCTGAGATGTACAAGTTCAACTTGCATCCAAGTTCCTGGTTGGTCTGCAGTGCTCATGGATGGCCCTTTTTCAACTGGCAGGTGATATCATGTCTTTTTTAGGATTTTGATGATGGCAAAAAGTTTTCAGCTAGTTTGGGGATTACAACAGCAAGTGGTAGTTACAATCTGCTTAAGATCCTGAATGCCTGGAAACTAAAGTCTTCAAAAGAAGACCCAACAGTCAAGAAGTTATCTTTGAAGAAACAAATAACCTTTGAGTGCAGGATAGCTAATCTTTGAAAGAAGCTGACCTGCAGTCAAAAAGCAGGGCTAAGAGGAGGAGGCTGACAGACCATAGAGGCTAGAGAAGTATCCATATTCAAGACACTGGTTAGGGGCTCAGTTTCAGTGGCTCAAATACTTGATTGCTGCCACCCACGTAGGGGACCTACATGGAGATTTTAGCTCCTGGATTTGGGCTGGGCCTGTCCCAGCTGTTGGAGGCATTTGGGGATTAAACCAAAAGATGAAAGATGTCTCTCTAATTTTCAAATAAATGTATTTTTAAATATGAAATTAGAATTTTATTCTATCCAAGAAGAAACCAATGGTGGTATTTAAGCAAAAGGCCAAAGCTTGGCAGATAAATAAGATCACTTTTGCTGGAAGGAGACAAAATGGATGAAGTAAGACTAGTTAGGTGATGGAAAGTGATGTGGACTTATTCTATCCAGTGAGCGGGGGCTCTTTATCCCTTCCCCTTGACTTTGGATATGCTTGTAACAGCTTCCACTAATAGAGTAACTGCAGGAATGACTCAGAACTTCTGCATTTAGGCTATTGAGGACCAAGAGGCCTCTGCCTTGTTTCCTGGACATTGCTCAAGAACCCTACATACCCTGATCCTGCTCCCACATGAAGGAGCCAGCTGATGCCCCAGGTAACTGCTGGTATCAGCTACCAGGTGTTCATACCTGAAGATGTCTCCACAAGATTTCAGGACCCTTGTTCAGTCTCCCCCATTGTCTGAGTCCTCTCACCTGAGAGTCCCAGGCATCATGGAACCAAAGTCAGCCAGTCCTACTGTGCCCTTTCTGAATTGCTGCATCGTTGGGGTGTGAAGTGGTGTATCACGTAGTGACAGGAGCTAGAACCCTGGGAGAGGATCTCTGAGGGAGATAAGGAAGAGTTGCACATGAAGGCAGCCATGGAGTGAGATTTCAGGGAGTCAGTTGTATAGAGCAGTGGAAGCAGACATCAAGGCTGCAGAGGTGCCACTGGCAAACAGCATATGGACCCCAGTTAATGTATAAGACCAGGTGAGACTCCCTAGGGCAGGAAGTATGTGGAGAAGAGGAGCTGGTTTGGGACATCATTCTGAGGAAGCCCAGGATTTAGAGGTAGGGAAGAGAAGAAAGAATCAGAAAAGGGAATTGAGACAGAGTGCCCAGGTGGCAAAGATACAAAGAAATAGAGAGAGAGAGAAAGAATGAGTGAGAGAATGGCTTGTCACGAAAGCTGAGGGAGAATATTATTTCCAGAACAAAGGGAGCGGTCAACTTTGTGAAAATATGTTGAGAGTTAAAAAAGATAAGAGAAAAATGGTCATTAGCTTTGGCAGCAAGAGATCACTTGTGACCTTGAAAAGAAAACTTCTGTAGCAGTGGATGGATCAGAAACATAATGGGAGCTTTGATGGTTCAGAGGAGGAAGAACAGAACATTAGCAGAAAGGCTTGGGTCGGTCATGCCTTGCACACCAGCTTAAGTGGGACTGAAGCCGTTGAATTTACCTGTGTCGTTAATGGCAGAAATTGTTGGCACCAGACAGAACTGGGTTGGAATAGCTAAGGACAAATTATTTAAGCACACTGAGCCTTAGATTCTCTAACCATAAACTGTAGGGGAAGTTAAAAAAAAAATGCCTCCTCTTCTGCAGTTGCGGTCCTGGAAATTAAACTGAAAAGACAGATTAGCAAGGTAAAAATAATTTATTAACACCTGCAATGCATGTGGTAAGAACCAGGGCTGGTCCAGTCTGAAGCAAGGGACCTGGAGATTTAACCAAGTCTCTCACATGGGCACAGGGACCGAAGAAATTAGGCCATCCTTTGTTGCTTTCTCAGAACAGCAGCATGGAGCAGAATCAGAAGTGGAACAGCCTGGACTTGAACCATCACCATCATGAGATGCTGGCATTGCAGGAATGTCTTAACCTGTTGTGCCATAACATCTGCTCTCCTATTTAGCATGTTAAGAAAGAAAAGGGACTTTGTAGAGAAGTGGCAAAACAAAGTACAAAAGGACTTAAAGGAATTTGATGCATAGGCACAACAAACTAGAGAAAACTAAACTCTGGTGAAGAGACTACAGAAAATCAGGGCTATTTTAGGTTTGGTGTGTAGATTTTTCTTTTTTAAAAATTTTCTTGGGCCCGGCACAGTGGCCTAGCGGCTAAAGTTCTCACCTTCAATGTACCAGGATCTCATATGGACGCTGGTTCTAATCCCAGTGGCTCTGCTTCCTATCTGGCTCCCTGCTTGTGGCCTGGGAAAGCAGTAGAGTATGGCCCAAAGCCTTGGGACCCTGCACCCACGTGTGAGAGACCTGGAGTAAGTTCCTGGCTCCTGGCTTCGGATTGGTTCAGCACCAGCCGTTGCAGTCACTTGGGGAGTGAATTATTGGATGGAAGATCTTCTTCTCTCTGTCTCTCTTCCTCTCTGTATATCTGATATTGCAATGAAAATAAATCTTAAAAATTTTTTTTCTTTGGTCCAGCGTGGTGGCCTAGTGGCTAAAGTCCTCGCCTTGAATGCGCTGGGATCCTATATGGGTTCCAGTTCTAATCCCGGTGGCTCCGCTTCCCATCCAGCTCCCTGCTTGTGGCCTGGGAAAGCAGTTGAGGATGGCCCAGAGCCTTGGGACCCTGCACCCGCATGGGAGACCCAGAAGAGCTCCTGGCTCCCAGCTTTGGATCAGCGCAGTAGTGGCCGTTGCGGTCACATGGGGAGTGAAACATTGGATGGAAGATCTTCCTGTCTCTCCTCCTCTCTGTATGTCTGACTTTGCAATAAAAAAAAATAAATCTTTAATAAAAAATTTTTTTTTTCATTGGAAAGGCAGATCTACAGAAAGAAAGAACTTTCATCTGCTGGTTCTTTCCCAAAATGGCTACAATGACTAGAGATGAACCAATCCAAAACCAGGAGTCAGAAGCCTCCTCCAAGTCCCCAACAAAGGTTCAGGGTCTTAAGACCTTAGACCATCCTCCAATGCATTCTCAGGCCATAAGCTGGCAGCTGGCTAGGAAGTGGAGCAGCTGGGACATGAAATGGTACCCCTGTGGGATGCCTATGCTTGGAGGTAGAGGATTAGCCAGTTGAGCCAATGCGGCAGCCCCAGTTGTGTAGATTGTACTTGGTGCCCTAACAGTCTAGAGTTGATAAGAGTATAAGAATTTCTCTCCAGAGCTGGCATAGTGGGCTGTCATTGGCATGTCCTGGCTGCTCCATTTCTGATACAATTCCTTGATAATGTCCTGGAAAAAGTAGCAGAAGCTGATTCAACTATTTGGGCCCTTGCACCCATTCGGGAGTTCCAGATTAAGCTGCTGGCTCCTGGCCTTGAATGTTGTGGTCATTTAGGGAGTGGAAACCAGGGATGAAAGATTTTTCTTTTTTTTCTAACTCTGATGTGAAATACATAAATCTCAAAAAAAGGGGAAAAAAATACCCTGTTCTTCCTTGTGTGGGGAAAAAGAGATAGCTTTACAAGCGGGAATTTATGTGTTGCCCCTGAGCAAGTAAGCAAGAGGGCGGGGACTTTTGGGTTTGTGCCATTCCTCAGTTGCCTTCAGCTTAAAATAATCCGTGTGTCGGGATAGTAGTGTTCAGCAAATGATACACCAAGCGTGATGTTTTAAAATTACCTCCATTGACCTCCCCTTTAATCCCCTTTCTCTTCCTAAATAAACAGCTGTGTCTGAAGCTCCCTTTTCTGCCCTGATATGCTCACTGAAGAGGCACGGATACCTTCAGTCTTCTTAGTAACATTTCATTAAGGATGGACAGGTAAGCACCCTTCCCTGAGAAAGACACTGAAAAGCAAACTCTACCCCCAGAGCCTAGAGGAACTTCTCAGACCCAGCCTGTTCTGGGCAATACTATCCCTTACAAGTCATTTACTACTCTATAAAATTGCCAATAGTTCCCACTATCTTCTCCCCAAGAAGCTGGATCTATAAGTTTCTAAATCTCTTTGATCCAGTGATAAAATATTAATCAGATTTTTGTATCTTTGATATTATTATGTAAGTTTGTGATTCTATGTGCTTTCCTTCTCAGTTTCTTTTTTTTAAAAGATTTATTTGGGCCCAGCACAGTAGCCTAGTGGCTAAAATCCTCATCTTGCATGTGCTGGATTCCAATATGGGTGCTGGTTCTAATCCAAGTGGCCACATTTCCCATCCAGCTCCATGCTTATGGCTTGGGAAAGCAGACAAGAACAACTGAAAGCTTTGGGACCTTGTACCTGCATGTGGGAGACCTGGAAGAAGCTCCTGGCTCCTGGCTTCAGATTGGCTCAGCTCTGGTCATTGCAGCCGCTTGGGGACTGAATCAATGGACAGAAGATCTTCCTTTCTGTCTCTCCTTCTCTCTGTATATCTGACTTTCCAATAAAAATAAAATAATTTTTTTTATTGGAAAAGCAGATCAGATTTATGGAGAGGAGAGACTGAAAGTAACATCTTTCATCCTCTGGTTTACTCCTCAAATGGTCACAGTGGACAGAGATGAGCCCATCTGAAGTCAGGAGCCAGGAGCTTCTTCTGGGTCTCCCATGCAAGTGCAGGGTCCCAAGAGTTTAGGCCACCTACCACTGCTGTCCCAGGCCACAAGCAGGGAACTGGATTGGAAGTGGAGCAGTGAGTACACAAACCAGCGCCCGTATGTGACCATCATGCTTGCAAGGTGAGAGTTTAGCCAACTGAGCCATCCTGCTGGGCACTCTAGGTACATTTTAAAATGGAGATAAATCTGTTAATTATTTTGGTACTCCCAGCCTTCTCCCTACAACTGATCAGCTTCAGTCACCAAACACCTACACAGCCAGCTCCGTCATGTCCAGGGAAACACTCAACAACAAGACTTCCCCCTCCACCCACCAAAATGCTTTCTATTTTCTCCATGCCTCAAATCCTTTTTAATAAAAACAAAGCTTGTCATTCCACTATTAAAGATAAGGAGTGCAACCCTAGGAGGTGGAAAACACTGGCCTTATCATCCAGGAAGTGTGTGATATGATAGGGTCCCTTTAAGAAAATCTCCCAGAGCCTGGACACCCCAGGTCATCTCATTGTGAGTCTTGGGGAACACAGGGGGTGACATTTGTCCATTATTCTTAAGCAAGTCACAAGCTATATATGTATTCTCCTTCAGAAGATGGGCTTTATATCTGCTTCATGGGATGAGAACATATGCAAATATTGCCCTTTGTTTAGGGATCATGCTCACTCTTTATGTGATTAGAAAATGAAACAAAGACATTTGCCCCATAGTGACTCCAATAGGCTAAAAGAATTGTGATTAAAATACCGCCAGGGGCCTGTACTTTCTGCCTTGAAGAAGAAAGGGTAAAAGCTCACAGTTCTGTGGCCTATGAGCAGAAACTGCTTACAGAGACTAGGTCGTGAGGGAAGAAGCCTGTGTATGCTCCCAGCTTTCATAAAAAAAAAAAAAAAAAAACCCAGTTCCTGGGCCTGAACCATTCTGAGACAGGAGAACCTCAGCTTCAAAGATCAGACACCATGTACGTACTGCCTAATGCTGACTCGTTATAACAATTTTATAAATGACCTGCTTTGGGGGGGGCATGATTGACACAATAATAACACATACTTGGAATGTGCAGTTTCATTAAGTTTTGACATACATTTCTAACAATGGAATCATCACCACCATCAAGATAATGAAAACACTCCCCATCCTGCAAAGTTTCCTCACACTCTCTCTGATTCTTACTTCTGCCGCTCATCATGCACCAGGAAATCACCAATCTGCTTTTTTTACTCTCAGTAGTTCACATTTTCTAGAAATGCACAATACTCTTAAAACATCTTCTTTTACTCAGTACAATGTTTGGGGGTATCGTACACAAGTTTATTCCTTTTTATTGTTGAGTAGTTTCCTGTCAGGTAGATATTCTACAGTTTGTCTTCCTTTTGGATGATTATTAGTTTGGGGTTATCACACATGCAGATGCTGTGAACTCACATATATAATTTCATTTGTGTTAGGTAAATACCTAGGAGTGAATGGCTGGCTTGTATGATAGGTATAAGTCTTGTAAGAAGCAGACAAACCATTTTAAATAATGGTTGTACCATTTGTCTTTCCATTAACAAAATATAAAAATTCAACTTCCTCTTCCTCCTTGCTGACACTTAGCTAAGTCAGGCCTTTTAACCATTAAGTAGATATAGTAGTAGTTTGCATATTCCTAACGTTAATGAGGCTATGCCTTCCTTCATTGGCCTCAGATTCTTATTTGCCATGCATCTCTGTTCAAATCTCTTTCTGTTCTTATTGGCTGGTTTGTTACATCAAGGTTTGAAGTTTTTGAAATATATATGTATGATGCAAATCTTTTATTGGAGTAAGTTTTACAAAGGTCATTTGTAAAAGACTTTGTTAACAAATAAGAATAATAAACCTATTTTTCTTTTCATAGATTTTTCCGTTAGTTTATTTTATATTTCATTGATTTCCTTTCTGGATGTGTGTTAGTTCCTTCCTTCTGCTTATTTTAGATTTCATTTGCTCTTTTAAAATCTAGTCTCTTAGGGTAGAAAATAAAGTGTCATCTTTGGGTAATTTTTTTTTCTAAAATAGATACAATCATGAATTATCTTTTAAGTATTTCTTCAGTAGTGTCATACAAATTTTCATGCTTTATTTTCATTCCAATTGAAATATTTTCTGGCTTTTCCTTGTGATATTCCATGGATTACTTGGAAGTATATTATATAAATTCCAAACATTTAGGAGCTTTTTAATATTTAATATAATTCCTTCTAGTCAATTTAACTTACTAAATTCATCGAAATTTGTATTATAGCGAGAATATTAAGTAGCTTAATAAATATTTTAAAGTAGAAACAATATTATTTTTGTGTTGCCTGTTGATGCCAATTAGGTCAAATTGGTTGCTAATATTGTTCAAGTCTTCTTTGTTACCCACCACCCTATCGGTACTGAAAGAAGAGAGTTGAAATCTTTGGATATAATTGGATTGCTTTGTTTATGCTTACTGCTCATCATCTTGTCCTACTTAAGAATTAACTCCTTTATCTTTATAAAATGACATTTCTTATCCTTAGTAAATATTTTGTTCTGAAATAGACTTTTCCATATATTTATATAGCCATTCCAGGTATCTTTAACTAATACTATGATAATATATATTCCTCAGCTTTTTATTTTAATCTACTTAAGTCCATGGCATATAAAATGGTTTTCTTCTAGACAGCCTAGTATAGTCTTACTTTTTAATCCAAATTAGGTAATCTCTCTCTCTTTTTAAGAGGTACTTATTTATTTACTATTTGGAGGGCAGAGCTACAGAGAAAGAAGGAGAGGTTGAGATAGAGATTTTTCATCCACTGGTTCACGCTCCAAATGGCCACGGTGGCCAGAGCTGGGCCAGTCTGAAACTGGGAGCTGGGAGCTTCTTCTGAGTCTTCCACATGTTTTCCTAGGGCATGAGCAGGGAGCTAGTTGGGAAGTAGAGCAGCTGGGACTTGAACCACTTGGCCTTGTGGGAGATTGGCACCTCAGTTGGAGCCTCAGCCTGTTACACCGTGGCACTGGCCCTAATAATCACTTTCAACTGAGGCATTTGGATTTAATATGGTTATTGCCAAAGTTATATTTAAATCTATCACCTTGCTATTTGTTTTCTATTTGATCCATATATACCTGATTCTGTTAGCTTTTTTTAAAGTGAGTTTATTTTATAATTCCATTTTATTGACTAATTACGTATAACTCTTTGTTATGCTAGTGACTATTTCAATGTTTATAGCACTTATGTTTAATTTATCATAGTCTACTTTCAAGCAGTGTTACACCACTCCACATACTGTGTTACAAAGTTTATGGTGGTACTTTCACTTCTCCCTCTCAGCACTATGCTATTACTTTCCCATATTTTCTTTATGTATGTTATAATCTCCTTAACACAATGGCGTTATTTTCATTTAAGCCGTCAATTATTGTTTAAAAGATATAAAGACATTACATTTATAGGAAAAACAAACCTTACACATATATGCCCATGTGGCTAACATAACTTTTATTGCCAATCCTTCTTGTGTACAGCCATATTTCCATCTGGTATTATTTTCCTTCTGCCTGAAAATTTTCCCTTAACACTTCCTGTATTGCAGGTCTGTTAATGATTCCTTCTTCTAGCTTTTATATAGTAAAAAGGTCTTTCTTCTACCTCAATCTTTGAGTGATATTGTTGGTGGGAATACATTTCTAGGTGACAGTTTATTTTCCTCTCAGTAGCTTAAAGATGTTGCTCTGCTGTCTTAGCACTGTATTGTTTCCCGTAAGGAATCTTTGCCATCCTTCTCTTCGGTATTCATTTTCTAACATTTCTCCATTATGGCTGCTTTTGTATTCTGTCTTCTTCATTCATTTTGAGTAATTTGATACTGATATGCCTGACAGTGCTCTTTTTAAAGCAGACTGACAGTAAAGAAAAATGGAAAAAGGTTTTCCATCTACTGGTTTACCCCATAAGTGGCCACAGTAGTCAGGGCTCAGGCTGAACTGAAACCAGGAGCCAGGAACTCCACATGTGTCTCCAATGTATATATTATAATGTATGTATCACAATGGTTGCAATAGCTTCTATACACTGTTTTAGGTCCTTGTTTTCTTCTAGCTTGGAGTTCTCTTGCTTCCCCTACCTTTTTGTGACCCATTGTCTCACCTAACTTGAGCCACCTGTCAGCTGGGAAACCTTGGGGACAACATTTTTTTAAAGATTTATTTATTTTTATTGCAAAGTTGCAAAGTCAGATATACAGAGAGGAGGAGAGACAGAGAGAGGAAGATCTTTCATCCAATGATTTACTCCCCAACTGGCCGCAACAGCCGGAGCTGAGCTGATCCAAAGCTGGGAGCACGGACCCTCTTCTGGGTTTCCCACATGGGTGCAGGGTTCCAAGGCTTTGGGCCATTCTCTACTGCTTTCCCAGGCCACAAGCAGGGAGCTGGATGGGAAGTGGGTCTGCCAGGATTAGAACCGATGCCCATATGGAAGCCTGGGGCACGTTCAAAGCGAGGACTTTAGCCGCTAGGTCACCTGCGCCAGACCCATTCATTCTTACTTTTAAGCTTCCTTTCTTCCATGTTTTTTATTTTTGAATCTCAACTATTATTATGTCTTCAAGTTCACTAAGCTGGCATTAATACCTTCAGAATAATTTTCCTCCCAAATAATAGTTTTTAACTTTAGAAATTTGACTTATGTGTATGTGTATTTCTATTAATAGCTCATGTTTCTGATTTTAAATATCTGGAATATGATAATAACTATTTTTAATATCCTAATGACAAAATTCTTATATATCCATACATATATATGTATTTTTAAAGATCTGTAGTAAATAAATATATACATATGCACATATATTATAACACAAATATATACATATATTTATTTACTCCAGATCTTTAAAATTTTTATTATTTTTAGTTTTTGTAAGATTCACTTATTTATTTGAAAGGCAGAGTTACAGAGAAAAAGGGAGAGACAGAGAGAAAGAGGTTTTCCATTTGCTGACTCACTCCCCAAATGCCCAAATAGCCAGGACAGGCAGGGCTGAAGCCAGGAGTGCCAACTCCATGTGAATCTCCCACTTGCTCTTGGGCCATCTTCCACTGCCTTACCAGATGCATTAATGGAAAGCTGGATTGGAAACAGAGCAGTCAGCACCTGTCCCATGTCAGTTTTTTTTATTTGTTCATTTGTTTAATACTGTTATCAGTTTCAGATGGTTGACTTGATTCTTCTTTATGTATTTTATGTCCCTGCTTGTTTGAATATTTGGTATTTTTTTTTCTTTTTTTGGAAGCATAATTCTGTGCATCAATCTATTAAGTGCTGGATGTTCGATATTCCTAGAAATGTTTTTGAACTTTGTTTTGGAACACAAAGTCCTTAGCAACACTGAATCTTTTACATCTTGCATTCATGATTTGTCAGGTGGGACCACAGCAGGGGTTTTCTAGGGATAATTATTCCCCACTATGGAGGGCAGGTCTCAGTACTTTACTAAATATCTTGTACTAGAAAGTACCTTTAGATGTTCAGGGATTCCCCATTCCCATCACTGCAGAAGCCACATCATCAAGTGTCCCAGCTGCCTCCTTTTTTTTTTAAGGTTTATTTGTTTTCTTTTTTAATTTTTAATTTTGATGATACAATTCCATACACTCAGGAATTTCCCCATTTACCCTCCCCAATTCCTCTCCCCCTATATTATTATCATAGTATAGTCTTTCAGCAACAGTTATAAGTCCTCATTCTGCTATTTAAGTGTATCAAGACATTGTAGGTATAGACAGTGGTAGAAAATCCAGCATCCTATTGTCAAGATATATTTAACTGTTTTACTGGGAGTCCAGCTTTTATGGGAGTAGAGATGCAAAGATTTATTTGTTGGAAAGGCAGATTTACAGAGAGAAAGAAAGAAAGATGTCCCATCCACTGGTTCACTCCCCAAGTGGCCACAGTGGCCACAATGACCTGAGCCAATCCAAAGCCAGGAGCTTCTTCCTGGTCTCCCATGTGGGTTCAGGGTCTCAAGGGTTTGGGCTATCCTTTACTGCTTTTCTAGGCCACAAGCAGGGAGCTGGATGGGAAGTGGAGCAGTGGGTATGTGAATCAGTACCCATATGTGATGATGACCCTTGCAAGGGGAATATTAGCCAATTGAGCCTTCATGCTGGACCCATGTCCCAGCCTTCCTTTCAGCTGATCATAAACACAGGATCCTGGATCCCCCATCAGATCCACCCACACTGAAGTCAACATCTGTGTACAGGCATCAGGCACTGGCTGCAGACATTTCTGACAAGATGCTAAGAATGCCGTTCTAGTTTACAGGGGCAGCATTGCCAAGGCTCCTATCAGTCCTGCCCAGTAACTGGTGTTGGGACTGTTAAAAACACTTTGGATGATGGAGGTAAAGTCTCCCTGATGTCAGTAATGGTACTCTTCAGTAAATTTCGTGGCTCAGTTGCCCTTGAGCTTGGCCCTCTTGGAGAATCTGTGTGTGATCAAATAATCTTTAATGCAGGGATTGGCAAACTCTTTTTTTTTTTTAAGATTGGTTAGTTGCTGTGGACTGTTTGTGTCCTCTCAAAACTTATTCATTGATGTTCTAGCCTCCAGTTTGGTGGTATTGGGAGACATGGCTATTGTGATGAGATTAGTGCACTTCCAAGAGGAATTAGAGCTTGCTCTCTGTCTCTCTCGGCTTATGAAGACACACCCAGAAGGCAGTCTTCTGCAACCTGAGAGAACCTCCATCAGATTCCATCTCTACTGGCACCTTGATTTTAGACTTCCAAGATCCAGGGCACAAGAAAATATGTTTCTGTTGCTTAAACCATCTGATCTATGGTATTTTGTTATGACAACCTGAGATAAAACAATATTAAAGGTCCTAGACTTTGTTAGTTTCAAGGTTGGCCACAAGCACTAAGTATTGCTGCTGCAACATGGAAGCAGCTATAGGCAGGATATAAGCAAATGAGTGTAACTCTGTTCCAAAAAACATTTTTATTCATGGACACAGAAATGTTAACTTCATATGCTTTTCACAGGTCATGAATATCATTCTTTTGAAAATCTTTTTGCCCAACTATTTTAAAAATGTGAAAATTATGCTTAGCTTGTAGGCCATACAAAAATAAGTGGCAGGTCACATTTGCTAACTTTTGCAAAAATATGCCTTCTCTGCTTAAACAACCTACTGTTGGTTTCTGATTTGCAACTAAGAGTCCTGATTGGTACATTTAATCTATGCCTGTTTCAAGAGAAGGCTTATTTTTAAGCTACTGAGATGAACAAATTCTTTTTCTGTTTTTCTTCAACTGCCAGAGAAGAATTTCCTACGTAAACTTCTATGGGTTACCTGCTGCAGTTTTTAGCAAGCTATCAACTTCTTGTACTGTGTAACAGAATCCCAAAGTTTTCTCACTAGGAAGGGTTCTGAATAATTTTCTGTATCCCTCTCCTGTGAATCAGCCTATGCCATGGAACCCTTTCTCATCTGGAGGAACTATTTGCCTCTTTGTTGCTTGGACCACATGACTGTAGATAGACACAGCTCAGCAGCCATAGCCATAGCTCAGGTTTGCTGTAGCTGACAGAAAAGATATGTGAAATAAAATACGCAGAAATGACAATACAATAAAACAGGCTGTGATATGAGAGAAAAGGTCACTCCCCGACTTCATTTCTTAGGTGAATTTAGGAAACTTTATCACTTGATTCTGGAAACCTGAAGCAACCCAAGTCATTGACATTTAGAGTCTGTCCGTTGTTACCCATGCAATTCACTGCAAGACCAGACTGCATTTCCAGCAGCATACCTAGCCTAATAAAAAATAGGATGCTTAGCAACAGCAATGCATTACGACTATATTTAGCCAAACCAAAGCTGTCTAAAAATGTACTGGGCAATATGATTGACATGACTGGCAATCCTGCAGTCTTTTACTGATTGCATCACCTGGTATATCTTCTGACGTGAGAAGACACTCTTCAGTCTGTCATGGCCTTATTTATCATGAGACCAGTAAGAGAGCAAAGGCTTAGTTAGATAACTAAACTAAGAAAATTAAAAAAAATCAAAACAATAGAATTCCTGTCTACATTAGGCACTTTCATCTCCTTTGACTATCAGAGTGCCAATTTTATTTTGGAGTTATTATAACTAATCAAAAGAGAAGGCAAGTCCATGTTATCTGGAGACCTGGACAGAGGTACTTAGATTGGGCAGAAAACGCGGCTTGCCAAACATCTTCAGTGCTAAGTCATGTTAATAGTACCTCGTCTGGATGTGATGTGAGAAGAGCTGGCTCTGTGGGCCTCTGCCTTCAGACCCATAAGCTCAGTCTAATCATGAACAAAACATCAAGCAATTCTCAGGTGAGGAACAACAACACCTAACCGGCACTCTTCAATAGATCTTTAAAAACAAGGAAAGCCTGAGGAACTGTCACAACCAAGAGTAACCAAGGACAATGACAGCTCGGTGCAATGCAGTGTCCTGAAACCTGCAGCAGAAAGAGGAGTTAAGGGAAAGTGAAGGTAATTTCAATAAACTTTACTTCAGTTCATAACAATGTGATAATACTACTTCGTTTAATTTTACCACATATACTATAATATGGTATATCTAAAGTATGTTAAATGCGTATACCTCACATTCAACATAATTCTATGTATCTGAAGTTTATTAACCAAAAAAACCAGAGAATTTTCCTTTTCACTAGATTTCTTCCCCAGCCATCCAGGATGACCAGAGATAGAATTCACAATTTGCACAATTGCACAATTCACAGTTGCACAATTTGCAGTGATCTGCAGTTCACTGTCTCACTTATAGATAACAGAAAATATACATAATCAAACATGTATTTAACTGAACCTAGACAGTAACTGGAATTAAATAGTGTAAATGGAAGATTAACTTCCCAATACATTTTGTCATTTGTCAATGTGAATTGGAATTCAACCTTTTATTTTAACACAACAGCTGAACTCTCAGTGGTTGCCTGCAATAACCACTATCATTGCCCATAGACAGCACCTTTTCCAAATTGAGGAACATTCCTTGAAGTTCTCATTAAATGCATATTACTGATTGGAGGTTGACATCCTGGGAGCTGTGGCTGTTCCAGTTGCTCTTTGCTGCTGAGTTGAATCCTTATATAAAGCGGAAGCAGATGAGAAAATGAAACCGTATTTTGCAGAGAGGTTTTGTTGTCATCATGCTATTCAGGACACTATCTTCTTTGGGAATTTTATTAGAGAAATATTTTCTGATTCTTACCTCATGACTATGTTTTTAGCAATAATTATTCCCCTTAAAATGACTTTACAGAAGTCATTATTAAAAGGTTTATTTATTTTTGTTTAAAAGACCAGATTTACAGACAGAAAGAGAGATAAGGAAAGACAAGGAGAAAGATCTTCCATCCGCCATCCAAATGGTCACTATGATTAGAGCTGAGCCAATCCAAAACCAGGTGCAAGGAGCTTATTCTGGTTCTTACACGCCAAGTGCAAGGTCCCAAGGTTTGGGCCATTCTCCACTGCTTTCCCAGGCACAAGCAGGGAGCTTGATGGGAAGCGGGGCTGCCGGTATTAGAACTGGTGGCCATATAGGATCCCTGCTCATGCAAGGTGGGACTTAGGTACTAGACTGCTGCCCTAGACCCTTGTTTTGCTTTTTAGGGCAAAAAAGCAGGGAACAAAAAGTCCCTTTCTGCTACCTTTACTCCCTGTGTTTGGAGTTTGCAGGTTGCCCTGAGTACTGTTGACACTACCTTTCATCTCTCTAATCTTTACATGAAATGATTTTTTTTTTCTTTTAGTTCTTTTATTATTATTACTATTATTATTTTCACTTTATGATACAGTTTCATAGGCCCTGGGATTTCCCTTATCATCCTCCCTAAGTCTCCTCTCCACTCCCCCTACTGAGTTTCGCTGTATCATTATTCTAGTATAGTTCTTCATAAACAGTCATTGTCCATCATTGTGGGCATAGACAGTGGCAGAGTCCAGTATCCTATCGTCAAGATACAGTTAACATTTTCTTTTTTTTTTTATAAAGATTTATTTATTTATTGCAAAGTCAGATATACAGAGAGGAGGAGAGACAGAGAGGAAGATCTTCCGTTCGACAATTCACTCCCCAAGTGAGCGCAAAGGCCAATGCTATGCCGATCCGAAGCCAGGATCCAGGAACTTCCTCCAGGTATCCCACATGGGTACAGGGTCCCAAGGCTTTGGGCTGTCCTCAACTGCTTTCCCAGGCCACAAGCAGGGAGCTAGATGGGAAGTGGAGCTTCCTGGATTAGGACTGGTGCCCATATGGGATCCTGGTGCATTCAAGGTGAGGATCTTAGCCACTAGGCCACCGTGCCGGGCCCTACAGTTAACATTTTAATTGGGAGTCCGTCTTTGATCTGAAAATAGAGATGCATGCTGAATTGTATCCTCAATCTGGATGTGGTGGTCTCCATTTCAAAGTTACTATACATCCCCTTAAATGAAAAGCCACAATACAAAATCAACAATGTGAACAAAATTAGAAATTATAACACCATGGAGTTAAATAACATGCTATTGGATATGACAGTTTCCATTACACAGTTACTGTACATCCCCTTAACAGTACAAAATCAACAACAGAAGAAGTAACCCTAACTGCTGTTAGGGGGAAATGGGACGGTGACCACTCTGGCTGCTTCCTGCTGACAAGGGATGTAGTTCAAAGGCAGCAGTTGGGTATTCCTCTGGGGGTCGGTGTAAGGGTCCTCAGTAGAACGAAGAAGTCATCAGAGGCACTAGATGACAAAACAAAGACAATTGTAATCTCTTCCAACCTAGAGTGTAGTGGGATCAGTTGGAAACACCAGTTTGAATACTTGAGTTTTAGAACTTAGATATGAGAAACATTTTGTCAGAGCAAACATTGACTTGAGCAGTTTAAGACTATGAACTAGATTTATCAGTTTAAATCAACTCTTTTAAAGCTGAAGTTTTGAAACAGTTAAACTCAATGAACATAATAGAATACATAAAGCTTTCTCAGCTATATGAAATTGTTATCTAGGTCCATTAGAAGGCACAGAAACAATGAAAGGATTAACATGTGGCATTAGGACATGAACCCATACAGAGCATGTAAACATTGAATTTCCATGGAGTGACAATTTCATCTAACATTGACGATTCTGAATTAAGATTTAAACTTACTTGACTTTTGAAAATATTATAATTGCTTAGTATACAGGTGATGCATTTTTTAAAAAATAACAATTGTACTTTACCAGTTGCTGGAAACCCTGAGAGTGTCAGAAGACATTGAGCCTAGAACATAAAGCACAACACTGAAAGCATTTCATTACAAGACCTATGTGGATCATAGCATAGATGGCAAAAGTTTAAACCCTAAACTAGGTAGGGTTACGTCTTCTGGGGGGTGGAATGTGAGAGCAGTTAGACTGGGTAGTAGGCAGCTAGGGTATTCTGGGTCCCCAAGTCATTTTTCCTCAAATATAAAAGGGTATTTTTCCCCACCATGTCTTGGATTCGCCAGAGCACATCTCTCCCAAGACAAGTGCATATCTTAACTTATCAGGAACACTCTTCCCCAAGGGACAAGAGCAACATTAACGTATCAATTCCCCACCTGAAGCACCAGCCCATTCTGTTTCTGGCCACTGCCAAGGGGGAGGGCTTCAGACTGGCCTCTTTATCGTTAGAAAGGGACCAAGGAAGAGGTACCATGGAAACCAGGAATTTTCTATGGCAGGAAGTAAGGGTCCTTTCTGTCTCAGAGCCCCCTCCCGTCATTAGGACGGGGAGCCTCTCTTCTCAACTTTTCTAATAAATCTGCCTTTAAAACTAAAAAAAAAAAAAAAAAAAAAAAAACCAGAAAGAAAAAGAAATTTAAAAGTACATGAAGTTAAATAACATGCTACTGAATGACTAATGTGGCACTGAAGAAATGAAAAAAAACAAGAAACTTCTTCAGGAGTATGATACTACTCTGTGATCTATGAGTCACTTTATGAGACAAATTTAATGAGAAAGTGTTTTGAAGAGATGAAACAAAAAAAAACTCAAAGCCATGAGATATAGTTTCTGCTGATTTTTGTTGGTGTGATATGTAGCAACAAATTGAAGGGTTTTGTTTTCTAGTCCAGTCTACTTATTTATGATGTTTGATTGATGAATTTAATACATTTACACTCAGGTTTAATATGAATGGGTGGTAATTTGGTCCTGTCATTTTAGCAATGGGTTGTTCATTGATTTAATTAATCTTTTGTTGTTATTTTACTAGGATGTTCTTCACATTTACCTTTGATTTTGGTGGGCACTATTCCTCTTCTCTGTCAAGAGCACATTTTTAAGTATCATTTCTAGGGCAAATTTGGAAGAGGCATATACTTTTAACTTTTCTTTACTGTGGAAGAATTTTATTTCATTTTCAAAGACAAAGGAAAGCTAGGTATGTTATCCTTGCCTTTTAAAATCTGGAATGTGTTGCTCCATTCTCTTCTGGCCTGTACAGTTTCATATGAGAGGTCTCCTGTAAGTTTAACTGGCATTCCTTTATATGTCAGTTGATTTTTTTCACATGCACATTTAAGGATCTTTTCTTTATATTCGATTGAAGAGAGCTTGATTATCATATATTGAGGTGAAGATTGCTATTGGCCAACCCTGTTGGGAGTACTCTGCCCCTTCTGGATATTGTTTCCCAATTCTTTCTCTAGATCAGGGGAATTTCCCTTATTATTTCATTAAATACATTTTTAAACCCAGCTTCTCTTTCTGTACCTTCTAGGACTCCCATAACTCTTATATTTGACCCTTTAACAGCGTCTTTCAACTCTTGAATACTTTTTTTTAGCTTGACCAAGCTCTGCTTCCAGCTTTTGTTTGTTTCCCCCTGATGACAGGAAATATCTTCCAATTCTGAGATTCTTTCTTGTACTTCATTCATTCTATTTTGGAGACTCTCCACTGTACTTTTAATTTGTTCCACTGTCTTCTTCATTTCTGATATATCAGCTTTCATTTGATTCATTTCTAGTGTGACATATTGCTTAAATGCCTTGGACTCCTGCTTTACGTGCTTCTCTCTGTTGATAAGAAGTTTTGTAACCAGTGTTTTGAATTCTGTATGCCCCATTTTCTCAATGTCTTCCTCAGTGAACTCTGAGGTTGGCAAAGTTGTTTGTTCCTTTGCAGGGGAATCTTCAGTAATATTCATTGTGCCTCTGTCTCTTCTTTTGCTCTTGATCATTGTACTTCTGGTTAGCATATTCTTCTCCTTGGGGCAGGTTTCTAAGCTGTGTCACACACAGGTCTACAGTTTGATTCCACTTCTTGCAGTTTGAACATGGCTCTTTGTTTACAGTCAGTTGTGCCATTCCCTCCAGTGAGTTCCAGGTCTGGGTTGTTATGTTATGACTTCCACCATGGTCTCCTTAGCACCAGCTCCTGGCTCACCAGTCTCTACCTCCTGTGATACCATGCTGAGACTGCACTGTTGTCTGTACAGACTTTCTCGCAGGTCCTGTTAGAGCAGTTCCCAGGATTAGGGAGACACCAGGTATCATACATAGCTAGGTTGTTGGTGGTGCTGATCTTGCTGGAACCTGTTGGCTGTTAGGTCTGAGGGGCACACAGGCTTATTTTGACCCATATGTTGCTATAATTTGTATCATTTTCCTGTGGGACTTGTGCAATGCACTCACCGAGCTCAGCTCATACATGCACAGCTCACTGTTGTCCCTGCAGTCTTAAATTCTTTGCCACAGTGTAAGAAATGGTGCCCAGTGTGCCACTACTAAAGCTCTTGATTGGCTGGCCATCAGTTCTGAGGGCTACCTGGACCTATCCTGGGTGAAACCTGTAGGATGCCAAGATGTTGCAGTTTACTGAATCAGAAGTGAGTTCACTCCCAGCTCAGTGCCTGCACAGTACTGTCCCATAGCCTTTGCCTCCCTACACCAAATGGTGCCCGATTTGGCTTTAAGGAGCAGACTAGGTTGTGAAATCTACCCTGTTCCCACACTGCCCATCTGGGATCTGCCACTCTGTCTCTGCTCTTGGTCAAATCAAACAGACCAGCAGGATGGGCAGTTCCTTGTCTGGGTTCACCTCCTGAGCTCCCAGGGTACTCCCCTTCCTCCCTGGTTGCTATTGTAGTTCCAGCTGCCAGTGCAGTTTGGATCACCACTGGCTGAATGCAGCTGGGGTACTGGTCACTGCAACAGCACAGTCTTGTGTCCACTGCTTTTCCATGTCTGTCAGTCTCCAGGTACCCCTCTGCTGTCCTTCTGTCCTCTCCTATTTTCTGGAATGTGCCCTCTCTGCTTTACACTGGCTAATGTTTCTCCATATGTTTTAATGTGTCCTTACCTAATTCCAATATCTTGATTCCCTTGCCCATGAAATGATTTCTTATAATGCATCTTTCTGCCTTCTTTTCTTCTCCTTGCATAGTCAAGATTTATGAGGGAAAGAAGAGCAAGGTCCTAGGAATACATTTCACCATTTCTAACTTTGTCACTCAGTGCACTTAGTTGCTTAAGCTTTGGTTGTGCCTCAGTGTCCTGAGCTATAGAACCAGATTCATAAGGCCTGCCCAAATTATTTCAGGGTTACCCTGAAAGTCAGTGATCATAACAGATATCAGTGGGATTTTTTTCCTAGTTTAAAAAATGAAGCCTATGGTCTTATTGGCACTAAACAAGGTCGATAAACTTCTTGTTGCTTTGTTCATACTCTCTCTGTAATGCCAGTTTTGGAGAGGATAAAGGCCTGATTACTGGCCAGGGATAGGCTGAAGGTACAACCAGCTTCCTAACCCTTGGGGGAAGGAGTGGTGGGGATATTGGCTCTGGGGAAATCTTTGTGGATGAGGTAGGATGGAGCTGCTACCTGAAATGCTAGTGACACAAGTTCTGATTGGAGGGGATTGCAGTCAGGCCAATCACAATGTTACCATATTTAGTAATTTCCCTGAGGATTAGGAGCTTACAGAAGAAGGCAGCTGGGGGAGTGGACACCTGATATCACTATTTAGCTACTTTAAACAGAACCACTCAAAATTTCTAAGTGTCTCTCAGCTCCTCGAAAATAGCATTATACTTGTGATCAAGGTGTCAGAAGCTACAATTGGATCCTATGTTTCACACAACGGAGACAGACTGTGGATGGGATAGTCGAGGTGGAGGGGAGGGGAATGGGGCAGTGGCAGGCAGGGGGTTCTCTGCCGTATTTGTTGTCTGTGTGTAGCTGATTTGTTGTCTGTGTGTAGTTGGAGATAGACCTTTCTCATGGACTTTGCCCACATTATGTAATCCCACCTTCCAGTGCGGGAGCTGAGAAAGGAAGAGCTGGCTTTTTTCTGCTTCTAAAATGGGAAACAGATGTGTCTCCCACTAAGACTGCTAAGGTGGGATGTCCCCAACAAAGGGAAAAGACTTGGGAGCTCTGCAGTAACCCAACAATGATAAATATCTCTTGTGCAGATTCTAAAGGGGTGGCAGAAGGGGCTGCGGAATGTTGCAGAGACTGTAGATAAGCACACTGGCCTCCTGGCTGCCCACATATCCTGTGCCCCCATGTGTGACCCCTGATCCTCCACATAGCCTTCCCCATGCCCTGCTGCACCCTCACTGCAATATAGACACCCCCCCCCACTACTTCCCTGTATATCGACAGTGAGTTCTTGTTTCAGGGAGGCTGCCAGTGATACAGGTCAATAGGATGGTGTGTGGTATTACACAGACTCTCAAAAAGTTCTACTTTCAGTTTTTGGAAATGTTAGTTCCCTTCATTATCAGCCATGTTCCCTCAACAGTTTGTGCAGGCACTTTCCTGATGGTGCCTGTGAGTGCCAATTACATTTTTAAAAGCTTCTTTTCACATTTTCACTTGATGAATATAGAACCTGAGCCTTGCTCCGAAGATGAGAAAGGCCTTCTCATATCGAAGTTTCTAGAAAATGCCTCCAATACCTGTAATGCTTCCAGGGGCGCTGGGGCTCAGCAAGAGAGGGGATATGCCAGGGAAAGGTGGCAGGGAGGTCGAAGGCCTCCTTGTACCCAGGAGAGCTGCCAGCTTTCCATTTGCTTTTAGGCAACAAGGAGAGACCATGAGGTATGTGCTGCAAAAGTTATTTTCAGAGCTGTTAAGATTTAATCATTTCACTGTTTTCAACTGGAGGAACCTTTTATTTCTTTACCATATTGTAACAAAATTTAAAGGGAAAGAATAGACAATTTCAAACTTAGAAGAATGGGCTCAGAAAACTTGCTTGTGTCCTCTCTGGCTATGTTACCCTGACTGCCCTTCAACAGGCTGCACATAGATGAACTCTATCCCCAGCCCTCCCCAAACACTCTGTTTATATGCCTGATTTGAGCCTGGCTCAGTGTTAGACAGAGGGGAATTTGATGTGAAGCCAGTTAAATTAGGTCTTCAAGTACCCTCAACTGCATGCCTTTCTTCCAAGGATGCCCCAGTAAGTTAATTTTCATATGTCATGCTTTCACAAAATTTGCCTTTTAAAAAATCATTTATCCATTTATTTGAGAGGCAGAGAGAAATAGAGCTCCCCTCCACTGGTTCATTTCCTCAAATACTCAAATTTGCCAGACCAAAGCCAGAAGCTGGGAAGCCAATCCATATCTCCCATGTGGATGGCATAGACCCAACTATTTGAACCATCATTGCTGCTTTCCAAGGGTCTGCACTGATGGGAAGCTGGAATGCAAGCCAGGGCTGGGACTCAAAGCCAGTCACTGTATCCCACTAGGCCAAACACTGTCCCAAAAGGAAAATTTATTTTTTAAAGATGTATTTATTTGAAAGGTAGAGTTAGAGAGAGAGAAAATGAACGAGAGAGAAAGAGATTGATTTTCCATCTACTGACTCACTGCCCAAATGTCCACAAAGCCAGCGCTGGGCCAAGAACCAGGAACTTGTTCTGGATCTCTCATGCAGGTGCATACGTCCAAACACTTGGGCCAGACCAGAAATGGAACAGCCACCACTTGAACTAGCACTCATATGGAATGCTGGTGTTATAGGTGGCAGCATTACCCACTATACCACAACACAAGCCCCATGCTGGAATTATTGTACACCTGCAGTATATCTCTTCAATTATCTCTTTAACTGTCCATTCGATATGCCTATCTTCTCAGGATGCACCTGTTGCACTTGGTAGTATTTATGAACTTTGTATTTATAATTTGTCATGATGTATTTATACCTAATTACATATTCTTTTGAAAAATTCTTCCCTTCTTCAATAGCGTGTGCTATGATTCCATTTAATTCTGACTCTACCACCTTAAGTTGGTGCCGACCACATAGGTTAAGGGCAGAGGCCCACAAGGCTGCGCCATCATTTTCTTCCTTTCCAGGCACATTATCAGGGAACTGGATTGGAAGTAGAGCGACTGGAACTCAAACCAGTACCCATATGGGATGCTGGTGCTCCAAGTAGAGGCTTAGCCTACTATACCACAGTGCCAGCACTCCAAAAAGTGGTTGATTTTCTATAGTGTGCCACATGTTATAGAAGTTGAAATGTGATGAATTAGTGTTTAGATTATATGCATTTTTTAAGAAAACTGGTGCTTTCGGGAAATGGGCAAACATTTCACAAAGGAACAAGTCCAAATGGCAAACAAACATATGAAAAAATGTTCTAGCTCCCTAGCAATAAGGGAAATCCAAATTAAAACATCGATGAGGTACCACCTAACACCAGCAAGATTGGCCCACATAAACAAGAACACCAACGACGCTTGCTGGCGAGGATGCGGGGAAAAGGGAACCCTACTCCAC
Organism: Ochotona curzoniae; assembly: GCF_017591425.1. Classification (NCBI taxonomy): domain Eukaryota; kingdom Metazoa; phylum Chordata; class Mammalia; order Lagomorpha; family Ochotonidae; genus Ochotona; species Ochotona curzoniae. Next base: position 32,641,875 of record NW_024465369.1, on the reverse strand, counting down.
TGCTGGTGGAGCTGCAAATTGGTACAGCCTCTATGGAAATCAGTCTGGAGAACACTCAAACAACTCAAAATCTGCATACCATATGACCCAGCAATAGCACTCCTAGGAATATATCCAAAACACCTGTTTTACGACAAACCAACATGCATCCCTATGTTCATTGCAGCACAATCAGTAATTGCAAAAACATGGAAGCAACCGAAATGCCCATCAATAGAAGATTGGATAAGAAAGCTTTGGTTCATCTACTCCATGGAATACTACTCAGCTATTAAAAAAAACAAAATGCAGTTTTTTGTGGCTAAATGGGCACAACTGGAAACTATAATGCTAAGGGAAATGAGTGAATCCCAAAAGATTAGATACCACATGTTTGCCTTGATTTAACCTGTAATTTTTGTATGGTTGTTTGTTATTTTTTGAACCTGTCATTGATACTGTCTCAACCCAGAGGTTTCGAAGAATGGAACTTGCATTATTTTTAACATATTGTTTACCCAATACTATGTCAATTAATTCCATAATGTTGTATATTGATATTGAGGCCTTGTTGGGGCTTTTAACTGACCGGATCTTTACTCTGTTAGACCTATCTTCAGACCATAGAAGGTCTCCCCAAGAGGCCACTGAACTTATCTGGACAATAAGACGCTGAACTTCATGCTAGGCATGTGTTTGCAAGCAATGAATCTCAACTGAACTTGAACTATGGTTATGCAACAAGGTGGAGGAATCCACCATGGGGGGAGGGGTATGGGAGGGGTGGGGGGAATCCCCAGCGCCTATAAAACTGTACTACATAATACAATGTAAGCAACAATAAAAAAAAAAAAAAAAAAAGAAAAGAAAACTGGTGCTTGAAGATAAATGAGTGCTATCTGGCAGCACTCAGGTTCCTGACTTCACCACAAGAATGAATTCAGGAGTGGGTTGGGGAACAATGAGGGACAAGCAGCAAGCATTTATTGAGAAGGTGCAAATACGCACTCCATTGTTATAGTGTGGGCCCACTCTGAAAGGGCAGGTTCACTCTCACTCTCATAGGAAGGAGGAATTCTGTCTTTCTCTCTCTCTTTTTTTTCCCCCCCGGGAGGTAGGTGGAGACTTCCTGGAATCTGGCTGCCATCCTTTTCACTCCTCATTGTGCTCCAGTGGTTGCTATCATGGTAGCTGGTAGGTGTCATTGAGCCTGGATGGATGATGAGCTGTAGGTCAGTGTAGGTCAGCCTTGGCACCCTAGACTGGTAGGAAACCCATCTCAGAAGGGAGTTTATCTTCAGAATAAGAAGAGGAAAGCATATATGCTGAAAGCCTTGAGCTAACAGGAACTACCCTGGGTGATTCAGCCATCCCCTCTGCGTCTGTCTCTTGAAATTATACGTGACTCAGCATTAGCTATCTAATTTATTAAGTATGGAATATGAGGCTGCTATTCTGTCTTTGTGGAACAGAAGAATGAATTGCCATGTCTGGGTGATTTTTAAGTTTCTTTCCAGTTTTTTGCTTGTTTCACTTTAATGAATTCTTAGCATTCTGAAAACCAAAGCTAGCTGGTGAGAAAGCTCCCCTCTGGTGGTTCACTGCCCCATAGGACCAGATTTGACTGGGCTGAAGCTGGGAGCTGGAAACTCAATCCAGGTCTCCTACATGGGTGGAAGAGCCCAGTGACTTGAGCTTTCACTGCTGCCTCTCAGTGTCTGAATTAACAAAGTCCAGAAGAGTCTACGTAATCTACTCTGATGTGGAATGTGAGCATTATATTTACCACTTACCTAACTATTTGCCCCATCCTTCCTATGATTTAAAGGGGAAAATTAGATTCAGTTTACATATATTTTATTAGTAAAATTGAAAAAAAAATATTATATTTGCTTCTAATCAGTATATGTACTTTAAAGGAACTTATTTATTTAACATTTGATTAGAAAGGTGGAGAGATAGGCATAGACCTTTCAGTTATTGGTTAATTCTCCAAATGTCCCCAACAGCTAGGGCTGGGCAAGGCCTGCTACTCAATTTGTGCATTCCATCTGGGTAGCAGGAACCCAACCCTGATACGAGATGTGGACCTCAAGCCATGTTTTAGTCAATGTATCAAATGCCCAGACCTGACTGAGATTATAAATTAACTGAGCTATGTAGACTACATGTACAATGGTGCTTTAAAAAGTTTAAAGAAAGGGGCTGGCATTATGGTATATCAGGTAAAGTTGCTACCTGTGCTGCTGGTACTCCATACTGGTGCCAGATTGGATCTTGGATTTTTCACTTCCAACCCAGCTCCCTGCCAATGCATCTATGAAAGCAGTAGAAGTGGCCCATGTACTTGGAACTCAGTCACCTACATGGGGTTACTGGATGAAGTTCCCAGTTTGTGGCTTCCATCTGAACCAGTCCTGGCCACTAGAGCTGTTTGGGGAGTTAACCAGCAAATGGAAGATCACTGCCTGTTAGTTTCTCTTCCTCTTTTTATAACTATGACTTTCAAATAAATAAGCAAATCTTAAAAAAAAAAAATGTTTGCACAGGGACACATATTGTGGTGTAGTGAGTCAAATTATCACCTGAGATGCTGGTATCCCATTTGAGCTCTCATTAGAGTCCCAGATGTTCCATTTCTAATCCAGCTCCCTGCTATTGGCCTGGGAAAAGCTGCAAAAGATGGCCCAAGTGCTTGGGCCTTTGCTAGCTGTATGGGAAATGCAGAGGAAATTCCTGGCTCTTAGCTTTGGCCTGGTCCAGCCCCAGGCCATTGCAGCCACCTGGGAAGTGAATCAGAGAATGGAAGATCTCTCTCTCCTTCTATATAATTATTTCAAGTAACGACATCTTTTTAAACATTTGTGGAAAATTGAATTAAAAGATGTTTATTTTGATATAAAAAAATTCTGAAAGCTATCCAGAGTTTTCTCATTATACTCCTAGGCTTTTTTGCTCAGCCTATGCATGCATTTTTAAAATTCTTGACAAAAAGATAAGCATTTTTAATTCCATTTTCTACAATTTTTTAAGTTCCCTTTTACCTATACTTTTACTATGTGATAGCTTATTTTTAAATGGTTCTAGTCTGTTAAGAAGTATTTAAAATTTTTTTTTAAAAGCGTCTTTGAAGATTACAGGTTGGCCAGAGCCAATTGTAAAACTGCAGGGTTTAGCAAAGAAGTCTCTTAAGCTAATTGAGAAGTGATGAAGGAGGAAGTTAATTGAGTGGATTAGTAGCTTGGTTACTGAAGTAAATTTTTCCTGATTGAAAGGAAACAAAGAGGTTAGATACAGACTTTGGACAGAGGTAGAAGCAAAAGCAGAGAGACACATGATTTTATTCAGAACAGGAAGAAGCAAAGAAGGGAGATATTAAAGAAAATAGATGTCATTCAAGCCTTGGAAGTTATATTGCTTGAGATTCTGAATTAACAGAGAAAGGGGAAAAAAAAGATTGTCATGTTTACCATGACTTTGAAAGATCAATTTATTCCTAGCATGTCCTAGGTCCCAGAGCTTTAAAATTGATAGAAAAAGAGACTTATGAAAAATAAAGAAAAAATAAGACTTTATTGAAGAGTGGCTATTTTAATGATATAGCAACAAAAGTACACTATTTTGATCTATTTCACTGTCTTTAAAGTTGCCTTGATTTTGTATATCTAAAATATGTCTGTAATCAGTGTTTCAGTGTGGTAAAGTGATTAGTCTTCAAAGACAGGCCAACTCTGGGTTCTAATTAAGACTGGGAACAAATTCCCTGGCCTCAGTTTCTTCATTTGTAAAAGCCAAGTAAAAATTGTTGGTGGGTTGTTGAGAGGATTCAATCACAGAGAGATGACCTTGCCTACGTCCTGTGAGTTGTGATACCCAAAGGAGAACTGGTTTACATCTGAATCTTTGAACCAGTAATTGTTGGAACATGGCTGTTCTTCAATCTCATGCAAAGTCATGAGCTCACGGAGAATCTGCAAGTCAGCTCATCCAATCTCCCCATCAAGGCAGGAATTCTCTCTATACAATGTCTATTTCTTGTGCATGAACAAATTTACTCAGGAGAAATCACTTCTCAGTGTGTAGCCTATCTTGCCTTAGAATAACTCCAGTAGGAAATTTTGCCATATGTTGAGTCAGAATCTAGCTTGAACGTCTTCTCTTGAGTCTCTGTTTTGTCTCCTGGAACTCACTCAGTCACTTCCTTATTTCCATTGATCAGCAGGCCCCACCCTCACTGCCCAGGCCTTCCGTTTTTGAGGCTCTTTCCTCCCCAGTCCTGTTGTTGGCATTTTGGGGTGCAGGGATAGGAGAGAAGTCTGTTGGGGAGGCTACCTCTGCATTTGGTCACGTGAAGAAGAACCTTTGTGTTGAGACTTGTTTGTGAGTACTACATCCACAGAGAAAGGATCCCAGGGTTTTTCCCTCCTGTGTGCTTTTGTCTTGCCTCCTTGTGGCCCAAGATGCCAGCTGAAGTTGTCAGTTCAGTGAAGCCAAATGAGGGGGCTGGGAGCAGATTATTTTGCCATTTGCCTAGATCTTTTAGTTGCATATCAAATCAGGGGCTAATCACTCCTCACTTGTTTAATATGGCTGCAAGATTCACAATAATTGTCCTGGCTCTGTGATCACCAATGATTTTAAATTTGCCCATTTAACCTTGCTTCATCATCATGCTTAGCAACCTCATGATGACTTTGGAGCACAGCCTAATAGGAACCTGGCGTATGCCTCTCTTTTCAGCATTTCTGATGCTCTTGTGAGCATCTTAAGGGCATAATGTAAACAGACATAATGACTTTTCACAGTAACAATCACCTACTACACAATACAAATCAGAACAGGGCTGTTCTCTCCTCCAAGGAAAATTGTCAACCAAGCAAGATAGAGACCCTTCTTGCCTCTGGCCTGGCTTTTCACAGTACAAATTAAAGAGTGCTAAATTCATCATTAAGTATAGCCACATTTGGAGCATGGCAAAATAGAGCAGGACTTGATCACTTGTTTGCTGAGGGATTTAAGAAACTGGAATGGGGCTCCTACTCCCCATGTCCTCCCTCCTCCTATTCTTTCTTTCTCTTAGAAACAGATTTTGGGTAGAAAAAAATCATCAAGAATCAGAGCACACAAGGGTTTGAATTTGCAAATAATGTAACCTTGTCTTCCTTTATAGTGTTCTGGAGGTTGTATTGTCCAGACTCTGAGTTTAATAACAGCTATCGTTCATCAACCATTTATATGAGGCATGGAATAGTCCTAAGCCATTTAGCATATTAACTAACTCAATCCTCAAAATAACCAAGGAGGAAGAGACTATTATTACTGTCCTTTACAGATGAAAAAAAAAAAAGTAGGGAAGGGAATGGTTAGGTATCTTATGCACAATTGGGCAGCTAGTAAATGATCAAACTCAGCTTCAGACTGAGATTGTACATAGAGTACCTACACTTCACCCATTACATGGAATTGTCATCTCCATAAAGAACAAAGTGAGTGCTACCTCACTAAAGCTACCAAATAATTGTGACAAATTGTACACCTTTTCATGGCAAGAAATGATATAGTTAATATTGAGCTTTGCTATGGTACAATCTTCTATTTGAATTCAGTTTGCTTATGAAACACAGTGAGTTGAATGACCCTGGTTGCATTTTTTGATTGCAGAAAGAAATTGAGGAAGAGTTATTCTGAAGTAACATTCTATTTAAAATTATGATTCTTCAAGGTCAAGTGAGGTAGATTTTTTTTTTTGTCTCCAGACTTAGCACATCTTAAGGTTCTCAGACATTCCAGTGAGACACCTTTGCCAGCTTTCAGTTTATTGCTTATCAGCTCCAAATGCATTCTTCATGGCCTGTTCTGCAAATGTGAAGCTGGGATCTTTAAATATCTTCCTATTGCCAGCTAGTATGATGCCAACCTTTGTTGCTGGAGATTGCTAGTAATATATTACAAAATGAAGATGTTTCTTTCCTGGTTCCTGTGTTTCTTGCAGTGTAGGCTTCCACTAACATTCAATACAAGTGGCCAGGGCACTCTTTCTCAGTTACTCTGTCTCAGCCATAGGCTTATATCTGTTCTTTCTATGTTAGTGCTCTCTGCTTCTTCCTAGCCATTTCCAAAGAGTTATTTATTTGAAAGGTTGAGTTACAGTGAAAATGAGAAACAAAGAGAGGGAGAGGGGAGATAGAGAAAGACCTTTCATCTGCTGGTTCACTGTCAAAATGACTGCCTAGGTTTGGCTAGGCCAAAGCCAGGAGGAGCTGGAACTCTGTCTGGATCTCCTGTTTTGGTGGCAAGGACCTGAGCAAAGTGTTTGGCCTTCCACCACTGCTTTTCTGGGTGCATTCATACTAGCTGGATCAGAAGTAGAACAGCCAGAACTCAAACTAGCACTCATGGAATGCCAGCATCACACTTAAACCACTACAGCTTAAACCACTACACCACAACAATAGCCCCTCTTCTTTTTTCTCTTTTCTTTCTTCATTTTTAAAAAATAATAAGTCCATTTTATTTTGATATTATTTACATAATTGAGAGGAATACATGCCAGAGTGGACCACCTATTAGGGTGGGGAAGGTTGAGGAATGGGAGAAAGTGGGTGAGACAGCTGCACCCAATCTCCATTTTTCTTGTACTATTTGGGGAAAGTGGAGAGAGAAGGAGTGAGGGCTGCTTCCATCAACCCAAACACATCATTATCCAGGAATGGTGGCAGGCCACCTGATGTCATCTCAGGGTCCCTGATGTGAAGCATGTTCTGAGGATCCTGCTTAAATGGTTTTGATAGTTCAGAAATGCCATTGATTTCGTTGCTCCAAGGGTGAGGAAATCCCTCCAAGGTCCATTGGCTGACAGTCCACCCCAGAGTCTCGATTTGCCCAGCTCCAGGAGAGCTGTCCAATTTGTCTGCCCTTCATGTTACCATATGTCCTCTGCAGGCCTCAATGAACTGGTTGTCATGTCCCCCTTGAGCATCTGGACATGCTGTCTACTGCACAGGCCTCAGCAACCATGAAGACCCAGTTCTGATACATGCCCTCCACAGTCTGGCCACATATCCTGTGATCTTCACTGTGGTTGGAGTTCTGAGTCTAGATATCCAGTTGGGGGAGTCCCCAAAGAAACTTTGCCAGAGGTGACCCTAACCTGACTGCTGTATGTGCCAGCCAATATTGGGTCTGGCTCAGTCCATCACTCATATCAGCCTATACACACACTGATGGTTGTAGTCACCTGGTCTGTGCTATCTCCAGCCCCATCTCATATGCAAACCAATGGATGCTGTGGTATAGCCTTACCCTGCCACACACTCTGCTCTCATGTACACAAGTGGAAAATGTAGCCTAGTCAGAGCAACCCCCAATAACTCCTACAATGACTCCTTAACAGGCACCAATTTCTGCACATGCTAGTATGTGCAACAGACTTATCTGATCTGTCTTTCATCCCATTTGGCTCTCTTACACATAATGGGCATTGGAGCCTAGCTCAGCTCAACTGACCCCACTAACAAGCCCACACTTATGTTGGTGGATGCCACTGCTTATCTAGTCATGTCTGCCCCCAGCCCTGGTTCTCATGCTTACCAGTGGGAATTGCAGCCCATCAGAGAGATGCCCACAGTTTCCCTAATAGGCCCACTCCCAGCCCTGGATCATTCACTTTCCAGGTGGTTCAACAGTCTAGTCTGACAGTACTTGCTCCCTAGTCCCAACACTTGCCAGCTGATGCTGTGGCAAAGCCCAACCAGCCTGCACTTATCTGGCTCATGCATGCGCCAGTGGGTATGGTCACTTAGCCCAGCCTGGCTCTCTCCCTAAATCAGCTGAAATGCAGGCCAATGGGTGTTTTAGCCCTGCCCAGCCTGGTTTGCCCCCAGACCCAGCTCTCATACTTACCAGCAGGAGCAGTGGCCTAATAGAGGAGCCCCTACCATCCCCCTGCTGGGTTCACCTCTCATCCCAGATCTTACGTATGCTTGTGAGAGCTGTGGCTCAGATTGGCGTGGCTTACCTCACCTCAGCAACCACCAGCGGATGCTGCAGCCTGCCTCAAACTAGTCCCTCTTAATTATTCTTTATGCTGCATTTCCCCATTTAAATTACTGTGTGATTTCTATTTGTGACTGACTTGCCTAGTACTTCCATTGTACTACCTGAATGTTGACCTTCAACTACATAGGTCAGATTACTACAATACTCTATTGAGGATTCTTATTGGAGTTAGGAGTAATTTAATTCACATGAGCTCAAACAATAAGTAGAAATTCAAAATTCCAAACCTCGGAAAGCACAAAATAATAGGTTCAGAGAACTAAGTACTGCCATGTGTCTGTCGTTTTTACTCTCTCTTTCTCCTTTCCCTTCAGGCACATTTTGCCTTTGTTTCACATCATTGTCTCAGGGCAGCCTTATCTGCACATTTAGATCTATGGCCACGTTTATTTCCAAGGTTTATAATTCAGTTTGTTATATATATATATCTGAGAACTAACTAGTCACCCCAGAAAAGTTTCTTTCAAATTGTATTTACCAGAATTAGCTCAAATACCCATTCCCGAGTGATCAATGGCAAGAAAAATGGAATTACCACCAGGGACTCTGCCAACCAACATGTATGTACACACACACATACACACATCATATCATATATGTGATATATATCATATCTTTCATATCACATATACTACATATATATGTATATATATATATATATATAATTTTCTTTCATCCCAATTAGAAAAATCTGGCCAATCGCTGAGCCAGAGAGAGTGTAAATAGACTTCTATTACTGACCATCATGATTAGCAGTGCCCAAAAGATTGACTTGTTTAGAGTAGTGAGCTATTTGAGTTTCACACACAGACAAAGGAAAGTGATTCTGTGGAGCAAAGCTACAGCAGCTCAACATACAGGCTCAAGCTTCATGAACTGAAAAAGAGAAAGGTTTTCTGATTTTAAAACGTATTTTGTAGCATTTGAATGGCTAAATAATGATTGCGGCTATACCCCTTTCAAGCAATTGACCAGGTTAATAATTGCTATTATTGAACTACTATGAATTCATTTGTCATGCACATTGGAAAGCCAACACAACAAAACCATGGTCTTCTGTGAAAAGTTTATTATGAGGTGGCCAAGCTAGGCGTCAATAGCAATACTCAAATCTGACTCCTCAAAAGCTTTAACAAAAGATATTTATTTGGAAGAGAGTGACAGGTTGAAATGAGATATGAGAATGGTTTTATCAACTAAGAGGGGTTGTAGGTTCCCCTGTGCAGGTACAGGTCCAGGTCAACCACAAGCTTCTTCATATTTTGGAGTAGATGTTGAGTCTAATAGTTCAGACTCCACTTAAGGAACCCAGGTCCCACATCATAGTAACTGGATTTGAAACCTTGCTCCAGTTCCTGACTCCAGCTTTCAGCAATGAGAACCCTAGGAGATTGTTATTATGACTCAGGTAATTGGGTTCCTACCACTCATGTGGGAGAACTGGACTGTGCTACTGACCTATCCCAGTGCCAGCCATTGTGAGCACAGTACTTACAGAATGAACCAGTGGTCTTTCTGTCTCTTTTTCTCTCTCAAAGAAGGGGGAAGAAATCCAGCCTTGTCGTGGTTGATGGGTGGGGGTGGAGATTTTGGCCTCTAATTATCCAGTAGTCAGTGGTGCAGACATCATCTCACATCCTGTAGTTCCTACTGGTTTCAGCAGCTTTGTCTGGACACTTCACCAATCTTTGTTGCTGCTCAATGAAATTCACTGAAGATTTTGGAGAGCTCCCCAATGGGTGCAGTTTCATTATTGGCATGCTTCCGCTCTCCAATGGGACAGTGTGGCATACACTCCTGGCTTCCCCTTCAGTCCTGCCCACATTGTTTATCAAGAGAATCCTGATTTGGCTGACCCTCGTCAGGGCCCTGTGCTCAGTCAAGGAGTCTTCCCCAGCCGCACAGGGGGTGTTGGTTGGCAGAGTCCCTGGTAGTAATTCTGTTTTTCTTGCCATTGATCACTCGGGAATGGGTATTTGAGCTAATTCTGGTAAATACAATTTGAAAGAAACATTTCTGGGGTGACTAGTTATTTCTAGAGAGATTTTTTCCCATTGAAAGAAATAATTTTGACACTAGTGGTTTTGTTTTTTTGTTTAAAGATTTATTTATTTTTATTGGAAAGGCGGATATACAGAGAGGAGGAGAGACAGAGAGGAAGATCTCCCGTCCAATGGTTTACTCCCCAAGTGTCCGCAACGGCTGGAGCTGGGCTGATCTGAAGCCAGGAGCCTCTTCCAGGTCTCCCATGCGGGTGGAGTTTCCCAAAGCTTTGGGTTGTCCTCTACTGCATTCTCAGGCCACAGGCAGGGAGCTGGATGGGAAGCCGGGCCGCTGGAATTAGAACTGGCACCCATATGGGATCCCAGGGCGCATGAGGCAAGGGCTTTAACCACTACGCTATCGCACCAGGCCCGACACTACTATTTAAATGTGGACAAGAAGTCTGGGGGTATAACACCCGTGTCATAGATGTGGCAAGATAAATCAGAGAACAAAAACCCAACACAGTGGGAACATGAGCTGGAAAATGTGGAAATTGTCAGTTTTCCATGGTACCATTGAGTATTTCAACAAACCCAGAGATCATTCTATCCCCAGAATCCCTGTGTGTGGAAAAGCTAAATTCCTTTGTGCTTAACCCACTTTTGGTCAGGCTTCCAATTTCACACAATCAGGAAAGTCACATCAAAATCGGGGGGTGTACTTGTCATCAGCTCTGCATCAGGAAATGACAGATTAGCTTGAAAAATCAGATCTCTTTATCTCCTGAAGTGAGAGTGATCCTGTTAGGCATAACGAATCAGCTAGAGCACCTCTGACCTCAGCGTCACCAGGTATCCCTGGTCAGCTGCCACACATCATCTGCTGTCTGTCCAGATTTAGGTTCAGTCCAGATAGAACAGATGTGGATCTCTTTACAAGTGGCTGCAGCCTTAAAAAGATAGAGATATGTCTTTTCTTTATCCCCTTTCAAAGCGATGTCATTTACCAGAGAGACAGACCTAGACATTTGAAATGCATTAGAGCCTTCACAGCCCATGTGGGCATCTCTCATTTGGAATGCCATCTGCTGAGCTTCCAAAACTGTGCTCGACAGGTAATCCTATGTGTGAGCAATGCATTCAACTGGCTGCAGCTATTTCCTTTCTCTCAACAGGAATGAAAAAAGATATTTTTATATATACTCCATATTGATATCTTCCTTTTATAGTTTTTTTTCTGTACTACACATTTTGTTCCTTAAATATATTTTATCTGATTCTTTATTTGTTTTTTTTTAAGCAGTTTTTGTTCTTATTATAAAGACTACCATCTCCGAAAGATGATGTAGTTTGTGCCATGGTTCGAGCTCTCGGGGTAAAGTCTTGGTTCTGCCATTTACTCTCTTTGCAGCTTTGGGCAAGTTCCTTCATTGCTGTCTCAGTTCTTCCTCTATGAAGTGTGAATACTAACGTGTCCTTTCACACTGGCATCACTTGCTTTTATATAACATTTTTATCTACAAGTTGTCACATTTTAAAATTACACTGATCTTAACTCTCACTGGGATTTTTGGCTGGGAGAGAATGTTATTCCCTGATTCTCGATGCTAGGAGTTTCATTGGAAAGCGCCTGGCTCTTGCTTTCTTCTTCATCATCTCAAGAGTCAAGAGGATTTGACACTTGTGATTCATCAGGAATGGAGGACAGAGAGGAAAAAGAACTTCCTCCTGTGCAGATGTACAGCAATGCTGGATTAAAAATTGCTACATCTGTATGAGGAGAAGAAAGAAAAAAAAAAGTATGAGAAATAATCAATTCTGCATATGAACCCAAAGCTCCCAGCCAAGAGCGGTGGGGTCCAGGAGTTAGCAAGAACTCCGGGGGAACAAACCAGACTCATGGCTCACAAGGTGCAGGTGCTCATGACCCACACAGCCATGGCACTCATCTAGAAGAGTCCTGAGCAGGGTCCATAAATACAGGTTTGCTTCGAAGCATCATAATGAATAGCAAAATGTTAAAGGCAAGGGGAATACTTCAAAACAAAGGAGCAGTAGATGGCCTATGCCAGATGAATTATTAGACAACACAACAGGCATCAAAGGCAAGAGGGATCTCCAAAGTTTAAAGGGAAAATCTTTTGTCCTTATGTTAACATGCTTCAGAAATTTCATGGAAGTGGAGTTGCAAGACACATTTATTTTGCTGCAAAAAATGTTGAGATCCATGCGTATAGTGGGGTGATCAAAACCATGTAATTATCTACTCCATATACAAATAATATGCTTTCTCCAATATAACATGCTCATTCTTTTAAAAATAACCAAACAATTTTCCTATCTATTCATGTATTTGAAAAGCAGAAACAAGAGACAGAGGGGGAAAGAGAGTGAGTGAGAGAGAGAAAGATTGTTCTTCCATCTGCCGATGCATTCCCCAAAAGGTTGCAATAAACAGGGCTGGGCCAGGCAAAAGCCAGGAGCTTTATCTGAATCTCTCACGTAGGCGACAAGGGCCCAAACACTTGGACCATCTTCCACTGCTTTCCCAGGAGTATTAGTGGGGAACTGAATTGGAAGTGGAATAGTGGAATAGCCGAAACTCAAACTGGCACCTGCATGAGATACCAGCATCAGAGATGGTGGCTTCACTCACTTTACAGCATTGCCAGCCCTTACATACTCATTCTTTTCAAGTACTGATAAACCTAAAAATGATAACACATCACACAATAGTCATTAAAAGATGGGAGATAACACAAACTTAGCTTTTTAAAAATGTGAATCAAGTATAATAACTTTTAAAATGAATAATTAAGAAAGTAGTAAATCAGTCTTGGCATTTAGCCCAGAGCACCTTGGTTCAATTTCTGGCTCTACTTCTGACTCTAGCTACCTTCCTGCCACTGCAGACACTGGGAAGCAACAGTGATGGCCCAAGTAGTTGGGTTCCTGCCTTCCATGTTGGAAGATCTTCCATGTTGGAGATCCGGAATGAGTTTCTGGGTCCCAGCTTCAAACCAGAGCAGCCCCAGCTGTTGTGGGCCTTTAGGGAGTAAACCAGCAGGTGGGAACTCTATCTCTCTCTGTTTTTCAAATAAAAAAAAAAATTAAGATGACAAATTAAAACCCTCAATTATTATAAAAACCAAACAAGTGACTTAATTTTCAAAGTAAATCATTTTCAATAATTTACTTAGCAAAGAAAAATATAAAAATAAAAAACATATAGTATGAAATGGCTGAAATACTAATTAAAGCTTAAAATCAGCTAGGGAGTTGGAATCTTAAATGTATGTGTATTACATGAAAGAAATATTAAAAATACATGAACTAAGTGTTCAGTAAATTTGAAAAAAGAGGAACAGAAGAAACCCTGATGTGTAGCAAGAAGAAATTAAAAACAAGAGAAAAAAATTAAATAAGAAATGAAGAGCAGAAGCTATATCTCATGAATTTTGATGTTTTTGTTTTTATTTTCATTTCTTCATGACAGTTTTTCTTTTTCTCAAATTCTTCACTGCTCATAGATTATACAGTAGCATCATTTTCTTCAAGAAATTTCTTGACTTTCTCTTCAGCAACACATTAGTCACTCAGTAGCATGTTATTTAACTCCATGACATTGTAAATTTCTATTTTTGTTCCTATTGTTGATTTTGTTGTGTGGCTTTTCATTTAAGGGTTTGTATAATAACTTTGAAATGGGAACTATCATATCCAAATGTAAAGATAGAATGCAGCAAGCATCTCTACTTCCAGATCAAAAATGGACTCTCAATGAAATTGTTTACTGTATCTTGATAATGGGACACTGGACTCTGCCTTTGTCTATGCCCTCAATGATACATTTATGACTGTTTATAGATAGACAGAGAACAACAAGGAAAGCTTAGAATCAGACAGGAAATGGTCAGCATGGATTCACTTATACCTCACTAAGTGTGACACAAAGATTAGTTACTCCTCACTAGGGTATTGAGAATTTCTCTGCACACCCCTCCTAAAACTGTTCTGCACCTAAACTGTTGATATATGTCTTGCTGGAGTTATAAGCCAGTCTAGTGCCCGAAAAACAGCCAGGTTCAGCAAAATTATGCTTCAACACTATAATGAAAATAGACACGAGACAGCTGAATAGTAATCCAGAGCCATTTTAAGGTGTATAGAACCCAGTTGTATAGAAACTAAAATTGAAATGTCAATGAAGAAGTCACAGGGTGTGGTTAAGAACTTGCATTTTTTTTTTTAACATATTGGTTACTCAATACTATGTCAATTAATTCCATAACATTATAAATTGTTGCTGATGTTATATTGGGGCTTTTAATTGATTGGGAGGATACTTTGCGGGCTCTATCTTCAGACCAGAGATTCTCCCCAATAAGCCGTTGAACTTATCTGAACAATAAGATGCTGGACTCTATGCTTGGTATATGCTTGCAATGAAAGAACCTCAACTGAACTTGAACTGTGGTTATGCACAAGGTGGAGGAATCCACCATGGGGGAAGGGTTTGGGAAGGGATTGGGGGACTCCCAGTGCCAGAAACGCCATCAGAGTCACTCAGGTGAGCCTCAGGGCACAATTACTTGAGCCATGCCCTGCTGCCAGTTAGTATTCATTAGCAGGAAGCTGGATCAGAAGTAGATGCACCAGGACTCAATGCATGCACTAGCCAATGGAATGCAATAGCTTAATCTTGTGGGTCACTGCTTGTACTGTGAGCAGCTACCTTCAGATGCTTGGAATTGTGTGCACACTCAAAGACAAAAGAAGCAATCAAAATTTGGGGGTTGAGTCTGGGTGGAGAATAGAATGTTGACAATTGAGAAGGGACATCTTATTCTCTCAGGGCTCACTTCTTGCTGATTTTGGGAAAAGGGCCCAGGTGGCTTAGATGCTAGGTTACTCTTTGAATTTAAAGGAATCAAATGTTAAGAGGTACCAAACGTGTTTTGTTGTATTTATAATAATAGACGTAGATATTTTTACTACAGTATATAAAAATAGAGACGAGTCTGATAAACATAGTTGTAAATTATGACTTGGCATACAGCTTCCAGGTTCTGAGGTGCCTGAAGCTTGTCTGTTCTTTGTTCTTCCTTAGCTCCATGCCCCTTAGTAAGCTGCTGCCTCTGTTGAAGATACAGCAGGGCAAGTTGTATTCCAGCAAAATACAATTTACAGTTTAAAAAAAGCCACTAATAAAAATGCAATTCTCCCAATATTTATTAATATGGAAATGTAGTAAACATTTCTAGAGGCCTACCATGTAACTCTTTTTAACTGTTAACTTCCATAAAGCACACTTGATTATTTACACTTGATTATTTGTGTAAATGCTAAGGAAATAATAAAAAATTGTGCAATCATTTTTGGAAATGTCAACTCTGAGCTTGATGTAAGAATTTTTGGGGTTTTTTTAAATTTTATTTTTGAAATTTATTGTACAATTTTGTATAGTCTGGGATTCCCACCCCCGATTGATTTTTCCCATAATGTCACAACTCTTCGTAAGGAGTTACAGTTCCATCAGTCTGCTCTTGATGTAAGAATTTTTGAACATGCTGTGAAGAACACCAAAAGCAAAGATTATAGAAAGCTCTGTTGTGTAAGGTCCTACACTGTGATGCAGCCACTGCTTGCAACACTGGCATCCCATATCGGAGTACCAACTGGAGTGCTAGTTGCTCCACTACCAACCCACCTTCCTACTAACGCACCTGGGAAGCAGGCAGGTGATGGTCCAAGTACCTGAATCCCCGCCACCCATGTGGGTGACCCAGTTAGAGCTCCTGGCTGTTGTGGCCATTGGAGAAATGAGCCAGCCAATGCAAAATTTCTCTCTTTCCCTCTCTTCCTGTTACCCTTCCTTTCAAATAAATAAACAAATCTTTATTGTGCATAAAGAGAAAGACAAGAGACAAATTGAAGTGAAGAAAGACTGGCTTACTTTCTACCATTAAATCTGCTTCTAAATTCAGAAACAAAAGCAGGGCCCGGCGCGGTGGCGCAAGTGGTTAAAGGTCCTCGCCTTGCACGTCCGGGATCCCATATGGGCGCCGGTTCTAATCCCGGCAGCCCCACTTCCCTTCCAGCTCCCTGCCTGTGGCCTGGGAAAGCAGTAGAGGACGGCCCAAAAAAGCTTTGGGAACCTGCACCCGCGTGGGAGACCTGGAAGAGGCTCCTGGCTTCAGATCGGCATAGTATCGACCCGTTGCGCTCACTTGGGGAGTGAATCATCGGATGGAAGATCTTCCTCTCTGTTTCTCCTCTCTGTACATCCGCCTTTCCAATAAAAAAATAATAAAAATAAATCTTAAAAAAAAAAAAAAAGAACAAGCAGAAACAAAAGCAGACACAAGACATGAAAGAGCAAGTGGTACCTCAAAGCCTAATAGGCCTTCACACACACATACATGCACACATATGTGTGTATTTATGTACATGTATGCTCAAACACACATATATACTTCATATGTAAATTGTGAACTACATAGAAAAATACAGAGAATAATACCCAGGACCCTCCAAGGTTTAACCTATACAGACATAACAACTGGTCATGTATCACAACAGTGGTGTCACAAGATTATAATGAAGCTGAAAAATTCCTGTAAGCTGATGACAGTATAGTTGCTGTAATGTCATAGTGTGACACGTTACTCGTGTGTGTGTGTGTGTGTGTGTGTGTGTGTGTATGTGAATGTGTGTAATAATGCTGGAGTATGCTATATTGCTGATAGTACAAAAGGATAACACATACAACTATATATAGTACATAAAACTTGATGATAATTAATAGCTGTGTTAATAACTTATGCATTTGCTATATTCCACCTTTATTTTTGCTTTAGAACATATTCCTTCTACATGTAAAAATGTTTGCTGTAAAATAGTAAGCCATGTTGCAATAGCAGCAGCCTCACACACCCTGTATCTCTGAATTGCATCTTCATCTCTTGTGCTTGATTTGATCTAGTGTGGGTCTTCACAGCCCTGGGAGTGGTAGGCTAATGCTACATGCATGCTTGTGTGCATGCACACACACCCACACAATCATATACCAAATAGATTAGCTGTGTAGTAAGCTATCCCATTTAGATTTGGGTAAGTGCACTCTATCATGTTCACACAATGATGAAATCACCTAGCAAAACACTTCTTAGAACTTGTCCCAGTTGTTAAACAGTGCATAGCCATATCCACTTCTGCACAACTGTATTAGCTTCCTAGGGCTGCTGTAACAAATTTACTACAAACTTGATGGCTTAGAACAACAGAAACTTAGTCTTTCATAGCTGTACGTAGCAGCACTGGTTCTTTTGGGAGGCCCTGTGGGAGAATTATCTACTCCATGCCACTCTCTGCGTATCTGGGGCCTGCTGGCTCCCCCCTTTGAGATTTTCCCCTTGTCTTCTCATTGGATTGAGATCCCACCTAAGCTAAGATGATCTCAATTTCTTTAACCTAATTACATTTAGAAAGACTCTTTTTCCAGTAGTAATTCACAGGCTTTCCGCAGACTTAGCTCCTGGGGGAGCATTGCAGGTAAAGCATTCAAGGGTCTCTCAAAGGACAGTCATATGTAGAGTGAAGAGATCTGAAGCCAGGGGTACCGAATGATCATAATTTGCAGGTGGATTTATTAGACTCTTTGCTACTCTCTTTTTAAACATGGAGCCAGCAGGCCCCAGATACAAGGATACAAAAGGCAGCGTTACCTCCCATATTTGCAAAAAGAGTTATTGTTACTAATACAACCAAATGCATTTGATGCCTCTTAACACTTTATTCCTCTAAATGTGAAGAAAATTTAATGTGTAAACTGTCTAACCCATTTTTGCTAAATCAATTAGAGTGAGCCCAGACGGTGAGTGAAGTGTCCTTTCCCAGGCAGATGCCAACACAACCTCTTCCACCCAGACTCACTCCTAGATTTTAGTTTCCTTCTTTGTCCACAGATATGCATGGTAATGCTTGCATCCTATTGTGGAGCCGTGAGTTAAGCCACTGCATCCTACAAGCATTTTATGTTCGAGTTCCCACTCGTGTCTCTGATCCAACTTCCTGCTAATGTGTCCTTGGAGGCTCCCAAGGTAGCTTAAGTATTTAGGCTCCTTCTACCCACATGAGAGACCCAGATGGAATTTCTGGCTCCTGGTTTTGACCTGGTCCAGGAAACAATGATAAATACTTTAGACAGTTTCTGACATACAGCTATCCTCAGGAAAAAGTCAGTGCTGGTTTAGCCATATTCACAAGCATTGGCAGTATATGTCCAAGGTGACTAATATACGCCAGAGTTTTATTCTTTGAAGATTGTAAATTCTTTGAGATTCTTTAGGAAAGTATACTATATTAGGAAGAAATTTTATTTGTGTATTTTTAAAGATTTACTTATTTATCTGAAAGGGAGAGTCACAGAGAAGGATAGAGAGAAAGAGGGATCTTCCATCTGCTGGTTCACTCCCCAAATGGCCACAATGGCCAGACATCTGGGATGCTGACATCAGAGGCAACACTTAACCTGATAAGCTGCAGCACCAGCCACAAGAGATATGGTGTTCTTTTTCAAAATCATTTTATCTATTAGAGAGTTACAGATGGAGGAGAGAGACTGTTTAAACCACTGGCTCCAAGTGACTGTATCAGCTAGGATTATGCTAGGGTTCTCGCCAGGCAGAAGTCAGGAGCCAGGTGCCAGAAGCTTCTTCTGGGTCTCCCACAGAGGTGCAGGACCCCAAGCATTTGGGCCATATTCTGCTGCTTTTCAAGGCACATTGGCAGAGAGTGGGATTGGAAGTAGACTACCTGAGACTTAAACTGGTGTCCATATAGGATGCCAGATTCCTAGGCAGAGACTGAACTTGCTACACTACAATACCAGCCTTGAGCTGTGCTATTCTTATTGGTCAAATCTGGGTCATAGATTCATTACTACCATCTAGGGCTGAAGTTAAATGTCATCTTCCCCTGGGCTACAAAGAGTGGTAGCATGGAGTCTCAAATTATGTGTGTGATTTTTACCAAAAGAAAAAGGATGGGGATCATATGCCTGGGAGACACATGAAGAAACAAACAAACAGAGTGAAGTGCAACCCCATGTGGAAGCAAAGTTAAATGATTACCCTCTGGTTTCTTTTTCCTGCTACAGAATGGTTCTGTATCTATCTCATAGCAGCCATGGAAATTTGTTTTCTAATCCAATTTGAAACAATTATATAAGTTTGACCCATCATGTATTCTTGGTTGACAAGCATGAGGCCAACTTCATGAAGAATAATTTATCAGAAACTGCAAATAAATTCATTATTTTACATAACAGTCATTTCACTCTGTATGGAGGATATTTTTTTTGGTATGCGTGACCACTAACCTAACCAGCTCATCCTACAACAAAGGAAACTGCCATCTGTCACTTTGCTTGTATGAAATATTTCTGGAGGTGGCTTGCCAACTTCAGCCAGAATTATAAAACTAATGAGTTTTTTGCTACCATATGCACAGAGTGTAATAATAGCAGGTTCTAGGCAAATGTTGTCTACTTGCTTCTGGAAAAGCTTTCCCTTCATGATAGGAGCAGATGCCTGAGGCTCTATTAAGAATTCTGTTTTCTTCATAAATCTGTACAGTGACATGGAGTCCTCAGATTCTCATGTAATGAATTTTACATGGAAAACATGGCCCTTGTTACCCTGTTTCTCATGGGGTTTTCAGCCCGTGTTATATAGACACTGCCCTTTAACCTCTCAGAGCCGAGTCCCAGATGCCTTGTAGGAAATGTTGCCAATTTGTAATTTCTGGTAGGTCTTCCGCTCTTTTGATGCCTTACTGATGTGTGTGAAAGCAAATAAGATTTTGGTTTCCTAATGCTTCTTGCTTTGTATGCTAACATTGAATTGACTATTTGGACCTACCCAGTGATTCGTGCTGTAAGAAAGTAGGTTAGATTATGTGCTAATGAGAAATGAACCCAAAATGGCAGTGGTTTGTAATTAAAAAGGGATTCATTTCTCATTGTTATGCCATGATCCACAATTTTCTATAGAGCACCACGCCCTAATATATCGAATTCGACCAAAGGAAATCCAGATAGTCTATCAACTGGGTGGTAAGAGGGTTTTGTGTTTCATTTCTAAGTTAAGATGCCTTTTATTTAGACTAATGTCAGAAAATCCAGCTCTGTCCCCTGATGGTACATGAACCCACTGGGAGACCCGGAAGAAGTTCCTGGCTTTCAATTTCAGATCAGCCCAGCTCTGGCTTTTGTCACCATTTGGCAAGTGAGCCAGAGAAGAGAAGCTCTCCTCTTCTCTCCTCTTTCTCTAACTTTAAAAAAAAAAAAAGAAAGAAAGAAAGAAAGAAATCTTTGAAAAATCTAGCCAATTGGCCAAATCTGGTCACATGACCCTATCACAAGTCTGGGAAATGCCTAGCAGCTCATGGAAATGGGGGGGCAGGGGCATAGTAGATGTCTAAATTTAACTGTGTTCCACAGGAATTAATATGTTGAAGGTCTAATCCACAATGTGACCATATTTGGAGCTAGATCCCTTTTTGTTGTTGTTAAGGCAGAGTGATATAAAGTGAGGAAGAGAGAAGCTGAGAGAGAAGAGGGTACAACTTTTAAGGAAGTAATTAAGATTAAATAATGTCACAAGAGTAGGGATAGGATGTAGTATGACAGTAGTGTCCTTGTAAGAAGAGAACAAGACCAAAAATATTCATTCCATCTCCCTCCTTCTTTCCCTCCCTCTCCTCCTTCCCTCTGCTTCCCTCTTTTTTTCCCCTCCCCTTCCCTCTCTTTCCATCCTTAGATGTGCACAGAAGAAAAGCCATGTAAGGACACAATGAGATGGGGACATCTGTAAATCAGGAAGACAGGACTCAACAGACATCAACATTCCTGGCCCCTTGATTTTGGAACTCTAGCCTTCAGCCCTGTGAGAAAGTAATTGGTAAGTCATTCTGTCTGTGGTATCTTCTCAAAGCAGCCCAAGCTGAGCAATACACTGTCTCAGCCACAATGAGGACAAGGGGAGTAGAAAAACCACATTGGGCAGTATTGTATAGCATTCTACATGAATCTGTGCTTAAAGGGGTGCGTGTGTTAACAGCCTAAGCGATGAAGCATTGTCTTCCCCTCTACAAGGCGTTTGTGCAGTTCAAGTGAGGAATAAGTAGCATCCTAGCACATACCCAAGGACTCCTTTAAATATCTGATCCACACAGATTATGGAAATCATAAGCAGAGCATCCAGTGACTTTATTTTTATTTTTCCAAACACTTTTGCCCCTAGATCCAGATTTTTTTTTTTTTCGTTCTCTTGGTCCTTCTGCTGTTCTTTCAGGGTAGTTCCCTAAAGTAGAAATGGGCTACTGGTACCAGAAGAAAACAGAGTGCATGCTGGGTGAGCAGCAGCAACAGATAGTGGTTATACCACCCCCACCTTCCCTCCCTAATGAGAGGATGCAGGGCACTTGTCACAAAGTCACCAGCTGTTCCTGCCTGCCTCAGCAATGTTGAATGCTGTGTGCCACTCAAAGCTGTTTCTTATTCTTAGAGGTTGTTACTCTACAAGCTCCAGTCATTCTCTGTGAACATTCTAAAACTCAATCATTAAATGCCTAGATATGGAAAGTTTTCATTGTTAGCCAGCTTAGAGGTTGTGTTGTGTTGTGTTGTGTTGTGTTGTGTTGTGTTGTGTTGTGTTTTTGAGAGGCAGGGTATTTGGCTTTGCCTTGTTCTTCCACATCCTTCTGTATGTTACAAATCGTTCTTTTAACCTAGTGACTTAAGACAATAAAAATAAACATTGTGGAATTTGGGGCCAGGGAAAACCTGGCTGCCTAGTTGGACAGTATTGGATCTGCAGTCATCTGAAGGCTCATCTGGGGCTCAAGACTCTCATTCCAAGGAGAGCCAAGCTGGTGCTGGTTGTTGGCCAAAGGCTTCGGTTCCTCCCCATAAGTGTCTCCCCATGGCCAGCCTCAGTGTCCCCACATCCCACATGAAGGTTACCTTCTGTCTGAGCAAGGTTCTTTTTGATTTAACCAGAAAATTACACACTGTCCTTTCTGCCATAGTGTGTTGTTCATATTGACAGTCCTTATTTATCATGTGAATTGGGCCCTGACACAAGGACTCAAAGGCTAAATTCTCACTTTGCAAGCTTCAGGATTCCAGCCTATCTCTGGCCACTGCGGCTATTTGGAAGTGAATCAGTGGGTGAAGATCTTTCCCTCTGTTTTCCTTCTCTCTGTGAAATCTAGTCTGCCTTTCCAATAAAAAGGGGGGGCTGGAGTGGAGCTGGCACAATGGCTTGATTGGTTGTTCATCCCCCATCAAGCACCAGAACCCCATATGGGTGTCAGCTCATGTTCCAGTTACTCCACTTCCCATCTAGTTCCCTGTCTGTGACCTGGGAAAGCAATCAAGGCCAGCCCAAAGCCTTAGGATCCTACATCCACGACCTGGAAAAGGCTTTTGGCTCCTGGCTTCAGATCAGCTCAGCTCTGGCCAATGTGGCTATTTGGGGAGTGAATCAGTAAATGGAAGGTCTTTCTCTCTGTCTCTCCTTCTCTCTATAGATCTGCCTGTCCAATAGAAATAGATAAAACTTAAAAACAGAAAAGCATGAGAATTTTCCACAAAGAGGTGTGAAGATCAGGTAAATCATTAGCACCTCACTAATAATCTGAGAACTCTAATAGCTGTCTCTACATTGATGGTGATTTCTGTGGCAGGCTATGGGACCCCGTCCTAGCGGTGGTGTTGCAAAGTGGGGCCTTTGGATATACTTACACTGTGAGGTTGGTGCTCTCCCGAGTAAGATTGCTGCCTATGAGAAAGTGTGCTTGCTGAGCTCTCTCAATTCTGTCATGTGAGGATATAAGAAGCTGGTAGTGTGCAGCCAGGACGAAAGCCCTCACCAGAACTTGACCATGCTGGCATCCTGATCTTAGGCTTGTAGCCTAATGAGACACATCTCAGGGTTTTTGTTAAGCCTGCTAGTTTACAGTACTCTGTTATAACAGCCCAAATATACTGAGACAGAGAGAAGTCAAGGGAAATTTGATTCACACAGAGGAAAAGGAAGGTGGGTATCTGCTGCAGGGTATGGGTTGCCCGTTTGGTTACCTAACAGCCCATGTTGAATGCCTCAGTTCAGATTGTACTCTGCTCCCAATTCCATCTCCCTGTAAACATGTGCCCTGGGAGGCAGCAGTATTGGCTTCAGTAATTGGGTTCTTGCCACTCTCGTGGGAGACCTGGATTAATTCCTAGATCCAGGTATGAACCTAGAATGATCCTAATGCAGACATCTGGGAAGTGAACCAGTGGATGGGAGCTTTCCTTCTCTTGCTGCTTCTCAAATGAAATAGAAAAGCAAAAAAGAGAAAATAATGTGTTCATTGGGACAGAGGTTGGAGTGACATAATAACAAGCCAGCAGCCACAGAAAATTTTAAAAAAAGGTTTTTTTCTTTTATTTTGGTAATCTTTACATAGTTGATTAGGCATAAAGGGTCAAGGTTACAGGAAAGTGGGTAAGACCATTGTTTCCACATTTTGAGTATGTGTGTGTATTTGGGGTAAGGAGGGAGATAGAGGGAGAAGCCCCACCCAACCTCCCACCCATCCCAGGGTCCCCAACATGGGGCATGCTCCAAGGGCACTGCTCAAGTGGTTTCAGTAGTTCAACAGTTCTGAAATGCTGCCAATCTCCCCATTCCAAGCACAATGAAATCTCTCCAGAATCCACTAGCTGACAAAGTCCACCTTAGGGTCTCTGCCCGGATGTTCACTACCAACACATGGCTGGGGCAGATGATCCATTTGTTCTGCCCTCCATCCTCTGTTGTGGTACCAGGTGTCCTCTGTAGGCTCCAATTGACCGACATTTCCTCCATGTGCACTTGGAGGCTCAGCTTTGACACATGCACTATGCACTCCATGGTCAGACCATGGAACCTGCACTTCTCTCCATGGATGGGGTTCTGGGATCAGCAGTTCAGTTGGAGGCATCTCCAAAGAAACTTCATCTGAAGTGATCCCAGACCTGATTGTTGTGCATGAATGCCAGTACAGGGTCTGGCACAGACTGTCACCCCAATCAGCTTATGCACATGCTGATGGTTGCAATTGCTAGGTCAGTTCTGTATCCAGCCGTGTCTTCAACATGAACCAATGGGTGTTGCAGTCCAGCCTGATTCTGCCCACCTTGCACTCAGCCCTCACACAAACCAGTGAGAGCTGCAGCCTAGTTGGGCTACTCCCAATAACCCCCACCAGGCCTGCCCCCTACCCTGGTTCCCATGCTTGCCAGTATATACAGCAGACTTGTCCAGTCTGTCCCACATCCCATTTCACTCTTGTACATGTCAATGGGCATTGAAGCCTAGTTCAACCTAATCAGCCCTAGTTTCAAGCCCACACACATGCTGGTGGGTACCGTTCTGTGTAGCTACCCCTGCTCCTGTCCTGGTTTTCGTGCTCTCCAGTGGGAGTGGTAACCTAAGAGAAAGAGAGGTGCCCACTATTTTGCTCCTGGGCCAACTCCTGGATCGTGCACTCTCCAGATGGTTCTGCAGTTTAACTTGATGGAATTAGTCCCCAGTGCCAGCCTCTGCCAACTGATGCTGCAGCAAAGCCCAACCAATCCTCACCCACTGTTTTATGCTTGTACCGGTAGGAACAGTCAGCCCTGTGGGCCTCAGCTCACGTGAGGCCCACAGGTGTTGTAGCCCTGCTTGGTCTGGTCTGCCCCCATCCCAGCTCACGCTTTCCAGTGGGAGTGTCTCCATCAGAACCTCTCCCTATCCCAGCAAGGGAGCCCTTCACATTCACCCTACCAGCTTTGCCCCCTCCCCCACTGGTTCTCACTTGTGCTGGTTAGGTGCTGTAGCCCAGTCTGGCATGAACCTCCTTGCCTTGGCATTTGCCAGTGGGTGCTGTAGGTTGGCCCGGCCCACACCCAATTCCAGCTCCTGCTGGTGGGGGTTACAGCCTAGCCCAGCCCAACCAGTCCCCCGTCCCAGCCATAATGTATACTGGTAAGTGTTGCGACCGAACGTGGCCCAACCCACACTCTGTTCTGGTGCTCGGATTCACCAGCGGGTGATGTGAAATGGTTCAGCCTGGTTCACCCCCAACCTATGTCAAATGTATGCTGCTGGATAACTTTTTCTGGCCTGGTCTGGGCTGCTCCCTATCATGCTTTTTGTGCTCACCTGCATGGACTGTGTCCTGACAGAGGAGTTTCCCAAGCTCCTCCATCAGAACCTCTCCCTATGCCAGATCTTGCGCATACTGGTGGGTCCATGGGGCAGCCCTACTTAGTCTACCTCCTGTCTTCACTGGGTTTCAACCCATTCCAGTTGTTATTGTTGGATGTTTCAGCCCAGCCAAGGCTCATCCATACCCAGACACAGCTCACATATGGCTCAGTAGGGGCAGAGACATAGTCTAGTCTGTCCTACATCTACCCTGGTCCTCCAGAGCACCAGATGGTGCTGGCATCTAGCCTGGCTAGGTGTACCCAGTCCCAGTCCACACATGTGCCAAGGGACACTGCTGCCATATCCAGACCAGAATGCAGCCCCCACCTCTGGCCCCCACACTCACCAGTGGAAACCCCAACCCAGCCAGGATGTACTCTTAGCTCCCCAACCAGGCCTGTTCCCAGCTCTAGATTATGTGCTTGCCAGTGGTTGCTCTGACTCAGCTTAGCATAGCCCCTCACCTCTCTTGGCCTTTTCTCTCAATTCTGTGGCCTGCATCCCTGGCTCATGTAGACCAGTTGGTATAAGAGCCTAGCTCAGCATGACCTGTGCTCCAGCCTGATTTCTGTTCTTCCTTGTGAGCTATGGTTTGCTCAACCCTGTCCAGTCTGCCTCCTTCCATAACCAACCCACACATTAACCAGCCATTGGAGCTACTTTGCCCAGCTTGCCTGACCCCCAGGCCTGGGCCATGTGATCATCAGGGAGAGCTCTGACCCACTAGGGGAGTTTCCCAAGTTTCCCCTGTTGACCCACTCCCAGACCCAAATCTCATACATGCCAGTGGATGTTAGGTCAGTGCCCAGCATAGTGCCATTCTATTTTGGCCTTGTATGTGCTGGTGAACGTTGCAATCCAGCCCACCCTGTTTTAGGATGCACATTCAGGTGCTGCTGCCTTGACATGCCCAGACTGTTGTCACTTCCTTTACCTGTGAGTGATAGCAGGTTCATGGTCACACCTCGCTCAGCCTATCACCACCCCAACTCTTGAGCTAACCAGCGGGACTTGTATTTCCATAGGGTTAGGCCCACACGTCCCCCACAGACTCTACCCCTGGACCTGGTTCTCTTGTGTGCTGGTTAGTGTCATGACCCTGCCAAGTGCGACCTGTCCCATGTTTCAACACTCGGACAGGTACTGGGATCTAGTCCTGCCAGACAGGCCCCCAGCCATAGCTTTGGTGTGGACTGGCATGTGGCAGTCAGTGATGCTGTACATTAACTGCCCATCTCAGAACTCCCATGTGGGCTGGCCCAAATAGATCTTAGCGACTCTCCCCTAAAAGACTCCAGGTCTCAGTCCCCACACTTGCCAGCAAGTTCCATGACCCCATTGCTGGGAATCACCCCAAAATCATCCCTCACCTACACTCACACTGACCTTATCCATGGATGTCCCTAGGCATCAATTACATACTCTAAAAACCCTAGAGCTTACCATCGGGCATCCAGCAGTCAGAGCCTGGCACCAAATAGGTGCACGGGCCACCCAAAGCCTAGGATTCGCTCACTGTGTGGCAGCAGTGACCATGGCCTGAGTCTAAGGTATTGAGTCCGTCCTGGCTTGGGCACCCCCTGCAGCTGTGATGCTGCAGACGGCTCCTTTAGTCCCAACCCCGTGGCTGAATACTGCCCCCAACTCTTCTTGCCGCAAGTCGGTGGCGGCAGGGAAAAGCCAGGGAGCCACAGAAATTTGAAACAAGGAATGGACTCTCTTGGAGACTCACCCTCCACTCCATGCCTGTCAGACCTGTCAGTGCCTCATTTTTAGCTCAAATTGCTTTCACATTTACAGTCTATGGAACTGTAAAAGAACAACTGCATAAAGTTTTTGGTTTTTTCTCTCTTATGTGGTAACTACACACTACTGATTTTGCTTTTGAGACAAACTGATCAGGAGGGAGGCCATATTTTCCTGGATTAGAATCCCAGTGTCACCACATGCTAGTACTGTGATCCTGGGCATATTGTAGAGGTTCGTTTGCTTTAAAATTTCCATCTGCTGTGCACTGAATGTTTATTTCCCCTTCAAAATGCACGTTGAAACTTAATCCCCAGTACAGTGATGTTAGCAAGGGACTGGGCCATGAAGACTCCACCCTCATGAGTGAAATAAAGGCCCTGATTAAGCAAAATGGATTCATACAGCATTTGCGCTCTTTCCTGACCTCCCAACATTTTCTCATGTAAGGAAGTCACGTTGTTAGTCCTCTTCAGAGAGCAGAACAGTATAGTGCCATCCTGAAAGACTTTGCATCCTCCAGCACCATGATAACTTCTGTTGTTTATAAGTTCTCCAGCATTATGCATTGTGTTATTGTCACACAAAGAGACTAAGAGCACATCGGTTGTAGTTGTACATTTTTCACAATGTTGTACATTTTCCCCTACATTGTTGTACAACAATCTATACAACACTTTTTATCTTGCCAAACTGGAACTGTGTACCCACTAGGCAACTTCTCATCTGCTTCTACCTCCACCGTTCTACCTTGTAACTCTGACTTAACGACTTTCCTGTTATCTTGATGTGCAAACTTTTTAAAAAAGATTTTCCATCCATTTATTCACTCCCCAGGTGGCCACAATGGCCGGAGCAATCTGAAGCCAGGAGCTTCTGCCGGGTCTCCCACATGGGTGCAGGATCCCAACGCTTTGGGTCATCCTTGACTGCTTTCCCAGTCTACAAGCAGGGAGCTGAATGGGAGGTAGGACAGTCAGGATTAGAACTTGCGTTTATATGGGATCTTGCACATGCATTGTGAAGACTTTAGGTACTAGGCTACCACGCTGGGCCCTTGATGTGCAAATTTTTTGCTAATTTGTTACAGCAACCAAAGGGAAATGAATATGGTTTCTTTCCACCTCTTTGTCCTTGTTGTTACAATACTAAATTTATTTAGTGGACATATGCAAGTATTAAAAAGATTTATTTATTTATTTTTACTTGAGAGGCAGACTTATAGAGAGAAGGAGAGACAGAGAGAGATCTTCCATCCACTGGTCCACAGTGGCCAGAGGTGAGCTGATCTGATCTGAAATTAGGAGCTTCCTCCAGGTCTCTATGTGGGTACAGGGGCTCAAGGACTTGGGCCATCCTCTGCTTTTCCAAGCAATTAATGGGGAACTAGATCAGAAGTGGAACAGCCAGGACACAAATTGGTGTCCCTACAGAATGCCCACATAGGTGCCCATATAGGATGCCAGTGGTACAACGTGTAGCCTGTTGTGCCACCATGCCAGCTCACATAAGCGATTTTATATACATAAATACATGTAGGACTTTTTATGTTGCTTTATAAAAATGAAGCTATATTTTAAATATTTTTCTTGGTTTGCTCTGTTCAATCAGCATATTTACTGAATCCATGTTAAGAATAATGACTTCATTCTTTTGTTCCAAACAAACATTTTTGAAGCACTTTTATAGGCACTCATTACACATTAATGTGTAGAGGTGTGCAGAGAGCTTTTCCTACAGCCTGGCAATGGTGTTCTCTCAACTACCCAGACCCTCACCATTAGGTTTGGGGTTGTACTTCTCCCTCCTGCTGTCACCTATTCATCCCTTCCACCATTCATTAGTACCTCTTCCAAAGGGGTCAAGGAAAGGGAAAAGAAAAAGTGAAAAACTACTCAAAAATAGACAGCAAGATCAATGGAACAGAAGGGCCAGGAATCGATTCTTAACACAGTTTTTTTTTTTAATTTGTGTTGGGCTGCTAGTAGGAACTTGAGTAGCTAACACTAAACAAGTCATCTGTCGATCAGAGAGGGGAAGGTCCTTACAGTCTCTTGATTTTTAAATTTGGCTGTCCCATTTTTAGATAACCCCAGTGAAGAAGAATCCATTTGGAAGTGTTGGAAGAATTTGTTCAAAGAACAAACATGTATTAAGCATCAGGCTGTGAACAAGTGAAGAACTTGGGTTTTTGTTTCTTTCCCTTCAAGGCAGGACTGCAGTTCTGTAGCTGTTAGATTATGGGAGAGAATAGTGAGAGAAATGAAGAACAAATGTATATGCTTGCTATGTATTTCCTACAGTGACTGTAGTAGCACTCTGTAAACCCTCAGCATTTCCCAGTTCTGGAAGGTAGAAATCCGAAGTCAAGGCAGGACCATGTTTCCTCTGAATCCCCCAGGGAAATACTTCCTGGTCTATTCCTGGCTACGAGGCTTGCCGGCCATTGTTGGTGTCCATGCATGAAGCTGCATCCTTCCAGTTCTGCCTTCCTTTACAGTCCCTGGCATTCTCCCCATGAATCTTTGTCTCTCAATGCCCATCTTATAAAGACACCAGTAACATTGGATTTGGGGGCCCCCTGGACTCCACTATGACTGCTAACTGCACCTGCAATAACCCTATTTATAAATAAGGTCACATTCTCAGGTCTAGGAGGGAGGACTTTCTGCCTTTTGAGAGATGGGCAAGGCAACATTCAACCCATAATGTGTTCTAATTGTCAAGTGGCTCAGTAACATTTGGATTCTGGATTTAATTAACCTAGGAATGTGTTTAGTATTTGTTTTAAGGTGGTATAATGGTTAGTGTTGGTTGGCTTAAATTCTGTTTACCTTTAACTAACTGATGTGATCTGGGCAAGTTAATTAATTACATGTGTTTCAGTTTACTTGTCTATAAAATGTAGTTAATTAGAGTACTTAAGGGACAAATATAAGCATGAGATGAGCAAGGAAAATCCTTAGAACAATGCTTGCCACATAGGCAATCGATATGTATATTTTACAAAAAACATTAGTAACCGTAAGTTGATTTTTTTTTCTTCTAATGAATTCCCATTAGAAAGGAGTAGTGGTGGTGATCATTTCCTAAAGCCTGACTGGGAGGTGGCCTAAGCCTCATGATGAGGGACCTGCATCTCATGCCAGCATGCTGGAGTTCCATGCCTTGCTCCAGCTCTTGCCTCCAGCTTCATCCCAGAGTAGATCTTAGGAGGCAGCATGAGCAGTTGGATCCCTGACACACACGTGAGAGACCTGGATTAACTTCCCAACACCTGCCCTAACTCCGGACATTTTGGGCATTTAGGTAGTGAACTAGCAGATGGGAGCTGCTGCCTGGTTCTCTCTCTCAATCTTTCTCTTTCTCTCGCTGCCTCTGAAACATGTTAAAAAATAATATAGATATAATAAAGCCTGGGGGACTAAGGGTGCTCCAGGTGCATTTCCTTCTCAGAGCCTCCTGCAAGGAGGAGCTGGGCCTGGCACAGGAAGCCACTGCCCAGTGTTCTCCCTGCATGAGCTGCCAAATGGCCTGCACCCACTTTGAACAGACCATAAAGCCCTCAGAGAAATACTTCTACATTCTTTTGGGTGACTGGACTCTGAAGAATTGATTGAGATCTTTTTGCACAGCTTACCTTACTATTATTTTCTTTGTTTACTTTGGAGTACAACTTAAAATGCCCTGTGGGCTCCGTCACATAGTTGTAGTACATCACTGTGCTTATCTTGGACTGCATTATTTCCTTAGATTTATTTTTTTATTTATTTAAAAGGCAGAGATAAGGAAAGACAAGAAGAAAGAGAGAGAAAGAGCTTCCATACACTGGATCACTTCCCAAATAATCGTAATGGTTGGAGCTGAGCCAATCCAAAGCCAGGAGCCAGGAGCTTCTTCTGAGTCTTCCTCACACAAGTGCAGGGGCCCAAGGCCTTGAATCATCTTCTGCTGCTTTCCCAGGTGATAAACAGGAAGCTGGATCAGAAGTGAAGCAGCCAGGATACAAGCTAGCACTTCCAAGTGGGATGCACCACAGGGGGGAGTTTAGTCTGCTAAGCCATGGCACTGGCCCCAGACAATGTTTTGTGTTTCACTTTTTTTAAACACATTTTCTTAGGCCTTTCCTAATTTTTTTTAACTTATTTATTCTCATTGGAAATTCAGATATACAGAGAGGAAGAAAGAGAGGAAAATTCTCCATCCGCCAATTTACTCCCCAAGCAGGTGCCACAGCTGAAGCAGAGCTGATCCAGAGCCAGGAACTAGGAGCCTCCTCTGGGTCTCCCACACAGGTACAGGGTCCCAAGGCTTTGAGCCATCCTCAACTGCTTTCTCAGGTCAGAAGCAAGGAGCTAGATAGGAAGCAGGGCCACTGGTATAAGAACCGGTGCCCATATGGGACTCCGGAGCATGTAAAGCTAGGACTTCTGCCACTAGGCTATTGCACTGGACCCCAGGACCATCTTAAAAGCGTCATAAAAGAGTCATCTTAAAAGAGTCATAATGCCTAGAATGATCTCCCTCCAGTTATAGAAGAGCTGAAATGTAGATCTGATTCTTTTTATCCTTGAGGAAGTTAGAAGATTCTCATATAACTGAAAAGATTTAGGGAACCCTCCATTTGGTAGTTCTGCAGGACACTAAACCCGATGTGCCACACTTATTTCCTGTGATCCCCATGTTGAAGACTTCAGGTAGGTGGCCTGCAAGGTGGAGTGCTAGCGATACTCAAAAAGGACAGGAAAAGCAGCAGGTGTTTGATTCAGCAGTTAAGACACTCTTTGGGCCGCCCATGTCCTATATTGTTAGTACTTGGGTTCAAGGCCTGGCTCCATTCGTAATTTCAGCTTCCTGCCACTGGACATCCTGGGAGACAGCAAGTTCAAGTGCTTAAGTCCTTGCCATCATGCACAAGACTGACTGGTGAGTGAATCAGCAAATAGGAGATATCCACAACTCCCTCCTCGCAGCATATCTCTGTCTTTCCAAGGAACACAGTTAATTAGTTTTTTTAAGAGTAGAAGAGGGTATGGATACAGAGGGAGTTTGGCTCTGGTTGTTCAATCCAGACCAACTGGATTATCTTGCTTCACTTAAATATCAAAGAAATTTTTTTAGCTGAAGGCCTTGGAGGGTCACCTAATCAACAGTTGAATCCAAGTATAGAAGGGAATTTGTTACAGATATTAAGAGTGCAATTTGTGACTGAGACAGCTGCTGTCTCAGTTCCCGTGGATACATAATTCTTAGCCTACAAAGTTTCTCCAAGTGCAGTACCAGGGAGAGCTTATTTGGGCATCACCTGAACTTCATGGAAATGCAAACTTGTGTGCCTTCCCCTAGATGCACTGAATCAGAAATTATAGGTTTTGGCCATGTAGCCCATGATTACAGATCCCTCCAGGCAGTTCTGCAAACAATTTTTGAAAAAGATTTATTTATTTTTAAGACAGGTTTACAGAGACAAGAGTCAGAAACATCTTCCATTCACTAGTTCACTCTACAAATGTCTGCTATGGCTATAGCTGTGCTGATCCAAAGCCAGGAGCCAGGAGCTTCTTCCCGGTCCCTTATATGTCTATAAGGTCCCAAGGCTTTAGGCCATCCTCCACTGCTTCCCTAGGCCACATGCAGGGAGCTGAATAGGAAGTGGAGCAGCCAGGATACAAATCGGTGCCCATATGGGAAACTGGCATTCATATGGAATACTGGCACCTGCAGCCAGAGAGTTAGCCAATTGAGTCATCACACTGGCTCCTGAAAAGCATTATGAACAGCATCAACTTGACTCACCTGGGGTTTAGTTGTGCTTTTCCAAGAGTAAGTACAAGGGATGAAAATGTTTACAACTGTGCCAGGGGAATGGGTACCTGCCATTCTTTGGTGTCATGTTAGGATGAAGAAAACACAATCAAAGATCTATCCTAGCCCCCGTTCTATAGACAGGGAGGCTGAGACCTACCCAAGTCACACAGACACTTACTAGGTCCCGCTGTTCAGAGATGACTGGCTCAGAGTCCTGTGAAATTGCTCATCATAGAGTCAGGTTGAAGATAGTGAGAGCTCACCTGCTAGGATTAAGATCCAAAGCCCTACTCCAAAAGACATGGCCCAATATGGAGGTCTTTTTTCTACTGCAGCCCACATGTGGAATTTGCCCGCCAACAAAACCTTGTATAGATTTTTTTTTAAAGACAAATCAATCTTTTTATAAAGGAAAACCAGGGACAGCTGTTTGGTGCTGTGGTTAAGATATCACTTAGGAACCCAATGTGATAATCTGGTAGCTAAAGTCCTCACCTTGTGTTTGCCAGTATTCCATATGGGCACGGGTTGCTGTCCTGGCTACTTCACTTCCCTTCCAGCTCCCTGCTTGTGGTGTGGGAAAGCAGTCGCGCAGGGCCCAAGACCTTGGGACCCTGTACCCAGGTGGGAGACCTGGAAGAAGCTTCTGGCTCCTGGCTTTGGATTTGCTCAGCTCCAGCCATTGTGTTCACTTGGGGAGTGAATCAGCACATGGAAGTTTTCCCAATTTGGAGAAAGAGTTGGGAAGCAAAATACAGGAGGGCACAGAACTCCCAATAGGATTTACCAAAAGCAATCTTTGCCACAACACATGATAATCAGCTTTTCATTTAAACACAAGGGAAAATCCTTAATATGCACATGAAAAAAATCAACTAATATGTAGAGGAACCCCAATCAGACTCAGGTGACCTCTCACAGAAAATTCTACAGGTCATAAGAGAATAAAATGACATATTCCAGAATCTGAAAGGAAAAAACTGTTGGCTCAGAATAACTTACCCAGCAAAACTTTCCTTTGTCTTTGAAAATGAAAGAAAATTCATCCACAGTAAAGAAAAGCTCAAAGAATTTGCCTCTTAGAGATCTGTGCTACAAATGATGTCTTTAAAAGATGTTCAGAGAAAAAGAATAGCACCTGCCAAAACCAAAAGCAAATGTGAAGCACATTCCAATAAAATGACAAAAGAAGTCTAAATCAGGGTCCGGCATAGTGGCTTAGCAGCTAAAGTCCTCGCCTTGAACATACCAGGATCTGATATGGACACTGGTTCTGATCGCGGCAGCCTGACTTCCCATCCAGCTCCGTGCTTGTGGCCTATGAAGGTGATTGAGGACGGCCCAAAGCCTTGGGATTCTGCACCTGCGTGGGAGACCTGGAGGAAGTTCCTGGCTCCTGGCTTTGGATTGTGCAGCACCGGCCATTACAGTCACTTGGAGAGTGAAACATTGGATGGAAGATCTTCCTCTCTGTCTCTCCTCCTGTCTATATCTGACTTTGCAATAAAAATAAATAAATATTATTTTTTTTAAAAAAAAGACTAAATCAATGAATGAACAACCCATTGCTAAAATGACAGGACCAAATTACTACCTGTCAATATTAACCCTGAATGGATTAAACTCATCAAGTATTATAGATTAGCAGACTGGATCAAAAACAAAACCAGGGCATGGTACAGTATCCTAGTGGCTAAAGTCATCAGCTTGCAACCCCCAGGATCCCATATAGGTGCCAGTTCCTGTCTTAGCTACTCCACTTCTCTTCTAGCTCCCTGCTTGTGGCCTGGGAAAGCAATTGAGGACAACCCAAAGCCTTGGGACCCTGCACCCATGTGGGAGACCTAGAAGAAGCTCCTGGCTCCTGATTTCAAAATACCTCAGCTCTGGCCATTGAGGCTACTTGGGAAGTGAACCAGCAGAAGGAAGATCTTTCCTCTGTCTCACCTTCTCTCTATAAATCTGAGTTTCCAATAAAAAGTAAGTAAATCTTTAAAAAAAATGTGTGTTGTATATAGGAGACATTTCTCAACAGCAGAGATATACCGAAACTGAAAGTAAAAGAATAGAAAACGATATTCCAGGCCAATGAAAAGGCAAAATGAACTGATATAGTTATTCTTATATCAGATAATGTAGACTTTGACATGGAAATTTTAAGAGAGATGAAGAAGGGTGCCACATAATGATCAAAGGATTTATTCAGCAAGAAGAGATCACCTTACTGGTTTCTTAGGATGTTTGCTCTTTCATCTCAAATTTTACTTGTTTTTTCTCTCTTGCTTTTCCTTGCTAGCCTGACCAAAAGTTTGTTTTGTTCATCTTAAAAACAAATGGACTTTTCTTGTTACAATTTGTAACTTTTCAGTTTCAATTCCATTTATTTCTGCCATGATTCTTTTTTATCATTTCTTGCTTTCTATTCATTTTTTTTTCCTTTTTAACAAGTCCTTAAGATGTATTATTAGATCATTTATTTGAGATGTTTCTATTTTTGCAAGTACTTGATGTTATAAATGTCCCTCTGAATGTTGTTTTTGCTACATCTCATGGGTTTTGATATTTTTGTTTTTATTCTAATTTCTTCAGAAAATTATTTGTTATTAATTTATTCAGTGACACATAGGTCATATAATAGCATCATTTTCTTCAAGAAGGTTTTTTGTTTTTCATTTCTTCAGCAGCACATTGGTCATTCAGTAGCATGTCATTTAATTTCACGTTGTTGTAAATTTTCTAGTTTTCTTCCTTCTATTGATTTTGTTTTATGGCTTTTCATTTAAGGGGATGTACAGTAGCTGTATAATAGAGACTATCATATGCAGATGTGAAGATACAATGTAGTGTGCATCTCTATTTCCAAATCGAAGATGGACTCCCAGTGAAATTGTTGAATATATCTTGACAATAGGATGCTAGACTGCCTGCCATTGTCCACTCCTAGAATGTTAGGATGCACTTAAATAAAAGAATAATGGACCTATGACTGTTTATGAATGATTTTACTATTGTAATAATATATGGAAAATCAGTGGGGAGAGGGGATTAAAAAAAAGGGGGAGGGGAAATCCCAGCATCTATGGGACTGTATCATAAAATAATTTTTTAAACTAATCAGAGAAAAACGCAATTCCTTTTTTGGTGAGGACAATTTTACAAAGTAACATCTGCTATGACTATAATTTCATAGATGAGATGACTTTTTTTTTAACACTAAAAATACATTAAATATAACCTTAGTATAAAGGACAGATTTTTTTTTATATTGAATCACTTTTTTTCCAAGAGCTTTTTGCTATGTGTTTTCCTCTTGTTTCCCCACAGAGTAGTAAACCTTTATGAACAATCAGAGGAGGCTCAAATGTCCTGCTTTAGACTCCTGATTTACAAGGACCCTGTACATCTTGTCCTGCCAACTAGCATCACCATGTGAGCATTTGATAAATGTTCTTTGATGATAAAAATGATGAGGACAGAATGGATTTATAATGTTTCTTATAGTTAGGGAACTACATGCTAGAGATGGAGAGGACTTAAATTGCTTTTCCAAGGTCACACAACCAGTTATAAAAAGGAGCTGGTACTTGAATAGAAATCTTCCCTCTCCTGGTTCAGAATCCTTCGCCCTTAGCAGCACGGATGCTGAATAAAGAAGTGTTGCAGAATGATTCTTATTTGCTTAAAGCTTGGGCGGGGGGCGGGGGGGTGCTACTCTGAGGCAAGAAAGATAAAATGAATTCCAATATCAGGCACTTATTGACAGGTGTAAAGAGCGAGTTACTAGAAGTGCAACCGGTGTCACATGTAAAAAAGGCAGCGAAAAAGGGCATCAGGGATTTTTCTCTATGACAAAACACAACAGCTGGAGGGGCCCGGTTGCACTGCCACAGATGCTAACTGATTTCTGGAGTTCACTACTGGCATGGCTTAGGCCGGTTTTTCATTTTCAATTGTTGTTTTTATTTGAGACACAGAATGGCAGAGCAAAAGGAGGCAAGAAGAGAGAGTGCCCATCTAGTGACTCCCTTCCCAGATGTTCTGAGCAGCTGGAAAAGCTGCAAACTCAATCTGGGTCTCCATTTGGCTATCAGGAACCCACATAACTTAGCTATCATTACGACCTCCCTAAGTCTGCATTAGCAGGAAGCTGGCTGGCATCAGAGCCGGTACTGAACCTAGTCACATACCCATCTCATTAGAAGTGTGTTAAACAAGAAGAAATGCTAGTGTATCCATTATGAAACTGTAATGAAGACAGCTTCCCTTCCTTTCACATTTTACTTAACAAAGGCCAACTGCCAATAATTGTGAATTACCTGTGACTAACCCTATGAAGAATAGCAGTTGCACAGGAATTCCAGGAGTCTCCTAAAAGGAGATGACCTGAAATGGTAGGCATCACCCAGAGCTGGGGAGAAAGTATGCAACCGTCAAACTACAAACAGCTGAGCTGCCCAAAACCCTCCACATGGTTGACACCATGGATCATCCCACACAGCTTGAAAACCTGTTTGATTATCAATTGACTGAACTCATTCTTTTTTCTAACTACAACCTGCAGCTACCCCCCTTCCTTTTAAAAGTCTTTTTTTTCTGGTTTATTGGGTAGAAAGAGTACATTCTGGATCCAGATAGCACTCTTTTCCCAAGGCTTCCTCAAATAAATCCTTTTCTTTTATCAACTGTCATTTCCAGTGAGCCAACTGTCCCGTGACAAGCAGCAAGGGTCTGATTCATTTTGCCAAGTAACCGTTTTACTCAGGTGTCACTGGAGATACTTATAGTGGAGATTCCTGGACCGCAGTTCAGTAGCCTTAAAACATGAAACTTTGGTGTGCACACCCATGGAGTACCTTTATAGATTATATTCTATTCAAGTGTATTCAAGTATAAGGGAGCAAACTATAGCGTCTTAGATGAGGATATGCAAGGAAAGGATAAGGAAGTAAATTTACCATGACAAATGATTTGAAATAACCCCAAGTGAGAACCATAAGACTTCGTATGACCAAAATCTGCTCAGGAAAGTGAGCCAGTGGAGGTAAATAACCAGGGCTGGTTTACATTATTGTTGCGTGAAAAGCTCTACTACAGTGTAAGTGATGTTTTTGGAACTGATGATCTTGTAGGAATCTAATGCTTTAAATTTTGAGGCATCTGGCTTCAGTGCTTTCAAGTTTCTGGAAATGAAACGTGGGGGCAGGTAGTAACAGAATATATCAGAGATATGACTTTTGTGTATGAAAAGATGATTCAGAAAGATTGTATGTTGTAACATAGATGTATTTGAAGAAAGTTCTCTTTTGGGCAGGCTGCTGAACCGATTCAAAGCCAGGAGTCAGGACTGTTTCCCTGGTACCCCAGCTGTATACACCTGCTGGGTCAAGTTTCTCTTTCAGACTCCTGGACATTTTCAGTTTCAAATGCGACTTCCTTTCTCCCTGTTTGTGACAGAAGATTCTATTTTCTATTAGCAGTTCCTGGCTTCCTTCTTAACACTTCCTGGCATTCTCAATGAATTAACCTTGCCCTAATTTAATTAGCCAGCAAGTTCTTACTTGTAAATCATCCTAGGTTTGTTTCTAGATGGTTCAGATAGAAGGATGTGGCAACACAAAGGAAAGAAAGAACCTCAGAATTCAAAGTATCTTTGAACTTTAAGACTGGTGTGTGCTGGTTCAGCTTTGTTTTTGCATAAGGAAAGTGTGTGTGTGTGTGTGTGTGTGTGTGTTTAAAGTGGTGCTCAGCCCTGTGGATGCATGAATGGCGGAGTTATTGTTTTAATTTCAGGGATTGAAATTCTTGCCTTTCTCACATACTTGTGTGGGTGTGGTCTGGGAGAGCTCTTGTTAAAATGGAAAAACAGCAGTGGGAGTTAGAGACAGAAGAGGATATGAGGCAGGGGTCCACCTACTCCAGGACTGTCACATATAAATGCATAGCTCTGGGCAGCATGTTAGCCTCTTCCTCCTTCCCAGACACAAGGACACACACCTGGGTCCCCACATCCCAAGTCAGCATTATTCATCTAAGAATAGCACATAGGTTCACTGATTGTGTCAGAAGGATATTCAAAGTCATAACAGTAATTCAACATTTGAACATCTGGAAAATGTTGAAAAACATTTTCAACATGTACTGTGACTCACCTGGAAGAGGGTATGAAGCAGGCATCCCCAGCCGTCACTGATGGGCATAAGCCTTGGGACATAGTGAAACAATAAAACAGAAGTGTGTTGGGTTGCCAGGGCTGCCATAGCAAAGTGCCACAGAGAGTGGCTTAAACCACAGAAATTTATTTTCTTATGACTGGAGGCTAGAAGCCCAGAATCAAGGTGGAACCAGAGTTGTTTTCTTTCTGAGACCTCTCTCTGACTTGTAGAGGACCATTTTCTCCATATGTCTACATGGAGTCTTCTCTGCACGCATCTATGTCTGCCTGGCTCCTTTTTGAGGACATCAGTCATACTGAGCAAGAGCCCACAGAATGATTGCATTTCCACTTAATGCAATCACCCTGTGATGCATTCAAGTTTAGGATTTCAACAAATGTGAGAGCAGTTTAGAAAGTTCATAAAAGGATGAAAGTAAGAGATAAGCTTATTGTGGTACAAAGAACTTTGAAATGTATGCATAGAGTTTGGGGGGGGGGTTCCAACATTTATTTATTTTCTTTATTGGAAAGGCAGATCAGATGTATGGAGAGGAGAGGGAAAGCTCTTCTATCAACTGGTTCACTCCCCAACTAGTTGTAACAACTGGAGCTGAACCAATCTAAAACCAGGAGCCAGGAGCTTCTTTCTAGCCTCCCATGCATGTGCAGTGTTCCAAGGCTTTGGGCCATCCTCCACTGCTTTCCCAGGCCACAAGTAGGGAGCTGGAAGGGAAGTGGGGCAGCCAGAGCACAAATTGGTACCCGTATGGAATCCTGGAGCTTGCAAAGTACAGATTTAGCCATTGAGCCAAGGCACTGAGCCCATGGAATTTTAATATGTGTTTTCCTTGAGCTTTTTGAAGACTTCCTGTAGATTTACAAAGAAACATTTCACTGAATTATTCTACTTTTGGGAAATTACACTAAGGAAATAGAATTCCTCCAATAATAGTGTTTATAGTACTTCCCATATAATCCTCTTTTCTTACCCCTTATATATTTTGAACATTTCTTTATGCATCTTAATACCTACAGCATCAATCTTAACCACTAGCTCATATTTTGTCATTAGACAAAGACTTTACTAGTTCTATTCTTAATTTTTTGAATAATAAAAATATATGAGTCAAATAAAAAACATGGAAGGTAAAAAGTCTTTTTAAAAGTTTTAAATTTATATTTATTTGCAAAGAGGAGAGACGGGCAAAGAGACAGAGACAGAGGACAAGAGGGTGATCTTCCAGTTTCTGGTTCACTTCTCAGATATCCTCAGTTACTAGGGTTGGGTCACACCACAACCAGGAAACTGGAACTCCATTCAGGTTTCCCACAAAGATGGTGGAGACCAAAGTCTTGAGTTACCACCTGCTGCCTCCCAGAGAATGCCTTAGCATGAAATTGGATCAGAAGCGGAGTAGCCAGGATGCAAAACAGGCCCTCAAGTGTGTCAAGTGTCAGGGTCAGCTGCTGCACCACAATGCCCAGCATGCAAACACTGAGAATATAGCCTACATCCCATCCCTGTCCCTCATAAGCCACCCCTTGTATTAGTTTCTTGTATATCCTTCTGATATCTTCTTATGCAAATAAGAGGACACATTCTTCTTTACTCTGCTTTCTCATACAAAAGGGAGCATGCTGTTCATACCACTTCATACCTTGCTTTTTCAAAATGTAACCTATTTCTGGAATTTCTGTTATTTACACAGTTCCTCATTCTCTCCTACAGTCACAAAATGTACAACTGTGGCTAAACCATAGTCGATTTCCCTGGTCTTCTACCTTCTACACAAAGTTGTTTCTAATCTTTTTCTGTTACAAATAAAGGCGCAGAGAATACACTCTGACACAGGTCATTTCCTACATGTACCGGCCTATCAATAAGATAAATTGTCAGGAGAGGGATTGCTGTGTCATCATGCATCTGTTGTTGTGATGGGCATAGCCATGTTGTCCTGAAAGACGACTTGCATCATCTTGGCAGTCCCATGTGCAGCAAACTGAGACTCTCTCTTTATAGCTTCTCTGCCAAAGAATGAGTTGTGGGGCCCGGTGCAGTGGTGCAGTGGTTAAGGTGTCCTTGCCTTGCACGCCCGGGGTCCCATATGGGCACCGGTTCTAATCCCAGCAGCCCCGCTTCCCATCCAGCTCCCTGCCTGTAGCCCGGGAAAGCAGTCAAGGACGGCCCAAAGCTTTGGGAACCTGCACCTGCGTGGGAGACCTGGAAGAGGCTCCTGGCTTCGGATCGGCATAGCGTCAGCCGTTGCACTCACTTGGGGAGTGAATCATTGGACGGAAGATCTTCCTCTCTGTCTCTCCTCTCTGTATATCCGCCTTTCAATAAAAATAAATCTTTAAAAAAAAAAAAGAATGAGTTGTGAACTGTTAAATCTTCATCAATATGAATAGTCTCATTTAAGATTTTAATTTATTTGAAAACCAGAGAGAGGTATAGGAGTGGAAGACAGGAAGACACAGGAAGATCTTCTATCTAGTGATTCATTCCCCAAATGCTCGTCACACCCAGGACTGGGTCAGGCAGCAGCCAGGAGTCAGGACAGGAGTGCCAGAGACCCAAGTGCTTGCACCATAATGAGCTGCCTCCCAGGATGCGCACAGCAGGGTTCCAGTGTGGTTCCAGGACTGGGACTCCAAGCCAGGCACTCTGGTGCGACATACATTGCACCAGATCAGGTTGTGAGCATGCAGACTGCTTCTCCTTGTGCTGCTCGTAGTCACACTCAGATTGATAGCCTTGTAGCTGCAGCTTAACTTGTATTTTCATGATTTCCTGAACATAGATTTCTCCAAGCTGAGTGTGTACCAGGAATGCATGTGTTTTTTGTGTTTTTTTTTTTTTTTTGGCTTTTGATCTATGCTGTCTAAGAAGTCTCAGGGGCTTTGAAACCACAGAGAGGAGCCCTCCCCACCTCCTGTGTGTGACAAATGGTGTGAGTGTACATCACTAATAAACAAACCGCAGAAAATCAGTTTCCTTGAGCATTTATACATTAATTCTAAACTTAATTAATTAAAATCCCTTCACTGATTGAATATTTAATTACAAATTTAATATGCAGGATTATTTAGAGTACTTCAAATGTTTTAAACAGCAGTGATAATAAAATGTACTTAAAATATCTACACCATAAGTTGGATTCACCATACTTGTTCATCTAACTTCTAAGGTTGTAATAACCCTAATTTTTTATGCTTTCCTGGGAGTACAGTGACTTTAGCAGAGCCCAAAGCAAAGGGTGTTTTCCAGTTGTCAATTTAGTTGACTTGTACTTGCATCTTTTGTTTGTTTGGCTTTGTTCTTTGTTTGAGAGAAAGAGGATGCGTGATGAGTTCACTGTCCAAAGGTTCACAGATGCTCCTGGCTGATGCCAAAGGTAGGAGCCAAGAACTCAGTCTGATTTTCCCACCTGGGCAGCAGAGACTTAACTACTTGAACCGTCGTTGCTGCCTCCCAGGCACATTAGCTAGAAGGAAGAGTGGGGAGCCAGAGCTGGGACTCAGACCTATACACTCCCATGTATTTAAGGATTCCCATAGGAATCTTAACTACTAAGACAAACACCCAAACTGTACTTTGTGTCTTTAGAGGTAATTGAATGCTAAACCATTGGTTACCAAACTAGGCCTTTCCCCTGCTTTTTAACAGGTTTATTTTTTAGAGCAGTTTTGTTTCTATAGCAAAACTAAGTGCAAAGTACTGAGATTGCCCATATTCCTGGCCACCAGTAACAATATCCCTCATAAGAGTGTTGCATTTGTTCTAAGTGGGAGCCCACAGTGATTACTCAAGTTGATCACCCAAAATCGATAGTTCACATTGGGATTCATTCTTGGTGTTGTACATTACATAGGTTTGAACAAATTTATGACATACTGATACAAAATGATACTGCCAGGGGTTGAGCATTTGGCATAGCAGTTAAGAAACTGCTTGCAATATCTGTATCCCATATCCGAGGACCC
Organism: Ochotona curzoniae; assembly: GCF_017591425.1. NCBI lineage: Eukaryota > Metazoa > Chordata > Mammalia > Lagomorpha > Ochotonidae > Ochotona > Ochotona curzoniae. Next base: position 32,598,874 of record NW_024465369.1, on the reverse strand, counting down.
AGCTTCAGACCCTGGCTCCTCTTCTAGTCCAGCTCCCTAAATCACAGCCTGGAAAGCAGCTAGTGGTGGCTCAAGTTCTTCGGTCTTTGATACACAGGTAAAAGACTCAAGGCTCCAGTTCCAAGCTCCAGACTCCAAGCTGACCCAGCCCTAGCTGTTGCAGGCATTTGGGAAGTCAACCAGTGGTTGGAAGATCTCTCTCAGCATGCTTGCTTACCTGTCTCTCTTTTTCTCCGTCATTCAAATAAATGAAAGTAAATTTGAAAAAAAAAAAAAAAGGTTTTGAAGTTTGAAAAACATAATGCCATACACAATAGTTTCAATTATCCAAAACTCCTGTTTGCCTGTTCATCCCTTCCCACCCACTGCCCAGACTGCTCTTTTCACTGTCTTAACAGTGCTATCTTTTCCAGATTGTCATATAGTATATAGCCTTTGCAGTTTGGCCTCTTTCATTTAGTGACATGTATTTAAGCTTTCTCCGTGTCTTTTTGGGTTTTATTGGCTCATTTCTTTTTAGTACTGAATATCGCATTATAAGGTTTCACTATTTATTTATCAATTCACCTCCGAAAGGAAATCTCATTTCCTTCTCAACTTGACAATTATGCAAAAGTTGCCAAAAACAACCATGTGCACGTTTTTGTGTGGACCTAAATTTTCAATCAATTTGGAAAAATACTGAGGAATGTAACTGCTGGGTCGTATGGACGTACAGGTATGTTTAATTTTGTAAATGACAGTCAGTCTCTCAGAGTGGCTATCCTACATTGCCTTTTCACCATCAGTGAATCAGTTTCTGTTGCTCCATATCCTCACCAACAGCTGCTGTTGTCAGGGTTTGGGATTCTGGCTATTCTAAAAGGTAAGCCCCAGTGCCTCCCTGGGGCTTTAATTTGCAATCCCCCAGCCGAGCATCTTTTGTATGTTGGTTGGTCCTCAGTTGGTAGGTTTGGCTCCTTTTACTAACTGGGTTCTCCTGATGAGGGAATTTTTCCTGGTCCTCCTTTTACATAGATTTTGGTGTCTTGCAAAATGATCTTCCTGAAATGATGTATGCTTTCTGGTTTGCTTGTTCAGCATTACATAAACAAAGACATGTCCCCATTAAATATTAACCTAGTCTTTCCAGCCTCTCTAGACCCTACGAGTAGCAGGCCCTTCACAGGTTTCATTGCTCCTCAGAGACAGGGAGCTTGCCGCCCCCTCCCCCAGCCTCCCTCTCTAGAGCATTAGGCTAATCCATTATCTTCCAACCCTCTCCTCATTCTTTTTAGCCTTGTAGAATTCCTTTTTTTTTTTTAAATTGTAGTTTGGCTATTTCACTGCTCCATGGCTTTCCCCCTCTATCCAATTGAAAAAAAAATGTACTTTATAATTTATCACATGAGATTCTATTGTGAGCTGCTTCATTATTTTATATAACTCCAAGAAAGTAAAATCACAAAAATTAAAATTAAACTATGACATAACGCCTTAGTAACAGTCTTATGAATCAGTTAAACAAACCTCTCATTGTTCCACTGTATCTATTCTGAGGGATTTAACAATTTTCCTGTCTTCTATTGTCTCTCTCTTTCTCGTCCTCTCTTTTCACTGTATTTGAAAGACAGAGACAGACGCATATGGACAGAGAAAAGCCTTCCATCTGCTGGTTTGTTCTTCAGATGACCACAACAGCTAGAGTTGAGCAAGATGGAAGCCAGGAGACTGGAACCTCATCTGGATCTCTCATATGAGTGGTAGAAAGATGAAACCACTGCCACCCAGAGTGTCCCTAGCAGGGAGTTGGAACTGGAGTCAGAACTAAGACTCTGACCTGGTACTCCCTAAGGAAATTAAAAAGGTGCTCCAAGCAACGCCCTAATCATTGCACCCAATGCTAGCTCCCAATTGTGTTTCTTGATGTATAGTAAAACTGTGTGTATGTGTGTATCAGTACCAGAATATAACATGGATCCAGATAGGTGTGAATGTATAACTTCCTTTCTCAGATTCCATAAAGCACGTGGTCCCTGCATTGGAAAAAAACGGATAATTTCTTGACATTCCTCTGAAGATGAGAATTTTCATCATAAACAGTGAATGTGTATTCCACTGCTGTATTCTATTGCCTAAGTACACAACTCTGAAAGTCTTCTTGGTAATTTTGTCCTTGAACTTGACTTTAAATATTTTAAGTAGTGATCAAACCAAATCTTTAAAATAACAATGCACATCGCTAAATGAAGAGATTATGGAAACTTATTATGCAGGACACATGTTTGAATCAGCAGTTAAAATGTCCCTTGGGAGGCCTGCTTCCCATATGGAAGTGGCTGTGTTCCAGTCCCAGAACTACTTGAAACTCTAGCTTCCTGTTAATGCATACACTGGGAGGCAGCAGGGGACAGCGCTAGTTGGCCTATGGGAGATCTGAATTGAGTTCCCAACTCTTGCTTCAACTTGGCCCAGCTCTTGGCTGCTGTAGACAGTTGGGAGTGAACCAGCATATGGCAGAGCTCTTTCTGTTGGTCTGTTTCTGTATCTGTGTGTGTGTGTGTGTGTGTGTGTGTGTGTGCATGCCTTTCAAATGAAGAAGAATAATTTTTTTAAAAATGGGTAGTATTCATAGAAAAGCAGGATTAAAAGATAATTTATTTTTGGTGCAACTTTAAAAAAAATCTATGCATGCTTTTTCAAAACATAATGAATACGGTCCATGAACTTTCTGGTTTCTCCCTCTGCCCAACCTATGTAATGAAGCTTTTTGCCAATAAAAAAATAAAATACCAACCAGCAGCCAGCATTGTGGCATAGCAAGTAAACTACCTCTTGCAAGGTCAGCAACTTGTGTAGGCACTGGTCCATGTCCTGGGATGACCTGGGAAAGACACTGGAAGATGGCCCAAGTGTTTGGTCCCATATGGGAGATCTGGATAAAATTCCTGGCTTTGACATGGCCAGTCCCTGGTCATTGTAGGCATCTGGGTAATAAACCAGCAGATAAAAGCTCTCTCTCTCTCTGCCTTTCTCTTTCTCTCTCCCCTCTTTCTCTAACTATAGCTTTTAAATAAATAAACAAATCTTACAAACATGGCCATCCATGGGTGGCAACTGTGGCACAACAGGTTGGCTTCTGCTTGGTACACTCACATACCATGTCAGATTGCCTGGGATTGAATCCCACCTCTGTGTCACATCCAGCTTCCTGCTAATCTGCACCCTGGGAGACAGCACGGGATGGCTTAATCCCTTGAGTTGCTACCACCCATATGGAGACTCAGATTGAGTTCCTGGCTCTTGTTTTATGCCTGGGCCAGATTCTGCCATTGTAGATATTTGGGTGGGGAGTAAACCAACAGATGCAAGATTGCTTTGTCTCTCATTTGCTTTGACTTTCTTTTTTTTTTTCAAAGATTTATTTATTTTTATTGGAAAGTAAGATATACAGAGAGGAGGAGAGACAGAGAGGAAGATCTTCTATCCGTTGATGTACTACCCAAATGGCTGCAACAGCTGAAGCTGAGCAGATTTAAAGTCAGGAGCCTTTTTGGGTCTCCCACACAAGTGCAGGGTCCCAAGATCTTGGGCTGTCCTTGACTGCTTTCCCAAGCTACAGACAGGGAGCTGGATGGAAAGTAGGGCTGGCAGGATTAGAACCAGCGTCCATATGAGATCGCGGCACATGCAAGGTGAGGACTTAGCCACTAGGCTATCATGCAGGGCCCCCTCTGATTTTCAAACAAAGGAATATAAATAAACTTTTAAAATGACTATCTATCTTAGAAGTACTTCAAATTTGAAGAATGGGGCCCAGCGGTGTGGCCTAGCAGCTAAAGTCCTCGCCTTGAACATGCCAGGATTCCATATGAGTGCCGGTTCTAATCCCGGCAGCTCCACTTCCCATCCAGCTCCCTGCTTATGGCCTGGGAAAGCAGTTGAGGACGGCCCAACACCTTGGCATCCTGTACCCGTGTGGAAGACCCGGAAGAAGTTCCTGGATCCTGGCTTTGGATCAGGATAGCATCGGTCGTTGGGCTCACTTGGGGAGTGAATCATTGGAAGGAAGATCTTCCTCTCTGTATATCTTACTTTCCAATAAAAATAAATAAATCTTTAAAAAAAAATTGAAGATTGTTAAAATGTAAAAACAACTCTTGTAATTAATAAATATGAATCTATAATTTAATTGTCACACAGTTAATAAAACAATCACAAAACACCCATGGGTGTCTGTATTTATTTACTCAATTTTATTTTTTATTATAAAAGTAGCAAAACAGAGAGTGAGAGAAATCTTCCCTCACCGGTTCAAATGTCAACAACAGCCAAGGGTAGGCCAGTTGATCACAGAGTCAGAACTCAACCCCATTCCTGTGTGTTGGACACAGACCCAAGCTTGTGAGCCAATGTCTGCTGCCTCCCAGGTTGGGAAACTGAACTGGAAGCAGAGGAGCCAGGGCTCAAACCAGGCACTTTGATATGTGTTGTGGGTGCCTATAGTAGCAACCTCAACAGCTATACCAAATGCCCATTCCGTTCCCCATATTTATTAAATTTATTTAACATCATAATTTTCCTTTTCATACAATGCTGTGTCATTTTAATGTTGTGTGTGTGTATTTCCCTTTTTTTGCATGCTTGAATGATACTCGTTAACTCCTTTCCCTTTCTTTTTTCTTTTTCTTTTTTTTTTAAAGATTTATTTTATTTTTATTACAAAGTCAGATATACAGAGACGAGGAGAGATAGAGAGGAAGATCTTCCTTCCAATGATTCACTCCCCAAGTGAGCACAAAGCCGGTGCTATGCCAATCTGAAGCCAGGATCCAGGAACTTCCTCCAGGTCTCCCACACGGGTGCAGGATCGCAAAGCATTGGGCCGTCCTTGACTGCTTTCCCAGGCCACAAGCAGGGAGCTGGATGGAAAGTGGAGCTGCCGGGATTAGAACCGGCACCCATATGGGATCCTGGCACGTTCAAGGCGAGGACTTTAGCTGCTAGGCCATGCCGCCAGGCCCTCTCTTTCTTTTTTTAAAATACCATTTAATTATTGGAACTAGTGGTTCATTGTTATCATAAAAACAAAACCAAATGACAGAAAATACCCCACCAAAAAAATAGAGAAGTGTGGAAACTTGTATGCAACACATACTCTTCTTATTTGTATTGTTAATGCAATTTTCTAAATATCAGTCCAATTTTATATAACTTATAATGTTTCCCATAGTGTTATCAGAGATAGCTACCCCAGAATCCTTGTTCTCATGCAAGAAAAGAATTTCATATGTGAGAACAAGAGTAGCAATAAGCATGTTAGGTTAGTGTAATGAAAATGCACCTGACAGACCAGGGGAGCATCTTAGCAAAGAGCTGAGAGCCACTCCTTCACCTTGCTCCCCCACTCCTCCCTCTGCACTCCTTTCCTTCTCTCTTTCAGACTAATCTTGCTAGAATTATATTAGTCTTAATTTTTCTTTCTGTTATATATTTGAAAGGCAGAGAGGAAAAGAGAGACAGAGCTCCCATTTGCTAGTTCACTCTTGAAACACAGCAATAGCCAGGACTGGACCAAGCCAAAATAAAGAGCCAATCTCGGTCTCCCATGTAGTGACAAGGTTCTAAGCATTTGAGCCATTACCTCTCCTTCCAGGGTGTGCTCAAGTAGGAGTCTAGGGTTGACAATTGAATCCAGGTGCCATGATACGGGATGCGTGTATCCCAAGGAGCATCCTAATCATATCTTTAAAAAATCCTATCCAAAATATCCTTGCTTTCTGAAAACATCAAGGTGTTTCAAGCATTTCTATATTTCTCTTTATCATAAAATATGGTTTAGGCTACTTTTAAAATTTTTTTCATTATATAATTTATAGAAATAGGGCTTCCCCATCCCTCTCTTCTTCCTCCCTCTTCTCCACCCCCAATACTACCCTGTATTTTTAAAAGATTTATTATTTTTTTTATTGGCAAGTGAGATATACAGAGAGGAGGGAAGACAAAGATCTTCTGTCTGATGATTCATTCCCCTCAAAGGCCGCAACAGCTGGAGCTGAGCCAATCTGAACCCAAGAGCCAGGAGCCTCCTCCAGCTCTCCCATGTGGGTGCAGGGTCCCAAGGCTTTGAGACATCCTCCACTGCTTTCCCAGGCTATAAGGGATTAGAACCAGGACCACCGGGATTAGAACCAGCACCCACATGGGATCCAAGTCACTAGGCCACCGTGCCGGGCCCTACTCCTTTGTATTTTACAGTAATGTAGTCCTTCAGCTGCAGTCACATTTCCAACTTTCTGCTATTTATATATGTCATGACACTGAAGCTATAGGTAATAGTAGCTCACCTAGTATCTTGTTGTCATGGTATATTTAACAGTTTCTTTGAGGGTTCTTCTTTTATTTGGGAGTAGAGATACGTACTGCCATGCATTCTTTTTAAGATTTCTTTTTATTGGAAAGGCAGATATACAGAGAAAAGGAGAGACAGAAAGATTTTCTGTCTGCTGGTTCACTCCCCAAGTGGTCTTAACTGCTGGAGCTGAGCTGATCCAAACCCAGGAGCCAGGAGCTCTTCTGGGTCTCCCATGTGGGTAGAGGGTCCCAAGGCTTTGGACCATCCTTTACTGCTTTCCCAGGTGACAAGAAGGGAGCTGGATGGGACGTGGAGCAGCTGGTACAGGAACTAGCGCCCATAAGGGATCCTGGCACTTGAAAATGAAGATTTAGCCACTAGGTGATTGTACCAGGCCCTGCCATGCATCTTTGCATCCTGATATTCTAGTCCCCATTATAACATTAATTTATGAGAATATATGTGTATACTTGATTACTTATACATCTTTTTGTCTTGTATTTTGATGAAAGTTGTCTTGTATCAGAGATCACACGATATTTGTCCTTTTGGGACTGGCTTATTTCACTGAACATAATGGTCTCTAGCTGGGACCATCTTGTTGCAAATGGAGATTTTCATTCTTTTTAATGGCTGAGTAGTAATCCATGCAGTCGATGTACTCAATTTCTTTATCCTTTCCTCTTTTGGTGAGCATCTGGGTTGTTTTCATGTCTTTGCTATTGTGGATTGTGCTGCTATAAATATAAGGTTGCAGGTCACTTTCTCATATGCAGATTTCATTTCCTTTGAATATATGTATTTTAAATGTTTTCTATACAAAATATTGATATGTTTAATCAACTATTGTTTTATTATTCTCTTTCACAATTTTTATATGCCTTATGATTCACCAACCTACAGCAACTTGATACATACTGCAGGTTTTGTACAAATGCACTTTCTAAACTCACATGTACAGCAGTATTAGTCACAATAGCCAAAAAGTAGAAGCAACCCAACTTTTCGTTTACAAATGCATGGATAAACAGAATGTAGTGTATACATAGACTAGAACATGTTCAGCCTTCACAATAAGGTCCTGCCGACACCTGCTACATTATGGGTGAATATCGAGGATGTTGTGATGAGTGAGATCAGTCAGTCAGAGAGAGGCAAACAATGCAGGATTCCACTTAAGTGAAATGCCTGGAGCAGTGGAATTCATTCACATGAAAAGCAGAGTGGAGGCTGAAATTGTTGGGGTGGGGAGGACTAGAGAGTTGTTGCTTAATGAGCAAAGGGTCTTAGTTTTGCAGGATTAAAAGAGCTCTAGAGATTGGATGCACAAAATGTGAGTGTACTTAACACAACTGGACTGTGTACTGAGATGATACATTTTACGTTAATTGTAGTCTACCACAATTAAAGTTGTTTTTGGATGGACACTTTGACCAGTCGATCATGGGAATAACTATGTCTCACAAAAACTCCTTCAGAAAGAAAAAACTTGCTTATTCTGAAGTTTAAAAACCTTGATTGTAAGTATTAGCAATATTAAATGTCCCGTTAGTGCTTTCTGTCAGTTTTACGATGAAGAGTTAAGAATTCTCTTGGAATGATTTCCTAACCTGGGATCCATAGGATTTTAAACCTCAAAGAGTTAACAAGCTCCTGAGAGAGACTGTGTGCAAAATGCATAGGTATTCACATATGTATTTTCCCCCCAGAGGGAGATTTAATGGCTTACTTATATCAAATTCCAAATTCATGTGAACCTAAAAGAAACCAATAACCGTTGTTCTACAGAAATGAAGATGTTCTAGGGCTGTTGTGGCATATGGTGTTAAGCCCTTGCCTACAACCCTGGTGTCTCATTGGATGCCTATTGTGATCCCAGCTAGTCCACTTCCAGTCCAGCTCCCTGCTAACGTGCCTGGGAAAGCAGTAGAAGATTGTTGAAGTCCTTGGGTCCTTGCACCCATGTGGGAGACCTGGAAGAAGCTCCTGGCTCCTACTTTGACCTAGGCCTGCCTCAAGCCATTGTAGCCATTTGGTAAGTGAACCAGCAAATAGAATATATTTCCCTCTCTCCCTTCCTTTTTTTTTTATCTCTCTCTCTCCCTCTGTTTTTCTGTAACTCTTTCAATAAAAATAAATCTTTAAAAAAAAAAACAAAAATATTCCAAAGTGGCAGCTTCCCCAGCACTGTGAGGACAGTACTGAGCGGCTTGAGCAGTCCGTGGAAGCAGCAGACTAAAACCTAAGCTACGATGACTTTTGGCAGTCCAACCTGAACAACATGACCACCTGTCAGATATGTCACAAATGAAATTTCCTAACTGAGCAATGATGTGCATGGCCTGTCTATCCTTGCATGCTCTGAAGTGAGCCCAGTCAGGGTTGGTGCTGCTAGGGGGCTTTCAGCAAGGTGTGAATCACCAAGCAGCATTTCCAAGAGTGTTCAGTAATGACTGATGAGGAAAGAATTAGTGTCAATCTGTAACCAGTGAGATAGGCTCTAAATCATAACTAACAAGCATGGCTAAAGTCAGCTTAAAATTAATCACAGGGAGAAGGCAAATGGGGAAGGTGTAGAAGGGGGAATCCCTGAGTCTATGGAAATAAATCATGAAAAAAAAATTAAAATATAGGGCCCAGCGCAATGGCTTCAGTGGCTAATACCTTGCCTTGCAAGTACCGGGATCCCACATGAGTGCTAGTTGATGTCCTGGATGCTCTATTTCCCATCTTGTGGCTACTTTCCCTACTTGTGGCCTGGGAAAGCTGTAGAGGATGGCCCAAAGCGTTGAGACCCTGTACCCACGTTGGAGATCCAGAAGAAGTTCCTAGCTCCTGGCTTCGGATCAGCTCCGGCTATTGTGACCATTTGCAGAATGATCCAGTGAATGGAAGGTCTTGCTCCTTATACCTCCTTTTCTCTGTAAATTTGACTTTATAATTTAAACAACAAAATCTTTAAAAAATAAAATATGAATAAATATAAAGTAAAAAATAAACTTAATCACAGACTTCCTCTGGTAGCACGCAGTCTCAGTGATGGACTTGCAGTGAGGAAGACAGTGTAACAATTAGGTCTCCAGGACTGTTGTGACTCCACAGGTAGTGACACCAACATCCCACATCAGGGGTACTGGTTCCAGTCCTGGCTGCTCCATTTCTCAACCCAACTCCCATATGGTGCACATGGAAGGCAGCAGGTGATGGCCCAAGTATTTGGGTTCCTGCCAAAACAAGTAGGTCACCTGGATGGAGTCTTTAACTCTTGGCTTCAACCTGGCCCAGCCCTGGGTGTCATGGGCATCTGGATATATGGAGGATGGTGGTAGGTTCATGGCGGGTATGACAGGAACCAATCCTTGAGCCATCACAATTGCTTCCCATCATTAGAAAGCTGAACTCAGGAGCCAGAGGTGTGCATTGAACTTAGCACTCTCAGACAGAATGTGGGCACCTTGGCCAATATTCTAACAGGTAGGCCAAATACCTACCCTAAAAGCATTTTTTAAATTGTTTAAATAAGACAAAATAATACTTGAAAAACTGATTGATACTAATGTGTTTCTAATGCTAATTAGGACTTTAAAAAAGAACCCAGTATGAATCTCCCAAATAATTTTGATTTCAATATATTGTGCAAGATTATAAAAGGTGGACTACTCAAGTCATCCTGACAAGTTGTAGAACAAAGAACTGTGGCTTGCAGAGAGTCATATGATAAAGCTGTCACACAAGTCAAAGCTGGAAATGCCTTTAAACAATAGGATCATTCCACTGAGATCTAGCAACACAGGATAAGGGTAGCAAAAGAAATATAGGATGAACCAAACCAGTTTTGAACATATTGTAACTGCAGAATGCTGACAAACAGCATCTTTAGAGGGCAGAAAAATGTGACAGTGCCACTATTTCTACCTTTGCATCTTTTCCAAAAAAACAGCATGCTTAAGTCTTTATTTTCTAGTAGTATTGGTCCTGATTTAATTAGCAGAGTACCAGAATACCTTCTTTCCCACCTGGCCCCTCCTTCCTGTCTCCCTTGTTTGTACGTGGAGTTCATGCATCATTGGTCAGCATGCTAGCAGCATCAGCTGTCAGTGGTAAGCAAGTATACATTGTGTGATACCCTCACTTTTTTTTTTTAAGATTTATTTTTATTGGAACGTTAGATATACAGAGAGGAGAAAAGACAGAGAGGAAGATCTTCTGTCTGTCAACTCACTCCCCAAGCAGCCACAATGGCCAGAGCTGAGCCAATCCAAACCCAGGAGCCAGGAACTTCTGCCTGCTCTCCCGGCTTTGGGCCGTTCTTGACTGCTTTCCCAGGCCACAGCAGAGAGCTGGATGGGAAGTTGGGCCACTGGGAATAGAACCGGTGCCCATATGGGATCCCGGTGCACACAAGGGGAAGACTTTAGCCATTAGGCTACTGCGCCAAGCCCAATGCCTTCACTTTCTACTTTAAACTTATCTTTTGCCATCTACACAACCTCTGGTTGGTTGTTCATTATCATTCTGTAAAATTAAGACATGTCAACACCAAACCCCTTATTCTACCATTCTGCCTTGTAGACTTTTTTCTGGAAATTAGACTCTGAAATTTCCATATTCTAACTCCTCCAGCAGGAACACCAAATCTACCACTGTGATTAAAGGTCAGCCCCAACACACATAAAAGAAGAGTACAGTGGCTGAGGAAGGACTGATTCTGGACTTTGTGCTTTACAGCTAAGAAAGACTCAGAGTGTGTGGGGACTTGGGGGCTTCAGTGTAACTCTAGTGTGACTTCATGGGTCATCCTAGAAAACTCATCTAATGGATAAAGCAAGAATGTGCCCAATACTGGGATACTTTCAAAAAGCCACGGAAAATGGAGTTAGAAGTTCAACTTATTTGGGTGCAAAAAATTGTGAAATCCCTGTGTATAATTACATGGCAAGGGTGGATGGTTAGCCTAGTGGTTAAGACTCTAGTTATGGTGCTCTAGTCACATTTTGGAGTGCCCGAGTTCCATGCCTGATTCCAGTCATTTGCTATATCAGACCAGGCAGCAGATGATGGCTCAAATAATTTGGTTCCTGACATCCATGTGAGAAAGCTGGATTGAATTCCTGATTCCCCACTTTAGCCTGATCAAGCACTGGCTGTTACTGAAAATACATGTCATTTTTTAAAAAGTATGCATGATTTTTTAAATGCTTCCAGATAAACATCTTATTCACAAATTTTTCAGTCCTTCATATAACATTAGTTCTTTTTTTTCCCATACAACAGTACTTCTAAGAGAAATTACTTCCCAGTAATAGCTTAGTTTAGATGATCCTTTGGAAAAGAATCCTTTCATTATTTTGAAAAGTGAATTTGGGGTAGCGAATCCCTTTGTGAAAACTCACTTGAATGGACAGGACTTCTTATTTTTCAATAATTCACATTACCAAAAAAAATTTATTCTAGTGATGTGAGACCGATGCTTTGTTTTGGGAAAAAAAAACCCGCTAATATGGAGAAATGTATTATAAATGTACTTTAAAATTGATGAACAGGCAAATACCATAGGACAGACTTCAAGTTATCAGTGAAAAACTAAAATAAGCAAACCTTTATCTTTCTAGATTAGAAATAAATTGGGTCAGATTTTTCTGCAGAGTGCAGGGATTAAAGGCCATTTATAATCATTCCTCATTTCCATCCCTCAGTCAGTCAGCCCTATTTTCTACCACATCTTTGGCTGCTGCTGTAACTTCCCATTCTCATCACTGCCAACCCAACAACCAACTCCATCCAGCCCAGCTGCTCTCACAACCTGCTAATTGAATAGTTATGATGGCCTTTTTATCCATCTATTCAAACCCACTCCTTTGGCACACTCATAACTAGGATTTTTCCATTGCAGCTTTAAATGTGCTAATTTTCATATTGAAAATTGTTGTACTCATCCATAAGATGCAAAGAATTTGCCAGCTGAGATATTGGGACTGTGTTGATTGATTGCTATTTCTTAAATGGTGCCTCTGAGCAGCAAAACTTCATAGTATAATTAATTGAGCAGATGCATTTATAGCACATTAATTGAGGTTACGCATTTATATCACACATTGCATGATCCCATCAAATATGTCTAGAATGTATTCCTAGCTGGCCATCCTATGCCCTGTGCCTCCCTTCCTGTTTCCTCCTCCCACCCCCTTTACTTATTTCCCCTGGTAACTCTAGAAGCTACCAGGGTACTTCAAAAACTGTGGAAAATATGTATCATGAAAACCCTATGCATGATTAAAATGCTTTGCACCAAAATAAACTTGTAATTCCTTTTTCCCCTATGAATGTGTCAAAGTATTCTTAAAGATGAATACTTTCTTGAAGTAAATTCCGAAGCTGTATGAGTTGCTCTAGTCAACATTTATTGAACATCTGCTCTGGGTCAGGGATCCAGCTAGGCCCCGAGGACACGAAAAGAGACACATCATATAATCCACAGGAACCCTGGGTGCAGTGGTCTCATCATTGGTTTCTTTTTGAGTCAAAGCTGGTTTTGGAGCCCTTCTCTGCCCCAGTTTCTGTGTTTAAAAGTTTTGAGTTCAAGGCTCCACATTCTAGTGAGTTCTCTGGAGGATCCTAATGCAGGTGGTCCAATAAGAGTGCCACGTTCAGTATTGACTGAACTTTTTACACCTGTGCTTTTACTTTTGTGCCATTTACTCATTGCATTGTTATTGTTTTAAAGCAATTTAATGGAAAATGTTAGGAGGTCATGACAAAAGGGTCAAAGAAAATGATATCATGAAATAGCTATGCATGGATTCACACACTTTTTGCAAGAAAATAAATTTGCTTTTTAAAAAATATTTATTTATTTTTATTGCAAAGTAAGATACATACAGAGAAAAGGAGAGAGAGAGAGAGGAAGATCTTCCATCCAATAATTCACTCCCCAAGTGACTGCAATGGTTAGAGCTAAGCCAGTCCAAACCCAGGAGCCTCTTTCTGGCCTCCCATGTGGGTGCAAGGTCCCAATACTTTGGGTTGTCCTTTTTTGCTTTCGTAGGCCATAAGCAGGGAGCTGTATGGGAATCCAGGTTGCTGGGATTAGAACCAGTACCTATATGAGATCCTGGCGCGTGCAAGGCAAGGACTTTAGCTGCTAGGCCACTGCACCAGGCCTTGAATTGACTTTTAATTCTTTTCCTGTGCCTCTTTTGAGACACCCTCATACTTAGTGTCCTTTTTGTTACATATAAATTTTCCTCATTATTATTTTAAAATAAGAAATCTGATCATCAGATTACCAATTAAGCATGTCAGTGTTTGAATTATGAGTACTGTGTAAAAAAATCTAGATATTTATTATACATTTTCCTTACTTTTCCACCACAGTTAAAATCATAAAGGAAATACCTCCTAACAGCATTACAATAATGTATTTGCTTTATAACAGTTCACATTTCAAAGTTTGCTACCCAAAATGTTTGCTATTTTCTTTAAACTTTTCCTGTAGTCAACGACTCCTGCTTCCACAGAGCAAACATTTAGTTATTTAAGTCTAATTTAAGACCAAAATTATGACTTACTTGGGATGCGGCTCATTCTCATATACCTACTACTTTGATTATGAAAGTAAATTTTCACAAATCAAAACAAGAAATAAGTTCACCAAGTAAGACTTTAGAGGCATATTCCCACAGACGAAACTTGGCGCTTTTCTCACTCATGCTTAATAAGAGCTAGCAAAATCCCTCCACCCTCCATCTTGTTGAACTCTTTGATAACACACTGCAATCTGTCCTAGAACTGGCTGATCCTGACCCCCAGGCTACTTCCCTCACACATTAATCTCCTCCCCCTTGTTTTTAATTTCAGCTGCAAATCTGTTTATTCTTCTAGAGCAAATTAAAGGGATGCTCCAGCTCACCCTACAGAGAGGAAATGCCTTCTTCTCCTGTGTTGGCATCTCTATAACCTCTTATCCATGCAGATGGTGAGATAGGGGAAAAGAGAAGAAATGCAGAGAAAAATGCATAGACTTGCAACAAGCCAAGTGAGCATGTTAATCTTTAGGGAATATCAAAAAAAAAAGTTCTTATGGGTTTGATGCGTTCTTTTCTTCTTTTTTACAATAAGATTCAGTTATTTACTCGAAAGGCAGAGTTGGGTGAGATGGAGGGGCAGAGAAAGACAGAATCTTCCATCCACTGTTTAACTCCCCAAACGGGCACAGCAGGAAGGGTTAGGCCAGGCTAAAATTAGGAGTTTGGAACTCCATTTGGGTCTCCCCCATAGCTGGCATATGCCCTGGCACCTTGGCCATCTTCTGCTGCTTTCCCAGATACATTAGTAGGAAGTTGGATTGGAAGTAGAGCATACCGAACTTGAGCTGGTGTCCATATGGGGGTGCCAGCTTTGCAGAGGGTGACTTAACATGCTGTGCCACAGGCCCCTGATTTGCACTATGTAGCAGGAGGAAATTATCCATCTGACACTTAAATAAAATGAGAAAGTCCCACCGTATCTCTCTTAAAGCCCTAAAATCTAACAAATAGCAATCATTTGCAGGTGTTAGCCATAAGCTCCAGCAAAAAGAAATCTAAGACAGTTTCTTAGAAAATGAATAGCAATGATTTCTCAGAAACAATATACATCCTTGTATGAAAAAAGAAAAATATGTATTTCACAGTACCCAGTGGAAGAAAAGATACACTTAAATGTTGATTTTATTCATGGATTATGCTCTGTACTGGAGTGATTTTCTTAGTGTCTGGTGGTGTTCTGTTGGGGAAAGGATGTTTGCAGCTGCAGAAAGTGTTTCATCCTTTCCCTACTAAGGACTGGAAGAATTTCACAAATTCAGTCTCTACTGACAGCAAATACATGATAATGCATTGCAGGGAAATTTTGCTGCTGATTCCAACTTGCAGCCACAGACGTTCTGCATTTGAATTGAGTAAAAGAAACTGTTGGTTTAGAGAGCAGAGAATGAGCAAAGTGATGACTCATGAATGGTTACCAAGAGCTTGCACTGCTGCCCCCGCTACTTTTCCTTAAATGAAAAAACGGAATTTTCCTACATAGTTACTTACTTGAAAGGCAGAGACAGCGACATACAGAGATAGAGACAGAGACATAGAGATAGGCAGACACAACCACACACACACACATTCACAGAGTTGAACAGATAAAGAGAACGTTCTCATCCATTGGCTCATTTCCCAAATGCCCCCCAACAGCCAGGCATGAGCCAAGCCACACAGGAACTCAGTCTGGGTCTCCCACTCTTCATGGAACCTTTTTTACTCAACCATAAAAATGTAATCCATAATACAGTAAGTAATAAATTCTCAACTTTGCTCAAATGTAAAAACAGCAATCACAAGATTTCCTAAGATTGATGTGCAGGGCTGCATTCAAGACTGAAGCGTAGGGTTGCTGTTTACAGTCGGGCCAGTTGTATAAGCCACAACCTGCACCACCACATGTGACAGTTCTGGTTGTTCAGACTTATTTTCCTACACTTCTGGAATGTTGTGTTTTGGATTAATATGAATAGAGACAAGAGAAGGATATTTCTTCAGTAGTGAGCCCCAACTATGCCCTTCACACATTGGCTTTTACCATATTATAACATGGGAAAATGTCCAATATGCTAAGACAAGGGCAATTACAATGTGAAAGCAGCAAATCATTTACAAAATAAAACCCAGGACATGGCACAGTAGCCTAGTGGCTAAAGTCCTCTCCTTGACTGCACTATGCACTTGAATGCACTATGGGTGTCAGTTCATATTCCGGCAGCCTCGCTTCCTATCCAGCTCCCTGCTTGTGGCCTAGGAAAGCAACAAAGGATAGCACAAAGTCTAGGGACCCTGCACCCATGTGGGAGACCTGGAAGAAGCTCCTGGCTCCTGGCTTCAGATCGGCTCAGCTCTGGCCATTGCAGCCACTTGGGGAGTGAATCAACAGCAGATAGAAGATCTTTATCTCTCCTCCTCTGTGTATATATGACTTTCCAATAAAAATAAAATTTTAAAAAAATGAATAGGTATCATAGAGACATGTTTTATGACAGTAAAGACACAAGAGTTTTGGTAGCTTTGGTGAGGTTATGAAGTCCCAGCAGGATTGTCCTCTTGAAGTATATCTTTCAGTCACTCCTAGTATTGCTATATCAAAGCATGACTGCTGGCCTTATGCATTCGATTTATGTTGGCATATGGTTGAGTTCACAGACTGCTTTATTTAACCAAATGTGTGATTACTAATACTATATAAATGAACACCTGAAGAAGAGATTTTAAAGAGCTAATTTAAGCAGGATTTCTCACAGCCAATTAAATTGGTTTTATTATGAGCCATAGAAAATCAGCAGGCTTTTCATCTGAACCATTCAATAGATGTGGTAAATGCTAGAAAGTGTAGATCTTAAAGTATTATCAATTTATTAGGCAACTAATTGCAAATGGGATTAAAAGCATGCAAACATAATCATGCAACAGGGCCTGCCAGTAGAATCTGTCCTGTGAACCTGTCATATAAATGACTAGGAATTCAAAATATGACAGACTGCCCCATGATCTGGACTGTCTCTAACCTTTAGGTTGTAAAACTTTACAGTCCAAGGTTACAGTGATTTTTTCTGTTATCAAGGACTCCGTAAAACTCAAATGCTCTGGGCCCGGTGCGGTAGCCTAGTGGCTAAGTCCTTGCCTTGCATGTGCCAGGATCCCATATGTGCCGGTTCTAATCCTGGCAGCCCCGCTTCCCATCCAGCTCCCTACTTGTGGCCTGGGAAAGTGGTCGAGGATGGGCCAAAGCCTTGGGACCCAGCATCTGCATGGGAGACTCTGGGGAGACTCTGGGGAGACTCTGGGCTCCTGGCTTCGGATTGGCGCAGGTCCAGTCATTGCAGCCACTTGGGGAGTTGATGAACAGAAGAGCTTCCTCTATGTCTCTCCTCCTCTCTGTATATCCGCCTTTCCAATAAAAACATAAATCCTAAAACAGGCAAACAAACAAACTCAAATGCCCTTTGGAAATTTGTCAACTCATGTTGTGAAAAATGAAATGAAATTTTTCCATCTGATCACACCAAAATTCTACATTATGCTATAATAAAGGATTACATGGTCAAACTGCATTAGACAATGCAGAGTCAAAGTCATCCTACTTCTGGACTTGACACAGCCTGGACAGTCCCCAAAAAAGGCTCCAGGACACATCATTTCTTCAAGTCATCCCATCCGAGGGCCAGAGATGAGTGCGACGGACAGGATACCCAGAGAGGAAAATGTTGGCCTTGCCGGCAAACCCCTTCAGGTTTCTGGACAGAAAGACAGCTAATACAGATCTTCAGAATGCAGTGGGACCAAAAGTGAAAGGATTTGAAACTCATTTCCCATTTACTCCTTCTGAAGCCCTCCATTGGCAGGTGTAAGATGCTTAAATGCCCCTGACTTAGAAAGGCTAAGTGAATTCCAAGCCTGGCTCTGAGAAAGATGCTCCAAGTAGGCATCTTCAGCCTCTTGCACGCTCCCAAGAGAGGAGCCAGGCCCTATGTCCCGTTCTCTGCTCCTGACAGTACAGCAACAAAATCAGAGGGCCTTGTTTGGAGATTCCCAGGGCTTTTGAAGCATGAGGGCAGATTTAGTCTTATGGGACTTGAAAGTTACACCATTTAGAATTAACAAGGGGCTGTCAAGAAAAAGAATATAAAGTCAGGAACAGAAGTGGCCATTTATTGTCTGAAGATGTATTTAAAAGAGAAAAGAAATCACACCAAAATAGATTTTATTTATTGCTCTCATACCTGATACCACAAAAAAGGATGGAGAACAAATTGATCAACTACCCCAGCCACGTGTTGGCAGTGAAAATCTGGGCAAAGGGAGACTCTAAGGTAGACTATGTCAGTCAGTGGATTCTGGAGAGATTTCATTGTGCTTGGAATGGCAAGATTGGCAGAAATTCAGTACCTTTGAACTATCAAAACCACTTGAGCAGTGTCCTTGGAGCATGCCCCGTGTCAGGGATGGGTGGGAGGTTGGGTGGGGCTTCTCCCTTTATCTCCCTCCTTACCCCCAGATACAAAAAAAGAGAGAGAGAGAGAGAGAGAGAGAGAGATAAAGAGAATGTGGAAACAATTGATGGTCTTTCCCACTTTCCTGTAGCCCTTAACCCTTTGTGCCTTAATCAGCTATGTAAAAATTATCAAAACAAAATAATAATAAAAAGAAAGAAAAAAAGAAAAAATTATCAAAACAAAATAATAATAAAAAGAAAGAAAAAATATTGGGGGAGGCTGGCACCGTGGCATAGCACGTAAAGCCTCTGCCTGCAGCACCAGCTTCTCATATGGGTGCTGGTTCCAGTCCCGGATGCTTCAAATCCAATCCAGCTCCCTGCTTATGCACCTAGAAAAGCAGCAAAAAATGACGCAGGTGTTTGGGCTCTTGCATCCATGGGCCCAAGAAGTTCCTTGCTCCTAGTTTCAGGCGAGACCAAATCTGGTCTTTGTAGCCATTTGGGGAGTGAACCAGTAGACAGAAGATTTTTTCATATCTGTCTCCCTCTGTAGCTCTGACTTTCAAATAAATAAATAAATATAAAAGAAAAGAAAAACATTTTTTCTTCATGTTTGCTATTTGCCTTTTTCTATCATATATTCATATTTTTTCAAAAAACTTTATTTATGTATTGTAAAGTCGAAGTTATGTAGAAGACAAAGAGATCTTCCATCCACTGGTTCATTACACATATGGTCACAACCACAGCCCTGAACCAGGCCAAAGCCAGCAGCCAGGGGCTTCATCTATGTCTTTGAAACAGCACTGACCCAAACACTTTAACATCTTCCACTGTTTTTCCTGGGATATTAGCGGAGAGATGGATAGGAAGTAGAGTAACTGGGACTTGAATCAGTACCCATATGGGATGCTGCCATTGTAGGCAGCAGCAGCTAAGTCCATATTTTAACAAAACATTTTATGTAGAGCAGGAAGGTAATGTAGACTTTCCATGACCAAGTTTGTTTGAAATTTACTTCTTCTTCTTGGTAGTTTGGAAAATTTTCAGCATTCTGATTAAAAAATGTCAGGTAAAAATTTCATTTGTCAGATTGCAGAGCATGTCATGTATTTCTGTCAGTGACAAATATAACTCTTCTTTGAACTGAGATACTAGTTGGATAGGTGACTATCAAGGCCCTATTATAGCAGCTTGATGAGGAACTTCCCCTGAGCCCTTGACCCTCTAACTTGTGGCGCTGGGTGAGCAAGCACTGTGCCAAGAATGAGCATGATTCCTACATTCTCCCAGCTCATGCTCACTCTCGTACACATGAAAGTGCCCGTGAACCTGAACCTCCTAACTAGATCCCACTAAGCTTCAGCTGAATGCATCTTCAGTTTCACTTCTTTCTAGTCTGATCTCCCAAACACCCTTGCCACCCCCACAACACTCACATTATGTTGTCAGGAAGTCAGAATGGAAAATAGCAGTGTGACTAATTGATTGCAGTTAACATATCTTAATCGTGCAAATTCGACAAAAAGATGTATTGTGAACAAAGCACCAGGATACACCCCTCCCTGAAGGAGGGCTCCGATGAATCGCTTTTTAAATTTCAGCTGACAGATACCTTTGTCCTTTTTCATTTCTTCCTGCCTGGAATTCATATGCAATGCTAGAGATGAGGCAGCCATCTTGAGACTACAAAATAACAAGTAAGGGCAGATGCCAAACGCCCAGATGGAGGCATGGCAAGCTCAAAGGCTTCCGGCCTGTTGTCTCTGCCTACCTTCAAATTTCCTGGCACATTGAAAAAGGTGCTATGTTTCCCGTCATTTTGTAATGGCATGCAGTCATAAATTGGAATGCTTCCCATAAGATCATGCTTTTGATTTTGAAGGATCCAGAGGGCAGAATATCTTTGGCAGCTCCCTGTGAAACTCTGAGCATTTAGAAAACAAAAACAAAAACAAACTTGTTGGCCTATGGAAGGAATCAATGTGTTTTGTCACAAGTCTTTTCTGAAGGACATTTTAAGATCAGCAAACAGGGATAGGCATTTTGCCTGATGGTTAAGACACTGGTTGGCCAAGCTCACGTTCCAGGTGCTAATGCCTGGATTCTACTCCCAACTCAGCTCCCAGTTTCAGCTTCCTACACGGCATACCCAGGATGGGCAGCCTTTCGGGCTCAGGAGGTCGTGTCCTGGACAGCCA
Source organism: Ochotona curzoniae (assembly GCF_017591425.1). Classification (NCBI taxonomy): domain Eukaryota; kingdom Metazoa; phylum Chordata; class Mammalia; order Lagomorpha; family Ochotonidae; genus Ochotona; species Ochotona curzoniae. Next base: position 32,578,327 of record NW_024465369.1, on the reverse strand, counting down.
TGTCGGAGAAGTGGATTGAGTTCCCAGGTCCTAGCTTTGGCCTTGTCCAGTGGGAGCCAACATGGGCATTTGGAAGATGAGCCGATGGATGAGAGTTCTTTGTCACTCTGCTTCTTCAATAAAGAAATCAAGATTTTCATTTTTTTTTTTTAGAATTTTAGTCAAGAAGTATTTGAAGCCTTAAAATTATATACTTTAATATTTGAATTGACTTTTAAATTGCATTTAAATTTCTTCACTATAGTTTCCATGAAAAATTCACTTAGGATATGATACCGTTTAGATGATTTTCATGGTTGACTTTTACTTCATATATCTTTATTTTGACCTTTTGAAAATGGAAATAATTTTTGAAAGATTTATTTATTTGAAAGGCAGAATGACAGAGAGAAAGAGAGAGTGATAAAGACTGAGAGAGACAGAGCTTCAATTGACTGTTTCACTCCCGAGAAGTCAGGAGCCAGGAGAACCATCTTCCAACTTCCACATGAGTGGCAGGGCCTAAACACTTGAACCATCTTCCCTTGCTTTCCAGACACATTAGCAGGGAGCCAGATTGGGAATGGAGCAGCCGCCAGGACCCAAACTGGCATTCAGATGGTATGTTGGCATCACAGGCAGCAGCTTTAGCCACTGTTGCACAATGCCAAACCCAAGAAGATTTTCTGTCTACTAGCTCATTCCCCAAAGGCCACAATAACCAGATCCAGGCCATGTTGAGACTAGGGACCAAGCACTCTATGCTAATCTTGGGTCCCAGTACTTTGGCTGTCATTTACTGCCTTTCTAGGTGTATTGGCAGAAAGCTGCATCAGAAGCAATGTTGCAGGGGTTCAAACTGAGCTCCAGTATGAAATGCATGTATCACAAAGTGGCAGCTTAACTTGCTGTGCCATAGCACTGGCCCCAATTATTGGTTTTCATTAAGCACAAAAGATGCACATGAGTTTATTGTAATTTTCTTGTATGCAATGGATAAAATATCAGATAACCCTTGAGATGTTTTGGTTAGATGTTTATGTGCTTATTAATATTCAACAAAATGTTTTTAGATGTATTCACAATCTTTGCTTGTGCTACAGCACTGTAGACTGCTTGCAGAGTAATGCTTGAGAGCTGATCATAATTTTGCTGAGAACCCAGCAGATATTCTTCACTTAGATCAGGCACAAGAGATGAATACATTTCAGTTTAACTTTGCACTATGCTTAAGTGCTCCTTACAATGCCATGAGACCTAGTTTTCTTTTATTAGAAAGTTAGATAAACAGATAAGAGGATAAACAGAGAGGAAGATCTTCTGTCCATTGGTTCACTCTCCAAATGGCTGCAATGGCTAGAGCCAAGCCAAGCCAAAGCCAGGAGCCAGGAGTCAGGAGCTTCTTCCGGGTCTCCCTCGCAGGTACAGGGTCCAGGGGCTTGGGCCGTCCTTGACTACTTTCCCAGGCCACAAGCAGGGAGCTGGATGAGAAACAGGGCTGCTGGGATTAGAACTTGCGCCCATATGGGATCCCAGTGCATGCAAGGAGAGGATTTTAGCCCCTAGGCTACTGTACCAGGGCTGTGAGACCTATTTTTATATTTCACATTATGCATATGGTTTCCTACTCCTTGCCCCTCCCTAGACTTTGCAATTATTCATTCAACAAAGATTGAATAAGTAGCTTACTGTGAGTGAAAATTTAATTATTTACCAATAAAAGTACCTTCTGCAACAAAAAGATGCTTCATGTTGCTAGGGGACAGGGGGAGATAGTATAATGTATTATGAACTCTGGACTGAAATTGCAAAGTTCTAATCCCAGCAGTGATTACAAAGTAACTGGTCCCTTACACAGCATAACCTGGATGCTCTGGCAAAGTGCTATGGCCACATTCCTTTGCAGTTTTAGTTCAGACTGACTTGGTGCTGGACTTCTCCTAACTGATGGGAAATCAAAGATAAATAATGTCAGATTCCTTTTCTAAGTTATTTTTAAACTGTATTCATTTAAAAGGTACACAGAGAGGGAGAGAGATTTTCCATCCAGTGATTCACTACCAAATACCTGCAATAGCTAGAACTGGGATAGATAGAAGCCTGAGTCTCCTCCATGCATAGCAAGAACCCTAGTACTTGAGCCATCACCTGTTGCTGCCCAGGGTGTGCGTTAGCAGGAACTGGAAGCAGAGCTAGGCCTTGAAACCAAAACTCTGAAATTAATTGCAGGTATCCCAAGATGTGCATCAACCACAGGCCAAAGATCTGCCCCAATAATGACAGATTCTTCATTGGGTCACATAGGCATGTTGGGGAAGATGGTTCTTTGTTAAACAGATCTTCCTACAACATTATAGGATATTTAGCAGCTCTGCTTCCTAGATCACTAATAAAAGGTCATCTTCTCTCTTAATTATGAGAATCTAAAATTTCCCCCAAACATCCCACAAGGGAGGGAGATTCTGTTGGTTTCCCCTGACTAAAAAGCAGCTGATGATGGGAACTGGATATTTAATATATCACCCCCCACACGTGACTTAATGCCCGTGGGGGTCAGCTGCTTGTGTTCAGTGTTGTATGGTGACACAGAGGGAAAACACTGACCTGACTCTAACGGTTCCCACAGATATTTTCATGAGGGTTTTTCCTAGTAAAATAGCCCCACAGTGCTAAGCCTACCCGGATTATTTGAGAAGTTATCTTCCAGTTTTGTTTCAGAACCTGAGTCCTTTGAATTTGGTCAATGGGGGAAAGCTTTCTTCATTTGGAAATATACCGAAGTCACTTGTAGTGACACCTTGTGAAGAAGATGAGTGAACAAGTTAGACATATTTTCGGTTCAAAACAGTTCAAATGATGAACTGACAGTTGCTATACATTACGGAAAGCACTTAAGCCAGGTATGAAAGGAGGGGCACTGCCTAGTTGACTCTTTTTCACGTACTTCTTATTAGCACAAGGTTGTTAGCATTCTACTAAGTGCTATGGACACAGAAACAAAAAACAAATCCTGCCTTAGGAGTCCACCTTCTAGTGAGGGAGCTAGACAGGTAATCTGAAAACTTCAGTCAGTGCTGGGGTGAACATTTGGCAGCATGGTTAGAATGCTATTTGGGACATCCGCCCCCTACAGCAGAGTGCCTGAGCAGAATCCCACTCCTCTGCCTCCAATCCAGTTCCTGCCAGTGCACACTCCAGCAGGCAGGCATCAGGCAATGGATGCAGGACTTGGGTCCTTGCAGCTCCCAAGGGAAATCCATATAAATTCCAGATGCCTGCCGTTGGCCTGATCCAGCCTGCCTGTTGTGAACCTTTAGGGAGGGAACCAGCGCATGGAAGATCTCTCTGTGTCTCTGTCTCTCTGCCTTTAAATAAATGAAAAGAAGCACTTTACAATTTTTTTGTAGGGTCCAGTATGATAATCTAGTGACCAAATCTTTGCCTTGCTCGTGCCAGGATCCCACATGAGCACCAGTTCATGTCCCAGCAGCTCTACTTCTCTTCCAGCTCCCTACTTGTAGTTTGAGAAAGCAGTTAAGGATGACCCAAAGCCTTGGGGCCCTGCATCTGTGCGGGAGACCCAGAGGAAGCTCCAGGCTCCTGGCTCAGCTCTGGTTGTTACCTCCACTTAGGGAGTGAATCAACGGATGGAAGATCATTTTCTGTCTCTCCTTCTCTCTGTAAATCTGTCTTTCCAATGAACATACATCTTTTTTTATCTTTTATATTTAAAATTTTTTATTGCAAAGTCAGATATACAGAAAAAGAATATACAGAGAGGAAGATCTTCTGTCTGTTGATTCACTCCCCAAGTGGCTACAATGGCTGGAGCTGAACCAATATGAAGCCAGGAGCCAGGAGCTTCTTCCAGGTCCCCCACACGGTACAGGGTCCCAAGGCTTTGGGTCGTCCTCCACTGCTTTCCCAAGCCACAAGCAGGGAGCTGGATGAGAAGCGGGGCTACTAGGATTAGAACCAGCACCCATATGGGATCCTGGCATGTTCAAGGCGAGGACTTCAACTACTAGGCTCCTACGCTGGGCCCCACAGGATATTTTTAAACCCCTTCTTCTGGTTCTCATGTGTGCTGTTTGGGCACTGCAACCACATCTGCTGAGTCTCACCCCACCTTGGCATTCCATAATATGCACTGGTTTGTGTCGTGAATGAACCTGGCCCAACCCACACTCTATTGAGGTGCTTGGATTCATCAGCAAGTGATATGAAATGGTTCAGCCTGGTCTGCCCCCAACCTATGCCAAATGTATGCCGGTGGGTATCTTTCTCTGGCCTGGTCTCGGTTGCTCCCTATCGTGGTTCTTGCACTCACCTGCAGAGACTATGTCCTGACAGAGGAGTTTCTCAAGCTCCTCCATCAGAACCTCTCCCTATGCCAGATCTTGTGCATACGGGTGGGTCCATGGGCCAGCCCTACTTAGTCCACAACCTGTCCTGGTAGTAACAGTGGCCTTTCCTTGCTGGCCTTCAATCCATTCCAGTTCTTACTGTTCGATGTTTCAGCCCAGCCAAGGCTCATCCATACCCAGACACAGCTCACACATGGCTCAGTAGGGGCAGAGACCCAGCCTAGTCCATCCTACATTTACCCAGATTCTCCAGAGCACCAGATGGTGCTGGCATCTAGCTCGGCTAGGTGGACCCAGCCCCAGTCCACATTTGTGCCAAGGGACACTGCTGCCATATCCAAACCAGAACGCAGCCCCCACCTCCAGCCCCCGCACTCTCCTGTGGGAACCCCAACCCAGCCAGTGTGTACTCTCACAGCTCCCCAACCTAGCCTATTCCCAGTCCTAAATTACGTGCATGCCAGTGGTTGCTCTGACCCAGTGGCTTAGCCCCTCATTTGTCTTGGCCTTTTCCTTCGATGTTGTGACCTGGCATTCCTGGCTCATGCAAACTAGTCAGTGTAAGAGGCTAGCTCAGCATGACCTGTGCTCCATCCTGATTTCTGTTCTTCGTTGTGAGTTGAAGTTTGCTCGGCCCTGCCTGGTCTGCCTCCTGCTATTTGCAACCCAGGCCACCCTACATCCTATTTTAGGATGCACATTCAGGTGCTGCTGCCTTGACCTGCCCAGACTGTTGTCACTTCCTTTACCTGTGAGTGATAACAGGTTCCATGGTCATACCTAGCTCAGCCTATCAGCACCCCAGCTCACAAACTAACCAGCAGGACTTGTATTTCCACAGTGTTGGGCCCATACTTCCCCCATAGAATCTACCCTTGGACCTGGTTCTCTTGTGTGCTGGTTAGTGTCATGACCCTGCCAAGTGCGACCTGTCCCATGTTTCAACACTCGGACAGGTACTGGGATCTAGTCCTGCCAGACAGGCCCCCAGCCATAGCTTTGGTGTGGACTGGCATGTGGCAGTCAGTGATGCTGTACATTAACTGCCCATCTCAGAACTCCCATGTGGGCTGGTGAATCAATCTGGCCCAAATAGATGTTATGGACTCTCCCCTCCAAACCACCAGGTCTCATTCCCCACACTTGCCAGCAAGTTCCATGACCCCATTGCTGGGAATCACCCCAAAATCATCCCTCACCTACACTCACACTGACCTTATCCATGTCCCTAGGCAGTAATTACATATCCTAAAAACCCCAGAGCTAGCTGCTGAAAGCCAATAGGCAGAGCCAAAAGCCTAGGACTTGGTCACTGCCTTGCAGCAATGACTTTGGCCTGACTCCCCAGCACTGGGTCTGGCCTGGCTGGGGCACCCCCCACAGCTGCCACACTGCAGGGAGCTGCTTTTGACCTAGTTCACGGCCCAACCTTGTTTTGTTTGTTTGTTTTGTTTTGTTTTGTTTTTAAGGAAAAAATTCCATAAGATTTATTTGTTTTTATTAGAAAGGCAGATTTGCAGGGAAAAGGAGAGACACAGAGAAAGATCATCCATCTGCTAGTTCACCCCCTAAATGGCTGCAACATCTGGAGCTGAGATGATCTAAAGCCAGGAGCTTCTTCTGGTTCTCCCACATGGATACAGGGTCCCAAGACTTCAGAGCATCCTCTGCTGCTTTCCCAGGCCACAAGTAGGGATCTGGATAGGAAGTGGAGCAATTGGGACATGAATTGGTGCTCATATGTGCTCTCAGTGCTTGCAGGTGGCAGTGGGAAGGGGAGAAGGAAATAGCTGGATTTGTTAGTTGAGCCTTCATATTGAGCCTGGGCATGGTTCTTACAGGATTGAAATCAAGGCTTTTAAGGGGGCTCTTTTGGGGGGTGGGGAGGATTCTTTGGGTGAAAATCTATTCCCTTGCCTTTTGTAGCTTCTGGAAGCCACCTCACATCTTAACTCTTGGCCCCACTTTCATTGCCTAAGCACAAAATGTGCCTCTTCTCTATCCATCCCTCTGAGGATTCATCATCCCCTGCTTGCATTCAGGAGAAATTTCCCCCTGGTAAGGACGTGTGATGAAATCCTGCCCACCCGGAGAATCCAAGATAATCTCATCTCTAATTGTGTGAGACTGTAACTATGAGGAAAACCCTTTATGTCACTAAGGCAATACCCACAGGTCTGGGATAGACTGTGTGCACCTGTTTAAGAAGCTTTTATTCTGAGCATCATAGGTGAAAACTGTCAATTTAGACCCCTACCTCCTACTGAAACAGGATCAATTACTAATGGATTAAAAATCTAAGCCTAATAAAGCAAGAAAACTACCAAAGACTGGAGGGGAAGAGACATAGGAAGCTATTTTAAATAAAGAAGACCTTCCTGGCAAGGAAACAAAATCGTTAGTCATAAATAAAACTGTTGACAGACTTGACCAAATGTTTAAATTATTTAAGACATTTTTACTCCTGGCTTTGAACCGGATGGAAACTACCAAAAAGATATGACATTAACAGACAGACATCAGACTACGAGAAAATATTTGCAATGTATATAACAAAGGCAATATCTGTAGTGTATAAAGCATATTTACAAATGAATAATGAAAAAAATCAACCAGATTTAAAAATAAACAAAGAATAAGACAGATGGCTGAGATAAGAAGAATTAAAAGTAAGCAATAAGTATTAAAGTCAGTTAACAGGTGGTATTATTTATGAATTTTTGTGTATGTAGCAAATGCTTAAGAGAAAACCAAGAGAAAGATAAAATGTATTCAAGATAATAGTTCCTTTGCCGGATGGAATGGAGCTTTAACTGGAGCTTTAAGTATTGATACATATTCTATTTCTTAAACTGAGTGGTCACTTCACAGATGTTCATTTTTATTTTTAAATGTCATCAACACATATCTTTGTTGTCTTTTCTAGACATTTATTCTTTTTGTGTTTCTAACATCTCATGAATTTTAAAATAAAAAAGATGTGAAAAATAGAGCTCTATTTTTTCTTTGAAATAAATTATTTGAAGCAGCTTTAAACTTACAGAAAAGTTGCAAGATTTACAGAGAACACACATGTATCTTTTGTCCAAATAGCCTATTTAAGTTTCTCCAGTTATTTCAACATTCTTTATAGCAAAAGGTTATCCAGGTTTTATGTCCAGGTGTCTTCTCTCTAGCCTCCTTCACCCTAGAAAAGTTCTAAAGAGCCCAGTGCAATGGTGCAGTTTGCTTATCTTTCTCTTGCAAGCACTAGGATCCCATATGGGTGCCAGTTCCTTTCCTGGCTGCTCCACTTCCCATTCAGCTTCCCTGCTTGTGGCGTGGGAAAGCAGTTAAAGATGGCCCAAAGGTTTGGGTCCCTACACCTGCATGGGAGACCCAGAAGAAGCTCCTGGTTCCTGACTTCGGATTGGATCAGCTTAGCTCCTTTCCAATAATATTAAATCTTCAATAATTTTTAAAGTTTTGTTTGTTTGTTTGTTTTTATTGGAAAGGCAGATCTACAGAGTAGGAGATACAAAAAGAAAGCTCTTCCATCCACTGGTTTGCTCCCAAAGTGGCTATAACAGCTGGAGCTGAGCTGATCCAAAGCCAGGAGCCAGGATTTTCTTCTGAGTCTCCCACGTGGCTGCAGGGTCCCAAGGCTTTAGGCCATCCTCGACTGCTTTCCGAGGCCACAGGCAGGGAACTTGCTGGGAAGTGAAGCAGATGGGACATTAATTGGTGCCCAAATGGGATGTTGGCACTTGGAGCTGGAAGATTAGTCATTTAAGCCACCAGAAAACAGTGGATTGATCAATCATGGGTTCAATGAATGACCATTTAGATAAACTAAGGATGTTACTTGTCTTGGCAAGAATGGGATTGAGAGGGAGGGTTAAATAGTCTGCCTGGATAAGGAAGGAAGTTATGAAAAGGCATTTGGCCTAGTGATCAAGACATATGAGTTCTTTTGCCAACTCTGGCTCCTGATAAAAACTTCCAGCAAAGGCAGACCCCAGCTCCTGCTCCTTCTTCCAGATTCCTGCTAAGGCAGACGCTGGGGGGACAGTGGTTATGGGTCTAGGGATTGAGTCACTGCCACCCACATAGGAGATGTGGGTTACAGTTGTGGTTTCCTGCTTCATTCTGGCCCAGCCCAGCAATATTTGGCATTTAGCAGCAGCTAGGGGTTGAGCAGTGACCGGTTAGCAGGTGGAAGTGCTCTCTGGTTCTCTCAAATAAACAAAAACACAATTTCAAAAGAAGAAAGGAAAGCCAGAGCAGTGGACAGATTAGCAGAGATGGAGAGAGACGAGATTGTAGGGCCTTAACCATGTGAACATGGTGGGGGCAGTTCAGGAGGAGCATGACAGCATCAGCGCTCTGGGGGTCAGTGCTGGCTCTGTCTTCCAGTACGGGTTCTCAAATTCTTGCAGGTGCTGCTAAAGCATGTGGGATGCTTCACAGCAACTAAAATCAGAAAGCGAGTCGATACTACCCTTACTTGTGAGCCTGGCAATTTTGGGGGTCTTGGTGACCCAACTTAGAAGTTTTGCTTCAAGATCGTAAAAGAAGTACTTTTTTGTTCTAGTGAACAGTTTCCTTTGGTGGAACTTGAACTCTTGGGGCTCCTGTTGAGAAATCAGAACAAATGGCAGATTTTGTTGGTTTTGTTCACAATCCATACGGAAACTTTCTTATGCTCAAAGTTTCTTACCAACTGACTCTGCTCTAAATTTAACTCCCCAGTTTTCACTATCAGAGTTAATCATATTTGACAAGTCTCAACTCCCTGGACTTCATAAGATTTTCTTTCGGTCAATAGCTTTTTATTTCATGAGAATCATCTTCAACTTTGAATGGAATGTCTAGTAAAAAATATATATCATACTCTTACCAATGTTTGAATGGCTACATCCTCCTGACTCTGGGGCAAAACTGACATGGAGGAAAATTTAGTTACAAATGTTCATCTAAATAGTCACTCATTTTTAAGCCCATGCAGGAAACCTCCAGTGCTCCTGAAGCTGCAAGTTAACACATATTGCAATCTTAGTTCAGATAGTTCCTCCTCTGTTTCCAAGAATCCAAGGAAAAAACAATTAGTCTACTTCTGTTGCTCTCTTCCCATGTGGCTAATCTGTGATTCCACTTAGCTATCAGTCTGAATAAACCATTGATAACAGGCTAAGGTTTTCCTTCTCATCAGCTCGGCATCTGAATTTCTGTGATAAACACCATCTACTGAGATGCTGGGACCTAAAAGGCAAATGTATTTTCTTGCTCCTTCATGTTGCCTTAAAATATTCCCTAATTGTGAACAAAGTCCTTGATAGTCCATGATAGCGAACAAAGACCTTGATGTAGAAAGCAAGTATCTGCTCGCTTGTCACACTCAGAAGTACCTCATCTTCCTCTTCTTCTCTTCCTCTGTGTTTAATACATGAAATGGAGGGAGCCAGCTGCTTAACTATAAAACTCTTCGGAATGAAGAGCTTTTCCGTATTTAAAGCCTTCTATATGTCTAGAGGACAAATAGGGGTCTGGGGGAATCTGCATCTTCCCTAACCTTCTTCTCTTCTTAGCCAAGTTTCCAGCTCATGTCTGCCCGAGTCTCTTAACTGTTAGATCATGAGAAATTAGGTCTTTGAAACGAGAATGAGCGAGGAAAAATAAAGTCATGCCCTATATTCATTTGCTTTTGGAATTAACGGTGCCCTGTAATTTAGAATATGAGACAGGGACGACTCTTTACAACTATGGAGGTAGTTAAAGGAAATGAGTAAATCTCTCATGCCACACTCCAACTACATTTGCCATCACAGTAGCGGGGCCAGTTTCCTTGCTCCTTCATGTAGAAGTTGGGAATTGCCATTCTATGTCTTCTTATATGGACTCTAGAGTAATAATAAATATTAGAATAGTCTTTAAGTCTGTCATTATATGAGACTATTAAAAGGCTGTAATTAGAGCAAGTGCAAACTTCCCTAGACCCCTGGAAAAAATGTCTCAAAATTACACCATTGAAAATGCACTGAATTGGGCCCAGTGCAGCAGCCTGGTGGCTAAAATCCTTGTCTTGCACGTGCCAGGATCCCATATGGGCAGTTCGTGTCCTGGCTGCCCCACTTCCCATCCAGCTGCCTGCTGTGGCCTGGAAAAGCATTAGAAGATGGTCCAAAGCCTTGGGACTCTGCACCCACATGGGAGACCAGGAGGAGGCTCCTGGCTTTGGATTGGCTCAGCACCAGCCGAAGCATCCACTTGGATAGTGAGCCAGTGAACAGAGGATCTTTCTGTCTCTCCTTCTCTCTGTAAATTTGATATTCCAATAAGAAAAAAGAAAATACACTGAATTATCTAATGCAATAAAAAATGATATGTACAATTTACTAGACATCAGTAATAAGGCCTTAATACTTGAACATTAAGATTATTTTGTTCATGCTTGGTACCCTAAACAGGGAAGTGATACAAAGCTCAAACTCACCCTTGTATTTCTTCAGGTTAGTAACTCTAAGAATGTGTAACAAAAGAATAAAAGCAGTATACGTCTCAGCAGTTCTGTTTGACTCTGTTTAGACAAGTAAGATTCCAAGCCCTGGGATAGCTTGCCTTATAAAGCTGGCAAATGTTCAATCCGTTACAGTTAGGGCTGTGTTTGCTGTGTCTTTCTGGTTCCCTCGAGTTCATTTTCCCTGAGGTTCCTGCCAACTCTCTAGCCTGGGCTACCACTGGGATCACCAGGCACATCTTCACCAGAGCCCCTTGCCTTCTCCTGAGCCACTGATGAAGGGAGATGGTCATGAAGGAAGGGTGACGAGCCCTTCAGCTCCGTTCTTGACAACTCTACAGTGTTCTGTCCAGGAAGTGAGATGCACATCTGAGGAAACTGAAACTGATTAGAGACACGTGTAGCCAGTTGAGAGTGTGGGTGGACTTCGGCCTCAGCCAGGCTGGGGCTTCAATTCTGATTTCTTCCCTTCATATCTGTGTGAGCTCAGATAAGCTCTCCAACCTCTTTGAGCCACAGTTTTCTCACTTGTACAGAGAGGATAACAATGGCCCCTATCTCCTAGAGTTAATTATTAGCATCCAATTAGATAATACAGGTAAGTGCCCTACATGGAGCCTGGTATACACCAATATTTTAAAATGCTAGCCTCTGAAAAATGGATGTTAGTAATATAAAAGCATTCATGTCTGAAAAGTCCATCATATCCTGGGTAGCAGATGTTCCCATTTACTTGACCTTGAACCTAAAAATTGCTGTGCCTGCATCACTTTGTTAGTTCAGAAGATACAGTTCTGGACAAAATGTTAAAGTGTATCTTTGATGACTACTTCTGTTCAAATTTGGTTTCTCCTTCCAGAGATCATAACCCGCTTCCCTCTCCCCTCAAGACATCTAGTGTTTCATGCCAAGGCCTCCCAATGTGCTTTTAAAAGTTCATTTATTTATTTGAAAGTCAGAATTACACAGAAAGAGATATAGCAAGATCAGTCTTCCTTTGCTCAAAGGGTTTGCAACAGCCAGGGCGTGCCAGGATGAAACCTGGAGCCAGGAATACCATCCATGTCTCTGATGTGGGCACAGGGGCACCAGTTCTCAAGCCATTGTCTGCTGCCTCCTGGATATGCATCAGCAGGAAAGTGGATCAGAAGTGGAAGAGGGGCTCAATCTCAGGCTTTGTAACAGAAAATGGGATGCTGATTTCTAAAAGCTGTGTCCCCTCCACCAAAAAAAAAAAAGCTTCCAGAGCACCTAAAGGGTTTCTGCACCCCTGCACATTTCCCCAGTGTATGAGATAACCCAGACAGCATTTTTTGACCTAATACATTAGGCCAATTTTATGATTTATCTGCTTATCTTATGTACTTAGCCCTTTATGTTAATGGTGCCTATTATCCTATCTCATTTGATGTAAAATACATTGACTGTCACATGTGCCTTTGTTGCATGTTAAGAGGAAAACACTGCCAGTTGGGCTATGTCATGCCATTGATTGTATGAGGCATTCCAATTTTAATTATATTAATGGAGAGAAAGGGATTGTTTCAGTTGCTGGGTGGGGAGAGGAGGTGTGAACAAAGATGTCTGCCCTCGTGGAATAGGCTTTGGAGGATGAAACATGTAGAACATTAACAAAGAAAAAAATACACATGTACAGTATAATTTCACACAATGATGAAGAGCTCTAAGGAAAAATGAATGTAGGTCATAGGAGGACTGTTCCACAGACAGAGCATTTGTGCACAGACCTGAACCAAGGGAGAGGACAGGCTAGGTTAAGGTCTGGTGGAAAACACCTTCCCAAGCAGAAGGCATAGGGAGAGCAAATGTCCTGAGGCAGGAATCCACTTGCTCTATTTGAGGGATAAATATAAGGAAGGGTACAGTGAAGCAGAGCAAACAAAGCAGAGCAGGGTCAGAGTGCAGGCTGGAGACCTAGACAGGGCAGGGCACTGTGGACCCTACAATGGAAGGATTTTATACAAGAGAATAACATTATCAAATGCATATTTGATGGAGATCTCTGGCGGCTGTGTGGGAAATGGAGGCAAGATGGCAAGAGTGGGAACAGTGAGAACAAGGATGAGGTGTCTGCTTTAACTCAGTAAGAGGTGGTGCGGCCCTCAATGAAGACCTCAGCTGTGGAGGAAAGGAAGAATGTTTAGATTTGGATGTGCATAAGGTGCCACAGATCAGGATGTACTTGTACAGATGTGGGAAGTGTGGGAAATCTGGAATCGAAGACAATTTCTAGGATTTTGTCTGAGCAAGTACTAAATGATGGGGTCATTCACAGAGCTGGGAAAATTGGGAAAAGAACAGGTATGGGAGTAAAAGCAAGTGTTGGGTTTTAGATATGCCAGTTACAAGAAAACTCAAGAGAAGGTATTGGAAAGCAGGTGGATCTTGAAGGTTGGAGCAGGAGAGAGTTCAGGGCTGGTGACGTGTTTTGAACTGAGCTGCCTGATTTGCTTTAGTTAAAGCCCTCTAGTGTGGGGCTCAGTTCTGGTCTCATGCTGGAATCACGTGAGGGTGTTTTCAAACCCCTAGAGAGGCAGATACAAACTCTGGATTCGGCATTTCTGTTTAAAAGCTTCTCAAGCAATTCTAATGAGCAGTTGTGTCTGAGACCCAGGGACAAGGAGTGAGGTGGCTGATTGTAGGAAGAGAAGGGAGGGGAACGAAGCAGCAGTTCTAGGCAGGGTCCTGTATTTAGTGACTCAGAAGAGGACATGGGTCCACTAATAGGACCAATCGTAAGCAGTCAAAGGTAGGAAGAGAACTAGGACAGTGTCCCAGCAATCAGACAAAGGCAAGTTCAAGGTGAGGGGATATCACCTGGATAAAATACTGCTAGGACGATGTCTGACAATAACAGGTAGCTACTAGTGGGTACAACTAAGTGTGTGGTTTTATAGAAAATTTTAAAAGTGAATTTATTTTTAAAAAATTATCATTTATTTTTATTAGATGTCAGATTTACAGAGAGGAGGAGAGACAGAAAGATCTTCCATCTGCTGGTTCAGTCCCCACATGGCTGCAATGGCCAGAGCTGAGCCAAAGCCATGAAGCAAAGAGCTTCTTCCGGGTCTCCCACACAGGTGCAGGGTCCCATGACTTTGGGCTGTCCCCTACTGCTTTCCCAGGCCACAAACAGGGAGTCGGATGGGAAGTGAAGCAGCTGGGACATGAACCTTAGCCCATATGGTATCATGGCAGATGCAAGTCGAGGACTTTAGCTACTAGGCTACTGCGCCAGGCCCAAACTTAATTCATTTTTAAAATTTATTTGAAACAAAGAGATGGAAACAAACACAGAGATTTTCCATTCACTGATTTTCTTCCCAAGAGCTGGGTCAGGCCCGAGCTAGGAGCCCAGAATGCAATCTGGGTTCCCTGCGTGGGTAGCAGGGTAACTTGGGCCATCACCTGCTGCCTTCATGGGTGTGCATTAGCAGGAAGGTGGAGTTGAGCTTGGGCCCTTTGATATGACATGTGAGTATCACAAGCTGTAGTTCCACCACTAGCTGAATGAGCTCCCTGGCCTTTAAAATACAAAAGGACTTTGGAAGGTACGTAGACAATGAAATTAAAAGAGAAGTTTATTTAGGTACAAAAAAACATTGAGATTCATGCATACAGAGAGTATTCAAAAAGTTCCTGGAAAACATGCACTATGAAAAAAACTGCACGAAATTAAAATTTTCTGTATCCATATAAATGCCTGTTAGTTTTTGTGCCCATAAACTTTTTTAAGTACTCTTGTAGCTGAATAGTTAATCGTAAGTGCTCCTCTAGCCTTTCCTCATTTTACATACGCCTATTAAGCTGCATTGGGACATGTAACTTTTTTGTATAAAAAATATTTTAAAATGCTGAAAGGAAGACATACTTACATACCTTTTTTTTTTTTTAAGATGGTAAGACTAAAGAATAAGTCTCAGGAAGTTTGAAAAAAGAATAACATAGTGCCTATCATTTAACTGCATTCACACAATCATTATTGTGTCATTCATTTGTTTTCATTTGGGGCATTCCTACTCTGAAGTGGGTTTCTTTTGGGGGAAACAAAAAACGAAGGTAAGAGTCTCTGCCCTCAAGGAATGCAGGGCCTAGGAGAGGATGCAAACTCGGAAGCAAGTACTTATAACACAGAGTGAGGAGTGATACAGCAAAGGTCACACGCAGCGTGCTGTGGGCACAGACAAGACAGAACTTAACATCACAGCTTAAATGACGATTGCAAAGACACCTTGGAAAACTGGAGCATCGGCCACGCTTTAAAACTAGCAAAGTGGGAAACTAGATGTACCCTGTGGTTACAACTGTGTGAAAATATGGTCCCCGGGCCCACAGCGATAGCACAACAGCTTAAGTCCTCACCTTGAACATGCCAGGATCCCATATGGGCACTGGTTCTAATCCCAGTGGCCCCACTTCCCATCCAGCTCTCTCCCTGTACCATGGGAAGGCATTTGAGGATGGCCCAACTGGGACTCTACACCCACATAGGAGATCCAGAAGTGTCTCCATGCTCCTGGCTTCAGATCAGCTCAGCTCCAGCCATTGTGGCCACTTGTGAATCATTGGACAGAAGATCTTCCTCTCTCTGTCTCTCCTCCTCTCTGTATATCCGACTTTGCAATAAAAGTAAATAAATCTTTTTTTAAAAAAGACCCCAAAGGTTTCCCAGCTGACAGGTGGCTCAAGTAAGGTGAGATAATGGGTCACAAAATGGTAGGCGAAGGAAGAGAATTCCAAGCTAGAAGGAAACAAGGGACCTAAAATGGTGTTTAGAAGTTATTGGGACCATTGTGATAACTTCAGTGTGGCAGGAGCCTGGGGTTCCTGTAATCAGATGTGAACCTGGAAACACAAGCCAGTGAATGTAACAAGATAAAGAAGATTTCCACAGTGTTCCAGAGTTTGAATTTTATTCAGTCATTTACAAGAAGTCGTGGAAGAATTTTGAAGTGGAAAAGCATGCTCATGTTTGATGTTCCTGACAAAACCATGGTAACTGAACTGTAAGGGGCTGGGATGGAAGGCAGAAAGCATAATCAAGTCACTGTGGATTAAAGTCACTTGTGTTGCTGGAATCCTGTACTGTAGCACCAGTTTGAGTCCCAGATGCTCCACTTCCAGTCTATCTTTGCTGCTAAAGCACCTGAGAAGGCAGTGGATCATGGTCCAAGTATTTGGGTTCCTGCCACCCACATGGAATTTCCAGGCTCTTGGTTTTGGCCCAATCTACTCCTGAATGTTGCAGCCATTTGGACAGTAAACCAGAGGATGGAAGATATTCTCTTTCTCTCTCTCCTTCTCTCCTGGTGCTCTGCCTTTCAAATAAAGATATATATATTTTAAAATCTAGAGGTGAAATAAAAGCTTGAATGAAGGCAATGACAGAACGATTGCTGGAAGAATGAATGGATGCATGCATGCACGCACAGGAGAAGATAAATCCAATGGCCTCTGTACAAGGCAGTGTAGACTTAGGGCTGGTAAGGGAGATAGATAACTGGGTCCTTATCCTGATTCTTCATATATTTATATATATGGGTTTTAAAGACAGATTTACAGAGTGAAGGAGAGACAGGAACAGCAGAGACAAAAAAAAAAAAAAAAGATCTTACATCTGTTGGTTCATTCCTCCAACGACCACAGCAGCCAGAGCTGTACTGATCCAAATTTGAGAGCCAGAAACCTCTTCCAGTCTCCCATGTGGGAACAGGAGTCCAAGCACTGGGCCATCCTCTGCCATTTTCCCAGGTCATAAGCAGAGAGCTGCATCAGAAATGGAGCAGCTGGGACACAAACGGTGCCTATATGGAATACTGGTGTGTGTAGGTAGAGGATTAGCCAGTTGAACCATAGCACTGGTCCCTTATCCTGCTTCTTAGTACCTAGACCTGTTTCTGTCTAAGATAATGAACATAAGAGATAGAAATTGGAAGGATGGTGAAGTACCCACGGAGAGATGCACACTGACCAATTTGAATTTCCTGGAGTTCAAGAGAGACATGGGCAGAGGGCACAAATTTAAAAGTCAACATTGTATGTATGATTCTTGAAGTCCTATGAGTACGTGGGATTGGGCAGGAAAGTTATATATGTTACATCCATGTCTTACTTTCCAATTGTTTTTTTCTAACTTACATATTTACTTACAATAGTTGTATATATATATATACACAATATTTTTTCCTTTTTCACCTTATACTGTATTATGAGCCTTTATCATGTTTCAAAAGTATTCATAATTCTAGCTGAATAAGCCTATGCTAAGAGGGTACTTTAGTTTTGTGGAAAAATATTTTTATACAAAGTTTTTTTTTCTCATGCTTTGAACTTTTTTTCTTTAGGAGAGAGTCTCAGAAATTTTAATACACATATGTTGCATAGTTAATACCTACTATATATGTATATCCAAATTACTTTCCAAAATAATTCTATCCATTTACTCACAATATATGAGAATACCCGTTTAATTTGATAAATGCTGTAATGTTACATTTTGTGTGTATGTTAGTTTCTATTACGTGTGATAAATATTTATTGAAGTATAATATACATAAAATCCATCAAAGTATGCAAATCTAAGTGTATAGCTTGAATTTTCATAAAACAACTGTTTAACCCAAACAAAAAAAAAAACTGGGGAAAGTATTTAGATTACAGTTAAGATATTCATGTCCCACCTCAGCGTTCCTGGCTATGGTTCCTGGCTGTGCTTCCTGAATTCAGCTTCCTGCTAAGGCACATCCCAGGAGACTGAGGACGATTCCAGTAACTAGTTTTCTGTACCTACATGGGAAACCTGGAGTGTGTTCCTGGGTCCTAGCTCCTGGTTCCAGCCTGGCTTTCCCCAGCCTACTTTATTGTGGGCTTTTGGGGAATGAACCAGCAAATGGGAGCTCTCAGTCATTCTTCCTTTTTTCTGTCTCTGTGTCTCTTGAATGAATAACAGTAACTTCAACTAAGCAAAAATTTCACAAAGAACAACAACTCCTTAAAGAAAGAAAGAGAAAGAACGAAAGAGAAAGGAAGAAAGAAAGGAAAAAGAAACAGAACAGTATCAGCATCTTGCTAGCCTTTCTTATACCAACCCCAAAAGTAACCAGCAACCTGCTTTTTAACACTATGGGATGGCCTTGCTTGTTGAACCTCAAATAAATATTACCTAGTATGTAATGCTTCATGTCTTCTTTTCTTTTGCTCAGTGTGTTTGCACCAGTCCTACACATTTCTATATGTAGTTATAATCTGTTCATTCATTCTCATTTCTCTGTAGTATTCCATGTGGGACTATCCCTGCTCAGCACATGGGTCATTTCTTCTTTTTTAAACATTTATTTATTTTTATTGGAAAGGCAGATATACAGAAAGGAGAAGAGACAGACAAGAAGATCTTCCATCCAATGTTTCACTCCCCAAGTGACTGCAACAGCTGGAGCTGAGCCAATCTGAAGCCAGGAGCTTCTTCCAGGTCTCCCACATGGATGCAGGATCCCAATTGGGCCATCCTCGAATGCCTTCCCATGCTACAGGGAGAGAGCTGGATGGGAAGTGGGGCCACTGGGATTAGAACCAGTGTCCATATGGGATCCCGCCATGTGCAAGACAAGGACTTCAGTTGCTAGGCTACCACAATGGGTCTGGGTCATTTCTTGTTTACTGCTGTGACAAAGAGTGTAGCTTTATAAACGTTCTTGTACAAGGATTTGGACGAGTATATACACACATTTCTGTTAGGGATGTAGTAAGGAATGGAATTGGTAAATCATGGATAAGTACACACTTGGTGTTGGTGGTTACTACCACCAGTTTTCCAAGGGTAGTAATCTCCATCCCACCAATTTGTGGAAGTTTCCAATGCTCCACATGCTTACTGACATTTTTTTATCTTTTTGGTTTCAGCCTTTTTTTTCATAATAAAAACGACATTAATTTATTTAAAGAATAATAACCAAAAGATTCAAACATAAGCTATCTGTGTGTGTGTGTGTTTATAATCTTACATAGCTGATTGGGGCTCCAGGCTTCAGCCTTCTGAGGAGTCGTATCTCATTTGACTTTATCCTTTTTTGTTGTTGTTGTTAAGTGAAGATGTTTAACATTTTCTCAATCTTTTGTCAGTTGGTTATTCATTTTTGTGCAATAATTGTTCAAATTTTTGTCTGCAATTATTTGTCACTATACTATATTTTCCTTATTGATTTCAGGTTTGAAATTTTTACATACTCTGAATTAAGTCCTTTATCAAGTAATATATTATTGCACATTTTTCTACTGTGTCTTCCTTCACTTTTTTTTTAAAGACTTAACTATTTATTTGATAGAATTAGAGAGAGAGAGACAGAGAGGGACAGAGATTGATTCTATCTGCTGGTTCACATCTCATACACCTCCAACAGCCAAGGTTGAGCCAAGCTGTAGCCTGGAACCAGGAGCTTCATATGGGTCTCCTTTGGTGGCATGGGCGCAAACAATTGAGCCGTCTTTCCCTGCTTTTCCCAGGCTATCAGTAGGGAGCTGGGTAGAAAGTGGAGCCATCAGACTCTAACTGGTGCAAATGGAATGCAGTAGCAGTTTTACCAGCTACATCACAACATTGGGCCCCTCTTTCACAGTCTTAACGTGAGTCTGTTTATCAGAGATTTTTTTTTTAATTGCAATGGAGTGTGATCTGTCAAATTTGTTTTTTATGATAGCACATTTATGTTCTACTTAGGATACTTTTTGCTTAATTCAGGGTCATGAAAATATTTTCCTACCTTTCTACTTAGATGCTTTATTTTTTAAGTCCCAGCTGCTCCACTTCCAACCAGTTGTTAATGTGTCTCAGAGAACAGGGAGATTGCGCCCCTGCACCCTCCTGGGAGACCTGGAAAAGGCTCCTGGCCCCTAACTTAGGCTGGCATAGGAGGTCTCTCTTTCTCTGTGTCTCTCCTTCTCTCTACATATTTTTTGCTTTTAAATAAATAAATAAAAGATAAAGAGGTGAAGACAGGTAGTGGTTCCAGTATATCCTCATACTAGCTAATTCTATTCTGTTTATAAATTGTTTTATGAACATTTTAATTTCTTTTTTACATATAGTCTAATGTTTATTGTAAATCAATCTAATCCCTAATATTTCTTGCTTTGAATCTATTTTGATCATGCTAATTCATTACAAGCCTGCTTACTAAATTTCTACCTACTCATTTTTTTTAAAAGATTTATTTTTATTATTATTTTTATTGGAAAGGCGGATATACAGAGAGGAGAGACAGAGAGGAAGATCTTCCATCGGATGTTTCACTCCCCAAGTGAGTGCAACGGCCGATGCTATGCTGATCCGAAGCCAGGAGCCTCTTCTGGGTCTCCCACGCGGGCGCAGGATCCCAAAGCTTTGAGCTGTCCTTGACTGCTTTCCCGGGCCACAGGCAGGGAGCTGGAAGGGAAGTGGGGCTGCCGGGATTAGAACTGGCGCCCATATGGGATCTTGGGCGTGCAAGGTGAGGACCTTAACCACTTGCGCCACCGCGCTGGGCCCGTACCTACTCATTTTTATAGTCTTTTTGATTTGCTTTAGTTAAATGTATTTTTATAAGCAGAAGAGTATTGGATTTAAATTTTTAACACAAATTGAGAGGCTTTTCTATGAGTAAGATATCTAAATTTAATATCTCAACTTCTGTTTAGTCTCAGTATCATCATGTTTTTGTGTTTTCATGGAATGCATGCTGTTTCCTCTCCATTTTCTCATTTGCTTTGAATTTTGTTTGCTTTTATCTTCTGTAATTCTTTTTTTTTTTTTTTTTTTGAAAGGCAGAGTTTACAGAAAGATCTCCCACTCCCTGGTTTACTCTGCAAATGACAACAACAGCCGGAGTTGGCCAACCTGAAGACAGAAGGCCAGAATTCCAACAATGTCATCCTTGTGAGGGAGAGGGGCCCAGGCACTTGGGCCGTCTTCTGCTGCTTTCCTTTTGCATCAGCAGATAACTGGATAAGAAGTGAAACAGCTGGGACTTGAACCAGAGGTCTTTTGAGATGATGGTGTCACAGGTGGTGGCTTAATTTGTTATATCAACGCCCGTCCCTGCTGTGACTTTTTTTTTTTTTGAGATTTATATATTTTTATTTGAAAGGCAGATTTACAGAGAAGGATTGAAAGGGAGAGAGAAGTTCAAATGGCTTAAAACTTCTGCATGTGAAAATCCAGTTTCTTTATTAAAGAAATTATACTTTTTTCAGGGAGTATTTTTGGCATCTTTGTCAGAATAAGTTGGCTGTAAATTCAGTGATTTATTTCTGGACTTTATTCTGTTCCAATAGTCTGTGTGCCTATTTTTATGTCAATATAATGCTGTCTTAGCCATAATAGTACTATGCCTTGAAATCAGATAATTGTGAAGTCTATAGCTCTGTTCTTACTGTTCAAAATTGTTTTGACTATTTGGGATATTTTGTATTTCTATAAGAACTTTAAGGATTAATCAGAAAGAGGAGAGGCCAGAGCTGGGCCAGTCTAAAGCTGGGAGCAAGGAGCTTCTTCCAGGTTTCCCACGTAGATGCAGGGGCCCAAGGACTTGAGCCATCCTCTGCTGCTTTCCTAGGTTATTAGCAGAGAGTTGTAGCAAAAGTGGATCAGCCAAGACACAAGCATATGGCACCCAAATAGAATGCTAGTGCCACAGGGTGGAGAATTAGCCTGTTACGCCACCATGCTGGCCACATTGTGATTTTTGATGGTGGCAATTTTTTTCATTCTCTTGGTTGACTCCTGATTTCTTTCCACAATATATTTAAAATCTGCCCTTGTTTAATTGTACCAATGCATAGCCAAACAGTAACTTTTGACTTTGTGGAAGAAGAGGCACCGGACCTTGTTAAATCCTTTTTGTTGATCCACATTAATTTAATTTGAAGTAGTAAAACCACTCACTTGAAAAAAAAAAGTACATGTTTAGTTTTTCATAAAGTAATTCTACTCCTATAAAATATTTGTAGATTATTTAAAAAAGTCCAGCAACAAAAATTGACCATAATTTACCACATCAAGAGAATACTTTGATTAATTTTCTTTTGATCTGTTTATTATACACATTTCATATGAATGACACCATATTTTATATGTAGATTTTATATGCTGCTTTATTTGCTTAAATGCTCTTATAAACAAAGCAGTTGTTTATAGTTACTATAAAACCTTCCTAAAATATTAATGACTTTTTTTTTCTAATTCTTTAATGTAGATGAGAGGCAGGTGTTTGGTGTAGCACTTCAGTGTCCTCATTCCATATTGGAATTCATGACCCACCTTCTGCTCCAGCTTCCTACTGACGTGCATTCTGGGAGGAAGCAGATCATTGCCCAGTTCCTTGGATCCCTACCATCAATGAGGAGACTCAAATGGAGTTCCAGGGCTTTGCCTGAGCCAACCCTGGTTATTCCAGACATTTGGAGAGGTGAATTAGGAGATGAACGATCTCTCTGTCTGTCTTCCAAATGAAATGAAGATAAACGAATAAGTACATTTTTGAAAAACAGCTCTACAGTGGAGCCTGGCATTGTGGCACAGCAGTTTAAGCTACTACTGCTAAACTACTTTCAAAAGAAACTCTATCAGGGACCAGCATTGTAATACGAGAGGCTAATTCATGGCAGGCTGTGACACTTACATCGCACATGAGCTTGTATTTGATTTCTAGCTGCTCCACTCCTTGCTAATGCACCTGGGAAAGCAGCAGAAAATGACCCAAATACTTAGGCCCCTGCCACCCACAAGGGAGACCGAGATGAAGTTTCTGGCTCTTGACTTCAATCTACCACAGCCTTGATCATCCTGGCCACTTGGGGAATGAATAAGCAGATAAATCTCTCTCTCTCTCTCTCTCTCTCTCTCTCTCTCTTTCTCTCTGCTACCCCTCCCCTTTCTGTCTCTGTAACTCCGCCTTTCAAATAAATAAATAATTAAACAAAAATACTTTTGGGTCTAGCACAGTAGCCTGCAGCTGCTTGGGAGAACTGGAAGAAGATCCTTACTCCTGGCCTTGGGTAGGCTGAGCTCTGGCTGTTGCATCCAATATTTGGGGAGTAAACCAGCAGATGGAAGAGCTTTCTCTCTGTCTTTCCTTCTCTCCATAAATCAAATCTGCCTTTCCAATTAAAATAAATAAATCTAAGAAAAAAAAACTTGGCCCAGCGCAGTAGCCTGGTGGCTGCTTTGCTTTTGCCTGGATCACATATGGGCACCAGTTCTAATCCCGGCTACCCCACTTCCCATCCAGTTCCCTGCTTGTGGCCTGGGAAAGTAGGAGAGGACGGCCCAAAGCCTTGGGACCCTGCACCCACGTGGGAAACCCAGAAGAGGCTCCAGGCTCTGGATTGGCTCAGCTCTGGCTGTTGCAGCCACTTGGGGAGTGAAGATCTTCCTCTCTCCCTCTGCTCCTCTGTGTATATCTGACCTGACTTTCCAATAAAAAAAAAATCTTTTTTAAAAAGAAAAAGAAAAAATTAATTGAAAAGCTTCCTTTCTGTAGCAGACAATTTAATTTCTCTAAGGAAAATCACACTAGTATTCCTTGCTTCTCCCAATCCAACCCATCTTGGGTTCCTTCATTGAGGAGCAGTCTATAAAAGATACAGGTTTAGTTGGAATGTGAATGTGCTGGGACACTACACAAGAGGAAAAAAAAATAACCAACAAGAAACTAGGAGCTCAAGACTAGTTCTATTGCCTCTGTGGGAGACCCGGATGGAGCTCCTGGCTCCTGGCTTCAGTCTGCCTTAGTCCTTGCTGTGGTGGCCATTTGGGGAATTAATCAACGGATGGAAGCTCTTTCTGTCTCTCACTCTCTCTGTAACTCTCAAATAGGCAACTCGCTTTAAATGGTTGTATAGAATGAATTCAGACCCTGATGGATCAATTAGAACATGTTAGCGTCTGAAAGGAACTGTTGACCTAGATCATTTTAAAGCACTTCCAAGTCTAATTGAAATTGCTTCTCGTTTAGGAAGCTTGACTGTGAACTCTCCCAGCTCTGCAATCCCTCATTCACTTGGCTCCCCTTGGCAGAATTCCAGTGTGGTTTACTGTCTATCAGGACAGTGGTCCTGTGCTTGATTCGTCTTTCCTCCTCTCACCCAAGTTCCACCGCTGAGTCGCCTGTGCGTGCTCCTGGAGCACCTGGCAAATTGCTTTATGCTGGATAGGAGCTCAACAAGCATTTCCTGAACTGAGTGCTTATCTGCCCATAACTGTTTTCAAAGCTGACAGAGATACAGGTTGCAAATCAAACAACATCTTTACTAAACACCCCAAATGAACAATAACGTCGATAAATATTTGCTTGACATTTTTCTCATGATGGCAGTTCTAGGGAATTCATTGTACGCTTACTGGTTTGAACACTGTTTTCTTCCCCTCCTCCATTCATTTCCCCTCATATCTACAATGCTTGTCTTGGGTTTAAAGCATGTTTTCGTTTTCTTGTTAAATAATATGTAACACATTTGTTTTCCGCAGAGGCTGGGAAACAGAATACTTCGAATCACAATGTCAGGTTATCTTTTTCTAAAGCATGTTTTTATTTTGAAAATACATAATTTGATGGATTTTCACAAACTGAACATGGCATTTCTAATCAGCACCTGTATCAAGAAACAAAATAATCGCCTTTAGCTTAGAAATCTCCTTTTTTATTTATAATGGCATGGTGATTTTTTTTTGCTAGGATGAAATTCTCATTGATATTTGACATGCGTGTGCTGTTTAAGTTTTTAAATATGTATGAGGTTATATGTGTTATGCTTAGTGAAGTAAGCCAGCTCCCAAAGACAAATATGTTTTCTCTGATGTGTGGTAACCAACATAGAATACAAAAAATTTGTAAGACTGAAACGGACATCTTATGATTTGATTATTGTTTTTAGCACTCATCTATAATCTTGTGGAATAGTGGTCTTTCTGCTTTTTATTGGTTGAACATTATGGTTAGTGGTTCATTAAGCCTGTGATTATCATGTAAATTGAAAGTATGGTATGGTATTGCAAAAATTAAAGAAAAAAAAGAAAAGAAAGATGGGTCTTCAGGGAATAAGTATACAAAGTATGGTCATCTTAGCATTACATAAAAATAAGACAGATTTTTTTTTAAAGATTTCTATTATTTTTTTATGGGAAAGGTGGATATACAGAGAGGAGAAACAGAGAGGAAGATCTTCCGTCCGATGATTCACTCCCCAAGTGAGCGCAACAGCCGATACTATGCCAATCCGAAGCCAGGAGCCTCTTCCGGGTCTCCCACACGGGTGCAGGATCCCAAAGCTTTGGGCCGTCCTCTACTGCTTTCCCAGGCCACAGGCAGGGAGCTGGAAGGGAAGCGGGGCTGCTGGGATTAGAACCGGCGCCCATATGGGATCCTGGGCGTGCAAGGCGAGGACCTTAACCACTGCACCATCGCCACCGCGCCAGGCCTGAAAGAAGACAAATTTTAAAAGATACTGTCAAGGGTCCAGCACAGTAGTCTAGTGGCTAAGTCCTTACCTTACATGTGCCAGGATCCCAATGGGTGCTGGTTCGTATCCTGACAGCCCCGCTTCTCATCCAGCTCCCTGCTTGTGACCTGGGAAAGCAGTGGAGAATGGCCCAAGGCCTTGGGATCCTGCACTTGGGTGGGAGACAGGAAGAGGCTCCAGGCTCCTGGCTTCAGATTGACTCAGCTCCAGCCATTGTGGTCACTTGGGGAGTGAGTCATCGGACAGAAAATATTTCTTTCTGTCTCTCCTCTTCTCTGTATATATCTGACTTTGCAATAAAAATAAATAAATCTTAAAAAAAAAAAAGAATATCAACTATATCAACTCCCCCCCGCCTTCATGCAGAGTGGAAAGAAGATGGAGGAGGAAAGGGCAGCTGAGATATGTGTCCAGGAGTTTTATACTCCTTAGACACATGAGCTGACAAAGGGGTTGTCTATGCCCCAATTATGTAAGAAATGTCCATTCAGGTGTGCCATTGGTTGGCTGGAATCCCATCAGGCTGGTGATGTAGCTGGTTCCTGTGGTCCCTCCTGTTCCAGGTTGAAGCCTGGGAGACATGCTGGGTCTGGAACAGATCCAGCCCCTCGTCTCCAGTGCCCTGGGTAGCCACCATTCCAGACTCTTGGTAATAGCAAAATGGGTGACGAAATTGTTCTGGCTACTTCCTGCTGGGGAGGGTCCCTAATTGTGGTCCAGAGAGGGTTCTGTGGGCACAAGAATGTAGGGGTGGAGTAGCAGTTGGTTGAGAGTGACCCATGAGGCTTCATGGATTTTATCTTTGGTGAATCTTAGAAAATAAGGGGCGACTGTTAATAAAAGGCCTATAACTCTTAATGGGGTTAGTATAGGCATCAGCTAGGTTACTAAGGGGGATTCCTAGATGTTAAATCCTGAATTTTTGCCAGTATCGATCCCTTATCGGTTGAAGATTTTATCCCGGTTTCTACTATGCCAGATTCATTAACATAATAGCAATACTGTTCCTGTAGGAAAATACAGGTTCCCCCTTTGCTTGCGGTCAGGAGATCCAGGGTTCGTTGATTCTGGAGTGCCACTTCAGTGAGCGAGGTGATTTGTCACCGTGGGGATGCCAGGGATCAGGCTAAGTCTTCTATTGCCTGACTGAAGTCCGCTTGGAGCTTGTTGACCTTGATGATGGTATGACCCAGAGCTCCTGCACTGAGGCCTACCTCCAGCAGGGAGGTTGCAACCAACATGCCTACCAAAGTTGGAAGGAACACTGCCCATTTGGTTCTCTCAGGATCCTGGGAGTTTGAAATTTCCTGTTTAGCTTCTGACCAAGAAAGCAGTGTTAGTTGGGGCACTTGCTAGAAAATTCATAACAGTTGACTGAAACTGAAGAAAATGACACAAAAAAGGAATTGGTGCTGGAGGCAAGACAATTACATTGAGTCATGTTGAGAATGGGGCAGGGGCTGGCCAACAGAGAATTGGGCCTGGAGATCCCAGACACCCTGCGATATAGCCCTGCATAGGACTGTGATGTGATACTGGGTTTCCCAGTGCCACACAGCTGTTTGAAATAATAACATTTGTCGAGAGGGGGGTAGACACATTCCCTTGACATTGGCATGGGTTCTAATATCCTAATGGGGCAAATCCAGCTGAAATGAAGAGGAAGAGGTTGCCTGTTGTCCAGAAGAGTAGTAAGAGAGGAGTGAGGTAGTTGGGAGGATTGGTGGGTCAAGGAAGCGGCAGACTACCCATCCTTGGTACAAGGACTGAAATGTCTGAGGTGAGAAATATGATACCAGGAAGTGTGACCAAGGAGATTGGCAGCCACAGGCATGGTCAGGGTCACCAAGTGAGGTCTGATCCACTGAGGTTGGAGTGAGCGTGAGTGGGGGGTGTTGAGGAGGACCAAGTCACCAGGCTAGAGAGGAGAGGCATTGGGGCCTGCTGGTGTGGTAGCAGCCAGGTCTGGAAGATAGCAGTCCATACGTTCTTACAGAAGCTTTTGTGGGTGAGCACATGAATGAAATTGATCTACCAGTTCTCGCACAGTTGATGTTCATGCAGCTAGTGAGTATGCAACCTAAGCTTAAGAGCTCCTTGAGGAGAAACCGTGGAAAAGGTTGGGCGGGAGTTAGTGAGAGAGGCATTGGTGATAAACATTGTTCTGGTGGTAAGGAATTCCCTCTCCTGCCAGATGGCAGAATGGGGAGGCAATTGGCTCCCAGGACAGACTCAGGAATGATTACCACAGGGGTTGCATGGTGCAGCCATGCAGGTCGGACACTGAGCTACTGTCCACTAGAAGAATGAGGTCAGGAGACTGCAGAGGCTGGTGCAGCAAGCCTTCCCTAGATAGGAGATGAGACTTGAGGACATCTCATTGGTAGATAACTCGAACGGCACAGATTTCGCAAGCTGTGGGAAAGGGGAAGCAAGAAGTGGTGCCAAGGTCCAGGATGGGATGTTGGAATCACTCTCACCTTCCTCCATTTTGTTATATATTGGGGGAGGAATGGCAGGCTACTAGCCCTGCAAAAGAAACTGGTTAATGGTTTGGTTAAAAAATTTGTACATTTGAGTGGATGATACAGGAATGAAGGGAGGGGTTACTTATCAAAAAATGATGGCTTGAGTTCCTCCTGAAGCTCACTGGAATATGTAGTCTCTGGGGGTTGGTCTTGAGCTTCCTCGGAGTGCCTCTGTGGTGGCGGATGGATCATCATAGCAGGTGTTGACCTTCTGTGTGGACTCCGCATTCCAGCCATTCTTGGATGGAGTCTGTTTGACTTTGGCAGGGAATTGGGGATGCTTCTACTTAGCTCCGATATCCCGGCCTTTTGTTGTATGGAATTAGTGGGGAGGCTTAGGCAGGAACATGCATGGAAACTGGTTAAGATTATCTAGTCAGGCCTTGAGAAACAGACAGGATATATAGTCTGGCCTGTTTCCAATCCTGTACTCTTTCCGTCCCTCTGCTCATGGGGACTCTGGCTGCTAGCAGGAGCCAAGTAAGGGCCTATGGTAAGGCCAGGGCTCCAGTAGAGGGTGGCCTTCAAGGTCACAGTGCCAGAGAGCAAAAACTGTTTCTAAGGTTTTACACACATGGACACTGGAATTTCAAGCCTAGATGCACCCAGGAAAGTTCTGCTTACCCAAATCCAAAAGTTGGCCAGGTACATGTAAGGTCCAGGACCATCTATCTCTTCACGTGGGGTACTGGAAGAGATATGATAAAGGAAGTGTGAAACTCTGGGGAGACATCCTGTTGACTCCCATTACCTGGCTGGAAAGAGAGGAGAACCGGCCTGAAAAGGAGGCTGGCACAGAACAGATGGTACTCTGGATGAAATATACAGCCTTACTTGTGATGTTGCTGACCCCAGGCCATCCCTCCATAGCGACAGATGCTTTGGGAGCTGGGCAGAGTGAAAGGCTTTCTAGCTTGTGGCCCATCATTGTTCTGACCCAGGAATACTTTGACCCCCAGGGCAGTTCCATTTCTAGTGACCTGGCTCTTGGCAGAGCTGACAGGATTCTTTGAAAGCCAGTTTTATCACTGGCAGCTGGTTGCCCGATCTTCTGGCTTTCCACATTGCAAGTAGGTACTACTCGAGAGTAGACTGACCTTGCTGGGTCTCCTGGAGAACAGGTTACTGTATAAAGCCACATTAATGAACTCCTGCTGCGTAGCTCACTATTCTTCCTTTGGGCCCCAGTTAAAGTGGGCCACAGAGGCAGCCTTGGGATGTCAGCCAAGGGGATGCTCAATTCTACGCGCTAAATTCCTTAATGGACTGATGTAGGAATTTGTAGTCACAGGCACAATCCTGACAATTTTAAGGTAGTGCCTATGAAAAGATAATTAGGCTCCTTGGTCTGACAAGTTA
This sequence comes from Ochotona curzoniae, assembly GCF_017591425.1. NCBI lineage: Eukaryota > Metazoa > Chordata > Mammalia > Lagomorpha > Ochotonidae > Ochotona > Ochotona curzoniae. The sequence continues at coordinate 32,549,087 of NW_024465369.1, read as the reverse complement.
GTCATCCATTTAAGGTCTGGAGATCAAACTGTGCAGTCTGAGTCCCTCAGAGTCAGAGAGAGAGAGAGAGAGAGGGAAAGAGAGAGATGAGTGAAGAAAGGAGTTGGAAATACCAGATTAATTACATAACATTGTCAAGTAAAAACAAATAGAAGTTCTAGAAAACATTTGCCAAAGGTCTGATGTCTGCTACAAATTTGCAACTAGCCCAGGTTTACAATTAATCATATTGTACATTGGAAAAAGCAATAATATCAATAATAAATATTTAGAAAAATGCTATAAACAATTTTAAGGACAATGATCAATTGCACTGCACAGAAACCATACAAGATGTATTCCTCTCAAAACTTCATGACTTCCCATTCTTTCTGCAACATGCTTTAACCTGGAACTATTCTGTAAAACAATTGGTAAGAACACATGGGTTTACCTCATGGCTTGGAATAATTTAGCAGTAGATTAGAGCAACTCTATACTGGATTATTTAGACATACAAATGTTTTTTTTTTAAAGATTTATTTTTCATTTTTATTGGAAAGTCAGATATATAGAGAGAAAGATCTTCCATCTGATGATTCACTCCCCAAGTGACCGCAACGACCGGTGCTGTGCTGATCCAAAGCCAAAACCAGGAACCTCCTCCAGGTCTCCTGCACTGGTGCAGTCCCAAGGCTTTGGGCCATCCTTGACTGCTTTCCCAGGCCACATTCTGGGAGCTGGATGGGAAATGAAGCTGCTGGGACTAGAACCAGTGCTCATACGGGATTCCAGCACATACAAGGCGAGGACTCTAGCCCCTAGGACACGCCCCTGAGCCCTTGATATACAAATGTTAAACTAAGTTACAGAACAAACTTAGTAACAGGTTTTTCCTTCTCTTTCTCTTTTTTAAAAATAGACACGTTAATTAGCTTATCTTTTACCCCACCCCTCTCAACTAAGGAGTCGGGGTGGGGCTGACCAAAGGAAAAAAGAGTTAAAACCAGTCGCTGCAGCAGCAGCAAAGCAGGCATTATTGGGGTTAAGTCAGAGGAATCCAAGAGGGCGAGCAGGTTAGGCCCAGGGTGAGAATGGAGAAAGGCAAGATGGCAGACAGGGTCCTACCCCATGGAGGAGAAAGGCAAGATGGCAGATGGAATGCTACCACGTGGAGGAAGGGACGTGGCAACAGAGCAGAAAGTGGAGAGAAAGGGCTTGGGAACATGACATCTGTGCAGGAAGTGAAGGATATGGAGGAGGAAGGTTCTGAGAGGGGGAGGAGTGAACTGGGGAAATGGGAGGTAGAGAGTTTAGAGAGCTCCTTGGGCAGGGACCCTCTGTGTGGCCACGCCTGCAAGGATCCTCCACATGGTGGGAAAAAGAAGGAACTAAGAGAAGGGTGGGATTAGGTGAAGTAAGGTGGGGGAAGGAATGGGAGTAGATGGAATAAGGGAGGGGCGGGAGGAGAGTTTGGGACCCTGGTGGAGAAACAGAAGGTGAAGCAAAGGTGACATTGGAATCCAGCGGCAACTCAGGAAATGAAGAGGGAGTCAGGAAACATGACAGAAGGACCGGGAGTGGAGAAGAGGTGACTGAAGAGGTGACAGCAGAACATGGCGGAGAGACTGGAGGGGTATAGCCAGCACCCACTGACAGTGGGCAAATGAAATGTAGCTGTGTCCCCTACCCTCTGTCCTGAAGGTGGGTCCTAACAGCAATGGAATGTTAATTCCATCTCAGCTACTTTCCCCTCCCCCACCACCTAGGTATTAGCTCCTCCTCACCTGTCATCTGAGAGGGGACTGTACTGCATTGTTGTAGTGACCACTCCCCTCACAAGCCCCTTTAAAAGGCCCTTGAAGCAGGGGCTCACTCTTTCTGGGCAGGTGCTTTAGTTGCTCTGGCATCTCAATGCTTGGCTGACCCAGGACATGCTCAATCCCTTGAGCATGGTCCCTGTGTACTGTTTAGATGGGACAATGGATATAGCAATGCTGTTTCTGGTTTGTGTACTATCAGGAGTTCCAGGAGAGGTGGAGCCTAGCAGTAGTGGAATGTGGGCAGAGAAGCCAGGGAAAGATGAATGACTGAAGCTTCGTAAGTGTGTACAGGTTATTCGTTGCATGTCTCTTAGGATAACTTACATTGTTGGGGAAGCTGGGACATAGGTCTTCAGCTTAATGGATGGACTTGAGGGTAATGACCATTTGTTCCTCTTGGGGTTATGTTTGGTTGGATTATGAGTGGTTGGATTGTCATATGGACTTGTAATTTGCCATTTCTAGTGTGCTCTGTTATCATCAAGCTTGGTTAATAAATAGACTCCTTAATAAACCTTAGACATGTCTGGTGTGATCTCACTCGGGTCCATGATCCTATCTAACTCTGTCCCTCACAGAAGTAAGCACTTTGGCTTTAAGCTTTTCATTTCCGTTTTTTTTTTTTTTTAATTTCCAGTTTAACTACATGCATATTGCTGAGCTACATGTTACTTGGTTTGAATGTTTTGAATATTTTTAAATGCACTCAAGCTGATTTTATCCTTCTGTAACTTGTTCTATTAAACCATTTAAGTGTGTGAATGTCTTTGTTATGGTGTGGCATCTCACTTGATCTCTTCTTTTAAGATTTATTTATTCTTATTAGAAAAGGCAGATCTGATTTATGAATTGATTCACTCTCCAAAGGGCCCCAATGGCTGGAGTTGAGCTGATCTGACACCAGGAGCTTCTTCCAGGTCTCCCAAGTGGGTGCAGGATCCCAAGACTTTAGACCATCCTCTGCTGCTTTCCTAGGCCATAGGCAAGGAGCTGGATGGGAGATGGATGAGCTGGGATATGAGATTCCAATGCTTGCAAGATGAGGACTTCACGCCAGTCCTTCCCCCTTCAGCCCTCCTCCCCACCCTCACCTCTTAATCTCTTGTTGATGGACACTGAATGGTTTCCAGTTTTTGGCTCTGACAAGCAGTAATGCTGTAGATATTCTGGTTCTTATCTCTGGGCGCACACAAGCAAGACTGCTCTAGGTTCTAGTCTTTGGAGAGGAGCTGCCAGGTCATAGTATCTTCTACTTTACTAGATACTATAAATAAATGATTTCTTCAGCTAGTGCAAAAGGGCTGCTGTTGCTGTTAATTTTTTTCCTTGCCATGTTAGCAAGCTAAAATACAGGGTACTCAGTTCAATTTGAATTTCAGATAAACAACAAATAGTTTTTTAGAATAAGTATGATCCAGGCAAAATTCATGTTTCATCTGGCAATCCTGATAAGGCCAGTGAACTTTACAAGATCACACATTGGCCAATGAGAGATGAGTGGTGAGGGTGGAGGAGGCAAGCTTCTGGCGCTTGCTTCCTCCTGCTAGATGCTAATTCAGAAGTCTCTGAGCAAGTGAGCTTACAGGGGGAGCTCAAGTGCTTGTTAAGCAGCTGTGTGGGTAATTGATTGACTCAACAGATATGTCACCATCTGTATGCCAGGCAGGTGTTACGGGCTGGGGATACAATGTACAGATGACAAGCATCCCTGTCCTTCCCAAGCATTTAACATAAAGGAGAGAGGGTGGGAAGGGCAGTGGACAGCAGTGCAAGGATAAATGAATTACAGGGAGAGTGGTGGGCTGGTGAAGGCTTGCTTAATAACTGGCTCTGAGTGGTGAGAGAAAGGCCCAATTTGTAACTTTTGCTGATTTGGGAGGTGAACATACTCTCCTCCTGGTTGATTTCAAGCTGTATCTATGACTTCACTGAACTCTGAGCTGAGTAGTGAAGGGCACAACAGCTCTTGGGATGGGATGAACCTGCTCCAGTACCTACTGTTTGCTAGTACCAAGAAAGGATATCTCATCCAGTCTCTGGGCTCACTCTTGCTGAGAAGGGGGAAATGAACTTAGGTGGCTTGGGCATTAAGTTTTTCTTTGAGTTTAGAAGAAATCAACTGTTAACAGGTAGCAAATGCGTTTGGGTGATAGCTCTAATACAAGATACTTTGTAAGTATTTTTACTATGGTATGTACTAAATGGAGCTGCAAATTACTATCATACATAGAACAGATGTCAGATCTCCTCCTCCTGTATATAACTGTCCATTAGGAGCCCCCTGGACACTGCCTCTACATTGCTCCCTCCCCTGTACACCAGCCCATTAATCCTCATCATCCATTCACTCCAAACCCACTGCCAGAGCTAGGCACTGGTCCCATCCTCATGGAGCAGTCAGTCCACTGAACCCCCCGGCGATTCTTTCAAAGCAATTTTGCTGCATTGTTTTGCTTACTCGGTTCACACCTGTGTTCTCAAATTGACTTTCCCTCTGGGAATATTTCTCCTAGAAGGCTGCCAAAAACCCTTTCCACTGGCTTTTTTTTTGTGTGTGTGTGTGTGTGTGTGACATTTCTCCTTCACCACAGTATTGCATGTGCCCCTTTCTGTCCTGATCTGGGCTCTCCTTTTTGTATGATTGATAAGTTATGCTGTGTAGATATTCCTCAAACCACCTCCACAAGCAAGGTGGTGATGTATGCTTTCCTGCTGTACAGTCTATCATTTTGGCCATCCTATTGCTCCATCAGACATTTTTTCAGATGCCTGAGTCCTAGCAATTGTGCATGGTGCAAGGGAGCTTCTGTTTACAATTGAAACGTGTTTTTTTGCTTGACATAATCATTTTCTATAATGATTCTATATTTTACATTACTGTGTCCAGAGCATCTTCCATGTTTAAATTTTTTTCAAAGATTTATTTATTTATATTGGAAAGGCAGATATACAAAGAGAAGGAGATACAGAGAGCAAGATCTTCCATCTGCTGGTTCATTTCCCCAAGTGGCTGCAACAGCCAGAGCTGAGCCAATCCAAAGCCAGGAGTCTGGAGCCTCCTCCTGGTCTCCCACATGGGTACTGGGTCCCAAGGCTTTGGGCTGTCCTCAACTGCTTTTCCAGACCACAAGGAGGGAGCTGAATGGGAAGTGGAGCATCCTGCACTAGAACTGGAACCCATATGGGATCCTGGCAGATGCTAGGAGAGGATTTTAGTCACTAGGCTACTGTGCCGGTCCCCCATGTTTAAATTTCTTATAAGTATTTATTGTACTTTTCCTGACTATAAAAAGTAGCTGTACAACATTTAGAAAAGTATAAGGGAAATAATCCTAATTATGCAATCTTACAAATCAAGGCTAGCCACTTCTGGGGATATATCTTTTAACTTACTTCCTATGTAGAGTTGCAATTTGGACTTTATTCTCATTTTTTCACTTACTATAGTATGAAACTCTCATTTGGGGTTTTTTTTCTGTATTAAAAATGATGACAGAAGGACTGGCATTTACCTGAGCAGTGATTGCTGGGACTTGTGGCTTCTGCACTAGTCCCTGGAACCCATGCCCACTTCTGGCTCCTGACTTCAGCTGTCTGCTGCTGTAGGCTCTAGGGCGGGGGGTATTAGCTAAGGTCACTGAATTGCTACTGCCCATGTGGGATACCTTAATTTTATTCCTAGCTCCTGGCTTTCCAACCCAGTCCCGGGATGCTACTGTGGACATCTGAGGAGTGAGCCAGTCGATAGGAGCTGTTTGTCTCTACAAAAAATAAGTGACTTTTATAAACGATGACTTGGCAGTCCACTTTCAGACTGGGTTGCACTCTGATGAGCTGGTGTCCTTATGCTGGTGGAAGCCTCTTGGTAAGCCCATGTGTGCTTCCTTCATCATAAGATACAAGAAGGCAGGAATTGAATGTTGTCCACCGTGGGCAGCTCTCACAACAAAAACGTATAAGGAATATGGTTACATATCTACTGTGATCCTCTAAGTACCATTGAAAACAAAAGGCAGCAGCTGTCTGCCTACCTCAGGTAGCAGGCTGGGAGGAAGGGAACTTGACACTGTGGGGAGGATGGGGAAGAATCCTTCCTTGGTTGCACTTGGTGCACCACCCTGAAAAGGAATGGAGGGATGGAGGTCAGTGTCAAGTCTAGGAATGGCTAGGGGCATTCAAGATCACACTGCGATGATTCTAACCTCTTTTTTCACAGATGAGGAAATTGAAATCAAGGATGGTTACCAGCTGAGACCAATACTCAGGTCTCAACTTCCTTCCTGTCTTACACTCTTTTCACCGCAACCTGCTAGACTAATGCCCCACACGCAGTCACAGCCTATGTTGACCTACTCACTGCTACAGTGCATGTACTTTGGCGTGTGAATCCAATGGTCAGGTCCAAGGTAAATGTCGGAGGAAAGCTCCCGCCCACACAGGCGGCTTGCACAGGAATGCTCAGGGCAGCGTGACTAAAGCATCCTTCCACAGCTGCATTGGCAGTGTGATGTATTCTCACCACGAACTCCTCTTCCTCAGCAATAAACAGGAACTAGTGATCAATGCAGCAGCGTGCAGGAATCTCTGTCCCGAGAGAAGCCAGCAGGAGTACAACCCTTCCACTTGCCTACATTTCTACAAAGTGCCAGTTACTCTCTAGCCACAGCAAACAGGACTGCAGTTACCAGGGAATGGAGGAAGAGCTTACAAGGAACCTTTCACAAGAATCAACCTTGGAGGGTAACAATGTTTTTTTACCACCTGACCCGTAGGGGGTGGTTTCAGGTATGCACACACAACTTACCAAATCAGACACTTTAAACACCATGCCCTTTATTGTATGTCAATTATACTTCCATGAAGCTGAGAGCCCCCTGTGAAGTTTGAAATAGCAACAAAGTGACTAAAAACCCACTGGAGAATCTGAAGCGAGAGAAGACAGTTATTTCTGAAGTAGAGGACCAAGGCTCTTTCCTAGTGTTACAGTTTATCTGAACAAAACATTAACTACGAGAAATGCCAAGTCATAAAAATAAAATAGAAATGACATTTTTGTCCCTCTAGTAATCAAGTCATTTCCTCATGCCTGTACAGTTTGCTCTGCATCATAATCTTCATGTGTTCAATTCAGTTTGGTTTTTTTTCAAGGAGAGAAATAACCTTGCTGTATTTTTTTTTCTGAACTCCTAAGACTGCTTTTTCCTGTAGGAATGATATCCAATCCCTGTGTGTGTGTATTGTGGGTGGGTATGGAGAAAACTACAGTCTATAGATTTCTGAAAATGCTGTAATTTGTTTTGGGATTTTGTACAGCACTCAGCAGGGGCACTGGAAACACGCTGGAAATTTCTAGAAATCATACCTTCTTGGAACAAGACGAGAGCACTGTATAGTTTCCGTAAATACGTGAATTTAGTAATCAAAATTTTCCGTTGAGATTTTTCCACCTAACTGTTTTAAAACAAAGAACTACTATAGCACACATGTGATCTACAACACCGGTGGTAACTTGTCAATTCCTTTATTAAAGATTTTCTTTTTCAGAAAACATGAGAAAGTTTGCTTTCCCAGGCCCCTCGCCCTCCACGCCCCCTCCCCCCACCTTGGCTCCTTTATTTGGTAATTACTCCCAATTCTGCAGACGTGGAGGCGCACACAGGTTTTTCCGCGCCGTGCAGAGGGGCGAGAAAGCAGCAACTCGCAACTTTTCAGTTCCATTTTGAGAAACGATCACATCGAACTCCCGAGACGCGACAGCCCAGAGCGAGCGAGCGAGCAGAAGCGCTTCTCCCCGGCAGGGTATGGGTCTGGAGCCAGGCGCGCTGCCGCGGCGGAGCGGGCGGCGGGAGGCAGGTGGCAGCGGCGCGGCGAGGGCGCGAGCCGGGCGCGCCTCCCTCCGGCCGCCGCGAGGAGCCTGCCCCCCGCGCACGCGAGTCCCTCGACCCCGGACTCCCGCGCCGCGCAGCCATCCGCCGGGCGCCCGCGTCTCCTCCTCCTCCTCCCTCCTCACGCCCGCCCCCCAGCCCCTGGCAGGGCCCTCCCCCATGCCCGCTCGGGCGGCCGCCGCCGCCGCCGCCGCCGCTACCGGAGGCGCAGGAGCCTCGCGATAGTGTTTGCACAGGCGGCGCGTGACGCCGCCGCCGCCTGTAACTGATGCAGAGGTTACCCCGCCGCCTCAGCCGCCACCCACCGCCCGCAGCCGCTGCCGCCGCCGCCGCCGGCCGGGCGACGCCGGGGGCCGACGCACTGCAGAGGTGCCGGCAGGTTCCGCCCGCGGAAGTCTTCTCGGCCGGCGCAGCCCGCGCTCCGCCCGCGCTCCGACCCCGGCCCCGGCGGGCGCCCCCTCGACGCCTCCGCCGCTGCGCTCCCTCCCTCCGCCTCCTCTCCGGCGCGCCCGCCCGCTCCCTCGCTTCTCCCCCTTTCCCTCCTCCCCGTCCCCTCTCCTTCCCTCACCTCTTCCCTCCCCACCTCCCCTGCTCTCGGTTTCCTCCCCCATCCCCTTGACTCTCCCCCTCCCTGCCCTCGCGCTCTTGTCGCTCGCTCGCCCTCAGCCGCGGCCCCCGCCATGACGGAGGCGGGTGCCGGTGCCGTTGCCGCCGCTGCCGTCGCAGGGGGGGAGTCGGGTTCCCAGAAAGTAGCTTGATGAGTGTCCAAAGTAGCAGTGGAAGTTTGGAGGGGCCGCCATCTTGGTCCCAGCTCTCCACGTCTCCAACCCCGGGCTCGGCGGCGGCGGCCAGGTCCCTGCTGAATCACACGCCGCCATCCGGGAGGCCCAGGGAAGGTAAGCGCCACCGCGCCCCGCGCCCGCTCGCGGGGCCTCTGCGCCCGCGCCGCGGCCCCCCGCCCGACCCCGAGGTGGGGGATGGTGGCGGCGGAGGTGGACGCGAGGCCGCCGGGCCAAGGGGAGGTGGGAGCGCGCTGGCTGTGGGTGGCGGCTCGCGGGTGGCGGAGGGGACGGCTGAGGAAAGGGCGGGGGGGTGCGCGCTGGCGGGGACGGGGCGAGGCGCACAGACTCGCCTGGGGTTCCTCGGAGCCGGTCCTGCCCGAGTGGGAAGCCTGCTGCCCCGGGCAGCAAGCCCCATCCTGCTCCATTCTCTAGGACACCTCGGCACTCTCAACCTCCTTGGCCTCCGAGTCCCGGTGGGTTTTCCTTCTCTCTGGAGCCCCCTCCCCTTCTCCGGCGCACTCCTCCCATAGAGGCGGTCCCCGCTCCCGCGAGCTCCGCTACCCGGCGGCACCTGGAGGATGCCCCCCTTCGCTTGCAGGGGTCCCTGCCCTTTGCGGAGAGCCGCTGAGACCATCTAGCAGACTCTATGATCGCCTGCGTGATACCTTCCTCCTCTTCCCCCCCCCCCCAGCAATTCAAACGACAGCCTGACTCGTGGGCAGGCTTTTTTTTTTTTTTTTTCAAACCACCCCTCCAGATGGTTGCAACTTTCTCCTTCGCCATCCCCTCCTGCGTGCTTGGTGCGTTGTCTGATCGGGTGCGAGGAGGCTACTGTTCTCTTGACAGGGTTGTGGGTTTTGTGGGAAATATCTGCGTAAAGGTTACTGCAGACACACGCACCAGATCGGTTACAATTGTTTTCTCCAAGTTTGCTGGCTTCTTGCATGCAAGTGTGCTGCCGCCAGATGTAGCAGTTACACAGCTAGTAAGGCACTGGAGTACTTTCGACTAAAATTTCAACTTGCTGTATTTAACTTTGAGGCATACGACATCAAATGAAATTTGGAAGAACATGCCTTTTTTTTTTTTAATGGGGGGAAGGAGAAGTGCGCATGGAATCTTTTTAAAACGCTCTTTTGTCTGGGAAATGCTTGGCGGTGTTCATCAGCCATGGGTAAATGGGTTGTTCGCTCCCAGTTGTTTCATACAAGGAGATTGTAGGCACATTAAAAAAAAAAAGAAAGGTCTGTAAGTCTAAATAGTCTGGTGAATCTTAAAGAAATAAAGAGTGATTATGAGGACTCGGTGGGATTAGTTTGCTTTGAAAATATCCATTGATATTTACTATTCAGAGTCTTGACAATTGTTAATCAAGTGTTTTGTGCCCCGAATCCAGTGGTTCAGGCATAGCATTCTTTGTCATTTTGTTCTTGTGAGCATGTGTGAAAGTGACAATAGGCTCAAAGATTGGCATGAATATGCTCCAGAAAATTCATGGAAAGAGCTTGCTTTATGGCATCCATTAAACGTACCGAATACCCTGACAGACATTTCCTGCTTTCATCTCATCCCAGCCCTGAGTTTCCATTATTAGAAGATGAAAGTTTATTTATTGAATGATTCAGATTTAATCCAGCACATGCTGCTGCTTCTTTGCACTTGAAAAATTTGTAGATGGAGGTTTAAAAAGAAATGTATTTTGTAAATAGGACAGTTGTTAATTCATGCATGCTCTTACTTTTGTCTGTAGTTAGCTTAATTTGCTTAATGATAATAAGGTGAGTGGAGACTTTGGCCGTGCCTTTTCATCAGTCAGTCAGTGATTTCTCCTGTGCTTCTTTGACTGAAGCCAGCCCCCATTCTAGAGACCAAGCACCCAGGTTGAATTTGTTGACATCTATTGCAGGGGAGTGAGGGGGCTGCCGGTGCCAGGGGGCGGGGGGGAGGGGGCTCTTCAAAAAGTTCATGGAAAGTGCGGTTTATGAAAAAAAACCTGCAGAAATTTCATAATTTTTTTTTTACATCAAAATGAACTTTTAGCTTCCTTTTCCATGAATTTTTTTCGGTGCTTTGTGGACTGAGAATTAGGGAACCTTTGGAGTATTTCTGAGGTAAAATTGAACTGTAGTTAAGCGTTATTTGTGTGTCCCTATGCTGGACAGTTTTGAGGGGTTAGAATAATTTCTTGTGAGCTTTAAGAGTTATAGCTAGAATTTTCCCCAGCAGTGTAGATTAAGGTAGATTTGTGTGTCATCTAAAAGAGTGAGTTTGTGTTAATATGGGAAAGAATAGAACACGCTGTTGTGCAAGTTACACTTTACACCAAGTACCTATGTGGGGCCACAGTGGGATATTTTATTTTGACCAACTAACGTGTAAGTTGAAACTGTTAATCCTCTAGGGTTGTCCATTCATCAAAGTGTGGAGCTGTATGCTTAGGTTTCTCTACTGCAAACAAGAATTGTATACATGAATCTTCAGGTATCAAAATGGAGATATTTTCTACTGAGGGAAATTCCAGCTTGTATGTCAGCTTGTGTGTAGCACCTTCTACAGTGTACTTGATATAGTGTACATTCTGGAGATTGAGAAAGCTTTTGACCTCTGGTGACTGCTGGCCATTGTCTGTTATTGGAACTTGGATGTACTGAAAATTATCGAGAGCCATCTTTATTTTTTTGAAAAATGGAACCAATGTTTCATACAATATGATAGAAGCATTTCATGTAATTTCATATAATAAAAACATTTAAATTACAAACTTAGACCATTTCCATCTGCTGACCATGACCAGATGACCTTAATGCCTAAGCTGGCCAGAGCTGAAGCTGGGAGCCAGTGAGAACTCTAGTCAGATGCATTATGTGGGTGTCGGGAACCCAGGTTGTCAATCTAGGGTATGCAATGGCATGAAGTTGGGAATCCAGAACGAGAGTGGAGAAGCAAATCCAGGCATTCTGCTCTGGGCCTTGGGCATCCTAACCACTGCATTAAATGCCTGTCCCCCGCCCCCCCCCCCGCAAAACTTTTATTTGTATATATTTTAAGGGCGTACTTGTGTATTTGCAAAGTGGGGAAAAAGAGAGATCTTCCATCTGTTAGTTCACTCGCTCAGTGGCTGCTCTAGGTAGGTAGGTGTGAGCCAGGCCAGATCCCGCAGCCAGAAACTCCATCAGGATCTCCCACGGTTGCTGCCTTCCCAGGCAGGTTAGCAGAGAGCTGGATAGGAAGCAGAGTGGCAAGGACTCACTTTCAGGTACGGGGTGTTGGTGCTGCAAGTCATGGCTTAATGTGCTGCTCCACGCAGGTGCCCTGAATTTAACTTTATGAAAAAGTGTGTCTTTTATAAAGTCACTAGCTTATTTTTGACATACTTGAAACAGTCTAAGACTATTGTCTGATTGTCTTTATTTGCTGTGTTTGGCTTTCTTCTTTCTTACCCTGTTATGATTATCATGTTTATATTATATATATATATACTTATGATGTATATATTTAATGCTGTATTAAATATGTTGCAGTCATTAAGTATTGCAAGATTTAGAAATCTGATGTGTTTTAGAAGTATATGTAATATATGCTTTCATTTCTCTGGGTTCCCAAAATTTTTTTCTTGGAAGTGCTCTTAGAGATGCTAAACAGTATAGCATTACTTTCTGATAGGTCTTTTACACTTGTAATCAACTTCCTGTTTTTGTCTTCAACCCTATGTATGGTTAGGGTATGGGAGTTGAGGAATTCAGTTTTCAAATGAAGGTCAGTTTTACTTTGTTGTCCTTTAGAAAACCAATTTTGGCTAGATAAGCAAACTTCTTTTTTGCTTATCAGTACATGGGACTTTTGAAAGAGTTTCTAAGAATCAAATGATTGATTCTGCAAAATGCTTGCATTTCTTTCTCATGTTACACTTTGTCAGTTATGAATAGTATGCTCTTTTTGTAAATATTATAAGTAGTTTGCTAAAAAAAAATATGACATCAGTCGTAAAACGTTGCTCTGTTTCCATATTTAAATGCTGCATTCCATAGAAGAATAAAAGTAGGGCCCAGAATAATGGTTCAGTGGATAAATCCTCACCTTGCATGTGCCAGTATCCCCTTTGGGTACCAGTTCCTGTCCCCACTGCTCCACTTTCCATCGAGCTCTTTGCTTGTGGCCTGGGAACGCAGTGGAGGATGGCCCAAAGCCTTGGGACTGAATGTCCTCGTGGGAGACCTGGGAGAAGCTCCTGGCTTCAGATTAGCTCAGCTCTGGTCATTGTGGCCACTTGGGGAGTGAACTAGTGGACGGAAGCTCTTTCTCTCCTTCTTTTCAGTAAATCTGCCTTTTGAATAAAAATGTTTTTAAAAATCACTATTTTATTTTGATCATCTTTACATAGTTGATTATGGCACAAAGGGTCAAGGGCTACAGGAAAGTGGATAAGATCATTGTTTCTGCATTTTTTTTTCTCTGTATCTGGGGAAAGAGGGGAGGTAAAAGAAGCCCCACCAAGCCTCCCACCCACCCCAGGTTAAGTGCTCCGAGGGTCCTGCTCAAGTGGTTTTGATAGTTCCAACAGTTCTGAATTGCTGCCAGTCTTGCCATTCCAAGCACAATGAAATCTCTCCAGAATCCACTGGCTGACATAGTCCACCTTGGAGTCTCCGTTTGCCCAGATTTTTACTTCCAACACATGGCTGGGGTGGTTGATTGATGTGCTCTGTCCTCCGTCCTCTGTTGTGGTACCAGGTGTCCTCTGCAGGTTCTGATGGACTATGCCTGGATATGCTGTCCACTGCTCCATCTGACCACTGAGGAGGTTCAGCTTTGACTTGCACTCCGTGGTCAGACCATGGCACCTGCGCTTCTGTTCATTGTTGAGGTTCTGAGATAGGCAGTTCAGTTGGAGGGATCACCAAAGAAGCTTCGTCTGAGGTGATCCCAGATCTGATTCTTGGAAAAAAAAAAAAAATAAGAATGAAAGTATTTGGACAAGATTGAGAATCTGTAGGGAGGTGCTGGAAATAAAGATACGTCAGATGACCCAGTAGGCATCTGATTTCTTTTTTCTTTTGAACGTTTATTTTTATTGAAAAGTCAGATATACAGAGAGGAGGAGAGACAGAAAGAAAGATCTTCTGTCCACTGATTCACTCTCCAAGCAGCCACCACAGTGGTGCTAAGCCAATCCAAAGCCAGGAGCCCAGAGCCTCTTCCAGGTCTCCCACATGGGTGCAGGGTCCCAAGGCTTTGGCCATCCTCGACTGCTTTCCCAGGCCACAAGCAGGGAGCTGGAGGGGAAGTGGGGCCACCAGGATTAGAACCAACATGTGTATGGGATCCTGGCGCACACAATGCGAGGACTTTAGCTACTAGGCTACCACGCCGGGCCCCAGGCATTTGATTTATTGAACTCACTAGCTGGCAGAGGATGGGGTATGTTTTAAAGACTCTAGTTAGGTGCCTTTTTTACATGTTGGAGGAGGGAAAGACACTCATGACAAAGTAGATATGCTTTTAATTCTTCAGTTTTGCTTCTTTGCTCAAAAAAAATTATTGAATACTTTAAATTTTGATTTTGAGAGCAATATCTGTTAAAGTTGTTGCATTATAAACTAGGTGATAATTCTGACAATATTTATTTAACAATAGTTGCATAGTGATACAGCTGTTAGATTGAAGAATATATTTTAAGCAAAACATTGTTTTTGCGGATCACTTTTGTTCTGTTTTCAGTATGTTGTCCTGGCATGATGGGGGTGTTTAAAGAGAATCAAGCTTTACAAGGAAAAGGAAAAGGTTTTTCGTAGGCTTTCTAGAGTGAATACTACCTTTTAAAAAAAATTATTTTTCTTGAAAGGCAAATCTACAGAGAGGAGAGACAGAGGGAAGAATCTTAAATGTGCTTGTTCATTCTCCAAGTGGCCACAACAACTAGAACTGAGCTGATCGGAAACCGGGAGCTTCTTCCAGGTCTCCCACTCGGGCGCAGGGTCCCAAGGCACTGGGCCATCCTCTACTGCTTTCCCAGGCCACAAGCAGGGAGCTGGATGGGAAGTGGAGCATCCTGGACTAGAACTGATGCCCATGTGGGATCCTAGTGTGTGCAAGGCCACAAGGCTATCATGCCGGACCCATGAATACTCGACTATGGTATTAACCCCAAAATTGGACAAGCAGTAGTATTTTAAAGGTTCTATGTCATTTCAAGATGCATTGTTTTCTGGCAATGTCTCCAGGAGCCACAGGAAGTCTGTGGACCATACATTTAGCCTAAAGATAATGTATTTCAAAATATAAATACATAGATGAGATTCCCATTTTAGAAAGCAGCCAGGCAGGTATAAGTTAGAAAGATATGGATTGAGTTCAATATAATTCTCTGACACTTAAATAAAAGCCATGGAGTAGCTAGTTTTGCACTACAATGTAAAGCAGAGCAGACTATAGGGAGAAGTGTAGATACATTTTATAGATTCTGAAATTAGATGCTGTTGGATTTGGTGACTTAAGGTCCCATCCAATTTAGGAAAAGTAAACATCCTTAGATTCCGTCAAAATCCCTGTTAAACTGTACTTACGTGTCCATTAACATGTTTGATTATTCTCTCAAGTCAGCACTATGCAGCTGTTGTTGACTTTATTACTATTTTACATTTTTATTGTGCCTTTCCTCTGAGGATTTTTCTGTATTTTTTGGAGTCAACAAGATCAGTCTTCCTGAAATCTTAAATTCCCTGTGATAGATGAAAAGCTTTGAGGACATTTTAGGGAGCCAGATGCTGTTTATGATACAGTTTAGTAGAACTGTAATGTATTTGAGCACCAGATTTTAAAGTACTATGGGGGTCTGATTTTCAATTTGAAAGAAAACTGTAAACATAGTCTATAGAGTCTTTTGTTTGTAATTCTTTATGTGATTGCAGAAGTAATTTTCTTAAGCTGTTCAAATGTTTTTAAAGCTGGAGAATGGGGCATATTGGCTCAACTGGCTAATCCTCAATCTCCTTGTGCCAGCATCCCCTGTGGGCACTGGATCCTGTCTCATCTGCTCCACTTCCTATCCCTGCTTATGGCCTGGGAAATCAGTGGAGGATGGCCCAAAGCCTTGGGTGCTGCACCCACGTGGGAGACCTGGAAGTTATTCCTGGAACCTGGCTTCAGGTTAACGCTGCATCACTTGGGGAGTGAACCAGCAGATGAAAGATGTTTCTGTTTCTCCTTCTTGCTGTAAGTCAGCCTTTCCAATAAAAATAAATCTTTAAGAAAAAAATTCAAGTATGAAGAGTGAATATTATGAAGCATGAAGGAAAAGTATATAATTAATCTCTCTTGATCTTGAAAACATATACTAAGTATACTCATGGCATAAATAAAATGAGATTTTAATTTTTACCTTATGCACGTTTAGTACGTGTAGTGTTTGCCTTACTTAACCAGTCGTGTTTAAGTTTTATACTTACTGCAATAGTTTTTTAGGTGGTTGAGTGTTAAGCATGATGTTTCAAAACTTCTTTGAGGCTAATTTTGTAAGTGCAGTAGACACTCCACCTGAGACTTGCTCTTGCATTTGTATTTCAAGCTCATTTTCTTCTCTTTTTTTCTCTTTTTTTAAAAATTTATTTTTATTGGGCCCGGCGCTGTGGCCTAGCAGCTAAAGTTCTTGCCTTGAACGCCCCGTAATCCCATATGGGCGCCGATTCTAATCTTGGCGGCCCCGCTTCCCATCTAGCTTTCTGCTTGTGGCCTGGGAAAGCAGTCGAGGACGGCCCAAAGCCTTGGGATCCTGCACCCGTGTGGGAGAGCTGGAAGAGGTTCCTGGTTCCTAGCTTGGGATCGGCGCAATAACAGCCATTGCAGCTCACTTGGGTAGTGAATCAGTGGACGGAAGATCTTCCTCTCTGTCTCTCCTCCTCTCTGTATATCTTACTTTGTAATAAAAATGAATACATCTTTTAAAAAAAAAGAAAGAAATTTTATTTTTATTGCAAAGGCAGATTTACCGAGTGAAAGATCTTCCATCTACTGGTTCACTCCACAAACGACCATAACAGCAGATGTGAAGCCAGGAGCCTCTTTTGAATCTTCCACATGGGTGCAGGGTCCCAAGGACTTGGGCCATCCTCCTCTGTTTTCCCAGGCCATAGGCAGGGAACTGGAAGGGAAGTGGGGCAGCCAGGATAGAAACTGGTACCCAGAAACTGGTGCCCATATGGGATGCTGGTGCTTGCAGGTAGAGGGTTAGTCTTTTGAGCCATGTTGCCAACCCTTCAAAGCCCAATTTCTCTAAGAGTTAAATAAGTCCTTTAGTTTCATAAGGTCTGTCATGCTTGTTAATCATCTCTTAAGCATCTTGGAGGTTTGGTGTTAGGCACAGGAGAAGCAGTGTGGTAGTCACAAGATAATGTTTGCAACTGGTATAATTCTGTTAACGGGGGTGTACATGACCTTGGGCAAGTGGCTTATCTGTGTTCAGTTTCATAAAATGAGAGTTACAGAGCTCAGTGTGACTGTGCACGTGGACTAGTACAAACTGACCATTTCTCAGGTGCGGACACTGACAGTTTTAAGAAAGTTGGGACAAAAATCCTGTTTCCTCACTCTGGGTTTGTACTTTTTCATTACACCTCGGAGCTGGGCATTCTGTGTTCCTTTTTTTTTTCTTTTTTTTTAAATGAAAAAAATTTATGTGGATTCCATAAATGGCAGTGCAATGTGGGATTATTAGGTGAATGCTTCTCACAAAGTATTTGGAGTCTCTGCACCTGACTAGCAGTTGTCCCCTTGTTGGGTGACCATATTCTCCAGTGACTCCTAGGATTACCTGTTTTCATAGTGTTTCCATTATGCTGCTTTGTGTTATCATTAGGTAGCTTTGTTTGTTTGCTTCCTTCCTTCCTTCCGCTTTTCTTCCCCTTTCCTGTTTACTTGTTTGAAAGGCAGTGACAGCATAAAGACAGGGATGGGGTCAGTCTGTTTTCCATTTGCTGATTGGCACCCTGTATGCAGACAGGACGGTAGAACTCTTTCAGTGTCTGCAGAGGGTAGCAGGGACCCGTGCATTTGGGCCATTTTCTGTTGACTTCTAGACCTATTATCAGGGAGCTGGACCCAAAGTTGAGCAGCTGGGACTTGAATCAGGATACTCATGGGGAGTGTTGGTGTCGCAGTTGACAAGTTCACTTACAATGCTGGCCCCTTGTAGTTTGTTTGTTTTACTATTGCTTAATGAATGGAAAGTTCTTCAGTTCAGAAACTGTTCATTTTCATACTTCAGGTGTCTTTTACATAGTTGGCACTCAGCTAAATGTTGAAGGACTGTTAGTTATGTACATATGTGGTGCACATGTGGTTCAGATCTGTGAAGATGCCTGTTTAGTCATTCTTAGGAATGCTATGCTTTAGGGGCTGATATGGTTAACCCCATAGGTTTATGTGATTAATATTCCCAGTTTTATGAAGGAGGAAACTGAAACACAGAGAAGTGAAGTCTCTTGAGTAGTGATAGTGCTGGAATTTGAGCTGTTTAGTAATCACTAGAATGTATTGTCTAATTGAATAATTTTAGTTGTTTTTCCCTTAACAAATTTTAACTTCTTGATCAGTATTTTAGGCTCATTCAGTTTACTGCTAAGCTTTTGTTAAATTTGTTTTGCGTGAATTTTATGCTGTGTGAAGGTAAAATTTAGGAAAAAGCCCCCAAACAACCCAATTTAGAAAGCTGTACCGGCTGTGCCAATTGTACATTTTTTATTCCTTTATGGAAAATGTTAGATATAGAATAATGAAAAATCTTATTTTCGTGTTTGATAATATAATTTGGAATTCCATTTATCTTCATATTTTGGCCTCGTATGCCTACTAGAACCATAACAAATAAATATTGGAATATGAACAAAGAATTTTCCGCTGTCATGTAGGAGCAATCTACTTATTGTGGAGATTTTTATAACTTGATGAATAAGGCTCCAAACTAAATTGTGATGCTTTCTGTCAAAAATTTGACTCTATTATTATATATACTGCGGCAGGAAAATGGCTTGACATGGAGTGTAACTCCTCTATAAGAATTTTTTTTTTCAGATTTGTTTTTATTGGAAAAGGCAGATTTACGGAAAAAGAAAGAACAATCTTCCATCTGTTGGTTCACTCCCCAAACGACCATAATGGTTGGAGCTGAGCCTATCCGAAGTCGGGAGCCAGGGCTTCTCCTGGATCTGTCACACAGGTGCAGGATTCCAAGGCTTTGAGCCGTTCTCTGCTGCTTTCTCAGGCCCTAAGCAGGGAGTGGATGGGAAGTGGTGCAGGCAGGTCATGAACTGGTACCTATTTGGGATCCCAGTGCTTCAAGGGGTGGATTGAGCCAACTCAGCCATTGCACTTTGTCACAAGAGGAAAAACAAATACTTTAAAAAAATACTTAAAAAATACTTAGTTTTACTTTTTTTTTTTTAAATTATATTTTGACAATCTTTACATAGTTAATTGGGGTAAAAAGGTTCAAGGGCTATAGGAAAGTGGGTAAGACTATTATTTCCATATTGTTTCCTTCATTTTTAAAGGGGGGTATTAAGGGAGAAGACCCACCCAATTTCCCACCCTCCCCAGGTCCCGCATGTAGGGTATGCTCTGAGGTTCTTGCTCAAGTGGTTTTGATAGTTCAACAGTTATAAATCACTTCCAGTCTTGCCACTCCAAGCACTATGAGGTCGCTGAAGAATCCATTGATTGACATAGTCCATCATAGAGTCTCCGTTTGCCCTGTATTTCCCTGCCAACATGTAGCTAAGATGGTTGATTGACCTGTTCTGTCGTTATACTTTCTTTATTCCTTCCACAGCATTATATATTACTATATATGTTATATAGTAAACCTAATGAGAGGCAGAGAAATTGAATGGATTGTTAAGAATTCGAAACATGGAGTAGAAAGCAGATTCAGGTGGTGGGTTGTGAAACTCGAATATCTTTCTAGTTTGTTTACCTGAAGAAGATGGATTGTACCTGCATTAAAGTAAAAGTAAGTCTATTTTGTGAAGATTCAACAGAAAACCAAATATGAGGGGATTTTTAATGGAGACTTGTAATATTTGTTCCTCTTTATAAGAATTATTAAGATGATTGTGATCATAAATTTATGCCTTTCTTTGAAAGCTAATTAGCTGGAGAAAGTGACAGACTTGTAGGTTGACATTTTTAGATTTTAATTGGTGTAATAAGTAGTGTTTTCATGTGATGTGCTATGTGGTTTCATGTCTCCCTACTTGTCGCTCAGTATGTTTCCCATCTGAGATTGATTGTGGCGACATGTGGGTGAGAGGTCTGTTTTTTGCCTTAGGAGACTGGAGGAAATTTTTTTTAAATAAGATTTATTTTTATTGGAAAGTCAGATATACAGAAAGGAGGAGAGAGAGAGAGAGGGGAACATCTTCCCATCCATTGATTCACTCCCCAAGCAGCTGCAACAGCTGAAGCAGCGCCTGTCTGAAGCCAGGAGCCAAGGGCTTCTCCCAGGTCTCCCACGCAGGTGCTGGGTCCCAAGGCTTTGGGCCGTCCTCGACTGCTTTCCCAGGCCAGAAGGGAGCAGGGAAGTGGATGGGAAGTGGGGCTGCCAGGATTAGAACCGGCGCCCTAATGGGATCCCGGTGCATTCATGGTGGGGACTTTAACCATTACCCTAGGCTACTGTGCTGGGCCCAAGCCTAGATTCTTGATGAAATTGTAAGAGCAGTTTTGGTGCTTTTGATAAACGCTAGATTGTTTTGTGGAGGGTTATATTCGACTTGTATGTCAGTAGAGCATGAAATGATTTTTCATTTCATTCAAAAGCACAAACTTTGGGTCAAATGTGGAGTTGAACCAGCTGTCCTGGAAGTACTGGATTTAACACATGCTTTGTACTTATACGAAGAGTTGCCAGACTGAAACCGAACAAGCATCTAATCCAGTTATCAAATGCTTATTAAAAATGTTATTCCATGGTGAGTTAATGTGTAACATGTTAGCTTTCAAGCACATATCTTGTGTTGTGCCTGCATTCCAGTTTGAGTTTTGCCATTTAGCGTTTTGCCTCATTGCAGATTTCTTTGTTTGTGGGGAGGGGTCATAAAAGTTTCCACCCCACAAGGTTGTGAGGATTAAATTAGAAGTGTATGGTGCGGTAGTAACCGTGTTAACTATTACAGTTAAATGTGAATATAATGGTACTTTATAGTGATTTCTTCTCTGTTCTTACTGTGAAGAATTGGAAACTGTCTGGGTACATGTCTGACAGGCTTGTGTCTGACCTGCTCCAGAATTCCAGCAGAGTTGTAACTGACATAAGCAGATTTCAGATTATGTTCTAAATTGCTATTTTTATCATTTAGTTCCTGTAATTTTCTGTGACTTGAGAATTGTTCAAATTTATGGTTCTATCATTTAAGCCTCAAACACTAGATTTGGATCAGCATTCTCATGTTTTGTCTTTGATATGCAGTAATGTACTCTAAATCGCTATATTGTATTGCAAGCTTTTTTTTTTAAACTAAAACGTTTTAAATTTTTAAAAATAACTATCTGTTTGAAAGACAGGTGCACGGAGATCTTTTGTGCTTGCAGAAGTGAGAGGACTGACTTTGACTGAAGCCATAATCTAGAAACTTGGTGAAGGTCTCCCGTGTGGGTGCCAGGGACTCACGTGTGGGAGACTTTACCTGTTGCCCTTGGAGAATGTCTGGCTGCTCTTGCTCCCCTCTCCGCCCCTTTTCAGTGTAAAGAAGCCAGAGCGATAACTTTCCTTAGCAGTCAGGGTCCGTTCTCCTGGGGGAAGGCATGTTGAGGAGTTAAATGGGATAATGGACAGTTAAGGTCTGTGGTCCCTCGTGAAGTTATCTTTGTATAATATAAAAAGTTGCTTCTCCTCATTTCTTGCCTTTCTTTGAGCATGTTCTCCCTAGCTACATTCATCAGGCCTAATTTACAGAACAGAGAAGAGGGGTTTGTAGGAGGACAACTGATTGGATATCATTCACATGAGAATGTTGATTGGATATCATTTGGGTGAGAATAATTGATTGGAAATGGGATTTGCATGAGAATGATTGATTGGATAACTTTTGACTGAGACCAGTTGACTATATATACAAAACTTTGAAGAGAGGTGGCTTCCTCCCCAGGCAGGGGAATGGGAACTAGCCGACCAAGGAAAGGAGACTCCCTTTAGCTGTTGAAATGTGAATTCCTCAAATCCTCTTCTGCAGGATATCACTACAGGACCGCCAACACTAGTGAAACTGAAACTTAATGTTTGTTTCAAAAGTCCTTTGCCAGTGTTTCTTGAAGTTTATATCTTAGATGTTAAAACACGTAACATTCACAGTGAAGCCTTGTTATATTTGATGGAGCCCTTTATTCCATCATGCTTTTGCCTTTTATGTATTTTGATATTTCCAGTTTTTTTTCTTTCATTGAATTTAGTCTCAGTTTTTCTTTTTGATATTTTTGGTGTCGTAGGTCTTTGAAAGTTACTACCTTATGTTCTGTAGGCAGTCTAATTCTGCTGTGACTCAGTTAACTTTAATTGTAAATTTTATGTGGTGTTACAGTTTCTGTTGAACCAGAGCACATGAATTCAGTAGTGCTCCTGACGACATTGTAAGCTCTGACCTGTGGAGCCACTGACGCAAGCCATCATTTCAGCTCTCCTTCCGCCTAGTCACTGCTGCTTTCCTTCTCTCCAAATCCGCGGCAGTTCTGACCTTGCCCTGCCTGTTGTCGAACTTTATGTTAATGAGCTTTCTTTTTTTTTTTTTTTGTCTAGCTGCCTTTGTACCTCAAAATGTTTGTTTCACCCATGTACATTTTTGAAACTGTAATTTGTCTTCATTACTCTTTAGTATATTATTTTGAACATTTGGGCTGTTCCCACATTTTTCATTACTACTACTACTGATGTTGTTATGAGCCTGTTTGTAACTGTCTCTTTGTGCACTGTTACCTTTGGGTAGATAACAGTAAATAATATTGGGTTATGGATATGTATGTGCTTGGTTTTACTAGATTGGCTAGTTTTCAAAAGTGGTTATACCAATTTATGTGCCCTTAAAAAGAGTATGCCATCTCACCGTTCAACAGCCTCACCTATAATTAGAATTGTCATTACTGTTTTTTTAAGCTATTCTGAGGTTTATGAGATAGTATCTCTTCATTGTTTTAATTTTCATTTCCCTGATAGCTAAAGATGTGTGCTACTTTTTTAAAAAGATGTGCAATGTATCACTTTTTCATAAAGTTTATTGGTCTTTGGATATTTTTGTAATGTACTTGGTCAAATGTTTTGCGACTTCAGTTTTTTAAATATTAGAAGGGATAAAAACCCGCATTGTGGCTTAAAAGATTAAGCCTCTGCCTGCTGCTGCATCCTCAGTGGACACTGGTTAGAATCCTGAATACCCCATTTATGATCCCTGCTAATGCCCCCCGGGGAAGCAGCAGAAGATGGTTCACGCACTTGGGCCTCTGACACCTGCATGGCAGGCTTGGAAGAACTCCTGGCTTCTGGTTTCAGCCTAGCCTAGCCTTGGCTGTTGTGGCCATTTTTGGAGTATACTGGGGGAATGGAAGCTGGCTTTCTTTATCTCCTGTCTCTCTGACTCAGCCTTTAGAATAAATAAAATCTTCAGAAAACACTTAGAAAGAATTCTTCTGTTCTGGGCTTTTTTTTTTGGAAAGGCAGATCAGGTTTACAGAGAGGACACAAAGATCCTCCATCGGCTGGTTTGTTGTGGGTTGCGAGTGAGATCACATCAGACATGTCTAAGATGTGTTAAGCAGTTTTTATTAACCAAGCTTGATGATAACAGGGCCCACTAGAAATAGTAAATCACAAGTTTATATGGCAATCCAGTCAATCGTAACCCCAAGAGGAGCAGATAGTCATTACCCTGAAATCCATCTGTTAAGCTGAAGCCCTGTGTCCCAGCTTCCCCAGCAATGTAAGTTATCCTAAGAGACATGTAGCGAATAACCGGGACACACTACAAAGCTTCAGAGATATTCACCTTTCCCTGGCTTCTTTGACCACCTTCCACTACTGCTAATCCTCACCTCCTGGAACTCCTCCTGATAGTACACATATTAGAAATACAAAGCATTTTAGCATTGCTATCTTCACTGTCCTGTCCAAGCAATGAAGAGAGGGTGAGGACTACAGACTTACAGGGGCCGTGCTCAGGGGTTACCTGTCTTCAGAGTGTGTCCATGGGAAGGCAAGTGCAAGCAAGTACTGCGGAGGCCAAGAGTCAGAGTTCTAGAGCGACAGAAGCACATGACCATGTGAGTGAGCCCCTGCTTGTAAGGGGTGTGGTTACACAACAATGCAATACCAACCCCCCGACCCCCCCAGGTTCCAGGTGATGATAGGTGAGAGTCACAGGTGGGCAGGCGAGAACACCTAGGGTGGTGATGAGGCAGTGGCTTCCAGGCTCTTGACCCTGAACTAGCTGCCTACCTCACTACGGTTCACTCCCCAAATGGTCACAGTGGCCAAAGCTGAGCCATCTGGATCCAAAGCCAGGAGCCAGGAGCTTCTTCCAGGTCTCCCACACGGGTGCAGGGTCCCAAGAACTTGGGCCATTCTCTGTTGCTTTCCCAGGCCACAAGCTTGAGTGAGGTTCCCTACTTGGGTGGCAAAGACATAACTACTTGAGCCATAAGCCGCTGCTTCCCAGGATGCACATTTGCAGGGAACTTGGAACCAGTACTTCAACCTCAGTACTTCAGTGGGCACATGACATGGGTACTTTATTTTTCCCTCCTGGCTTTCCCTCTTCCCCCTTTTATTTGAAAGGCAGAGAGAGAGAGAGAGAGAGAGCACCAGAGCTCTTTGAACTGCAATGACCACAATGGCATGGGTTTGGTAAAACCAAGGTCAGGGCCTGAACTCTATCTGGGTCTCCTATGTGGGTGGCAGAGACCCCAAGCACATTAATGGGAGCTGAACGAGAAGCAGAATAACTGAACTTGAACCAGTGTTCTGAATTGGGATACCAGCATTGCAAGTGGTCATTTAACCCACTGTGCTGTAATGTCAGCCCCAATATGGGGCTTGATTGCCTTTTTGTTTTGTTTTAAAGATGTATTTATTTATTTGAAAAGCAGAGTTAAAGAATGAGGAAAGGGCCCGGCGCAGTGGTTAAGGTCCTCGCCTTGCACGCCCGGGATCCCATATGGGCGCCGGTTCTAATCCCGGTGGCCCCTCTTCCCATCCAGCTCCCTGCTTGTGGCCTGGGAAAGCAGTCGAGGACAGCCCAAAGCTTTGGGACCCTGCACCCGCATGCGAGACCCGGAAGAGGCTCCTAGCTTTGGATCAGCATAGCATCAACCATTGTGCTCACTTGGAAAGTGAATCATCGGACGGAAGATCTTCCTCTCTGTCTCTCCTCTCTGTATATCCGCCTTTCCAATAAAAATAAAATAAATCTTTAAAAAAAAAAAAAAGAATGAGGAAAGACAGAAATCCATCTGCTGGTTTACTCCTGAATGGCCGGGGCGGAACCAGGCTGAAGCCAGGAATCAGGAGCTTTAGCAGGGCTTAGGGACCCAAATATTTGGGCCATCTTTTGTTGTTCTTCCAGGCAGGTGCATTAGCAGGCAGCTGATCGGAACTGGAACACCCAGGATTCATGCTGGTATTGTAGGCTGCGTCTTAACTTGCTATGCCCCCGTCACCTCCCAACATGAGTGTTTTACCTGCTTTGGCTCACCCCTGGCCCCCCATTCTTTAGCCTGCTTTTTCTTTTTCTTTGTTATGAATAAGGCTTGTCTTGTTTTAGGTTCATAAAAGCATTTTCCTATATTGTTTAGTTTTAATGTGGGCATTTACAGTTGTAAATTTCTCTCCAAGGGCTGATCTAGTTTATTTCATAAGTCCTGATATGCTGTAATTTTATGTCTGTTCATCTCAAGTGTTTTATCTAATTTTAATTTTGATTTCTGTTGATGGCATTGGTTATTTAGGAGTATGTTAATTTTCGTGTTTGTAAATTTCCCAAGTTTCTCCTATTATTGATTTCCAGTTTGATTTTGTTGTGGCCACAGAACATGCTTTTTAGTTGTTTTTGAGTTTTTTTGATGATTTTTTTGTGTGTATGAAGTACTTCAAACAGTTGGTGGTAAAGGGAATTAAAAAATAAGTTTTTTTGGTACAGAAAGGTTTTTAGGAACCATACACATATTTGTTACTTATTTATGTTTTCATGAGCTTTCTGAAGACCCTTAATATGTATGAATGTCAGGGCTTTTTTCCCCCCCACCAGTATAAACTTATTTCATTCTGTTTTCCATGAACATTTTTTTGTGTGTGTTTCAAGTGAGAGTTTGGGCCCTTCAGTAGCAGAAGATATTTTTAAAGATTTATTTATTAATTTGAGAGTAAGAGTGAGAGCTTCCATTCACTGATTCAGCCCTGAAATGTCCTCAGTGACTGGATGCCAGGAACCCAGTCCAGATATGGATGTGCTGTTGGAGGCTGGGGGGCTCAGCTCCAGCCAGTCCTCACTGCCCCGCTGGGTTGACTTTGTTAGGAGGCTGGACACAGGAGCTGGAATTTAAATCCAGGCACTCCAGTGCCTTGGAGTGCCTTGGAGTGTGGACATCTGACTTGTGGCATAGTGCGAGGCCAAATGCTGTGCTCTCTCATGAGCCTTCTCAAGTACCTTTTTATGTATAAACTTTTATTGAAAACTTGGGTGAATGCATGTTGACTGGACTGCTTTGTAGATGTCCATTACTTCTGTTGTTGATTTACAGGGTTTAATCTACTACTCTTTCTTGATCTTCTGCATATTTCTTATTCATAGTGGCAAGTTTTTTTTTTTTTAAGATTTATTTATTTTATTGCAAAGTCAGATATACAGAGAAGAGGAGAGACAGAGAGGAAGATCTTCTGTCCGATGATTCACTCCCCAAGTGAGCGCAATGGCCAGTACTGAGCCAGTCCGAAGCCAGGAGGCAGGAACTTCCTCCAGGTCTCCCACGAAGGTGCAAGATCCCAAGTCTTCGGGCTGTCCTTGACTGCTTTCCCAGGCCACAAGCAAGGAGCTGGATGGGAAGCGGGGCTGCTGGGGTTAGAACCAGTGCCCATATGGGATCCTGGTGCATTCAAGGCAAGGACTTTAGCCGCTACACTATCACTGTGGGCCCCAGAAGTTTTTCAACTGTTACTGTTGTATTGTCTGTTTTTCCTTTTAATTTTGTCAGTTTGGGCTCTGCTACAGACTGCATGTAAGTTTATAATTGTTATACCTTCCTAATAGATTAATTCTTTATATGCTATAAAATGTTTCTGATTTTATTTGTGATAAATTTTTCAGTAGTTTTAGATCAAATATTCCTTACTGAAAATGCTTTGGATTAGAAATGTTTCACAGTTCAGATTTTGTAATATCTGAATATACTTTCCTGATTGAGCATTTGTAGTGATTTGGAAATCTCAAGTCAGGAATGCTCCAAAATCTTAGCATTGCTAGAAGCTCAAAAATATTTGAGTTTTGGGGTATTCCGGAATTTCCGTTTGGGGTCAGAGATATTTCTCATGCTTTTCATTTGTATCTTGGCATTAAAATATGTCTTCTCTGGATGGTGTTTAGTTAGGTTTCATTCCTTTTAAATTCAGTCAGAGAATCTGTCTCTTAGTTATATGACAGTGCTTCAATAAGTTTGTTGAATGTGGAAATAGAGGATAAACGTTTAGTTTGGGGCCTCAGTACAGGTGTCCCTGGAGTGGCAGGAATCTCGCTCCCTGAGCTGTCATCCCTGCCTCCGGGATTGCTACAGCAGCAGGCTGGCGTTGGGGGCTGGAGCTTTAGCCCAGGTCTGCCGAGGTGGGACCCGGCTTCTTAGCATCAGGCACAGTGCCACACCTTACGTATGTTTTAAAGAAACAGATATGAAAGGAAAAAACACAATTATAATTTATTTTTTTCTCGATTTTTTTTCCCCCTGTGGATTTCAATTTACCATTTGATATTTTCTTGCTTCGGAGAAGTTTGTCTCTACTGTTATTATATTTCCATTAGTTACAGGCACGGTAATACGATTACACATGTGTCATATGTGCAGTTGCTTTTAAAATCAGTTAAGGAGAATATGCAATTATACTGACTCATAATTACGCAATTATCTTTACTGGTGCTCATCCATTTTTTTTTATGTTGATTTGATTTACTCTATGGTGTATCCAGAACTGGATCCCAGTCTTCTGCTGCTGGCTCCAATCTGTTGCTTAGGTTCTTTAGGGAGTGCTTAATTTCAGTGATTGTACATTTGAACTCCAGAATTATTTTTAATTTTATTTTTTGAAGTCTTCTAAAGTGTCTGAAAATATTTATTCTTTATTTGAAAGGCAGAGAGAAAGGGTGAGACAAATAGAAAAAGAGATCCTCTATCTGGTGGTTCGTTCCCCAAATGACTGAGCAATGGCCTGAGCTGAGCTGGTGTGAAGCCGGGAGGTTCCTCCAGGTGTCCCACGCGAGGTGAGGGGCCCAAGGACATGGGCCATCCTCCACTGCTTTCCCAGGCCACTAGTGAGGAGGTGGATTGGAAGTGGAGCAGCCAGCATCCATGTGGGATGTTGTTGCTGTAAGTTGAGGCTTAGCTTGTAATGCCATGCTACCCGCTCCCCCAAATTTTTAATTTCATATAATTTGAACTTTTCATTAATAATCTTTATTTGATGAGACATTGTCATTATATGTTCCTTTGATTCCCTTTTTTTTTTTAAGATTTATTTATTTGTATTGGAAAATCATTTACAGAGAGAAGGAGAGACAGAAAGATGGATCTTCCATCCACTGGTTCACGCCCCAGGTGGCCACAATGGCTGGAACTGAGCCGATCTGAAGCCAAGAGCCAGAGCCAGAGCCAGAGCCAGGAGCTTCTTCCGGGTCTCCCACATGGGTGCAGGGTCCCAAGGCTTTGGGCCATCCCCTACTGCTTTCCCAGGTGCTGGATGGGAAGTGGAACAGCCAGAATATGAACTGGTGCCTATATGGGATCCTGGTGCATGCAAGACCTGAACTTTAGCCACTAGGCTACCGTGTTGGGCCGCTTTTGATTATTTAAACATAGCATCCTTGGGTTTTTTGGATGTATTTATAATAGCTGCTTTGAACTGTCTGGATCCAACATGTGGGCCCCCTTGAAGGCAGGTTATATTGGCTGCATTCTTCCCCTATGTAGAGATTACACTGTCTGCTTTCTTTGTGTATCTCACAATATTGTGTTGAAAACAACACTTCACCTAGTATGTCACAGCAGCTCTGTGGGTGGATGTTGTTCCCCCACCTCAGAATTGCTGCGATTTACTTGTTTAGTGATGTGGCTGGAGTAGTTCCCTGAGAGCTGTGTTGCTTACAGTGTACACAGCCCATGCAGTCACTCCTTTCTGGATCTGTTTAAGTGTCGCCTGGGTTCTACTTGTGCTGATCCCAGGAGAGCTTTCAGCTCTCTCCTTACCATGATGCCTTTGGTATATTTGTAGCAGCTCTACAGCTTTGCCTTTTGCTGTTAACTGTCATGGAGCTGCCAGATTCCATGTAGTTGCTCATTTCCAAAATTGCCGTAATCTGGGCAGTGGCCTGGTCTGTTCCAAATACTGCTAATTTCTGTAGGTAGAGCTGCAGGGGTTTTTCCTCTTAACTCCCTTCCCCACCTAACGTCTGCCTTGCTTGGTGGACCTAGGAGTGGAGGGAGATCACTTCTCGTGACACAACACCACTGTTCTGTGAGGGCAGAAGGGATGGGAACCCCTCCTCTCAGTTTTTCCCATGAGTGAAAGGAAGCCACCATGCCACCATGGTGCCACCATGCTTGAGGTAGAGCTTCATGCCTTGCAGTTGGAGATTGGTTGGCAGAGGAAGTCCCAGTGTTCCTACCCACATTTGCCTGTTGCAGCATGGAGCTGAAGACTGGTGTAGGGTGGTGCAAACGCTGACAGCCATCTCCTCCTGGAGTGAAGCTGGTGTCCCAGGCGGGGAGCTGGGGAGTGTCACCTCCCTGTTGTAGACTTTCAGCACTTATTTGAGTGGAATGGGAGTGGCTCATGGCGCGTTGGTCACAGATGCTTCCAATCGCAGCTCGTATGTTGTGGAAGAATTATTCTTGTTCTTCCCTGCTATTTTATGGTGCTACCTTTTCTGCAGATGAGGTGTCTGGGCCAAGGTCTGTTTCTGTGCTTTGTATCAGTATCACTTGTTGATCCATGTGCCACTGCCTTATGTCTTAATTACCATAGCTTTATAATAAAATTGAGAGCCAGTAAGACAAGTTTTTCTACTTTGGGGTAGGTAGGCAGAATTCTCAAATGTATGTTCTATCAAGATTTTTGTCCCCTGATTATTCAGTTGAACGTGAATCTAGATACTGCTGTGAAGGGATTTTGTATATGTAATTGAGGTTACTAATTAACAGACTTGAAAATGAAAATAGTGAAATTATCTCTGATTATTTGGGTGGGCCAGTGTAATCATGTGAGCTTTTAATAAGAGAAAGGTGGGAAAGAGTCATTAAGATGCAGCAGAAGAGATCAGAGAGCTTTGAGTACAAAGCAAAGGACTTTACCTGCTGAAGCCTCTGCACAGAAGCCACAAGCAAGGGAAATCAGACAGCCTCTTCCACTTGACCCGTAGTACCGAACGATACCCAGTTTTGTAGTTAGTTGGAACTGAATCCTGCCAACATCCTGAATGAACCTGGAAGCACATTCTTCCTTAGGGCGCCTTGAGGGATATAGACTGGCTGGTACCTCTGTTTCATTCTTGTGAACTAAGTAGAGATGGGTTAATAAATGGGTATGTGTAAGTTGTTAGGTTTGCATTAATTTGTTTGGATAGCAGTAGAAAAATTAACAAACATTTTATTTTCTTCAAGACTGCGTTGGCTAATTTTGGCTCTTGAATGTTCTGTGGAAAGATAGTCTTGATAGCTTGATTGAGATGACACTGAATCTATAGTTTTTTTATTTACAATAGTGAGGGCTTTCCTTCATCATTTCATATATCATTTTATGTCTTTCTCAGTAGCACTCTTGCATAATTGACATTTTTATGTCTTATATTTTTTAACATCTGTGTAGTTTCTGCCCTAGCTTTTTGTTTTACTAATTAGCAGTCTTGAAAGCAGTGAGAAATCAAACCTTTTATCATCATGAACTTTCCATGTTTAGTAGTTCAGTTTGCCTCACTGTTTTTGTCTAGCGTTAAATCAGATATGCTAGCATTCAAGGGAGTTTGTGTGGTAGGGTTTTCCCCCCATTATTTTGCTTCTGACTTTTATGTTTTGGCTGTCTTCTGTATCACGTTATTTTTCAAATAAATACTGTTTGTCCTTTATTTGCATCCAATGTACTTCATACCATTTTGGGGTTTGATAATACTAATAAAAGATTTTTATTTATCCTGTTTGAGTTTTCTCTTATTCTTTTTTCTGACTTATTTTTCAATATTTTATATTTCAGTTAACCTCTAATTGGCTTAATGATACTTTTAAAAAGAGATTACAGTATGCCTCTTTGCTGTGTTAAAATGTAATAGAAAGTCAGTATGGTCAATGCAACTGTTTTAGGAAACATTAATTGTACCTTTCCCTCTCTGGAATTACATGCTGTTACTGAAGAGTTTAGTTCTATAAATATCATAACCACCCACAAATATCATTAGTGTTTTGTTGTGGTAATGATACACTCTCCATGCTTTAGTGCATCTCCAGTCTTCTAGCTGGATTGATTTTTGTGTCTGCCTAATGATACTCTCTTGATATTTTCTGTGTTTGGACATAGTCTGGTAAGGAATTCTGTTGTATATCTGATAGTTTCTCTCCCTCTCTCTTTTTTTTTTTTTTTTTTTTGCTGTTCGTTCATAAAAATCTAGGTGGGTAATTAGTACTTTCAGTTAGCACTTTGAGACTTGGTGGGGAATTGTTTTTGCGTAGAGATCAGCTGTAAGTATTGCTCCTTTGATTGTGATTTGATTGTAATCCAGTCTGTCACATCTAGTTGCTTTTCAGCTTTTTGAGTTTTATTTTGGGTTTTCAACAGTTGTGTAACATCTGAGTGTTCTACTCAATGTAGGACTTCTTAGGAGTTTCAGTTGGGACTGGCATAGTCAGTGCAGTTAGCTATGTGTGACTGTTTGGGAAAGTAAAAAATTTAGTTCCTTACATTTCAGTTTCTTCGCCGGTGTTGCTCTTGGCTGTGGTATTGGCAGATGGGGAATATTTGTGAATTGCTGCAAGTTCTGTCCGTATTGGAGAGGGCTGTCGTCACTCTTGGAGAACTCTCAGACCATCTGACTGCAGCCAGTCCCCTGGCTTGGCTTCTCCTTCTGGCCTCCCTGTTCCACGCGTGTGAGACTTTCTTACAGAGGGTTCTTTTGTTGTTGATTTACAGTAGATTTTTCTGATCAAGTTCCACTCCATTTAATCTTCACTTACAGTGTGCTTAACATGTTGTCAGACTCAGCCATTGGGTGGTTTTACTTTTTTAGTATTGTAGTTTTAGTTTCTCTGTTCAGCATAGTTAGAAAATCTCTATTTGATAATTTCTTTAATTTGGATTGCATTGGGTCTTGTTCCATGGTGGAGGGAGCGGTGGGGATTGTGATTACTTTCATTGTATTATGGGATATTTTATATGAAAAGCTGTAGAAATACTTTGAGGTCTGCAATGATCTCAGTCTGTCATGATAGATTTACATGTAATTGATCAGGGACACGGGATACTATAAAAATCTCAGATTTTCTTAATTCATTTTAAAGGATGAGGTGATTACAAGTTGGCCTTCAGTTCTCTGGTCCTTACTCTTTGAGTGGGAGTGCAATACAGAGTTGTGGGCCAGTTTCCGAATTTTGCTTTTTTGCTTTTTGCTTTTTGGTCTGCTTTTTAAGGCTGTGAGATGTCTTCTTCTCTTCTTCTTCTTTTGTTTCTCTTACTTCCTTTTTTTTTTTTTCTTTTTCAAGGTTTATTATTTTTTTTTTATTGGAAATGCAGCTATACAGAGAAAGATCTTCCATCTGCTGGTTCGTTCCCCAAATGGTTGCAATGGCCAGAGCTGAGCTGATTGGAAGCCAGGTGCCAGTAACTTCTTCCAGGTCTCCTGCCTGGGTGCAGGGTTCCAAGGCTTTAGGCTGTCCTTTGCTGCTTTCCCAGACCACAGCAGGGAGCTGGATGGGAAGCAGAGCAGCCAGGGCACGAACTGGTGCCCATATAGGATTCTGGCAGACTCAAGGCAAGAATTTAGCCATTAGGCTATTGCATCAGACCTGAGATGTTTTTCTTAAATTTCTTAGTTTCACAGTCTCTGATTGTGTAAAAATAAGCAGATGGCTTTAGGGGAGGAGAAACCTCAGACCAGGTTCACCTTTATGAAATTTCTTCTTTGCTAGCAGTATTTCCCTGTGATTCTGCACTGCCTAATTTGTAGAAGCAAACTTCCTTTCTTTCACTTCATCCAGCTTTTCAGATTGCCTTAGCCAGGAGACCTAAGTCTGGTTTACCTGTTTGCTGGAAAGAGAAATTATTATTTGCTTTTATTTGTATTAGTTTAGTTGACTTTGAAATTTTGCGTGGCTGTGATGAATCTTTTTTCCTCTGTCCAACACTCCCTCTTTACCTTTCTTTTGCTTAAATTGCTAGTTGCTTATATAGTTTGTACAGAGTCAAAATTGGGAGCAATTAGCCACCTGGAATTGTGGGTTTAATTTGAAACCCAGTGTCTTTGCCGTTAATGTCTTATAGATTATTGTAATTTTAAAAGGTCGGTTTGGTTTTGCTTATCAAGTGTTATACAATAAGTTATTTGGGTTCGCGTAGAATCTTTATTTTTCATTTCATTTATTTATTTGAAAGAGTTACAGGGAGAGGTACAGAGAGGTCTCCCATCTGCTGGTTCTTGCCCCCAGATGGCTGCAAAGGCTGAGGCTGGGCCAGGCTGCTGGAGCTGCATCTTGGTCTCTAAGGAAGGTGCTAGGGCCTGGCTGCTTGGGCCATCTTCTGCTGCTTTTCCCAGACTCATTAGTGGGGCGCTGGATCTGAAGTAAAAGCAGTGAGGACTGCAGGCTGTATTCCTACAAGATGCTGATGTCACAGGTGAGGTGGTGTAAGAATGGCTGCATGACAAAGCAGACCCCTAGAATGTTCCAGTGTGTGTATTTTGAACAATGATTGCCTGCCTTTGTAGGATAAAATGAAGCTGATGGTAGTGTGGATATTGCTGGAAAGTGTAGGAAGTCATGATGTTTGCTATGATGTGAATTTGGAACCTGATATTTACATTGTGTATCTGACTAGGTAATTTAATGTGAAACTGCTTTAATTACAGAATGAGTATTGTAATCTTCTTGGGTTTTGGAAATTTTTGTTGCAGTGTGTTAGTTACTGGCTGTTTTTTTTAAAATAGTGATGCATAGTTAAATGCTTTTTTAGGGGATCAGTTTCTGTTAATTGTCAAAGCACAGAATTGACAAAAATGTTAAAATAACATGTAGCACACAATTCTACCACTGATATGTAGCTTTCTGATTCTGGAAAATACGTTTTTCCTAATGAATTTTGGTCCTAATGGACTGATTCAGGGATTAGGTTCCAAGAGTTCATAGTACTCATAATTTAGTAGCTTGGATGTGTTTTGTTAGTGGATATTACCTCTCTCTCTCTCTCTCTCTCTCTTTTTTTTTTTTTTTGGCTATTTTTTCAGTTCTTTACACAGGAGGTAAAAATGACATCCTCATTTTGTTATTTTTTTGTCCTTTGGGCAAGTTTAATATAGGAACCTTTTGGCGTGTTGGCTGCGGTCCCAGTTCCTTTGCTTCCCTTCTAGCTCCCTGCTATGGGGTGGCGGACAACCCCTGCCACACTCAGGAGACCCAGACTGAGGTCCAGTTTCCTGGCTTTGGCCAGCTCCAGGAATTTGGAGGGAGTGAACCAACAGATGGAGGATAATCTAATAGCTTTCTGTCTCTCAAATTGTTTTACGTATAAATGAAAAGTAAATAAACATTTAAGATTATAAATAGACTTTGAGAATGTTGGGGTATAACACTGTTTTGGACATTTTCATGCGTTATAACATTGCAGTTCTTCGATTTGTTGGTTATTTAGTACACACACACACACACACACACACACACACACACACACACACACACACACACACACACACCAGAAAGTCTTATGAATGTAACTATACTGTAATAAGTGTACAGCTTGATCCTTTGCCGGAGTCCAGCTCCAGCTGAGTTCAGAACTCGCGAAGGGTGCGTGGATGAGGCGTAAAGAGGAAAGAAAGAGATGGACCACTAGGATTTCATGATCATAATGGACGATGCACAAAAGCTGTCCGCTTTATTTATACAAAATCAGTCAAACTCTGGCTCAGACTTTTTACGTCACAGTCAAGTGGGTGTTTCTAAAGATAACTCTGCCATAGTATTACTTAGAAGTTCCTGCTGCTAGTACCTAGAAGTTCCTGCTACAGCTCTTACCCTACAATTCAATCTTGTATCACAAAGAAAAGGAGAACTTAAAATCAAGGAAAGAATGAAAGCCTAAATACAGGTCCCTTGGTTAGCATAGGTTCAATGGGGACAGCCAAGACAGTAGGAATGATAAAGGGCCCTTTTTGCAAGATATTGACCTCCAAGCTCTGGCTGAGCAGAAGGTTAACCTCGCAGTAGCAAATGCCAGGATGGATTAGAATTCTTCCACAGGGTGGTCCAGTGTCCATGCAAAAGAAGGTGGAGCTGCATTCAGGTGGTTGTAGAGACATCCGCTGGGCGGGCCCTGCCAAACAGCGGGAAATTCCTTGCGGCCCTGCCTGCAATGGAACACTCTTCACCCCCTCACATCCCCCACATCTACTGCACGGACCCCAACAATCCTTGACAATACTCATGGGCCACTTCAAAAGCAACATTCCTGTTCTAACAATTCTAAGAAACAGTTGAGTTTGTTAAGTAGATGTGGTAATATTCCAGGTTATTTTACTTACATGTATTCATTTGATTGTTGAGATACGTTTTTCACATGTTTGTTATTCTTTCCTACATGTGATCTAAGAATTCCTCAAATTTCTTTAAAATGTATTCAGAAGGGTGGCAGTTGAATGGGCTTGGTCAAGGAATTGTTCAGATGTATGTTTATTTAAAGTACAAAGAAACATAGAAAAGGTAACTGAATGTGACCTTGAATGGTGTGGGCTTGTCAGCTTCTGCTGGTTGTCAAGGCTTACTTTCTCTGCAATATTTATTGACTAGAGGAGTGTGGTCATTTTTGTCTTAAGATTACTTGCATTTATTTGAACTGTGTAGTTTGTTTCTAAACTGAAAAAAAGATTTGGGACTTTTTTGTAGGAGAAGGTAAACTATTTCAACTTTCTCCCAAATACTAATATTGGGATGTGAAATTTGTAGGTTTGTCTCCCTCTCTTGCTCCCTCCCTTCCACTGGAAAGACAGATTTATAGAGAAGAGAGACAGAAAGATTTTCATAGACTAGTAAACTCCTCACATGATGGCAAAGACCAAAGCTGAGCTGATCTAAAGCCAGGAGCTTCTTTGTGGTCTCCCTCATGGGTGCAGGGTCCCAAGGCTGTGGGCCATTCTCTACTGCTTTCCCGGGCCACCAGCAGGGAGCTGGATGGGAAGTGGAGCAGTCGGGGGCACAAACTGGTGGGGTGGTGGGACTTGTAGGCAGAGGACTAGCAAGTTGAACCACCACGCTGGGCCCCAGAGGTTTTTCTCTATGCTGTGATGAGAGAGCCTGTTTAGGATGATAATAGGTATTTACTCAGTAAAATCAAGGTAAATATGTTAAGTGTGGGATTTTTAAGTATCTTAAGATTTAACAAATATTCTTTCTTGAATGTTTTCATTAGTAAGTTAACTGACTTGAATGCAGCGATGTGACTTACTAGGACACTGTCTAATGTAAGCTAATGTTAGCAAGCATTTTAGTTGCCTGGAAAAACATGATAAATTGGAACCTGCACCCTTTTGATCTTATATCTAAGAGTATGATGGTAGGGACCAGTGTTAATCCTGGCTTCCCATATTAGAGTGCTGGTTCCAGCCCTGGCTGTTCCACTTCTGATCCAGCTTCCTGCTAATATGTCTGGGAAAGCAGCAGCAAGTACCTGGGTGGGATTCCAGGCTTTACCATGGCCCATTCCCAGTCATTGCCACCAGTTAGGAAGTGAACCAGCTTTCCAAATGCAAGATCTTTGTTGTGTATTGTATATTGTGCAGTGTGTGGTGTGTGTGTGTGTGTCTGTGTCTGTCTGCCTTTTGAATAAAGAATTGCCTTTTGAATAAAGGGTTGCTGCAGATACTGCACATGTAGAAAATGAATTGTGTGCACGTGTGCCTGCGTGCGTGTGTAGATGTCATGGTGACAGAAGTCAAGGAGCCATATAAGGGTGCTTTTTAAAATTTTAGGTAATATTTCAACTGCTATGTATTCTTTCCATTTAACTTCATTTTATTTCTGCTCTGTGCCTAATTTAATGTTTTAGCACTAAGTATGGAGCATGAATGGGTACACATTTTTATGTAAAGAGTTGTTTCAGCCGCTCTTGTGATGTGAGTGCGGTTATAGACAATGCAGATGGGGGGCATGACTGCTTCAGTAAAATGTGAGCAGTGAGGTTTGAACTTTGTATCAATTTTACTTGTCATGAAATAATAATCTTCTGACTTTTTTTTAACTCCATATGATTTTATAATGTAAAAATTATATTCTTTGTGGTAGTACAATAACTGGCTGTGCTGCCCACCCCTGTGTTGAGCAAGCTCTCCAAGTTACCCAGTTTTTCCAAATTTTAAACTCAGTAGCAGATGTTTCTCTCATACTTGTTTGAGAGCCAGTATTTGACAGCCCACGTTGCCACAGCATTTGGGGTTGGGATAGGTCTCCATCCAAGAGGTGGAAATTCAGCCCTGGCCTCCAAGGTAGATGACCAGAACCGAGCTGTTTGATCCACCACCTGCTGCCTCTTAGGGGCTGCATTAGCAGGATGCTGGAATGAGGGGCCAGAGCCAGGTACTATGAAGTGGGACGTATGTACAGTAAGTATATACCGCATCTTACTTATCCCTTCATCTTTTGATAAGACATTTAGGTTGCATCCCCCTGCTGTGAACAATGCTGTAAATAAGTATGGAGGTTTCTGAGACCTTGCCTTCAGTTCTTTTGAATACGTACTCAAAGGTATAATTGCTGGATCAACATGGCAATGCTATTTATAAATTTTTTAAAAAAGCTTATTTAGTAGTGTGAAAGCATTAGGGGGAGAGACAGAGAAGGAGAAATCTATCTGCTGCTTTACTTTCCAGGTTACAGGCATAGAACTGGATCAGAACTGGAGCAAGTGGGACTAGAATTGGCACCCATATGGGATGCCAGCGCTAAAGACAGAGGCTTAGGCGGCAACACCACCATGCAAATCTGTGTTTTTAATTTTTTGAGAAATTGCTGCTGGTTTTTTTTCCCCATTTTTACCATTTTACATTTCCAATAACGAGGGCACAGGGGTTGCACACCTTTGCTAGCAACTTACTTTCAGCATCCTAAATAACATGTCAGGATAATTCTTTATGGGTTTTATTTGTGATTGCTACAGATGATTTTCTTTGCTTTTGTTTTTTAATGATTTTAATTGGTAGATCCATGATTGTATTTATGGAATCCATTGTGGCACTTTGATATTTATAGAGTGTGGAGTGATTATATCAAGTGAATTCGCAACATATACATCCTCAGTTAAATCTGTGTGTGTGTGTGTGTGTGTAGAGCTATTTGAAATTTACTCAATTTTCAAATATAAAGTTTTTTTTGTTTGCTCTGTTTTTTTGTTTTGTGTTATTCTTTAAATATACTCTTAAGTTCTTGACTGCAGTAACCCTGATGTGCTGATTGTCTACCCCAGATGGATATAAGTGACAGGGATGGGCCAGGCTGAAGCCCCAAGTTTGAGTCTCCTCCTTGGGTGGCAGGGACCCAAGCCTTTGGACCATCTTTTGTCATTTTTTTCCAGACCATTAGCAGGTTGTTGTATTGAAAGTAGAGCAGTGGGAACACAAACTGGCTCCTATATAGTATGCCAGGGTTTCAGGCAGCAGCTTTATCCACTATACCACAATGCCAGCCCATAATAGATCTTAAAACACGCACTTCTTCTCTAACTGAAAATTTGTATCCTTTAGCCTTGTCTCCTTAATACTCTCCCAACCTTTGGTGACCACCATCCTATTCTCTCTCTTTTTAAGAAAGATTTATTTTATTTTTTACTGAAAAGTCAGATAGAGGAGGAGAGATAGAAAGATCTTCTGTCTGTTGATTCACTCCCCAAGAGGCCGCAACAGCCAGTGCTGAGCTGATCCAAAGCCAGGAGCCAGGAACTTCTTCAGGGTCTCCCATGCAGGTTCAGGGTCCCAAGGCTTTGGGCCGTCCTTGACTGTTTACCCAGGCCACAAGCAGGGAGCTGGATGGGAAGTGGAGCTGCCAGTGTTAGAACCTGCATCCGGATGGGATCCCAACGCATGCGATGCAAGGAAATGAGCTGCTAGGCTGTCGTGCTGGGTCCCCTACTATTCTCTCATTGTTGGATAACACATATACAAATAATATTTAAAAAGTTAATGGACATTAAGTGTCATGAAGAAGCTGCAGTGGATTTCAGGGGATTTCGTTTTGTTTTGTTTTACATAAAAATACACTTGTAGGAACCTGTTATATATCTGAATAGGCTCTGATTTGAAGCACTAAGAATGTTAAGACTTCAGTTTAAAAAGAGCCCTCTCTGTCAGAGCATTGTGAATTTGCTAATATTGAAGCAAGAGCAACAGAAATGTTAAGATGAGATCTGGATGCTTTCAGGATAGTGGCAGAATCATTGATGCTTTAAACCAAAGAAATCAGCAGTTTACAAATGGGTAAACTCATTTTCAGGGATGAGACAGTGTTGAAGATGAAGCCAGCAGCAGCAGGCTAACCATATTTACAAGGAAAAGGTGAGCCGCCTTTGTGCTTCAGAGGAAGAGGAATGATGGTGATGGCAGCACTGGAGACTGAGCACTCAGTTCAGTTGACGCCACACTGACTGAAGGAAGCTGTTGGCAAACTTCTGCTAGATGGCTGCCAGAACTGTTGTACTCAGGTCGGTTGCAGACAAAAGCAGAACTTGGAAATTCAAAATGGGATCAGGATGCCGAAGCATTTCTTTGGAGAACTGAAACTCTGTTCTCTGTAACATAGTTCTAGCAGTATGCTCCTGAAGACAAACCACAGACAAAGCAGCAGGACCCAGATGGAGAAAGGAGTGGTGTTAAAGAAAAAGTTGACTAGCCAAGAGCACAGGTAAAGGATTTTAGTATGCTTGAGACTTTTTGCCTGTTGGCTTTTTGGAGAGGCGGTGAAACAGTAGTGTCTGCCCACAGGAGTGTCTGAGAAGGTCAGCTAGAAGCTGGAGCTGGGGAGGTTCACCCCAAGTCCTCTCCACAGTGCTGCTCTCCTTCCTCTCCTTTTAGGACAGTTGATAAGAAGCCTGCTGGCCTTCACCATACAGTCCTGTTTGGGTTGTTCTGACTTGCTATTGTTTCCTAATCTTAAAAACTTTTTATTAAGCTTCAAATTTTATCTTTTTCATTAATTAATTAGAAAAGGAGAGAGACCTCCTGTCTGCTGTCCATGCCCCCAAATGTCTGCGATCGCCATGGCTGGGCCAGACCAAAGCCAGGAGCCAGGCAAACCCTCACATGGGTGGCAGGAGCCCAGCTCATTGAGCATGAGCAGTCCCCTTGGGGAGCAGAGTTAGACTTGAACACAGGCGTTCTGCTGTGGGGTGGGGGCTTCCCTGGTGGCAGCTTAACTGAGCTCCTTCGTTTTGCTAATTTCTTCAATTTCAGGATTTTGGGATACCCAAGAAAATGCATGTTTATATTCAGTGCACTTTTAGATACCATGGTACTTCAGGAAGCTAACAAGGCCAAAAATAATCCTGTTACACTGGAGCTTATATTGTAGCAATAGGAGATAATGCTGGCTCAGAGCTACAGCTGCAGACTCAGAATTGCTTTCCTTGACAGGAAGTAGGCAGTATATGAGTGTTTTGA
Organism: Ochotona curzoniae; assembly: GCF_017591425.1. Lineage (NCBI taxonomy): Eukaryota > Metazoa > Chordata > Mammalia > Lagomorpha > Ochotonidae > Ochotona > Ochotona curzoniae. Next base: position 32,508,495 of record NW_024465369.1, on the reverse strand, counting down.
CAAGGGAAAGAGATGGGTGAATTAGCCTACCTGGGCTCCGTGTAACCTCCATGTTGCAGAGCAATCTTGAGTTCCCTGTGAACAGGGTTCCTCACTGGTGATCAAGTGTTCTGTCTTGGAATGGTCTTAACAGGTTGAGTAAGCTATAGTTATTTCCAATGTTTCGAGAATGGCTAGGAGAAACTTGAACTTAATGTATGGTTGTATTCTTAGCTGTGGCAGGTTTCACTGTCATAGGATCCCAAGGGAAAAAGGTACAGGTGCAGTCTGGGGCCAGCCTGTGTTAAGTCTTGCTGGTGCTCTGTCCCTCACACCTTACTCTTCACTCTGCAGTGAGGGTGTGTGCTGCAGCAGCGGGTATGCCCACTTGAGTCTCTGCATCCAAGATGCTTTTTCTTTGGTACATTTTCTTCTAATCATGCACGAAAATTCTCTGAAGGATGCACGCTATTTGCATAAACAGTTTAGACACCATGGACCACTCTTGCTGAAAGATAGAAATACTTTTGTGGACAGGCCTTTGTCTTGCTGTTACTTTCTTTACCCTGTTGATTGTGAGACTGGGAGGGCACAAACAACTGATATTTACATTTCACCTCTTTTGTACTTTTAGCTCAAAGTCCTGTACTTTACGTTCTGTACCTTAAGTTCAAAAATAACCTTTTAATAACAAAAGGTGCATCACTGTTTGCAAGAAATTATAAATCACTTGTAACAACAGTGGTAAGGAGTAACTGTTCATCCATTTAACGGAATGTTAGGTAGCCATGGAAAGCACCTCTATGCGAAGACATATCATAATGTGGAAGATTGTGCTGTACAGTTGGAACAAGGGGAGCATACAAAGTAGTAATTAGTGTAGGATCTGCACAATGATGACTGCCAACCAACTCTCCTGGCATCTGAATTTGTGAATTCTTTTAAGTTGTTAAGTTTTTGTAGTGGGAAATTTCAAAAGTTTATTGAACTAAATATGTCAGCATACTCTACGTTGGATGGTGTTAACAGCATTCAAAAATTAAAGCATTGTCTTTTGGCTTTTAGTTTTCTTAGAGTGATTTGTAAAGATTTTTTAGAAAGAGGTATTTATTTATTTGAAAGACAGTTGCTAAGAGAGGGAGAGACAGACAAAGATCTTCCATCTGCTGATTCCCTCCCCACATGGCCACAGTGGTGGAAGCTGGGCTGATGCGAAGTGGCTTGGTGCTAAGAGCGTGGGAAGACGTGGAAGAGGGCCTAAGTGCTTGGTTTCCTACCATGCCCTTGGAAGACCAGGGTGGATTCTTGGTGGCTGGCTTCAGGCTGGTCCAGTCCCAACTATTATGGCCCTGTCGGGAGTGAACCAGAGGAAAATCGAATCCATCTCTTTCTATATTTGTATATTGTGTCTTCAAATACATAAATCCAAAATAACATTGCTCGAACTATAAGATAGTTTTAAAAAAAAATTTAGATAATGCTTACATAATTGATCAGGGTGGGATGAATTGAGGGTTAGGGAAAGTGTGTATGATCATTGTTTCTAAGTTTTCATTTCTTTTTCCTGTATCTGAGGGGTGGGGTGGTGGAGACCAGGGGAGAAGCCACACCCAGCCTCCCAATGGCTCCAGCACCCTGGGATGGGGAATGGCCACCAATATCAACTAAGAGTCCTGATGCAGCATATGTGCCGAGGGTTCTGCCCAAGTGGTTTTGATAGTTCTGCAGTGTTGTCAATGTTACCGTTCCAGTGGTGAGGTAACACTGTCAGTGTCCATTGTAATAGGGATAGCTTAAGGAAATTGGCCACACTTAACAACTTGTGTGTGTGTGTGTTTTAAGAGGAAAGAAATTTGTTGTACATTTTCGTTAGTAATACAGTTGAAATCACTTATTTTTATTTGAAAGGCAGACTTAGCAGAGAGGATGAGAGACAGACCTTTCATCTGTTGGCTTATTCACCAAATGCTAAAAGAGCTGGAGCTGAGCTGATTTGAAGCCAGGAGCTTCATCTGGCCTCCCATACATGTGCAGGGTCCCAAGATTTTGGGCCATCTACTACTACTTTCCCAGGCCACCAACAGGGAACAGGATAGAACGTAGAGCAGGCTGGACATGGATTGGTGCTCATATGGGATGCTGATGTTTGCAAGTAGAGGATTAGCTTGTTGAGCCACAGTGCTAGCCCCAAGACCACTTATTCCTGAAGTCACAGCTGTACAGATAAGCAGAAACACCATGCTTTACTTCTTATTCAGGATGTCTGTCTTTGCTTATCTGCATAATTTGGTTTAAGTACCTCTGACTCTTGACGGAAAGATTACAATCCAAGTATCTGAAATGAACAGCTATCTAAAAATTTGAAGTATTAATTAAAATATATATTTATTTGAAATGCAGAGTTACAGACAGAAATCTATGTATTCACTACTTCCTTCCCCAAAAGGTGTCATCTGACTGGGCCTGGGCCAGGCCAGCACCAGGAACCTGGATTTCTGTCTGGGCCTCCCATGTGAATGGCAGGGTCCAAAAGACCATCTTGCATTGTGTTGTTTTCCTAGGTGCTTTAGTAGGAAGCTGGATAGGAAGTAGAGCAGCTGGGACTTGAATTGGTACCTATAATGACTGTGGCATAATGTGCTATACCACAGCGCTGGCCTGAGGAAGGTGTTAAATTAAGTGATTCTAGATTAGAGCTGATTTTCATTTATCACAGGGTTTTGTAATTGAATTTCTACATTTGGTTCAGGGACTTGGCTTTTCTGTGCTTCTTTTTTTTTTTTTTAAATAATTTGGGTGGAACATTTGGACATGTGGATATATGTGCCATTATATTTATCAGTATATGTATAACGCATGTGTGTTTATAAATTATGTGTAGGTGGCTAGGTGGTAGATATATATGGATGAGAAATACATGGTAGCACAGTTGTTTCAGACAGTAAACAAGCAAAAACCTGATCCTAAAAAAAAACCCAAAAAGCTAATCCTTATTTATATTGAATGTAATACCTGATCACAAAGAAATACTTCAAAGCAATGGGAAAAATTTGAATTCGTGAGAAATTATGACATTGATTGGGAGAAAGAACATTCTGGATATATACAGTTAAATCTTAAGGGAATTTTAGATTTTAAATGCTAATATGTAGATCACTAGAGAAATATAGGAGATGTTTTAATTAAATTCATGTGGGAGAAATCCTAAGAAAATTAAGCATTTGGGCTGATTTTGTGATAGTTCATTTAACATGCTCATTTAACTGCCAGAAACTCAGGGTATTTTGCTGTTATTTTAAAAAGATTGCTTCTTTGAGAATGAATGAATGTATGAGTGAAAGAATTTGTTGGCTGGTTCACTCCCCAAATGACTGCAATGGCCAGACTTGGGCCCGGCTGAATCCAGGAACCAGAGCTTCATCTAAGTCTCCAGCGTGGGTGCAGTGTTTCAAGCACTTGGACCACTCTCCACTGCTTTCTCAGGCTCGTTAATAGGGAGCTGGAATGGAAATGGAGCAGGTTGGACTTGAGCTGGTTTTCATATGTGAGGCCAGCATCATAGGTAGAGTGATTTTATGCACTGTGCCAGCCACAAAATATTTGGTTTTAATTTTAAAATATTTCTTTAAGATTTATTGATTTTTATTGTAAAGGCAGTTTACGGAGAGGAGAGGCAGAAATATCTTTCATCCATTGGTACACTCTCCAGATGACTGCAATGGCCAGAGCTGAGCCAAACCAAGCTGAATAGTACCCTATAGCCATTTTTAAGGTGTATAGCAGCCGGTTTTGTGTATAAACTAAAATTGAAATGTCAATGAGGTAGTCACAGGATGTGGTTAAGAACTTGCATTTTTTTTTTAACATTGATTACTCAATACCATGTCAATTAATTCCATAATGTTGTAAATTGTTGTTGATGTTGTATTGGGGCTTTCAATTGATCGGGATGATATTCTGCCAGCTCTGCCTTCAGACCAGAGATGGTCTCCCCAAGAAAGCATTGAATTTATCTGGACAGTAAGATGCTGGACTCTATGCGTGGTGTATGTATGCAAAGAAAGAATCTTGACTGAATTTGAAGTGTAATACTGCAACAAGGTGGAGGAATCCACCATGGGGGGAAGGTACGAGGAGGGGTTGGGGGAATCGCAGAACCTATGAAACTGTGTCACATAATGCAACGTAATTAAAAAAAAAGTGGCGTAGTTTTTAGTGACATATTTTGAATAAGTGTCAGAAATGATCATTTGAATCCATAAAAGGTTGAAATCTTTGAAATGTGCTCTTTAGATTGGGAGTCAGTAAACCATTTTTACATGGCTTACAAGGAAAGTTCTTTAAGGCGTTTGATCTTCACTGTTTGTATATGCCTTAAAGTCCATTACTGATGCATCATAATAACAAAATTGAATAGTTGTTGAGAAAGACTATATGCCATTCTCATCACTTTGTATTTCTGCTTGGTGTGCCACAAATTGCAATGGTGCAGGTATAATTTGACAGTATTTTATGTGCTGCACATTGCTGGTTTCCAATATTTATTTATTATACTGAATATTTATTTATTATACTGAGTATCTGTCATGTCAAGGTAATAAAAAATGGCAAAAAATGGACTTTGACATGGAGTGCTTTTCAGACACAGTGGAATGTAGGTTATTTTGTTGAATTAGCAAGCACTGTTTGTGTTATGTTCAGTGACACTACAGCTGTGATAAAAGAATACAGCATGTGTTGAAATTGTTACAGAAAATATATAGCACAGTATGGAAAAGCAGCAATCAGAAAACCCAGAAATTTTCAAATGGAATAACTCATTACAGCATAATTTTTTTCATAAAAATTAGCATGTGGCTACTACCAAAATAAGTTTCCAAGTGGGTCATTTGTCAGCCAGGCAAGAAGAGCCAGTTATTGATGTTGAGTTAATTAAATTGTGTTTGGTTGCAGTAGTCAAATTTATGTCTGGAGAAAATACACTTGTTTTAAGCTGTTAGTTTTTTGGCAAGAACACTTAATTTAAAAGTTGAGGGCATTTGAAGCAACATCAATATCCAATTAAAAAACAAAGCAAATGATTTAGAGTGGTTTTCTTTGGCTCTTGATGAGCTCACAGATGTTATTGATAGTGCTCAGTTGTTTATTCAAGGAGTCGGTGCCAAGTTTGAAGTGGCAGGAAAACTACTTTTATGAATAGTCTTTGTGGAACAACTACAGAGAAGAGTATTTTGAAGTTGAGACAACACCAAGTACAATCTGAAGTGGTATCTGCTAAGATGTTGTAATGGCTGGTTATAAAATATGCATAAGATCAGAAAATGACTTAATTGGACAAATTTACAAAGCTTGTAAATATAAGCTGTTCAAAGCCTATTTTTATTTGTTGTGTTACCAGCAGGTACTTTTCATAAAACATGTAAATGTATAGTCTGTTTTATGGAGTCAATACAGTTTTCTGCGAATGTCATACACTTACATGGACTTAACTGGCATCAGCTGCATGAATGTTTGCTAGAAATAGAAACTGAACATCCTGACTGGTTTCACACTGATAGTTTTTTGGAACTGTGTGAGCTAAAGACTGAAATAGAAATTTTTCTGACAAGGACTGACTCTACAGTTACTGTTGTCAAATACTGGCTATCCTATAAAATTAACTTTTTCTGAAGATTTATATTGCTTTTAAATGTAACCTAAGTTACAAGGCAAAGTGTGAAACTTAGACTGAAGTAAAGTCATTTCAGTGAGAATTGATGTTTGAATCCCAAGTAATGTCAAGTTGCTTTATATACTTCATATGCTGTTAAAGAATTTGCTTTGATAGCGTCTCTAGCCTCAAATTGTAGTATTATTGTTTTTCAGACATTGATGCAAGTGCGATGAAAATGTCCGTATTTCACAATCCACTTAATTGTACAGTTGAGGAACTTCTACCTAATCTTCGTTTGGAAGTGATTAATATGTAATGTAGTGAACATATTGAAAGGCAGGTATTGAAAGAAGAATCTAATATAAATAACTTCCAAGTAATGCATGTGCTCTATTCAAATCATGTGCTTGTGGATTAAATTAATGTTTGCTAGTACCTTATCTGTGTGAAGACATTTCAAAAGGTAAAACAAGTACATAAAATCTCAGGCGAATCAGCATTAACAGATGAGAATTTGCAGTAGGTTTTGATGACAGGAAATTGAGTTAAATGAAGTGTATCCTTTAAAAAGAATTTGTCTTTTCTTTCCAGATTTGTAATGTATTATATTCATTATTGTATCTTGAGTTTTATTTATAGAAGGTTTGTAGACACTTTTTTCTCAGGTGATCCGTTTTGTAATTCTGTGTAAAGCACTAAAATAGTTATGATTGGACCTTCTACAGAAAAATGCTACAGATACTTGTTTTTCAACTGTGTTTCTTGGCATTGAATGTATGTAGCAATGACCCAAGTATCTTGTTAAAATGCGATTCTGATTTGGAGGACCAAATATTATGAATTTCTTACATATTATGTGATAACAATTGTTGCTAATCCATGGATTGCATTTTGAATGACAGCTTTCAATATTTTTATTTTTAGACTAAAATAATAATGTTACACATCTGTTATGCACCAATGTACTGGTCGTTCAAAAATATTTTGCCTCTTTAAACATCTTAGAAACTTGGAATGGTGCTGGGGGTATAGCAGCCTAAAACCTCTTCCTTGCTCTGCTGGCGTTCCATAGGGATGCCAGTTCGTATCCTGCCTGCTCCATATCCGATCTAGATCTCTGTTCATGACCTGGGAAAGCAACAGAGGGTAGCTCAAGTCTTTGGGCCCCTGCACCCACATGGAAGACCTTAAAGAAGCTCCTATCTCCAGGCCATTGTGGCCATTTGGGGAGTCAGCCAGTATATGGAGGATCTCTTTCGGCTTATCCTTTTCTTCTTAACTCAGTCTTCAGATGTAACAACAACAAAAACAGTAGTGATAACAACAATAAAATCTTTAAAAAAACTTGACAACTTGTTTAGAAGGCATTTAAGGATGAAAGTGAGGTTGGGCCTCAAAGAATTTTGGCTAAATTTCTTTTCACCCCTTGGTGCATGTATAGTTTCCTCTGTAACTTCATGTGATATATATATAGCAGGGAAAAAAATGGGGGGAGAAACAAAACACCTTATCATTAGCTAGCTTAGTGTGCTCAGCTTCCCTGCTAAGACCCCACCCACCAATCAAGATCAGGCATGATGTATAGCACAGATAGCTTGCAGTTTTCTTTTAGTGTGTGTGTGTGTGTGTGTGTGTGTATTTTTAATTAAATAGATCAACATGTTAAAATAAGTAATTACAGGATTTTTTTTCCATTATAGTTTAGCAATTTTTACATTGCTGATAAGGGTAAAAAGTTACAAGGGCTAAAGAGAATATTGAGGAGAAGCCCCACCCAGTCCCCTACACACCCCAGGTCCCAGATGTAGGACATGTTCTGAGATCCTTGCTCAAGTGGTCCTGGTAGTTCACCAGTTATGCATTGCTGCCAATCTTGCCACTCCAGACACGATGAAGCTGTTGAATAATCTACTGATGGACATAGTTCATCATGGAGTCTCCCTTTGTCCAGTGTTTCGCTGCCAACCATATAGCTGTGGTGATTGATTGACCTGTTCTATCTTCTGTCTTTTCTTGGTTAAGGTTCTGAGTCTGCCATTTTGGTTGAGTGGATCCCCAAAGAGACTTTGAGATGTTCCCATACCAGATTCCTATATGTACTCTCGAGTACAGGGCCTGGCACAGTCCATCTCTCTGATCAACTGGTGGTTGCAATTGCTGGGTTGGTTCCGTCTTCTGCCCCGACTTCCACTGGAACCAATGGGTGTTACAGTGTATCCTGGTTCTGGTCATCACATACTCGGCCATCACATAAACCAGTGGGAGCTGCAGCCTAGTCAGAGCGACTCAGAATAACCCCCACCAGGCCTGCCCCTGCTCTGGTTTGCCAGTATGTGTAGCGGACTAGTCCAGTCTGTCCCATATCCCATTTGGCTCTCGTAAATGTCGAAGGGTATTGGAGCTTAGTTCCATCGAACCAGCTCAACTGTCAGGCCCTCTCGGATGTTGTTGAGTGCCTCTCTGTCTAGCCACCCCAGCCCCTGTCCTAGTTGTTTTGTGCCCTTGCATGTGAATGGTAGCCCAAGAGGAATGAGCCCCCTACTTCCCTCCCCGGGTCACTCTCACTCCCGAACTATGCACTCTCCAGGTGACCCTGTGCTGGCCTCCTAGTTTTTAAAAATCTTTATAAGTGTTCAATTCAGTGGCAATAGGTAGATTCAGATTGTTCTATCATTACTGCCATTGTTCTTTATTTTTGCCATCTTCTCCAAGTGAGACTCCTTTGCATTTTTAACATGAACTCTCCATCCCACTGTATCCTCTAGCTTCTAGCAAACATCATTTTGATTTTGTCTGCATTTGGCCATGCTAGGGAGCATTCAGCAATATTTGTCCTGTTATAACTTGCTTATTTTAGCTAGAATTAAAGGGTCTTCATGTTGTGGCATGTCCAGATTTCCTTCATTTTAAAGTCTATAAATGATATTCTTGTTTGTATGAGGGTACTATGAAAAGTTGTAGGAAAGTGGAATTGTAAGTTTATCTTAGTACATAAAATTTGATTATAAACTAATAGGGTTTTTTGCAAGATGGGATTTGCCATGAATTTTTTAAAGACGTCATAGTTCATAGCACATTTTATATTCATTTATGTTCATCCATTGGTAAACTCTTGAGCTGCTTCCATCCTTTTCATATTGTGAATAGTGCTACTGTAAGCATGGATGTGTAAATACCTCGTCACATACCATTTTTCACTTCTGTTATGTGCTCTCAAATGAAATTACTGGATCATATGGTAGTTCTGTATTTGATGTTTTTGAGGAGCTGCCATATGACTTTTCTGCAGTGGCTGCAGAATTTTCTGTTGCATCCAATTTTCGCAGCATTCTGATTGCGCCATATCGTTTCTTGGATGCGCACAACATTTGGATCTCCTGTGTGGGTTGCAGAAACCCAAGCACATAGGACATTTGCTACCTCCCAGGTGCATTAACAGGAAATTGTGTAAGAAACAGATCTGGGCGCATGGTTAGTGTGGCTTAAGCCCCTATGCCACAGCTCTCATAACAGGATGTGAAGTACCATAGAGTTGTGATTTTTGCTGTGCTTACTGGCCATTTAAATATCTTCTTTGGACAAAACAAAAATTTTTTTTTAGATTTTTATTTATTTATTTATTTATTGGAAAGTCAGATATACAGAGAGGAGGAGAGACGGAGAGGAAGATCTTTTGTCTGATGATTCACTCCCCAAGTGAGCACAACGGTCGATGCTGTGCCAGGAATTTCCTCCAGGTCTCCAGTGCAGGTGCAGGGAGCTGGACGGAAAGTGGGGTTGCCGGATTAGAACTGGTGCCCATATGGGATCCTGGCACATGCAAGGTGAGAACTTTAGCTGCTAGGCTACTGTTCCGAGCCCCAACCCCATCTTTCTTAACAAGTTTGAGTATTCTAGATAATGCATTTTATAGGATTCCTTACTGTAGTGCAGAAGGAACATGTGACTTGTAAAATTTTGTTGTATGTAATTTGTGTGTGAATTTGATGGAAAACAGTGGTTGTAGTTGGTAATGCTAGAAATCACTATGGTATGTTAAGCATGTACATAGATCTTTATGAACTTTTTAACTAGACACACGTGTTGTGTTTGTGTGTGTATGAATGCAGGTGTACACACACACACACTTGTATGTTTTCTTAATAGGTGCAATGGATGAGCTTCACAGTCTGGATCCGAGAAGGCAAGAGCTGTTGGAAGCCAGGTTCACTGGAGTTGCGAGTGGGAGCACGGGGAGCACTGGCAGTTGCAGTGTTGGAGCTAAAGTGAGTACAGCTCTTGCCTGTGTTCAGGTGATCTCTGGCACATATGCAAAGCAGCAGCTCATTACTTACTGGAACTTTTATGATTATGAAAAAGTTGGCAAAAATAATTCCTGGTGTACCTAATTGTCACGAGAATTAGGATACCGCATGATGTGTTTTAGGGATAAAAATGCTATTAGGTATGCATGTGATTAGATTTGGTTAACTCAGGTAGTTTCCCAGTTCAGAAGCCTTTGTCTTTAAACACATCTGCAAAGTTCTTTTTTGCTGTGCAAGCTAACCACATTCACAGGTTCTAGGGTGAGAACCTGGTCCCAGGAACTGCTGTTGTGCTAATCATATACCATCATCCTTCTGTTTTAGTTTTCAAAATTTTGTTTAGTACATTGGGAATAATTGGTGATGACTAATGCTGAAATAATTCCTAGGATAAGGTGTTACCAAACTATTTTATAATATAGCAAAAGTAAGATTAGTAAGCTCTCATATAAAAGGGTCCAGTTGACACCTGATAATTACAAGATAGAATGAGGTTTGTTCTGTTGAAAAGTAAATTTTATTTTTGTCAATTGGATTATCTGTTAAAAGTCCTTAGATATGATGAGTATTTACAGTGCTGTGAGGTTTAAAGACTACAATTATGTCATTTAGGTGAGTTATATAACTCTTCTCACTATGAACCATAAGCGCATTCTAAGTTTCCTTTATTATTTTTATAGTTTTACTGTATATGTGCTTCAATTCTAGCATCTACCTTTTGTATAGCATTGGTAACATTTCAGTTTTCTTTGAGGGGCAGGGAAAGAAAGTAAAAGAGATGTATTTCCCATCTGCTGATTTATTCCCTGATGTCTACAACAGTTAGGGTTGGTCTAGGCAGAAGCTGGGAACATGATCTCATCCTCCCATGGACCCAATTGAAAGGACCCAATTGAAAAATTTACCTGCTGCCTCCCGGGGAAGCCAAACCAGAAAGCTAGAACCTGAAGTGGAGTAGCCAGGATGGGAACTCTTGGTGCTCTGTCATGGGATATATACATCCCAAGTGACAACTCAACCAACATGCCAACTGTCTCCCCCTGTAATATTTTTATATTAGGACATAAATCACATGCTGTAAAGTGGACCCATGGAAAATATACGTTTGGGGCTTTGTAAATGTATTTGCAATGCTGTGCAAGCATTAACACTATCATTTTCTAGATAGTTCTTATCACCCTGAAACTTAGGCCACAAACATTAGAAGCAACACTGCTATTAATCCTGTTCCCATACCCTACATTCTCACCACTGGCATCTGCTCTGCTTTGTTTTTCTGGAGGTGCGTTTTCATATAAACGGAGATATGTTTTATGTGACATTTTGTGTTGGACTTTTCAACCCACTCATTTTGAGAGTTACAGTTTATGAGTCAGTAGTCCATTACAGGATTATCCCATGCCTTGTTTATCTGTTCATGAATTGGTGGACATTTGTGATTTTCCTGTTTTTGTTTGTTTTACATAGTTGATTAGGGTGCAAAGGGTCTGTTTTTATTTTTTTTAAAGTGAGTGTTGTATAATACTATGGTAGAAGCTTTTGTGTGGACTTGGTTTTCTAGGTGAATAATTAGGAGTACTATACTGATTTTTATGATAATTACATGTTTAATTTCTAGAAGATTTATTTAATGTTTTTTATCTGAAAGGCAAATCTAGAGAAAGAGATACAATTTTTTTAAAGATTTATTTATTTTTATTAAAAAAGGCAGATAAACAGAGAGGAGAAGACAGAAATGAAGATCTTCTGTCCACTGATGCACTCCCCCAGATGGCCGCAATGGCCTAAGCTGTGCCAATCCAAAGCCAGGAGCCAGGAGCCTCTTCCTGGTCTCCCACGCAGGTGCAGGGTCCCAAGGCTTTGGGCTGTCCTTGATAGTTTTTCCCAGGCCACAAGCAGGGAGCTGGACGGGAAGCTGATTAGGACTGGCGCCAATATCAGATCTCGGTGCATGCAAGGTGAGGACTTTAGCTAGCAGGCTACTGTGCCGAGGCCCATATACAAATCCTTTTATCCAATGGTTCACTTGCCCAATGGTTACAACTGCACAGTGTTGGGCCAGACCAAACCCAAGAGTCAAGAACTTCATCCTAATTTCCCATATGGATGGCAAGGGTCTGCAGCTTAGGGCCATGTCTCACTGGTTCCCTGGATCCATTAGTAGAGAACGGAGTTACAAATGGAGCTGTGTGGACTTGAATCAGTTCTTGTGAGATGTTCATTTTCTACACAGTAGCTTAATGCATCAAACCGCAACAAGTCCCATGTTTAGTATTTTGAGGAATAGCCAGAATATTTTTCAAACTAGCTGCATCATTTTATATTCTCTCCAGCATTCATCACATCTCTGCCAATACTTTTTTTGTGTTTTAGCCATTCTGGATAGTATGTAGGTGATATCTAATTCTGGTTTTGATGTACATTTTCCTACTGACTGATAATGCCGAGTGTCTTTTTATATGCTTATTTACCAGTTATATCTCTTCCTTGAAATATTCAAAATCTTCTGCCTATTTTTAAATTGAGTTGTTTGTTTTGAAGAATTACTTAGTTTTATCTGAAAGGCAGATTTACATAGAAGGTGAAACAGAGATCTTCCATCTGCTGGTTCACTCCTCAAAAGCCTGCAGTAGCCAGTTCTGGGCCAGTCCAAAGCCAAGAACCTGAGCTTCTTCTGGGTTTCCCATTTGGTTGCAGGAGCCCAAGCACGTGGGCTGTCTCCAGCCGCCTCTCCCAGGCACTGGATTGGTAGTGGAGCAGCTGAGATTTGAACCCATGCCCAGAATTCCATTTCTTTTGCTGTGGATTTTCGCTTGTCTTATTATTTGTTGAAAACATTGTCTTCACTGAGTTGATGGAACTTTTGTCAAAAGTGACTATAAATGTGTGGATTTACCTCTGGGTTGTGTTCCAAAGATAGGTATCTACCCTTATGCCATATCATAGTGTGTTAGCTTAGCATTGTAGGCTGTAGTGTGTATCCTCCATCTTAAGACTTTTTTTTAAAAAAAAGATTGATTTATTTTTATTGGAAAGGCAGTATACAAAGAGGAGATAAAGAGATAAAGACTCTTAAGATAGTTTTGATTATTCTGGGTCTAGCACATTTAAATATGATTTTGGTGATCAGCTTGTCAATTTACAGGAAAGCCATCTGGTCTTTTGATGGAAATTACAGTGATTGTTGTTGTTTTAGGGAATATTGTTTGTTATCATAAGAACATTAAGTTTTTCAGTCTGTCCACAGATGTCTTTACATTTTTTTACATCTTTATGTTAACATTTTTTTCTTATGTACAAGTCTTGGACATTTGTTTTATTAAAAATGTATTTCTCATTCTTTTCATGGCATTAAAATGGAATTATCTTCTTAATTTTCAGAATTTTCATTGCTGTAGAGAAATACAATTGATTTTTGAATGTTTGTCTTGTGACTACAGTCTTACAGAATTTATTAGATCTAATAGTATTTTTGGTGTTGTTGCTTAATGTTTTCCATATATGAGATCTGTTGCCTACCAAAGAGACGGTTTGGCCTCTTCTTTAATTAGTATGCCATTAATTTCTTTTTCTTGCCTGATTGTCTTGGTTGGAATCTCAGGCTCAGTGTTGAATAGAAGTAGTGACAGACTACATCTTGTGTTGTGGGAAAGCTGTACTTTCTCAAGTAAGAAAGTTTCTTCCGTTTCTAAATTATTTCTATTTTTGCTTCTACCCTAGCCCTGCCTCCCCACTACCCTCTGGATGTGTTTAACCAGATACATTTTCTAGTTCTTATCAGTTTGTTGAGATGATCACATTTTGAGCCATTGTTTACATTTATTGTTGATTACTTTCTTTATGTGGAACTAACCTTGCATTCCTAAGACGAATTTTATTTGATTAAGGAATATAACTTGTTCTGTATGTTGCTGAATTTGGCATACTGTTATTTGGTTCAGGATTTTTACGTCTGTATTTAAAGTTTGTTGCTCTATACTTTTCTTGTATTAATTTGGTTGTTTTTGGTATCCAAGTAAGTAAGTTCCCCTCTGGTTGTTTGGAAGTTTGTGAAGAATGAATGTTAGTCCTGCTTTGTAGAATTCATGGGTAGAGCCAGCTTATGCTAGAATTTTCTTAGTGGGCATTTTTTAGTTTATTTTATAAATTTATGAATTCTGTTTTTTTTTTATTCATAAAGGTCTATTCAAATTATTTATCCCTTCCTCCCCTGCAGCATTTTTGAGTTAGGATCTGTGAATTTTATATATTTAAGATATATAACATGCTGTTTTCATACCTGTATACATTGAACGATGAAGATATTAGGATGACCTTTTGTGTGCTAAAAGATTTATGGTCTTTTATTTATTTTAAGCAAATGTCAGGTGTACACAGCACCGTAACTATTGCCACTGTGCCTATGCTGTACCTTAGATCCCCTGAACTTATTTGCGTGACTGAAGCTTTGTTTGCTGTTATTGGCATCTCCTGTTTTCCCTCCCTCTCTGTCCCAGGAATCGCCATTCTGTTCTGTCCCTATATGAGGTATGAGTTTGACTTATTTCGATTCCACACCTAAGTAAGATTATACAGTATTTATATTTTCTTGTCTGGCTCAGTTCACTCAGTGCAGTGTCCTTCAGGGTCTCCCATCTTGTGAAGATTTTTGTTTTAATTTTTTAAAAAATTTATTGCAAAAATAAATAGAGAGGAGGAGAGACGGGAAGATCTTCCGTCTGATGATTCACTCCCCAAGTGTCCGCAACAGCTGGAGCTGAACCAATCTGAAGCCAGGAGGCAGGAGCCTCTTCGGATCTCCCATGTGGGTGCAGGAACCCAAGGCCTGGGACCATCCTCAACTGCTTTCCCAGACCAAAAGCAGGCAGCTGGATGGCAAGCAGGCCTGCTGGGATTAGAACTGGTGCCCATATGGGATCCCGGCACATGCAAGGTGTGGACATTAGCCAATGAGCTTCCACACCAGGCCTGAAGATTTTATTTTTTACTAAGTATAAATGGTATTCTTCTGTGAATATACTCTTCTTGATTTCTCCATCACTAGACTATTAGGTTGTTTTTAATATCTTGGCTGTTACGAATGATGCTGAAATGAATGTGAGTGTATATATCTCTTGGATCTATTCACTTAGTTTTCTTTGAATATGTATCTAGAAATGAAATTATTGGATCGTGTAGCGACTCTATTTTAAGTTTTTTTTTTTTTTTTAAGATTTATTTATTGG
Source organism: Ochotona curzoniae (assembly GCF_017591425.1). Lineage (NCBI taxonomy): Eukaryota > Metazoa > Chordata > Mammalia > Lagomorpha > Ochotonidae > Ochotona > Ochotona curzoniae. Next base: position 32,493,334 of record NW_024465369.1, on the reverse strand, counting down.
AAAGTCAGATATACAGAGAGGAGAAGGAGAGACAGAGAGGAAAATCTTCCATCTGATGATTCACTCCCCAAGTGAGCACAACGGCCGATGCTATGCTGATCCAAAGCCAGGATCCAGGAACTTCCTCCAGGTCTCCCACACAGGTGCAGGGTCCCAATGCTCGGGGCTGTCCTCGACTGCTTTCCCAGGCCACAGACAGGGAGCTGATGGGAAGTGGAGCAGCCGGGATTAGAACCGGTGCCCAAATGGGATCCTGGCGTTTTCAAGGTGAGGACTTTAGCTACTAGGCCACTCCGCCCGGCCCTCTATTTTTAAATTTTAAAGAACTCTTTAGCTTAACGGTTAAGATGCCTATGTCCCACGTCGGAGTTCCTGGGTTTCTTAGAGTTTTGATAGACATGGCGTTGAATCTGTAGATTATTTTGGGCAGTATGAGGATGCTAACAGTATTTTTAATCTACATATCTTTAAAACTATTTATTTATTTGTTTGTTTGTTTATTTATTTAGGCGTATGTGAGGGGTAAAGATTATTTAACATATTTGGCAGGCAGAATTTGCATAGAGTCTTCCATCCACTGGTTCACTCCCCAGGTGAGTGCATTGCTGGAGCTGGGCTGGCCCAAAAGCAGAATTCCTTCTAAATCTTCTGCATGGGTGCATGGCCCCAAGGACTTGGGCCATTTTCTGCGCATTGTCCAGGCACAGCAGGAGGGAGTTGCATTGTAAATGGAGCCTGTTGGACTCCAACCAGTGCTCGTAGGGTTTGCTGGTGGTGTTGGAAGTCACAACACTGGCCCGACAGTATTATTTTTTTCAACTCATGACCACATCTTTCCATTTATTTTTGTCATCTTCAGTTTTCTCTCATCAGTATTTTACGATTTTCACTGCACAAATTCTTCCTTGGTTAAATTTACTTTCAAGTTTTTTTTTTTATGCTTTTATGGACTGGGTTTTTTGTGTGAGCAGTTCATCAGGATACGGAAATACTGAGTTTTTTGTGTGTTGTGTTTGTGTCTTGCAGCTTTACTGAATTAATTTTACAGTGTTCTAGCATTTTTTGGGTTTTTAGAATTTAAAATGATGTTACCTATAGAGAGTTGATTTCACTTTCTCCTTTCTAATTTGCATACCTTATGTTTCTTTTTCTTGCCTAATTGCACTGGTGAGGACTTCTAGTACAATATGGAATAGAAGTGACAAATACCCGCTGCCTTTTTCTCCTTAAAAAAAAAATGCTGGAGAGGCAGAAGAGACAAAATGAGCAAGAGTATGATCACAATTGCTGATTGTTTCCTCAAATGCCTACAATTGCAGTTAATGAGCTGGACTAAAACAGGGAGCTGGGAGCCAGTATCCCGTGCGTGGCATGGACCCAATTGGCTAAACCATTGTCTTCTGCCTCCTCTTAGCAGGAAGCCAAAATTAAAAATGGAGCCAGAATTCAAATCTGGGCGCTCCATTAAGGGATTCATGTGTTCTAACCAGTAGCTTAACCAATAGGTTAACACCTGCCCCAGAAAAATGAGCTTAGGGATTTGGTTTCAAGGTATGGTTTACCCACACAGTGTGATTGCCCTGAGTTTGTGTATTTGAGTATGTGATTTTTTTTCCTGGTCTTTTTCTAATATCTCAGTAATCTATAGACATTCCTGTTGAAATATTATGAGCTTCTCATTTTTCCTCAGCCTAAGAAAGCTTTCTCTTAAAGAAATAAAATTTCATTTATTTTTGAGACAAAGACAGAAGGAAATTGTTCACTCTGGGTATATTTCCCAAAAGCCCGCACTGGGCTGGGCTAGGCTGGGCTGAACTGAGCTGAAACCAGGACCCTAGAAGTGTGTCTGAGTTATCATTTGTTGCCCGACAGTGTGTGTGTTAGCAAGAAGGTGGAATCTGTGCAGAGTCAGGATTTGAACCCAGGCACTTGGATAAGATGTGGGTATCTCAAGGGGCATTTTAACTGGTGTCCCAGTGGCTCACCTCAACAGTTTGTTTTTTTTTTTTTTAATTATTTCTTTGATTTCTTGTGTTTTCCTCATGTTCTTCCTTTTTGAATTATCAGATATTTTAACAGTGGATCTGGTTGATGCGTCCTCTGTTTTTACTCTGATGGTTTTAAGTTCCTCATATTTATGATGTTATTAGATTATTCTACTTAAGTTAAATTACTAATTTTTTCTGCCAATGTTTTCTCCTACCATTTGGTGGATTAAGGATTTAAAAATTTTACCATCAACCTTTCATTCCAATTTTAGTATATGTGCTGCTGAAGTGAGGCACTACCATCGACCTTTTTATTAGTGATTATAAAATTCTCAAAGAATTTCTTATAAGTTCCGTTGCTTCAGTTTTTGCTCTTAATTATAACATCATTTGGTTATTTATTATGTATTCTTTGAATGCAGATTTACACTGGTTCATTCCTCAAATGTCCACTATGGTTGGAGCTAAGCAGATCTGCTCTGGAGCCAGTAGCTTCTTCCAGGTCTATCACGACTCACCTATATAATGGTTGACTTGGATTCTCCGTTGCAAGCCATTTAGTCTCCTTAAATCAGCTGTGATATTTTCTTGCCAGATTGCATTATTAGGGTGAGAAGGATCCTGTCGTATGCATCCTGTAGACTGTTGTATAGAGCCTTACCAGAAGCAGGGTAATGTGTTGGTGGTGATGGATAAAGGTTTTTCTTTACCTCATGGTGTGGGCTGCAGTCACAAACATGGGTGAGAATAGAAGTGATCAACTCAACTCAAGCTGTCAGGTCTACCTTCAGTCAGCCCTTAAATTGACATTATCTTACCATGAGTTTGGGCAAAAAGACATGACTGTTTCTAGTTCCCTATTCTGTACAGTTGGTTGTCCAGCCTTGCCTTGTTTAGAATGTTATTAAGAACCTCTCCAGGGACCATTGTCATGACGTGTAGTCGGCTAAGCCTCCATCTACTGCACAGCATCCCATATGGGCCCCGGTTTGCGTACTGGCTTCTGCACTTCTGATCTAGCTGTGCACCTGCAAAGAAGAAAAAGATAGCCCAATTGCTAGGGCTCCTGCACCGGTATGAGAGACTTGGAAGAGTTCCTGCCTTCTGTCTTCAGAGCAGCCCAGCTCTGATAGCTGTGGCCATTTGGGATAGAGGATCTCTCCCTCTGTTTCTCCTCTCCTTTCTGTAACTCTGCCCTTCAAATAAATAATTTCTTTCAAAAAGTTTGTCTTTGGATAACAGTGATAAAAGCCCAATACTGCATAGACAATATGGATAGTTCTAATGATTTGTTGACCCGGCAGCAAGCAAACACTGCATTTCCTATCTTTTGTCCTTTTGTTACTGTTGGCATTTCATATCTGTTTCTTCTTGTTAGATGAGTAAAGTGAGTGATGGTCGCCTGCATTTACCCAATGCCTCCCTGCTTGACCTCTGGTGTGTGAATTCTCAGCAGGTGGATCAGCTGCTCATGTCTCTGCCATCTTGTGGTTTGGGGTTTCCAGGCATCTGCATGGATAATCACGACCACTATATACCAGGTCTCCCTGGTTTATCCTGATTCCTTAGTTCTCCCCGCTATATAATATTGAGGCATTGTGGACTACGCCCACTGAGCCTCTGCAGGAAGGTAACACAGTTGAGCCTGGTCCCTCCTTCTCTTCCCCACTGTCATTGTTTTGGGCATTCTACTGGTCACTGTGTGCAGGACCCCTAGGACATGGAGAGGGTCTTATGGTTCTGGTTGACTACATGTTTACTGCCATGCCCTGGAGCTGCCCTTGTACTTTTTTCTCCTTCAATAACATGAAACCCCATAGCCCCTGCATCTCCTATACTGAGAAGGTGTTTCTTGGAATTCTTCATTGCAGCCTATCATATAGATAGGTCTTCCTTGGTGACATTGCTGTCAAAACCCTATTTGTACTTTAAAAGAAACCATTGAACTATTTCTCAAACCTGTTTGTGTCTGTCTTATTCCCACCAGCAGTGAGGCTACCTGTGCCCTAACTCTGTGAGGGTGGGAGTGGTGGATTGCAGGCCACTGCTCCCAATTAGGGTGATGGTGACGGGCCTGACTATGGCTGTATCCTCCCAGGGTGTGACAGTGATCAGGCTGGCAGCGGCCACCAGGGCTTTCTGGAGTCCACTCTCTGCTCCTGAACAAACTTGGTCAACCATTTTTAAATTATTAACAGAGTTTTAAAATCCAAGTTATATAGCATTATAAAGCTTTTCTGAGTCCCGCCTGCCTTGGGCTTTGTAGCAGTTTCATGCTCTGGGTTCCATGTTTTCTTCATGTTCATTCTTTACACCAAACTGTTCGTGGTTCGGTAAATGAGCTGGTTTTTTTTTTTTTTTTTTTTTTTTTTTTTTTGGTGTGTGTGGGGCATGTGATTTGCTCTGCCTTATATACCTTTTTCATCAGAACCTTCCTTATTTGGATGTCAACAGTCAGATCACATACAACTTTAAGAATGTTCCTGACTACCCTGTTTGACCTGCTTGCTCAAATCCAGGTGACCTGGGCCAGCCATCTGTGTCCTCCCGTTGACTTGTGCGTTTAACTGAGCAGAATTTATCCCATCCCATATCAATAACTGGTTTTCCTTGAGACTACTCAGTCCTTGAGGACCAAAGAGTGTGGCTCCCATCTTAGTAGTCTTACCTCCTGGCTTTCTATCAACTGTGCAGTCACTGCACTTTGTGGGATGGAAGAATTTTACTCTCAGAAATCAAGCCCCTGTGACCCGTGTGTGAGACCCAGATGGAGCTCCTGGCTCCCAGTTGCACCTGGCCCGGCCCTGGCTATATGATTGTTGAGGAGTGAATCAGCACATAGGAAGTCTCTTTTTGTCTGTCTCTCTGTCACTCTGCCTTTCAAGTCAATCAGTAAAATCTTCATAAACAAAACAAAAAAACAACTGAAACTGTACATTGGAGGAAGAATAAAAATGGAGCTCAGATATTTGATAGAGGCTGTGAGATGCCTCTTTATCCTTGTGCCCTCTCTGGTGGGGACCGTGTGTCTGTCCTGATGGCTAGTCACTGGGAAAGGACTATTCAAGCCATAACAAAGTACATATTATAATTTAAAGAAAGAAGAAAGAAATCAAGGGTCAGGGCTATTGCTCAACCAGCTGATTCTCTTCCTGTAGTACCAGCACTCCCGTATAGGTGCTGGTTCTAATTCTGACTGCTCCACTTCCAGTTCAGCTCCTTGCTTATAGACTGGGGAAACCATGGAGGATGACCAAAGGTCTTGGGACCCTACACCCATGTGAGACTTCCAGAGGAGGCTCCTGGCTCCTGGCATCAGATTGGCTCAGCTTTAGTTGTTGAGGCATTTTGGGGGAGTGAGCCAACAGATGGAAGATCTTTGCTCTCCTTTTCTCTGTAAATCTGCCTTTCAAATAAAAAACATTAAGGAAAAATTCAGAATCATGTATCCTGATTCTAATCATTTTGTCCATAGGAGTAGAAAGATAGTCTTAACAGCTTGTATGTTAAACCTGCATCTAAAAAAAATCTGTTTAAGGATTCTAGCACAATCTGCTGGCATAATCAGTGGGTATTTTGAGATGTCATATCAGGAAAGTTAAGAGATGTTTGGAGCGATGAGAACATACAATAGCTTTTTCTCTTACATTTATTGGTACAGACATCTTAATATTGAAAATTAATGGACAACTAATAATAGCTAAGAACAGAATAATAGTGCTATTATCAGTGGGAACCCCAATATTTAGCCTGTTTTATTATAGTTTGATCTAGATTTTGGTCCTCATTAAAATAACTGATGTACCACCTTTAAAAATAAATGCTATGAAAAATTAAAAATAAATGCCATACACGGGGAATTGGAGTGCCTTCGGAGGCTGAGAACTCTGAGGTCACCCACCTCCGTTTGGATATCCCACATGGGATGGAAGAAGCCCATACCCTGCCTTGCAGGATCCAAGGTCATCGGAATGACAGCCAGGAGCACTGAGCGGTCCGCAGAGACAGAAAAGTGAACTTCTGTCGGGACTAGGGGGAGGAGCTTTCTCTGGTTCTTGCCTGGTGCCAACTTTGGGTCCCCACCCTTTCTCGTGGTGGCCATCGGTATCACTCCAGAAACCCCCAAAACGAACTAACAAATAAATAAACAAACAACCCCCCCCCCCCAGAATGGATGGAGAACAACAAGGAGGGCTTAGAGACGGGAAACGGGCAGTGAGGATGCACCTGTGACTTACTGGGTGGGACACAAAGATTGGTTGCTCCTCACTAGGGTTTTGAGGATTTCTCTGCACACCCCTCCTAGGGCTGTTCACCTAAACTGTTGACATATGTCTTGTTAGAGTTATAGAGTTGGAATACCTGAAAAACAGCCGGGTTCTGCAAAGTCGTGCTTCAACGCTATGAACTGCTGAGTGCTAAAATTAGAATAGACATGAGACAGCTGAATGCTAATCTGTGGCCATTTTAAGGTGTATAGAACCCGGATGTATATAAACTAATAACTGCAATGTTGATGTAGAAGTCGTAGGATGTGGTTCAGAACTTGCACTTTTTTTCCTCTCTCTCTTTTAACATGCTGGTTACACAATACCATGTTAACTAATTCCATTATGTTATAAATTGTTACTGATGTAATGTCGGGGTTTTTGATTGATTGGGATGATATTCTGTCGGCTCTACCTTCAGACCAGAGACAGTCTACCCAAGAAACAGTTGAACTTATCTGGACAATAAGATGCTGGACTCTGTGCTTTGTAGATGCTTGCAAGGAGGGAATCTCAACTGAATCTGAACTGCAGTAATGCAACCATGAGGGGGGGCGGGTTTTGGGGAGGGTAGGGGGAATTCCTGAGCCTATAAAACTGTGTCACATAATGCAATGTAGTTGATAAGAAATAAATTTTAAAAAAACAAATAAATTTGAGAGAACAAAAAAAAATGCCATAGACAAGTCTTAGATATTTGGTTTTACTTTTTTTCATAAAAGACTTATTTATTTTAATTGCAAAGTCAGATATACAGAGAGGAGAGACAGATCTTCTGTCTGATGATTCACTCCCCAAGTGACTGCAACAGCTGGTGCTGCGCCGATCCAAAGTCAGGATCTCCCACGCGGGTCTCCCACGCGGGGTCAGGGTCCCAATGCTTTGGGCCGTCCTCGACTGTTTTCCCAGGCCACAAGCAGGGAGCTGGATGAGAAGCAGGGCCACCATGATTAAAACCAGCACCCGTATGGGATCCCGGTGCATTTGAGGCGAGGACTTTAGCCACTAGGCCACGATGGTGGGCCTAAGTAGTTTATTCTTTAAATTAATTGCAGAAAAAGAAGCCCAGTCTGGCTACCTTACACAAACAGTGGACATTGTTGGTGGAATATCAGGCAATTCACAGAATGATTCAGAAGCCTAGAGAGGTAAAATTGAATATTACTCACTGGCCCGGCATGGTGGCCTACTTGCTAAAGTCCTCACTTGAATGTGCTGGCATCCCATATGGGCACTGGTTCTAATCTTGGCAGCTCCGCTTTCCATCTGGCTGCCTGTTTGTGACCTGGGAGAGCAGCAGAGGATGGCCCAAAGCCTTGGGACCCTGCACCCTGAGTGATCTCGAAGAGGCTCTGGACTACAGGCTTTTAGCTTTTGGATCAGCACAGCTCTGTCCATTGTGGTCACTTGGAGAGTGAATCATCAGACAGAAGATTTTTCTCTGTCTCTTCTCCTCCCTGTGTATCTGATTTTCCAATAAAAATAAATAGATCTTTTTAAAAAATTGAGTATCCAGGCAGAAGGAGCTGTTCAACTTTTGGCCTTACTATTTGGACAGTATTTAAAACAGGAACAGCAAAAAAAAAAAAAAAAAAAAACCCAAACAAACAAAAAAACCACTGCTATTTCCTACCCCATTCTTATCTTGTTACCTTGGCAGCCGTAGTTCTAGGAGAACTAGTTGGCTAGTTTGATATTGACCTGGGCCGTAGCTGTTGTGAAGTTGGCATAAATATTAAGCCCCACAGTGGGAAATGTATACTGTACTTTATATTATTAAACTGGAATTTCAGACTTGAAATTTAGGACAGTGCCTTTTTATTATTATTATTATATTTTAGCAATTTTTACATTGCTGATAAGGGTAAAAAGTTACAAGGGCTAAAGGGAATATTGAGGAGAAGCCCACCCAGTCCCCTACACACCCCAGGTCCTGGATGTAGGGCATGCCCTGAAATCCTTGCTCAAGTAGTTCCAGTAATTCACCAGTTATGCATTGCTGCCAGTCTCGTCACTCCAGACACGATGAGGCTGTTGAATAATCTGCTGATGGACATAGTTCATCATAGAGTCTCCCTTTGTCCAATGTTTCGCTGCCAACATATAGCTGTGGTGATTGATTGACCTGTTCTATCTTCTGTCTTTTCTTGGTTAAGGTTCTGAGTCTGCCATTTTGGTTGAGTGGGTCCCCAAAGAGACTTTGAGATGTTCCCATACCAGATTCCTATATGTACTCTCAAGTACAGGGCCTGGCACAGTCCATCTCCCCGATCAGCTTAGGACAGTGCTTTTTTAAGGAAGCAAAAAATTTTTATTCTAGGTTATATTTGGTTAGGTGGGGGCATCTATTGGTGAAATATAGCATTGCAGTTTCAACTTTTTTTTTTTCCTTTGAGAGAGAAAGAGAAAGGAATGCTCATCTGCTGGTTTACTTCCTCAGATGGCCAACACAGCCCGGCCTGGGCAGAAGCCAGGTACTCAGTCCTCAGCTCCCACGTGGGTTACAGTAATGAAGGCACTCAAACCCTGTGACGCGCTGTTCTTCCTGGAACTGATTTGCAGGAAATTGGAGTTCATGAGGCCAGAGCTGGGTGTCGAATGTTGAAGTTAAACACTCTGCTATAGGATTCTTTTCTGGTCTCAAACATACTCATTTTTGCTTGCTCTCTGGCAAACATATTCTATAATTTATATTTATCTTTCATATGATTACTCTTGCAACTGCTCAATCCAATGCTGCTATTGTAGCATCAAAGTAAACATTGATTGTGAGTGTGCCTGTGTTCCAGTTAACGTTTATTTGCACAAGCAAGTAGAGGGCTATGCCTGGCTGACCTCTGGACTAAAGCAACTGTGTTTCATACAGTTCCCTGGCACTCATCTTACACACCAGTATGGACAAATACATATTTCTAACTTGCCGTGTGTGACTACAGAGGACTTGAAGCACAGCTAATTCAGCTAACAAAATTAATTTTTATACCTTTTTTTTAAATTAAGAAAAATATCAGCTAATTTAAATATTATTTTTACCGAACTTTCAACAATATTGCAGTGAAAGCCTTACCAAGGCAGGTTAACAGAGGAGTTAGGAAGTGTGCTTTTTTTTTTTTAAAGAGATATACTTATTTATGTTTTATTTGTAAGGCAGAGTTAGAGGGACAGAGAGATATCTTCCATCCACTGGCTCACTCCCCAAATGGCCACAAAGGCCAGAGCTGGGCCGGTGTGAAGCCAGGAGCCAGGAATCTCCTCCATGTCTCCCAAGAAGGCACAGGGTCCTAAGGGCTTGAGCCGTCCTCCACTGCTTTCCTAGTCCATAACAGGGAGTTGGATAAGAAGTGGAGCAGCTGAGACTCGAATAGGTGCCTATGTAGGATGCCAGTACCAGAGGTAGAGGTGTAGCCTATTATACCATGGTGCTGTCCCCCAGGTAAAATGCGTTTTACTGATGGAGGAATTCTGACACAAGAAGCTAAGGTAAGAAATAGATGCTTTTCTGGAGAAATACTACTGGTTTTCCTGGGAGTTAATACTGAGAATGTTAGAGCTTTTTAAAGCAAGTCATTTAAAAAGTCCTTACTTGACAGAGAGGAATGTATTTCTGTGTGTATTTCCAGATGCCCACAACAGTTGGGGCTGGACTCGGGGTGAAGCTGAGGCTGTAGCCGGAGCCAGAGCAAGGACTGCCTCGAGGGTGATAGGAACCCAGTCACTAGCTTGAGCTGCTCCCTCCCATGGTGTTGTAGATGACCAGGAAGCTGGAACCAGAGGGCAGGTACTCTGGTGGTGGACACTACTGTCTTAAAAGCCAAGCTAAATACCAGCTCCTAAATACGATTTTGGGGAGTGGCTGGGGGAGGGTGTATGGCCTGTTGGTTATAATTTAGTTAGGCCGCTTGAGTCCCACGTTGAAATATCTGGAGTTGGTCCTCGACTCTGCCTGCTGAGTTCATGGGAGGCAGCAGGGATGGTTTAGGTATTGGGGTTCTTTACCCTTTCCAGGGAAAGTGGATTATGGTTCCAGATCCTGGCTATTGAGGGTGAGAAAATGGATATGTTCTTGCCTAACAGGCACCCCAGTCTCCACTTCCCCACCCCCTGCCCTGCCATTAATCTTTCTTTTAAAATGAAAGAATTGGAGCTGATGTGGTATAGTGACTCTTGTGAGTATTCATTTCATTCCTAGCCCCACACTGCAAATCCAGCTGCCTTGGATATGTCTGGGAAAGCAATAGAAGATGGCCTGAGTACTTAGGCCTCTGCCACCCACGTGGGAGACTGGTGAGAAGCTCCTCGCTTCCATCTGGTTCAGCTTGGTCATTTCGGTTGTACAGCGTGTGACCAGTGCATAGCAGCTCGCTTTTCCCTCTCCTTAAGTCTTTCAAATGAATTAATTTTTTAAATGAAAGTAATACCTAGGGAAAAAAAAGTTTTGATGTTTTTCCACTGTAGTTTTGATAAAAACCAATTCCAATTAAAAGGAGAGCTCTCGGACCCGGCGCAGTGGCGCAAGTGGTTAAGGTCCTCACCTTGCACGCCCGGGATCCCATATGGGCGCCGGTTCTATCCCAGCAGCCCCGCTTCCCTTCCAGCTCCCTGCCTGTGGCCCGGGAGAGCAGTCGAGGACGGCCCAAAGCTTTGGGACCCTGCACCCACATGAGAGACCCAGAAGAGGCTCCTGGCTTTGGACCAGCATAGTATCGGCCGTTGCGCTCACTTGGGGAGTGAATCATCGGACGGAAGATCTTCCTCTCTGTCTCTCCTCTCTGTGTATCCACCTTTCCAATAAAAAAAAATAATAAAAATAAATCTTTAAAAAGAAAAGGAGAGCTCTCTAGTAGTTCTATTCAGCACATATGGAAGAATGCTCAGCTAGTGATTAAACTAATCAGTCATTAAATGTAATTCATGCACTAAAATGAGTTATATTTCTTCTTGTCAACAGTAAGTGGAAATAAAATTTTAAATAAAATGTTTTATTTGTTTGAAAGGCAGAATTACACATAGAGGGGGAAAGAGATCTTCCATCTGTTGGCTCACTCCACAAATGGCCTCAATGACTAGGGCTGGGCCAGTCCCAGCTGGGAGCCTGGGACTCCACCGGGTTCTCTAAAGTGAGTGACAGGAGCCAGGAACTTGGGCCATCTTCCGCTGCTTTCCCAGGCACATTAATAGGAAGCTGGACTGGAAGTAGAAGAATTGGAACTGGAGCCTGTATGGAATGCTGGTCTTGTAGGTGTGGTGACTTAAGCCGCTGTGTAGAAACACTCACTCCGAAAGTGAAGTTTTAAAATTAAGAGCATACACAGCAATATATAAAACAATATTCTTAGGAATATGACAACAAAAAAAGATGATCAACATCTTATCTGAAATCTTGTGAGACAGAGAAATCAAGACCTAAATGAGATACACATTTCTCATTGAGATTCAGGGTTATATCACTGTCAGGTTCAGGGAAGTCCTAATTAAAATTATAGCAGGATTTTTGAGGAGATGAAAATTAACACACTGATTACAAAATTTATGTCAAAATGAGGAGAGCAAAAATAGCCGAGGCAAGACCATCTTTATGATAGGTAGTCTGCATTAGCTAGATATCCATATGGGAAAATAAATAACTCTTAATTCGCATCTCTTGAACAATGATTTTAAAATGTCTATTCCAGCTGGATTGTAGATAGATCTAAAAGCAAAAGGAAAACAGTGAAGCTTTAATTAGAATACATTATCCTCATGGCTTTGTGTTGACAGATTTCAAGAATGGTTCAGATGAATGTAACTTACAGATGACAGTAAGAGAGTTATGGGGGCTGGTGCTGTGCTATCGTGGGTTAAACCTCAGCCTGCAGCACTGGACATCTCATATGGTTCAAATTCCGACCCTCGCCACTTTTATTTTTTTTTTAAAGATTTATTTTTATTGCAAAGTGAGAGAAGTAGAGACAAAGATTTTCCATCTGCTGATTAACTGAGCTGATCCGAAGCCAAGAGCCAGGAGTTGCTTCTGGGTTCTGTAGAATCTGGCCTGGTCTGGGCTGCTCCCTCTCTTGGTTCTTGCGCTCACCTGCAGAGACTGTATCCCAACAGAGGAGTTGCCAAGCCCCTACATCAGAACCTCTCCCAATGCCAGATCTTGCACCCATTGGTGAGTCCCTGGGCCAGCCCTACTTAGTCCACCTGTTGTCCCCTAGGAACAGTGGCCTCTCCTGACTGAATTTCACCCATTCTGGTTTTTACTGTTGGGTGTTACAACCCAGTCAAGCCTGATCCACACCCAGTCAGCTCACGCGTGGATCAGCAGAGGCAGAGACCTAGCCCAGCCTGTCCTATACCTACCCTGCTTCTCCAGAGCACGAGTGGGTGCTGTAGTCTGGCCCAGTCTGGTGCACCCTAGACCCAGTCACTGCAGGCATGTTCATACCAGATCACAGCCTCCACTCCAGCTGCTGTGTTCACCATTAGGAACCACAGCTCAGCTAGGACATCCCCTTAGCTCTCCAGCCAGGCCTGTTACCAGCCACAGATCTTGCGTATGCCAATGGTTGCTGTGACCCAGCTTGGCATAACTCCTCACCTGTTTTGGCTTTTGTGTTTGGATGCTGCTGCCTGGCCTGACCTAACCGGCCTCCAGTCCCAGTTCTCACTGGCGGGTGCTGGAACCTGGCCCAATTCAGTCTGCTCCCATCCCTGGTTAATGCATATCAGATAACCTACCCCTTCCTGGCTTGCACTGCAGCCTGATTTCTGCACTTGCTTGTGAGCTTGCCCGGGGTCCACCCCCTTCCAGAACAAACCCACACACTTGCCAATGGATGGAGCTATCTTGACCAGCTTACCCAACACCCAGGCCATGTGCTCACCAGTGGGAGCTAGACCCTCTAGGGCAGTTTCCCACATTTCTCCACTTAGCCCACTCTCAGATCCAGATGTCACACATGCCAGCAGGTGCTAGGTCCTTACCCGACATAGCCTGCCTCCTCCGTCCTAGCCTTTATATGAGTTGGTGAATGTTGTGGCCTGTCCCACCCCACACCCTGTTTTAGTGTACACATGTGGGTGCTGTAGCCTGGAGCTGCCCAACCTATTCCCAGCTCCAGTACCAATGAGTGTTGGGTTCCATGGTCATACCTAGTTCAACCCAGAACCACCCCAACTCTTTTTTCTTTCTTTTTTTTTTTTATTAACATTTTTAAAATGATCTTTACACAGTTCATCAGGGCTCAAATGGTCAAGAGCTACAGGAAAGTGGCTAAGACTATTGTTTCCACATTCTCTTTTTTTTCCTTCCTGTATCTGGGGGAAAGGGAGAGACAAAGGGAGAAGCCACACCCACCCTCCCAACCATTCCTGGGTCCCCTATGTGGGGCATGCTCTGAGGGCACTGCTCAAGTGGTTTTGATAGTTGAGCTGTTCTGAATTGCTGCCAGTCTTGCCATTCCAAGCATGATGAAATCTCTTCAGAATCCACTGGCTGACATAGTCCACCTTAGAGTCTCCACTTGCTCAGAACCACCCCAACTTTTAAGCTAAGCAGTAGACTTGTAATTCCACAGGGTTAGGCCCTCATAGCCCCCACAGAATCTACCCCCTGGACCTTGGTTCTCTTGTGTGTTGGCTAATGTCATGGTCCATCCTAATGTGACCTGTTTCCTGTTTAGACACTATTGTCAGGTACTGGGATCTAGCCCTGCCAGACAGGCCCCCAGCCCTAGCTTTTGTGTGGACTGGTATATGGTAGTCAGCAGTGTTCCATGCTAATAAGCCCAGCTCAGGTCTGACCCATAAAGGTCTTCCAGTCTCTTCCAAACCACCAGGTCTCAGTCCCCTCGCTCACCTGCAAGATACTCTCATGGCAGTCCTCCCTGCCTTATACTCCCTTGCTCCCTTCCCTATCCAGTCCCAAATCCTTGTGCCCAGAAGTGTATGAGTTCTTCAGCCTAGTCTTTGGAAGCCCCTTGAGTGGTGTGCTGATCTGAAGATCTCCCTCCCCCCCCCAACAGTCCAAGTTCCTGGCACATGTGCTGGACTGGTGTCTTACTCCTCCACACACCCAAGATCGAGGTCCATTGACGTCTCCAGGCCTGATCCACCAGCACACCAGGGCAATGTGCTGACCTGAGGCTCCTCTCTCCTTTCCTTACCTCACTCAGGATCAAGGGGAAAAAAAAAAAAAAGCCCTGGAAATCCTTGGGTTCGTGCCACCTGCCTAGAGGTGAGTTCCCAGGTCCCTACATGCCCACTGGCACTATACCCTCAGCTCTCCCCCTCCCAAGCCTGCATCCTCAGGCTCCCACAGACCAGGGGCTGCCAGGTTCCCACAGACCAGGGGCTGCCTGCCACCCCCAGCCCACTTGCCGTGCAGGAGAATGGCTGCTACTTTGCTTCTGACCCAGGTTTTCAGCCTGGCTCAGTTCTGGCTGTTGCAGTCATGTGAGGAGTAAAGCAGCTAATAGATCTGTCTCCATCCCTGCCTAACATGCAGATCCTTTTTCCCTCCGTGTGTATCCCTGCACCTCCCTTAATCCTTCCCGTCCAGAAGATTATGCTTTTTTTAAAATTTTACTTCTTTTTATTATTATCACTTCATTATATCGTTCATAGACCCTGGGATTTCCCTTATCCCCTCCCCAATTCCCTCCCCCTTCACTGAGTTCCCCTGTATAATGATAGTATCGTTCTTCATACACAGTCATATGTCCATCATTGTGGGCATGGACAATGGCAGAGAGTCCAGCATCCTATTGTCAAGGTATAGTTAACAGTTTTATTGGGAGTCCATCTTTGTCTGGAAGTAGCGATGCATACTACATTATATCCTCACATCTGGATATGATAGCTCCATTACACAGTTACTGTACAACCCCTTAAACGAAAAGCCACAATACAAAATCAACAACAGAAAGAAAAATAGAAATATACAATGCCATGAAGTTAAGTAACATGCTATTGTATCCATAGTCTCCATTACACAGTTGATGCACATCCGCTAAATGAAAAGCCACAAACAAAATCAACAACAGGATGAAAAAAAATTAATAACACAATGGAGTTAAATAACATGCTACTAAATTACTAATGTGTCCCTGAAGAAATGAAAAAGAAAATCAAGAACCTTCTTGAAGAAAATGATGCTACTCTATGATCTATGAGTCATTGAAGAATTTAATCAGAAGAAAGTATTTTGAAAAGATGAAACTAACAAAAAAAATCAAAATCCGTGAGCTATACTTTCCGCTGATCTTTGTTGGTGAAATGTGTCTCCTGTAGGCAACAAATAGATGGGTTTCGTTTTTTAATCCAGGCTACAAATCTGTGATGTTTGATTGATGAGTTCAATTCATTTACATTCAGGGTTAATATGAATGTGTGACATTTTGGTCCTGTCATTTTAGCAATGGGTTATTCATTGATTTAGTCTTCTGTTATTTTACTGGGATATTCTTTGCATTTGCCCTTAGTTTTGTTGGGTGCTATTCCTTTTCTCTGTCTTGGTCTTTTAATAGTGTCTTTCAGTTCTTGAATACTTTTTTTAGCTTGATCCAGCTCTGCTTCCAGCTTTTTTGTTTGTTTGTTTTCCCCTGGTGACAGAAAATATCTTCTAATTTTCAGATTCTTTCCTCTGCCTCCTTCATTCTATTTTGGAGACTCTCCTCTGTACTTTTAATTTGCTCCATTCGTCATCTTTATTTCTGATATCAGCTTTCATTTGATTCATTTCCAGTGCGACACATTCCTTATGTGCCTGCTTTATGTGTTTCTCATTGTTGGTAAGAAGTTTTATACCAAGTGTTTTGAATTCTGTATCTCCCATTTTCTTAGCATCTTCCTCAGTGAACTCTGAGGTTGGCAGAGGCTTTTGCTCCTTTGCAGGGGAGTCTTCAGTAATATTCATTGTGCCTCTGTCTCTTCTTTTGCTCTTGATCATTGTACTTCTGGTTAGCATATTCTTCTCCTTGGGGCAGGTTTCTAAGCTGTGTCACCCACAGGTCTACAGTTTGATTTCACTTCTTGCAGTTGGTTCACAACTCTTTGCTTGCAGTCAATTGTGCCACTCCCTCCAGTGAGTTCCAGGTCTGGGTTCTTATGTTAGGTTTCCACCATGGTCTCCGTAGCCCCAGCTCCTGGCTCACCCTCTCCACCTCTTGTGATACCGTGCGGAGGCTGCACTGTTGTCTGTACAACCTTTCTCCCACTTCCGGTTGGAGCAGTTCCCAGGATTAGGGAGACACCTATATAGCTAGGTTGTTGGTGGTGCTGATCTTGCTGGAACCTGTTGGCTGTTAGGTCAAAGGGCATACGGACCTATTTTGACCCATACGATGCCACAATCAGTATTATTTTCCTGTAGGGCCAGTGCAGTGCACGGAGCTCAGCGAGTTCTCACCAAGCTCAGCACATGCGCAGCTCACTGTTGTCCCTGCAGTCTTAAATTGTTTGCCACAGTGTAAGAATGGCACCTGACTTGCCGCTACTAGAGTTCTTGATCTGCTGGCCATGAGGTCTTAGGGTTAACTGGACCTGTCCTGGGTGGAACCTGTAGGATGCCATGTTGTTGCAGTTTACTGAACCAGAAATGAGTTCACTCCCAGCTCAGTGCATACACAGTACTGTCTCATATCCTTTGCCTCGCTACACCAAATGGTGCCCAATTTGGCTGTAGGGAGCAGACTGGGCTGTGAAATCTACCCTGTTCCCACACTGCCCATCTGGGATCTGCCACTCTGTCTCTGCTCTTGGTCAAATCAAACAGACCAGCAGGATGGGCAGTTCTTTGTCTGGGTTCACCTCCTGAGCTCCCAGGGTACTCGTCTTCCTCCCTGGTTGCTGTTGTAGTTCCAGCTGCCAGTGCAATTTGGATGGTCACTGGCTGAATGCAGCTGGGGCACTGGTCACTGCAACAGTACAGTCTTGTGTCCACTGCTTTTCCATGTCTGTCAGTCTCCAGGTACCGCTCTGCTGTCCTTCTGTCCCATTTCCTGGAATGTGCCCTTTCTGCCTCACACTGGATAATATTTCTCCGTCTGTTTAAACATGTCCTTACCCTATTCCGCTATCTTCATTCTTAGATTATGCTTTCTTTTTCTGGAAAGATTTCTTGAAATATTTTTTTAGAGAATGTTTAAATTCTTTTTTTCTGGAATGGTTATTATTTGTATCAAAATCTCTAGGAGTGATCTCTTCCAATTTTGGAATCTCTTTTCAGCAAAGTTTTAGAATTTTTCAATTTTTATCTTTGCATTTCCCCCTCTCCCCATCTCAATTATCATATATTAAATTTATTGAAGTTTTTTGATGGTTATTTTGTGTTTATCCTTTAGGCTTGCTATTGAAGCTACACTAGTAATAGTTTCATGTTTTGTGTTTCTCCTGGTACCTGGATTGATGGTTACTTCAAATTGGTTGCTTCTTGTCTTTTGTTACTTCTTCAGATACATAGCAAATATTGAACTTTGCTTGTATGTGTGCATTGAGTGTTTAGATACTTGTTCACCACCTTGTATGAGTTGGCAGGTGGATTTTACAGGAAGACAGCCTTGAGTAGGTCATTTCTCAGAGATCTGTGATCTGTGTTATTTTTTTTTTTTTAAAGATTTATTTTTATTATTTTTTCATTGGAAAGGCGGATATACAGAGAGGAGAGACAGAGAGGAAGATCTTCCCTCCGATGATTCACTCCCCAAGTGAGCGCAACGGGCCGATACTATGCCGATCCGAAGCCAGGAGCCTCTTCCGGGTCTCCCACGCAGGTGCAGGGTCCCAAAGCTTTGGGCCGTCCTTGACTGCTTTCCCGGGCCACAGGCAGGGAGCTGGAAGGGAAGCGGGGCTGCCGGGATTAGAACCGGCGCCCATATGGGATCCCGGGCGTGCAAGGCGAGGACCTTTAACCACTTGCGCCACCGCGCCGGGCCCGATCTGTGTTATTTTTTTAAAGATTTAGTTTTATTTGACAGATATGCAGAGAGGAAGATCCAGCTGCTGGTTCACTCCAGAATTGGAAGCAATGGCTGGATCTGAGCCGATCTGAAGCCAGGAGTCAGGTCTCCCACTCAGGTGCAGGGGCCCAAGACTTTGGGCAGTCCTTAACTGCTTTCCCAGGCCATTAGCAGTGAGTTCAATGGGAAGCAGAGGCGCTGGGATTAGAACTGGAGTCCATTTGAGATCCCAGCACTTGCAAGGCGAGGACTTGAGCCGCTAGGCTACTGCGCCTGGCCTGATTCCTGGTATTTGTAAGTTGTTTTCCAAGATGTTGTTTTCCTCACAGAGAGATTTTATAATCTCGCACCGCAGCATCATACATGCAGTGCTAACTTGATGGGATTGAACCTGGGGAGGAGACTTAGTGTCTCCCACCTAATGTATAGATTTGCACTTAATCTTTAATTCTCCTGTTTTTAGTTTTGACGATTTTTACATAGTTGAGAAAGATGCTTGCCCATGTAGACTGCCTGTGGAAGGGTCAAGGAATATGGGAAAGTGGATGAGACACCATTGTTTTAACTGTTCCTCAGCCTTAGATTTTTCTGGCTCATCATTTTCACACAGAATATTTTATGATGACTAATGCATGGTCAGTTACATCTTTTTTTTTTTTTTTTTGTCATCATGTGTGCTTTCCACATTTTTTTTAATCTTTGGTCTGGCAGTTTGGTCATTCTGTGACTAGGTGTAGTTGTCTTTGTACTTCCCCTGCCTGGGGGAATCGTTGAGCCTCCTTTAGTGTGTCACCCTGTGCCCTTATCCGTATTTTGAGATTTTCCTTTCCTTTCCTTTCCCTCTGTGTGGTTTCATGCAGATGTATGTTGCACTGCTTAATTGTGGCCAACAAATGTTATTTTCCAGTATTTTACTCTCTGCTCTTTAATTTGTTCTATCTTTAGTCCTTAATTTTTCCTTTTGCTCTTAAACCCAGTTACTTTTAAATAAATTTTAGAAATGATAATTCAATTTCTAGAATTTATACCTCTTTTCATAGATTTTGTAAAAAGATTTATTCTTTTTTTTATTGGAAAAATATATACAGAGGAGGAGAGACAGGAAGATCTTCTGTCCAATGATTCACTTCCCAAGTAGCTGCTATGGCCAGAACTGAGCTGATCCGAAGCCAGGATCCCAGAGCCTCTTCCAGGTGTCCCATGTGGGTGCAGGCTCCCAATGCTTTGGGCTGTCTTCGACTGCTTTCCCAGGCCACAGGCAGGGAGCTGGGTGGAAAATGGGGCCGCCAGGATTAGAACCAGTGCCCGTATCAGATCCTGGCGTGTGCAAGTCGAGGACATTAGCTGCTAGGCTACTGTGCCGGGCCTTCACAGTTTTTCTTGCAGATGTTTCTAGTTCATTCATTGCAAGCATGTTTTCTCACTTTGACCATTCTTAGAATAGCTGCTTTAAGATTTGTGTTATCTGCTAGTACTAGCATTTGTGCAGGTTTGTGGTTGGTTTCTGTTGACTGTCTTTTTCTCCTGCCTGTGGATCATATTGTCTGGATTGTTTATATTAAGGGATTCTGGGTTCTGTCTTGAATCCTGTGAATGGATGTTAAAATGACTGTAGGAGTTGGTGTGTTGTTTTGGGGGAGTGTTGCTTTTTTTGAGAGGCAGAGAGAAACAAAGAGTATTTTCCAGTCCACTGGCCCAGTTGATAACGGAGAACCCAGTCCGGTTCCTCATGTGAGTGCCGGGAACCCACGATATGCACCATCACTGCTGGTCTGTACCCGCAGAAAGCCGGAATGAGGAGCCCGAGTTAGCAGTTAACTTTTCCCGTTGGTGTTGTGGGCTAACAGGCCAAACCACTGCTCCTGGAGAGCACTGATTGATTGATCGCTCGTTTGATTGATTGACTGCGTGTTTTTATATTTGCTGACAACTAAGTTGTCTGGGCTGAAATCTCAACTATGTCTCTGACAGAGCTGCAGCTGACTTCTCCATTTAGTTACTCAGCGTCTACTCCGGAGTAGGTCAGTGAGCAACCCCTTTGGGCTGTAGATTTCTTTGCTTTCTAGCTGTTGTGTTAATCTGAAACTCTGAGCTGTAACTTTTTTCCCCCAGGATTTATAGTTCTTTGTGGAAATGTTGATCTGTTCAGAGGCATTTTGTTATTTATAGTGAAATACACATACATGCAAGCATAAATTTTGTTTTAAAATGTCTCATGAATTTATATTGATGCTTCCAGTCAGTTCAGTACCATAAGGTTTGTATTTACTCCTGAATATTCCTTCATCTATACTGAGCAATTGCACCTCTCCAGGAAATAAAACAGTTCCTAAAATTAGCATATTCTTAACTAATTAAATATTTAATTAAATTATTTAAACTAATTAAACTATTTTATTAAATAATGCTGCTTACTTTTTGTTTTTAGACTGCTGAGGCTATTCATTTGGGTTTTCTGAAACTTGTTCTGCAGATTTGAAGAGCTTGTAGAGGCACTGTTAAGAGTATTTGTGTTAAGTTAGTTTAACTGAATATAAAGTTTGTGTATGGTTTCTGTCGTAGAGTATCTTAACTTCCTCCATTTTCTTCAGACATAAAGTGTTGCCTTTGAAAAAATTGATGTCAGCCTTCTGGGTTGGTTTTCTTAGTTGTGTATTATACAGTTCGTCAGTAGTTTCAAATTAAATTTTTTCCAGGCTTTTTTTTTATATGGCAGCTTGTGCTGTTTTCTTGTTTTAATTCTCTTAGAGGGCTTGTGCCATCCGGGTATTGAATGTTTGTGCCTATTGGTTGCTTTCTTTGAAATCCTTTTTATCTTATTTCTTTTAATTTCAAAAATGTTCCTTTTGCTGGTTCTCTTGAAGCATTAGCTGCTGTATGTATTTGCTCTTGGGCTGATTCAGGTTCTTGGTTTCTGAAGCTTTGTATTTCTGGAATTCTATTACCTTATTTCGGAGTTTTTTGAAATCCAATTTATGTTGTTCTTTCATGTCTTGAGTAATTTTTGTAATGTCTTTTAGCTGATTTTGAAATAGTAGCTGACAATTTCCATCCATTTTGTGAATGTATGTTCCTGGTAGGCTTTTATTATCAGGATGGTACTCTGTACCTTTTTCTTACAGTGACTTTTATGGCATCGACCTACATCATTTTCTGTTGCTTACTTGTACGTGAAATTGGGTTTACTGGACCTTGAGTGGTTCAGGATGGTTTTTGCCTCTCGTTTTTGGACACTGCTCAAACTGTGGCATTTGCTGAGAATTCTAGGTTCTCTGCTCCCTACCCCATTTTTTTCCTGGATATTTTTCTCTGTCTTTACTGTACCTTTTGTCATTTTTCATCCACACGTGGTAATTGTCAGGCACTGTGCCTGTCTCTTACCTAGAGCTGTTTCCGGAGTTGGTGAAGGTTCATCTTGTCTGGCTTCTCATTCTCCTCAGGCTGTTAGCACTTAGTCCCTGCTCGTCCTGTGCTCAGATAGACCCACTGAGTTGGGCGAATACTTTGCTGGTTTGGGGATCTCCCAGGTGAGTTGCGTCAGACATCCTGTTTCTGCTTTCTCCCCGCAAGATAGGGCTGCCTGTGCAGGGCTTGATGGTTGTTGGATGATTTGTTTTCACCTGTGATTTGGAAAGGAGTCATGGAAATTCTTGTCATCTAGTTTATTGTAAATATTGTCTGCTTTTTTGTTTGCCATTTAGGTTTTTTTTTTTTTAAAGATTTATTTATTTTTATTGGAAAGGCAGATATACAGAGAGGAGGAGAGACTAGAGGATGATCTTCTGTGTGATGGTTCATTCCCTAAGTGACCATAATATCCGGTGCTGCGCCAGTCTGAAGCCAGGAGTCTCCTCCAGGTCTCCACACAGGTGCAGGGTCCCAAGGCTTTGGGCCGTCCTCGACTACGTTCCCAGCCCACGGGCAGGGAGCTGGATGGGAAGTGGAGCCGCCGGGATTAACAACAGGCACCCATATGGGATCCCGGTGCATTCAAGACGAGGACCTTAACTGCTATGCTATTGCACCTGGCCCTGCTATATTGTTCTGCACAGTTTTCTCCCCCATGGGAATTTATGAGTGCTCAAACTTCTGCCACTGTCTCCCCTGATTAGATTATATGTTTCTCTAAGTACTGTTTGAATTTTACGCTTGATTTTAGCCAAAAGGCCGAGAAGTGATTAAGTACTGTTTGAATTTTAATTGGTTCCATGGGCTAGTATGTATTGAAGACAGCCTTTACAATATCCAGTATAGTACTAGACATACAAGGAGTAGCTCATAGTTGTCACTTTTGAAATTTGTCTAAGGGTAATTGTAGACCAGCTTGTAAGCTCTTAATAATAGGATTAGCAGCTGCTCTTACACATGGAAAGGAAACATGAAATGAACTGGCCTACGTGCACACACAGTCAGTTCATGCATCATCTTTGGTATACATGCCATAGCCTGTCAGCCTCTGGTTTCAGCATTCCTAGAAGACGTTGATCTAATAAGCTCCTTAAAACGTGTTGCAACTGAGGGAGACATCATCCTGCTGAGTGATAACTCATTTTTGTCTGTCATAGTTGAGAAATAGTGTCAAAATAAAGAGACTCTTGAGCAAAATATTTAGTCAAACTGCAACAACAACAAACGAGGACAGGATATTAATAGGAAACAAAGGAAAAGGAGTATGTATGAGATGTGATTGGATTTTGATCAATGTGAAGGAAAACTAAAAAGTAGAAATACTACATGGAGGCAAGAGAAGCTTAAGTTTTTACACTGGCTAGTAGTATTAGGGTTCTAGGTATTCTAACACTGCCACAGTTCCCTTCTTTTGATCTCGGAAATTAATGTTCTTTAAAAAGTCAGTGAATAAAAGTCCATTTCTGAGATACAATAGAACTTTGTTATCTCAAGATACTTTGTCCTTAAGAACTTGGTATTACTATTACTTTAGTTGGTTTCCTTGCTAGAAGTAATCATGCTTGGTTTCCCTTTGTAACGATGATATATACTTTGTAATATGTTCATTTAAAATTACTCCTAATTTTTACTTTTTAAAAAATTTTTAACAGGCCTCAACAAATAATGAAAGTTCTAATCACAGTTTTGGAAGCTTGGGATCTTTAAGTGACAAAGAATCAGAGGTAAGTAATTTCATTTTAATGTTGCTAAAAAATTGAAGTCACCATCTGAGTTAAATAAGTTTTTCTTCATCAATACCTGTGCTAAAGGATTGCTTTTGGTGAGTTTTTGGTAGGAGTGTTTTGTCCTGCCTTGTGAAGCACAACATTCAGTCTGGAAGCAGGCTTTTCATTGAAAGTATATCCTCTTCGGTTATATTGCTGAGCTTGTGTTCTGGTGATACATAGATGTTCTCAATGAAATATATTTATCAGCTGTTCATGTGATAAAAGTGAAGTGGTTTTGAAATATATTGGATTTCATTGTTGTCTGTTATTTCTTATTATATATTTCCCTCTTAACTTTTATTCTGATCAAGGATCTGCATGTTTTGAGATCCAGATAAGTATTTCTTATGGAGTTCCACTGCTGATTTTTCACTTTAGATATATTTTTTAAAAAAGAAAGAAAAATAAAAGAAAAATTTGTAGAGTTCTCTCCCTTCTGACTCTCCAAGACAGTAGATGAAATTTATAAGTAGGTGTTTGGATCCATAGTATAGTTCATTTTGAATATGATAAATATTTAAGGTCATCTCTTAAATTGGTATTATTTGGGTATTAGCATTTGTTTGGTGCTCTAACTTTACTTTCTGTGAAAATAGTATTTTCTGTGCTCAGATTATGTGATTGTGTGTGTGTGTGTGTGTGTGTGTGTGTGATTTCCTCACTTGCTGCATTTGAGTCCTCTGTTACCTGGGATGGTGATTTAACCACCTTTGTAATACTACTAGGTTGTTAGCACTCAGTAATCGTTAGGCATTTGGTTTCCATGTTCATTAAAAAGGGAAGTTAAAATGTGGCATCTTTTTTGGCCCTGTATTAATAAGCGATTTCTAGGAACCTAGGTGGACAGTTTTGTGCAGTTCTCTGCAGGCTCCCTGACACTCCAAAGGAGTGTGGCCTAGGGTTCTCTCTCACCAGGCTTTCCCTTCCACAGAGACAACTGGCAGGCAGCTGAAAGAACTGTGCAAGTGACGGGACTTTATCTGCACTAGGTTCCCTTGAGGTAAGCTAAGCGCTAGTAGCCCTGGTAGTGCCAGATTATCAGTTTAGTGTTTTTTTTTCCCTCCCTCAAATTAACACACTTATACTGAGTGCTTAAAAACTGTAAAGCTATTTTTACTCATGGATGTTTTCAAAAACTACTCTCAAGAATGTTTCACTTTAAATTTTTTGGACTTTGGAACATTTCTTGACATTTTTACAAAATTAAGCATTTTCAGTGACATTACATGCCACCTCTTCTGTAGGCTACTTAAAGGTATAAACATTATGCAGGAAATAAGCTAATTACAGGTACTTCTCCTTTCTGCTTACATTATATGGTATTTTTGACAGTTTTTTTTTTTTCTACTGAAAACAGAAGAATAAAATGTCATATGCAGTGGTCAAATCTTCCTGTATTCTTTATAGATATCCATATTCCCAGTGGGCTATAGAGTTAGTGTTTGGGTTCTTTCAGAGGAAACAGTAAGTAAGAAAATCCCACCTATGTTTAAGAAAATTTTAAGAATCACTTTTAGATATATTTTTAGTTAGTGCGTTGGTGTTCCACAAATGCAAGACCATAGTGGCATTTGTAGTGAAAGATAATTGATTGGGCTGCTGTTGTAGGTTTCTTTTGTTCAGATGAGTTGCCCTTTTGGACAGTGAGAGAAAATGTTGGAAAAAACTTCCGGGTTTTGCTATTCTGTATTCTATATCTGAGATTTTTGAAATTATTATAAAGCCTATTGATCTAAGATTTCTGAAATTATTAGGCATGGTTGTACAGTATTTTGGAAATGACTATAGATTATATTTTTCCTTAAAAGTTACAGAAACCTTTTTGTAAAAGAATATTTGTCTTTAAGACATTTAAGATATTTCTTATGTAGAAAATAATACCCAAATTTTATCCCTATAGTAGGTACCTTAATTTCCTTGGGGTGAAATTTAATGCATATCAAAATAGTAATCATCATAGATTATTAAGCACAATTGTTGAGTGTGAATTGGTGCCAAATGGAAGTATTGCTTTTCCCATCAGTATGCCTACTAGTAAAGTTAATGTAGCGTTTTCCCTTGTATTCTGATGTCATTTATTTTTGTAACTCTAAAGCATTACCTTTTTTAAAATGATAGTTTTTGTGGGCAGATGGTGCTAGAAGGTTTATTTTTAGAATAACCGTCTTCTACTGCTCATCTTTTTAGCTCACCTCAATTCTTGTAGCTTTTCCATAATTTAATGTATTCTGGCTCACCATTCAGATATTATCTGTAGAGTCCTTGGGCTGTGTGGTGGGCTTGTACACAGTACTGCTCTTTGCTGTTTTCTATCCTCCACTGTACTCTTCAGATATCTGGAAGCCTCCTGTTCTCTTCTGTTGTTTTCACTGTGAAAACTGAGGCACACATTAGTTACTGTTAGAATGACTGCAGTGATGCCAGCTGAAACTCGTTTTTTCCAGTTTGTATGTGAATTACTTTAAGAATTTAACTTGTATTTCTAATGTAGAATTACACAAGGAAAAAGTTTTTTTCCTCTTGTTAAGAAAAACTCCTGGCTGGTGGGATGGTATTGCTTTTGCTTCATTTTATATACCCAGGCTTCAGAAAATCT
This sequence comes from Ochotona curzoniae, assembly GCF_017591425.1. Classification (NCBI taxonomy): domain Eukaryota; kingdom Metazoa; phylum Chordata; class Mammalia; order Lagomorpha; family Ochotonidae; genus Ochotona; species Ochotona curzoniae. Next base: position 32,467,366 of record NW_024465369.1, on the reverse strand, counting down.
TTGTATTTTCAGCAAGCATTTACTGAAACATAGTGCATGAATATAAAGCGAGTAAGATGCAGTTCTTGCCTTCAGATAAGCTCAGTGTCTAGGACAGACAAATGTTTAGTCAAACTGCTTTACAAACTATGGCTGTGTTACAGACAAAACTAAAGCACAAATTATTGTGAGAACAAACAGCAGGAACTCTGTTTCATTTGCTTGCACGGGCTGGGAGGCAAAGAGTTCTTGCTTTAAAATAAGAGGCAGTAGTTGAATTATTCAGAAAGGGTATGAATTCATCGTGCAGGGTAAGGACCAAATCTGAGAAGACAGGCAGGAGGACTTGAAGGTGGGCTTTGCTTTTGTATAGAAGCATGGCAGTGACTCCAGGTGTCCAGCACCTTCAAAGCCAGCAACCTAGGTGATTCTACCCATTCACACACTGGGTAAAGGGATTGAGTGATGGGCAAATGTTCAAGTGATGGGAGACAGGAAATGAGTTGTAACAGCTTCCTGTTTTTAAAATATAGTGGAAAGGCTTGGAGGGATGTGGTTGCTCAAAGGAAGATGGCTTGGTTTGGAATATGGTCAGACAACATGAAATAAAAGGGGTTCTACCTCTGCTTATGACCTGGGAAACTAGCAGAGGATGGCCAGTGGATGGAATATCCTTCTCTTACTCCTCTCTTTAACTCTCCCTTCCAAATAAAAATGTATATTTTTAAAAATTATTTTTACTTGCAAGTCAGTTGCAGAGAGAGGGAGAGAAGGTCATGAGAGAGGAAGAGAGATCTTCATCTGCTGAATCACTCCCCAAGTGGCTGCAATAGCCCAAATTGGGCCATTTTCAGTCTGAAGCCAGGAGCTTCTTCTGAGTTTCATATGTGGTACAGGGTTCCAAATCCTTGGGTCATTCTCTGGTGTTTTTCCAAGCCATTAGCAGGGGTCTGGATTAGAAATGGAACAGTTGGACTTGAATTAGAACCATATAGGATACCAGGGCTGCAGGTGGAAGATTTTACCTGTTCTATCACCATGCCAGCTACCCTGACTCTTTCAAATAGATGTAATAAAAACAAAATTTTTTTAAATTGGAAAGTCAGATATACAGAGAGGAAGATCTTTTATTTGCTGATTCACTCCCCAAGTGGCTGCAACATCTGGAACTGAGCCAATCCGAACGCAGGAGCCATGAGCTTTTTCAGGGTCTCCCATGCGGGTGCAGGGTCCCAAGGCACTGGGCCGTCCTCAACTGCTTTTCCCAGGCCACAGCAGGGAGCTAGATGGGAAACGAGGCTTCTGGGATTAGAACCGGCGCCCATATGGGGAATTCCAGTGTGTTCAAGGCGAGGACTTTAGCCAGTAGGCTATCACATTGGGCTCAATAAAAACAAATGATTGAGTTCTTGCATTTGCCCGGATTCCATATGGGTGCTGGTCCTAATCCCAGTGGCCTGACCCCCCATCCAACTTCCCTGCTTGTGACTTGGGAAAACAGTAGAGGATGGCCCAAGGCCTTGGGACCCTACACTCACTTGTGAAACCTAGAAGAAGCTCCTGGCTCCTGGCTTTGGATTGGTTCAGCTCCAGCCCTTGGGGCCAGTTGGGAAGTAAACCAGCGGATGAAGGATCTTTCTGTCTCTCCTTCTCTGTAAATCAGTCTTTACAATAAAAACAAATAAAACTTAAAAAATTGAATCAATGAATATTAATGACTTGAATTTGCATTAAAAAGGACTATCTAGCTTTAGTTCCTTTGATTTCAGATGGGTGACAGTAATAAGAACACATTTAATGCAAAGAGTTGAATAATTTGGCATAAATAGACGGAGATATTATATTAGGCAGTAGAAGTTTTCCAGCGTTTAGGAAACAAACAGGTCAGGGTAGTGAAGAAGACCTGGGAGGTTTTAGTGTAGGAATTCTGAAGGCTTAAACCCAAGCCCATCTCCTAATGTACCTGGGGATTCCCGAGGACTCTGGGGAGCCTCTTTAAAGGTGTCCAGGTTAAACTTTTTTTTTTTTCTTTTTTTTTTTTGTAACAGTGCTTAAGCATTGTTTGGCCTTTTAACTTTGATTTTCTCATGAATTCACAGTGAAATTTTCCCAAGGTCCTATGACAGATGACCTCAAAACTAATTGTTTATGCATTGTGTACTTAGGTATTCTATTCAGCAAATGCTTTGTTTTAGATTCTAAAAGGTTAAATATTGATAGCTGTAGCCCATATAAATTGAAACTTTCAGGAGTCGTAGGAGGGATTCCTGAGATAGTAGATGTGGTGCCAGTGAACTAGGTGATGTATGTGTGCTGCGGGGAGAGAGTGGCAGCCTGTTGAAGACGTGGCAGGTGGTGGGGAGAAAAACATGAGAAGGGAGATAGTGAGTACAAGTAAATGTCACAGAAGTTGGTTAAGATAATCACTGTAAAATTTGACTATGAATTTGTCACTTAGGCTTGTTTTAGTAGATTAATGAGAATATGATGCCAGATTGTAGTTGATTATGGAATGATTGGAAAGTGAGGAAGTTGTCACTGCAAATATTGACTCTGTTTGGCAGACTCTTGACTGTAAGGGCAAAGAGACAGTATCTGCAGTTGATGAGCTTGACGTGTTGTGCTCTTAGAAGAGGGCCCTGTGACAGAGCCCTGATAGAGACAAGGAAGTGCTGAAGGGAACAGAAGGGAGGGACATAAAACCCGGGCACCTTTCTTTGGAGAAGGTGATATCCGACCATTTGTGAGCAGGGTGGTACTGGGAACATTCTTTCCTCAGTGTTGGGAGTTAAGTGAGTGAACACTGCATTTGTGAACATGTTGTTTGTTTGAAGGGTGATAAAGATTTTATGGGAGGGTCAGAGAAGGGAGTTCATTCATCCCTGGTTAAATGTTTTAGAAGACCTGAAGGACTTGGACCTGTGCTTTATCTTGCTGCTTTATTTTATTAGGATAAGAAAAGTAGGCCATTATTATCTGGTTACCGATATTTTCTGACTGTCTTCCAAGCTGCCTTGAGTCTCCTGTTTGCAGGAAGACTGCTGTGTGTCTAAACACAACCTTCCTTCTGTATTTTACTTGAATTCTGTTTGATCACTATCCTTATTCACACCTTAGCCCAAGATGCTAAGATTAGTCATGTATTTTGTAGCTGCTTAGAAATTCATAATGAGTAATGGTACCATAATCATTCTTCTCCCCTACCTCTCCTTTTCAGCATCCTAAGATGTAATTCTCCACTTTATTTTTTGCTGAGGTTGGGTATTTCTGACTGCATATTAACTATGTAATCTTTAGTGGTTAATGTTGTAGAAGCAGGCTTTGTCCATTTGTATGAGAATACTTCAACTGGTTCATGGTAAGATGGAACTAAAAGGCACAGTTTATTTTGGAGAAAAAAGAAACCTTTAAAAATTTAATTGTAAGGCAGAGAGAGATGGGTGATGTGGAGAGGGGAGGTTTGAGGGTTTGGGGGTCAGTGTTCCACCTGATGTTTCACTGCCAAATGCCTGTAATACTTTTGGGCTAGGCCAAAGCAGGGGCCTGGAACTCAATGCATGTTTCCCATGTGAATGAAAGGGAACCAGTTACTTGGGCCAGCCCTGTCATCTCCCAGGGTACATAAGCTGGAACCAGAAGCAGAGATGAGATTTGAACCCAGGACCTCTGATTCGGGATATGAGTATCTCAAGCAGCATCTCATTCAATAGGCCAAATTCCTGTCCTACAAAGTTTGAAAATTCAGGCATTGTGTGAGTACCGGTTTTGAGGATTTCTCATTTGCATTTTTTTCACATTTTTCCCACCAAAATAGCTATGTTTTTAAATTCTGTTTTTCAAAGTATGTTCATATCATACGTGTGTGCTTATATACAACACTGGTATGCTTCAGAAAATTGTGTTTGTGAAGCACACATATGTTTCAACTTATTTTCAGTTTCAATTTAGTCTTTAATGCATTCATCTCATGTCTTTGTAAACCAAGTCAGAATCAAACAGTTTTAAAGTATGTTCTGACGCTACAACTGAAGTTGTTTATTTCCCATTCCTCCTGTTTGTCATTAGGTCTTAAACACTTTGTGCACTGGTCTTGTGTTGCTGTTTGTTTTCACTGCATTTCTCTTGAGTTTTTTGAGTTAGTGTTCATGATTTTAAGAGTGTCGTCTTTATGTTATGAATATATGGAAGCTGGGGCAGTTCCTGTGTGTATCTCTCCCACCCCACTTTTTAAAAAATACTTATTTACAAAATACTAGCAGCTAAAGTCCTCGCCTTGAACAAGCTGGGATCCCATATGGGCACTGGTTCTAATCCCGGCAGCTCCACTTCCCATCCAGCTCCCTGCTTGTGGCCTGGGAAAGCAGTTGAGGATGGCCCAAAGCCTTGGGACGCTGCACCTGTGTGGGAGACCTGGAAGAAGCTCCTGGCTTCAGACTGGCTCTGCTCTGGCCATTGCAGTCACTTGGAGAGTGAATCATCAGACTGAAGATCTTCCTCTCTTGTCTGTCTTCCTCTCTGCATATCTGACTTTGCAGTAAAAATAAATAAATCTTAAAAATATTTATTAAAAAATTAAAGATACTTATTTTTGTTGAAAAGTGTTATTTAGAGAGAAGGATAGATAGAAAGATCTTCCATCTGCTGGTTCACTCCCACATGACTGCAATGACTGGAACTGAGCTGATTCAAAGCCAGGAGCCAGAAGCTCTCATGTGGCTGTAAGGGCATAAGCCTGGAGCCTTCCTCTGCTGCGTTCACAGTCCATAGGCAGGGAGCTGGATGGGAAGTGGAGCAGCCGCGACACAAACTGGCTCCCAGTTTGTGGGTGCTGGTGCTTGCACGTGAAAGATTAGCCAATAGAGCCATCACACTTCTCTTTACCTAAAGTGAGAAACCTGTGTAAATTGTCACCATTCATTGGAAGATACAAGCTTATTACCCAGACTGTATTTGGTTAGAAATAGTATAAATGTGATTCTGACTGGGTACTATGGTGCTCACCTATAATCCCAGCTGCAGGGGAGGCTGTGGCAGAGGGCTGTCTGAGCCTGCGAGCTCAAGGCTATCATGTGCTATCGAGGTGGCCTTCTTGGAGAATCTGACTCCAAATGTGTTGTAATTAATAGGGTTCCTCAGGAAGTTGGTTGGCCTGCTTGAAGATACACATTCTTGGAAGGAGCAGTGAGCTAGAAGCCAAATGTGGCTCTATTTTCATAAAGGGGAAGGATATGTATATCAGAACCATTTGACGGGCTTTTTCAAAGTACTCAGGGTTTCTACTTGGAAATTCCGATATAGTTTGCCTAGATAATATCCTGAATTCTTGGAGAGCATGATTTTTAAAATAAGATTCATTGTACTTTGTTTGAAAAGTAGAGTTAGAGAAAAGGGGAGTGGATAGAGAGATCTTTTTTCTTCTGGTTCATTTCCCAAATGGCCACAATGGTCAGAGCTGAGCCCATGTGAATCCAGGAGCCAAGAGCTTCTTTCTGTCTCTTATCAAGGTATAGAGGCCGAAGTACTTGAGCTATCGCCAGTGCTTTCCCAAGCCTCAAGCAGGGAGCTGGATTAGAAGTGAAGCAGCTGGAACATGAACCAGTGCTTATATGGTGCTTCAGACAAAGGCTTAGCTTGCTGTGCCACAGCGCCAGTCCCAAGAACATGAAATCTTGAAATAATGATTCTGTAAGCCATTTCTCTGGCAAGAAGATATCTATTAAATGTTACTTTATGAAGTACATTTAAGGGGCAGACATATGTCAGAGTGGCTGAGATGCCAGTCTGGACTTCTCCTCCCACATTGGAATGTCTAAGTTTGAGCCCGGCTTCTACTCTTCATTGCAGCTTCTTGATAAAGTGCACCTTGGCAGGCAGCAGGTGATGGCTTCAAGTAATTGGATTCCTTCCACTCACGTGGGAGGCATGGTGGAGATCCTGGCTCCTGACTTTAGGATATCACAGTTCTAATTGTTGGAAGTATTTGAGAGCTGAACCAGGATATGTGGAAGGTCTCCCCCTCCCTCCCCACTCCTGTAATACATAAAAGAATTAAGTATAACATTTTAATTGCATGTGACAGTTTGTTGGTTGATTTTAGAGCAAGAATGTCCTAAGTTGATTGATGAAAACAAGATGAGAGTTGTGTTTTTTTTTTTTTTTTAGTATTGATTTTTTTTTTTTTTTTTTTTTTGAAAAGTAGAAAGTAGAGAGAAACAGAAGTCCTATCCACTGGCTTGCTCCCCAGGTAGCTACAAAGTCCAGGACTGAGCCAAGCTGAAGTAAAGGGCCTGAAGCTCCACCCAGGTCTCCCATGTAGATGGCAGAGGCCTAGACACTTGGTCTGTCATCTGCTGCCTTCCTAGGTGCTTCAGCAGGGAGCTGGATTAGAAGCAGATCATCTGGGACTTGGTGTGGGCATGGCAATGTGAGATGTTACTGTCACAGGTGGCAGCTTAACTCACTGGGCCACAAATGCCAGCCTCTAATGAGTAAATTTAGCACCGCTATCTACCCACCTCCTAAGCAAGCTGCCACGTTGTTGAGTATACCCATCTCGTCTGTTCTGCTGTGATATAAGCTATTGTGGTTGACCTCGTTAACAAACAGTTCTCAAACTTCTGGGTTCAGGACCTCCCACCCACCCCCTATACTTCTCTTTTTCTTGAACCATCCCTACAAATCTTTGTGTGAATTGTAACCTGATAATCCATCATCTTAGGACTTGGAATAAAATGTAACATTAGGATACATACATACATGACCTGGAACTCACAGTGATGATGTCAGCATACAGGAATAGTAGGAATTGCCACTGGAAGCTCAAGGTGTAAGAACTGTATAGTGGTAGTGTAAGTTTGATGCAAGTTTCCAAAATACACTTTGTCATTATGTTAAAAGGTTTAGGTGTGCATATTCTGTGACAGAACATTTATGCTTTATCACAGAAAAATAATTTAGAGCTTCATGCTAAAGGGACCGTTAGGAGCATCATATACACTGGTGTCTTACTCCCTCATAGTGTTTTGTTCTCAACTGTACCATTACAAGGCCTCTTAAAAAATGTTGGCATTTCCTTTACTCCTTAACTTGCCTTTCAAATCTGTAAAATAACTGAGGAGGAAAGGAAGGCCAACATTTCCAGAATAAATTACTTTGAAATATTGATTCTCAGTCCGTCACCCAACTATTTGAGTCTGGTTGTATGATTTGAAATCTACCAACAAGAATGGAAAGTAAGAGTTATTGTTTTAACAATAGTATTTCTTTAGGATACAGATAGAATTGTGACTGTGTAGTGTGTGTGTAAAGGAAATTAAAACAAATCTGTAGGGCTTGTTGTAAGCTAACATTTTAAGTTTACCTGTGAGCACATATTGTAATTGGACGGTTATTCAATTTCTTCAGCGTGCTCTGTTGTCGTTAATATCACATGCTAATGATAAAGATGGAGCTGGCATTGTGACGATCTTACCTGAGCACTGGTGTGAGTCCTGGCTACTCCACAGCCAGGCTTGAGTGCCTGGGCCCCCCACCCACGGGGGAGACCTGGATGGAGTTACAGGTCCACGGCTTCACCTTGGCCCAGCCCTGTCTGTTGTAAACATTTGGAGAGTGAATCAGCATATCTCTGTCTCTGCCATTCAGATAAATGAATAAATCTTTAAGTACCTGCATACATACAAATCAGCGGAAAATAGTCCACTCAAACTTGCTGATATGTTAGTTTGGATTTACTTAGATAGTAAAAATTGGGATGCTGGGAGCCAGTGTCCTGGCACTGCAAGTTAAGCCTTCACAGTGGTGCCAGCATCCCACCTGGGTGCCGGTTTAAGTCCTGGCTGCTCCACTTCCAATGGCCTGGAAAAGCAGCGGAGGCTCATTCAGATGTTTTGGTCCCTGCCCCATGTGATATATCTGGAACAAAATTCTGACTCCTGGTGTTGAATCTGTTTAGCTCTGGCCGTTGCAGCCATTTGGGGAGTGAGCCAGAGGATAAGGTCGGTCGGTCAGTCTGTCTGTCTGTCTGTCTGTCTCTCCCTTTCACTGTGTAACTCTGCTTTTCAAATAAAAAAACAACTCTTTTTTTTTAAAGGGATTCTAGAATCTATGGAACTGTATCAAAAAAAATTAATAATAATAAAAGATTCTTTAAAAAAGTCATTCTATAACGTTGTGGATTGTTGCTGATGTTATGTTGGGGCTTTTGATTGGTCGGGATGATACTCTGCCGGCTCTACCTTCAGACCAGAGATGGTCTCCCCAAGAAACCATTGAACTTATGTGGACAATAAGATGCTGGACTCTATGCTTGGTATATGCTTGCAGTGAAAGAACCCCAGCTGAACTTGAACTGTCGCAATGCAGCAAGGTGGAGGAATCTACCTTGGGGGGAGGGTTGGGAGGAATCCCAGTGCCTAAAACTGTGTCACATAACACAATGTTAAAAAAAAAAGTTGGGGATTCTGGGTCCAGTGCCATAGCCTAGCAGCTAAAGTCCTCATCTTGCACTTGTTGAGATCCCACATGGGTGCCGGTTTGTGTCCCAGCTGCCCCACTTCCCATCAGCTCCCTGCTTGTGGCTTGGGGACAGTAGAGGATGGCCCAAGGCCTTGGGATCTTGCTCCTGTGTGGGAGACCTGGAAGAAGCTCCTGGCTCCTGGCTTTGGATCAGCTCAGCTCCTGCTGTTGTGGCCAGTTGGGGAGTGAATCAGTGGACAGAAGATCTTCCTATCTGCCTCTCTTCTCTGTATATCTGACTTTCCAATAAAAATTTTTAAAAATATTTCTAAAAAGAGAGATTCTTAAATATGACACATTTTTGTAGTAGAAATTGAAGTAATATAATGGAAGTTGTCTCCTAGGAGTTAAGGTTCAAGTAAACATTTCCAGATAATAGTTCCCAGTGTTAATGGTTTTGGTTCCTGAATAGAACTAAACTGAATTTATAGTGAAAACTTGATTAAAATAAAAGAAAAAAAAAAGAAAGAAACCAAAACCTTCTACATTTGATGTTGTTGAGAAGACGCCTGTGTTTACACTGACTGCTTTCCTAGGGATCCAGATTTCCCTTTCTCGCCTGGCGCTGTTTTGATATGTTTCACTAAAATAACAAAGATATTTCTCTGGCATTTCCCTGTTTCACATCTGCTTCAACAAAGTTTGCCTAGAAATATGGATTAAAATTGAAGATTTTTTTTTTATCAGCTGCAGGCAAGATTTCTCAGGCCATTTGTTCAAATTTTAATAACCTTGATTTTGATGCCAAAGTGTGAGTTGTGGGACTAGCCAGTGAATTGTGTATTTGAAAATCAATCTTTGGCTACATGGATTTATTTTTTATTTTTTGGTAAAGTTTTATTTTATTTTTATTGGAAAGTCAAAGAGCAAGGAGGAGAGAGTGAAAGAGTACATGGATGTTTCAGAAGAATTCATTCAGATATGTTTAAGAATGAAATATTTTGGGCCTGGCGTGATAGCATAATGATGAAGGTCCTCGCCTTGAACGCACCAGGGTCCCATATGGTTGCCGGTTCTAATCCCGCCAGCTCCACTTCCCATCCAGCTCCCTGCTTGTGGCCTGGGAAAGCAGTCGAGGACGGCCCTGAGCATTGGGACCCTGCACCTGTGTGGGAGACTTGGAGGAAGTTCCTGGCTCCTGGCTTTGGATCAGCACAGCACCAGCCATTGCGCTCACTTGGGGAGTGAATCATCGGACGGAAGATCTTCCTCTCAGTCTCTCCTCCTCTCTGTACATCTGCCTTTCCAATAAAAATAAATAAATCTTAAAAAAAAAATGAAATATTCTGTTAAGGAAATCACTTAATGGTGAATTAACTTTTCTTTCTGTTTTAAGGCATTTTCTCATTTGCCCAAAAGAAATTGAATAGATTTGTGTGTTAACTGTGTTAATTGTGTTCGAGATAATAATGACCTAACTTGCCCATTTAGTAGTTTTGATGGACTTCAATTAAAAAAAGCTTAAGACGCACTCCTCTTTTGAGATGATGTTTTAATGTTATCTTTTAACATGCTGTCACAATTTTGTGTAATACATTTATGTGTACAATTATAAATATTGCTCTAGTTTGAGACTCAAAGAAGTTGTTAATGTTTTTCATAGAATAATCTGAATTAATTTATATCCCTCATTTTTGACAGTATCAAGGACTGTATATTCTTACATTTGATCTTACTTATATTGAATAAAAATACATCTACGATAAATTGCCCAATTGGACATAAAAACTTTATGTAGTCATCATTGACACATGTTCCCATGCAAGTAGAGGCATCAGTTTATTGCTATCACCCGTTGGGTTCTTTATGTTCGTCCTTGTTTTGTGAACAGATTTTCAGTTGCTATAAAATACTGTGTAAAGTCAAACTGTTACCTTGGGACGTTTGAATGCCAGAATGTTGGTGTAACAAGGCTAGTGTCTACACAGCTAATCTGATTTAAAGAGTACTGTATCTTCTTTCTTTGTTTTTTTCTTACTACTCCATTGCATGTAGAATTCTTTGATCGTTTGTAATAACTATATATGATAGAAAGAAACAAGAGCATTATTACCAAGAACAATAACAGGTTTGAAAATGAACTCTAAAATGTTTGTATGCCAATTTTAAATCATATAAATCCATAGGTGGCATGGTTGATATTCTGTGGATTTCCTTAAGGGAATCATTGGTCATGATCAGTAATTTTTCAAAGTTTAAGCTGCTGATTTGCTTCAGCAAAGGATATTTCATGTACAATTCCAAGATTAAAATAGGAGAAACATTTGTAGGGCTCAGGGGGAAGTAGCATAGGATGTTTCTTCCAGTCTGGACCTTAACTCACTTGACCATTCCTGCCATCCTTTCTCTGGATCCGACTCCTTTCTCTTGTAGTATCACTGGGATACAGTTTGAAAAGCACAGATGTTGGTCCATCCTTTTTGTCTTTATGGGCCTTTTTAAGAACTAAATATTTCGTGAGTTTTTGCATCTCTTTCCCTTCTCTTCTCCCCTCCCCTCCCCCTCTTCCTAAATCCTCGGGTAGGTTTGTATACAAATACATGATTCTGGAAAAGTAGCAGCAGTGGTATAATTTTCCTTTGTTTAATACAGATGATGTCCTTATTATTTAAATTCAGAACTAAAAAAAACTGTGGCATACACTTCTGCTTGAGTGCTGCCAGTGGCCTAGATTGTAGACTCTATGCCTTGCAGTCTAGGCCTTGCAAGTAAGCTGTTAGAGCAGAAATGCCAATCATTTAACGTGATCCGTGGTTGAAGTGCTGAAACATCAAATGCATCAGGATGTTAATGTTTTGTGGTTTTGTTTGAGGAGATAGAAGGATAGTCATTCAGACAAGAAAATTATTTGGATACATACTGTTATTTATTAAATAGTATTGAATAGCTATTTTATTGTGAATGTTGTCCTAATTATGTTTCTCATTTAATCTTCAAAGTCCTTCTGTAGCACATTTAAAAATGAGAACGTTAATTCTTGGGCTGTGAAGACATGCTAAGGGTTATTGTGTATAATGCATCCATTATACAGTAAATTTGTTTCTTCAGACACCCAAGCTGCTTGTGTTTTGAGGCAATTGTGCGTGCATATGGACAGAATGTCCCAGGTGTGTCCCTGTAGATAGGCTTTGAGATGACAGTAGTCACAGGCCAGCACTGCATAGTAGGATGCTGACAGGCGTGATCCAGATTAAGGGCCACAGGAAGGGACAAAAGTTGTGCATATAATAGAGACATTTGCTTTCTAGGCTAGTGTAAGTGTATCTAGATTTCCTGTTCACATATTTTACTTTATTCAGTTTTCAGTATTTTATTACCAGTTTTTTCCACCTTTCTACCCATGCGTTAAGAGTCAAAAAATTAGTATTAATTCTAGCATTCTTTTCCGATTCCTTCCTCAGATTATTTGAAGGAGATAAACTTGTTTTCTGTAATCAGAATGCAGTTTGATTTTTTTGTTTATTTGTCAGAACAAACTTTTACCTATAGGCCTATCCTACTTCCTCAGGCTGAGGAATGTGGTGTTGGTGAAAAACAAAGTAAGCCTTACATATCTGAAGCATGTATCAAGAGAAGTATTGAATGAGTTACCCCAGCAAGTTTGAGATGTGTATATGCGCTATGCCTTCCCAGCCTTCCCTTGGAATAACGAAGCCATGTTAGCATTTCATCACTTCCGAGAAACTTTGTACCAGTTGAACTAACCCATGGTGTCCGTTTAGAATATTTCATTTCCTGTCATTTTTTTTCCCGGCTTTTAAAAATACTGTGTTTTCAGTGTCACTTTTAGGATGTTAATATTTTTTGATTTTGTTTAATTGGTTGGATATAGAGTCAGGAACTTATCTGGGGCTCCATGCAAGTAGCAGTAGCCCCTTTACCTCTGCCTCCCAGATCTGCAGAGCCAGCAGGCTAGTCAGGAACAGAAGCTGCTGGGTTAGTATCCACCCACATTCTAACACCTGACCTGCGCGTGCCAACGCTGAACTCAGGCCCCACCCCTACCCCAGTGGTGTTTTATTGCTGGGAAAATAGGTTGGTTATTTACCTTGAACTTGGTGATTTTGCCGTAGAAACTAGACTAATGAACTGGCACCTTGGCGTATCAGCCAGCTTCCTAGGTAGATCGGTAGGTAGATGTTCTTTAAGGTCCCTGATTTGTGAAGTCAAAGTGAATAGACAGTTTGTTGGACATGATGAGATTGTTAAACAATTTTTTAAAATTGATTCACTTAATAGTGATAGTATGTTGCACAGGAAGGAAAAAAAGGAACATTTTGAATGGTTTGGATATAAATTCTGGCTCTACCACACTAGTGTTAACCTTAATTGAACTTTTAGTCATTCGCGTATTTGTCAATAACTATATAATCGACATAGAAGTGAAGAATGATTTGGGGAAAAGATAAAGCACTTAATTCAAAGAATTCAGACTAGCAACCTTCAGTACTTTTCTGAATTGGTTAATTTGTTGACAGATAGAGGTAAAAGACTTCAAACGTTAGTGGCTGGCACTGTGGCATAGCGAGTAAAGCTGCTGCTTCCCATGTGAGCATACCTTATGGGCGCTGGTTTGAGTCGCATCTGCTCCACTTCCAAACCAGCTCCCTGCTAATGTGGATGATTCAAGCGCTTGAAACCCATCACCCATGGGAGACCCACAAGAAACTCCTGGCTCCTGGCTTCAGACTGGCCCGGGTCTGGCCTTTGCAGCTGACTGGGGAGTGAATCAGAATACTTATTCATTCCTTATGGACAAATAAATATTTTTCAAAAAAGATTACAGTTGCCTAAAGTAATTCATTCAGATTCTCACCAGGACACCTATTAAGTTCAGAAATTGTTCTTCCTGTAGCACTAAGCTCAGTACCAGTGCCTTGCGCTTTTGCAGATTTTGACTCAGCAACCTATTTTTTCAGACTTCACAAAAATACTTGGTGCCTATTTAAGGAACAAACCCCTGAGTTTAGGGCAAGGGTCTCTAGACTTCCTGTCAGGGTACACATGAGTGTCTTGTACTGTGTGACTGTGCCCTTGTAGAAAAGCAGCTCTGGAGAGTACGTGAATGAGTGTCTGTTCCAACAGAGCTTTAATTATATAGACCATGAGATCTGCATTCCTTTTAATTCTTACATCACAAAATATTGCTGTTCTGTTGTGAATTTTTAGAATTTTAATCATTTAAAAATATGTTAAAGTTATGCTGCAGATCATATATTTTATGAATACAAGTGGGCAGAAAAAAATGGACCCACGCACCATAGTTTCTGACCTCTTTGATCTAGGGCATAATGCATTAATTTGCTATAACTGATACTGGATAATAATTGTAGGACACTTAGGTAAATGGGCCTCTTAGCAGAGATTGTATTTATCAGAGTTCATATCCTACCTGTTTTTTTCTCATTTGGGTTTACCATTTTAAACTAAATATGGTTGGGTATTAGGACATAGTAAGAAAAACAAAAGGTGAACTTCTTACCTCTGCCCCAGTTAAGAATTTGAAGGCATCATGGAAAAGTTTGATTACTCTCAGATTTATCATCCAACTTAAGTAAAATTATATAAATGTAGATTTCTTTTTTTTTTCTTTAAAGATTTATTTATTTATTGGAAAGTCAGATATACAGAGAGGAGGAGAGACAGAGAGGAAGATCTTCCGTCCGATGATTCACTCCCCAAGTGAGCGCAATGGCCGGTGCTGCACCGATCCAAAGCCAGGAGCCAGGAACTTCTTCCAGGTCTCCCACACAGGTGCAGGGTCCCAAAGCTTTGGGCCATCCTCGACTGCTTTCCCAGGCCACAAGCAGGGAGCTGGATGGGAAGTGGAGCTGGGCCCGATAAATGTAGATTTCCAAAAAAAAAAAAAAAATAGGTTCAAGATCTTCTGTACTTGGGGTTTTTTGAATGTACACAGTAAGAAATTTTAAATGTTGTATATAAATAAACAAATATTTATGTCCTATAAGCACTGTTGAACACTCTTTGGCTCTGAAAAGTAAAGTCGTTTTTATGCTGGTTACATTAATTTTGCATTACAAAAGTGTAATTTAAATTATGTTAATTTTCCGTAGACACCAGAGAAGAAACAATCAGAATCATCTAGGGGAAGAAAGAGGAAAGCAGAAAACCAGAGTGAAAGTAGTCAGGGTAAGTGAAACCGCATCTTCCTTTGGAGTTGGTAGACATTTACAAATTCTTTCTCTTTCTCCTTTTTCCCTTCCTCTCTCCCTCCTACCTACCTTCTTTCCTTCCTATTTTCTTTCCTTCCTACCTGCCTTCCAGTAAATATTCTAATTGTAAAGTAAGTGATTTAATGTCTCTCTGAATGTATAGCTATTATGCAGATTCTGCATTGATAATAGTTTAGGCATGACAAGTAGTGATGTGAAATTAGTCCTTTTGTGCCACAGGGAGTTATCTAATGCTCATTATATTGAGATGTCTGGATTTTTTTTTTTAATGTGAGTCCAAGAAATACAAGTATGATGTCCAGATCTTGCAAACATCTTACTGTGTTTCACTCCTCTTTATTTAAATTCTGGTAATAAAAAGTTATAAATCTCACATTAGAACAAATACCCAAGCTTACTTTTCATTTCTTTTAAAGGCTGTATAGACGTAATTGAGAATCTGTCATTGAAATGGCGTCTTCTCCCTCTCCTTACCTGTTTTTCATACTTTTACATCAACCTTTTATGATATATTAAGTAACGGAAATTATTCTCCTTGAACTATAAAATCTCTTGTCTTAGGGAGCAACATAGTAATAATATTTAATTTGAATCTCAAAATCAAGTATAAAGCTTTTAAATCATGATAATTTCATATGCATAAGATGGAACCTATCTTTGGCCTTACGACTATGAGCCCATGGCTCATGAGTTTATATATGGCTCTGAGTTCAAGGAATAAATGTGCAAGAAATATCTTTGTGAGAAAGGTAATTTATAAAAATTTCTGTAGGTTCACAGTACATTATGCTTCACTTTGAGTTCATTTTTTGTCTTATTGCAGTTTCTCTTAGTGTAGTAAGTGTAATCCGTGAATTTGAATCTCTTGTGTATTGTAAAGATACATTAATTACAGGCATTTCTACTTCAGATTAAACAAATTCAAAAATCAATGCCCAAACAAGTTGAGGCTTTTCTAGATTGGTTGACCCAACTTGTCTTTAAGAATCTGTTTTTCTTTGTGTTCTGTTGTTTACAGACTTTTCTTGATTTTTTTCTTGTTTTTGCTTTTGAGATTGTTGCCTAAATTAGATTTACTTATGCTATCATCTTCACTCTCACTTGCTTCAGATAATAGTTTTCTGTGTCTTCCCTCTCCATCGCATTTTCTTTTAGAATGATCTCTTCATGTCATCGTATTAACATTGTTTCCATGCCAAAATGAGTGATATCAGCAGAGGGACTAAAAATCAAGTGCATCTCTAAAGTTAAAAATGGGTTAAAATTCTCCTTGTAAATAGGGACTATGTGAAGAATGGATGGTATCAGAAAACAACTGTGTTTGTGAAGAGAGAAGGGGAATTCAAAATGGGGGCCCTATAGATGTCAGCTTCCCCTACAGTTAATGCAGGGGCAGAGAATAAGATTAACAGAATCCGAGTTCGCTCAAGGAAAAAAGTGGGGAAATGGCAAGCAAAACCAGTTCTTTCTTCACTAACAAATAGTATCTCTTTAGAGTATGATGGAAAGTTACAGACAGAAGGATAGTACTTAAAAAAAAGTATTTGTTTGATTTGAAAGTCATATTTAGAAAGAGAGGAGAATGAATGAGAGTGTCTTCCTTCTGTTGCTTGACTCCCCAGATGACCACAGGTTGGGCCTGTGGTCAGGCTGGGCCAGGCCAGATCCAGGAGCCAGGAGGTGCATCTGGGTCTCCTGTGTGGGTAGCGGGGAAACAGGTCATTGAGCTGTCTTCCTGCTGCTTTGCCCAGGCAGTTAACATGGATCTGAATCGCAAGTGCAACAGCCAGGGTACAAACCAGCACCTTCATGGAAAGCTGTCATCCCAGGCTGTTTCACCTGATGCCAACCCTGGGAATTTAACAAACTTACAATCCTATCTGACCTCAAATTAATCTCTATAAAACTTTATTTCAAAATTTCTGAGATATACATATATCTCACATATATGTGTGTATGTGTATGTATATACATATTCATTTACACATATTCATATATTCATATATAATATTTGTATAATATAAACATATATTATATTTTATAAAATATATTTTCTATAATATATAAATATATGAATAAGACTATATAATATAGTCTTTAGTACTCATTTGGATCTGTAAATATTCCCTTATGTATTCCAAGAAGGAATTTGTATTCATTGAGCTTTTGAGTATATTATTTATTCCTTTCAGTCATACCTGACACCTAATAACAACTTAAGAAGTATTTGTTGCACGAAACAATGAATGCACAAATATAAATCTACTGAATTGGTAGATGTGTATGAGAGTCTTAAGCCATTTAGAGAACTTTCATGGAAAATTCATGTTAAATAAATTATGCAGAGATTTCAGAACATTTTTTTGCAGCGAGGTAAACTGACATGTTATAGCATGTGTGACCAGGACCTGGTCTGAGGTGCTAAGATTCTAAGGTATCAGTTTGAATGGAAAATATATCAGAGCAGCATGAATTCTGCTAAAGTACGCATAAACATCAAGTTTTGTGTGAAACTTGAGTAGAGAAGTGGTGAAATCATTGCAGCTTTACAAAAAAAAAAAAAATTATGGAGGCAACATGCCAAAGAAATCAGCAGTTTACAATGGATTTTAAAACACTCAGAATGGAGGACTGTCCACATCCATTTGCAAGGACAAAATTATTCTTATCTGTACGCTAAAGGAAGAGTATTGATGATTAACAGCAAAAGCAGTAATCAATAGCATAGACATGTCAATTGGTTTAGCTTATGCCATTTGGAATGAAAAATGAAGAGGAGCAGAATTCCTGCTCGATAGTAGTTGCCTAAACTGTTCCACGGAGATCAGCCACCAGAGAAAAGCATTCTCAGTGGGAATTTGCAACAAGCGAGATCAAGATCCTGAAGCATCTCTTCACAGAAGTGCACTAGGAGGTGAAAGATGGTGTTACCAGTACAATCCTGAAGACCAAGCTCAGTCAAAACAATGGCTACTCAGTGGTCAGGTGATCAAAGCAAGTGCCTGTCAGGCAAGCACAAAGGTCAAGACAACAGGTTTTTGGGATGCTTTTAGTATTTTGATTGTTGACTTTGTTTTGGCCCACAAAAACAAGGCTGTTAGGAGAGTGAGAAAGGCAGCCCTGGCTGCAGCAGGTGAATGGCCCAGAGGGGCCAGCCCTGTGATGTGATAGGTAAAGCCATTGCCTGCAGTGTTGGCATCTCATGAGGGTGCTGGTTTGTTTCCCAGCTATTCTACTTCTGGCAGGCTCCCTGCAAATGACCTAGGAAAAGCAGTAGAAGATGCCCCAAGTGTTTGGGTCCCTGGCACCCATGAGGCAGATAAGCTCATGGCTTCTGGCTTCCAGCTTCTGCCTAGCCCAGCCCTTTGCAGCCATCTGGAGAGAATCAGTGGATAGAAGATCTTCTTTCTCTGTCTCTAACTCTTCAAAGAAAAGAGGAAAAATCCCTGGAAAGCCTCATCAGAAGCTTTCCAAAATGAAAGTGCTTCTGTTTATATGTGTCAGCAAACAAAGGCAGTTGAATGAAGAGTTTGATGGGAAATCATTAGGCATCCACTCACCCACCTTACAGACCTGTTTTGCTGCACTGATTCCTGCTGCTGCTACTACTGCCAAACTCCTCAAACCAGGAGTTTGTTACTAAAAGAAAAAAAAAAAAAAAGTCCTGTCTTCTTTCCATAGTCTTCCATAAAATTCATCTTCTGATTTCCCCAATTTCCACCAAGGTCCATTATGTTGTAGCTGCTTAGGTAAGGGCTTCCTGCAGGCCATACACCAAGGCCTTGACATGAGCATTCCAAAGCCACGATCTCTTTGGCATACAACACACATACACAGCAGGAGGTTGGCCATGTGGATGATGGTTACACATGCTTGGTTTCTCTTCGGAATGCAGTGATCCCTGTCAGTAGCAGGGTACCCTGGACACCTGCAGTGTTGACTTGGCTTAACATCTGGGTTCAGAGCCTTGGAACAAAGCATTCCCCTGGCTCTTCACCCTGACTTTTTTTTTAAAGATTATTAATTTTTATTGGAAAGGCAGATATACATAGAGAAGGAGAGACAGGGAGAAAGATCTTCCATCTGCTTTTTTATTCCCCAAGTGGCTGCAACAACCAGAGCTGAGCTGGTTCAGCAATCAGGAGCTTCTTCCAGGTCTCCCATGCGGGTGCAGGGTCCCAAGGCTTTGGGCCATGCTTATCTGTTTTCCCAGGCCACAAGCAGGGAGCTGGGTGAGAAGTGTAACAGTCGGGATTAGAACTGGTGCCCGTAAAGGATCCTGGAGGATGCAACGCAAGGACTTTAGCCACTAAGCTACCGTTCTGTGCCACTCAGCCTGGCTTTTAAACCCAGATCTTCTGGGCCCGGCGGCGTGGCTTAGCAGCTAAAGTCCTCACCTTGCACATGCTGGAATTCCATTTGGGCACTGGTTCTAATCCCGGCAGCTCCACTTCCCATCCAGCTCCCTGCTTGTGGCCTGGGAAAGCAGTCGAGGATGGCCCCGAGCACTGGGACCCTGCATCTGGTTGGGAGACCTGGAAGAAGTTCCTGGATCCTGGCTTTGGATCAGCATAGCATTGACCGTTGCGCTCACTTGGGGAGTGAATCATCGGACGGAAGATCTTCCTCTCAGTCTCTCCTCCTCTCTGTATTTTTGACTTTGTAATAAAAATAAATAAATCTTAAAAAAAAAAAAAAAAACAAGATCTTCTGAGTTGGGACCTGTAGACCATGGCTACAGCTTCTGGTAGTTCAGCACCCCTCAGGAGCACAGTGGAAGTTACAGTTTCCTGGCCCCACAACTGGCTCTCCTGAATTCTTTTTGTCTTCTAATCTTAATACATTCATTTTTCTTCATTTTGTAAGGTAAAAAAGATTTCATTGGTATAGTTAGATTCCAGGACCATTATTTCTTTAGGGATGGACTAAAGCTGGTATCTTTGTTTGCAAAAATATTTTTAATTTGCTAGAGCTTCTGTAGGAAGAAAACTTGTATTTTTAATTTTTATCTTTTAATTCTGTTTTCTCATGCCTCTTAAAGTCCCCTTTATGTGCTTGTTATGCAAAGCTTCTGACTCCATGGTATCATTAGGGCTTTTTTTTTGACTGTAACATGAGAAAGGCATGTGTTCTATATAATTTCAGCCAAGGATGGATTCCTACCCTCCTCCCCAAAACAGTCTCTAAATACTTTGTGTCAGCAAGTCCTTAATTCAGTATTTATAAAGCTGAGGAGTCCATTATTGAGGAAGATGCTCAAAGAACAGTAAGATCTGCAATGACTTGGTTCATTATATAAGAACAACAGTATTTAAAATACTCTTGAATTCTTTTTTAGAAAGTAAAACATTTTCTAAATGTTTTTAGATTCATAAATGCTTTTTTTAGAAAATAAAACATTTGATAAAATTTATAGTTAAGCATGTTGTTATCTTTTTGTTATTGTGTTGTTTTGTATTAATCACAGCATTTTAATTATTTGCACGTATTAACATTGTAGTTATATAAAATCTACATTTCTTTTGTCTATTGACTTGTTTTTCTTTAATTAGCTACTAAAAATATTAATAATGTATTTTTTTAAAATAAGAGATCCCTTACCATTATTTATTTATATTATGCTCTAATAATTGGGACCTGTTAAATTTGGTATGTTTGAAATGTTATTTAAATTTTAGTTTTTTGGAATTTTTAAATCTGATACCCATTAATTACTGCCATATTGAAATATAGTTTTCTTGTGTATATTACGGAAGTTATATTTTGTATCTTCCCTCTATCTGTTAAAGTATACAGTTTGTCCTCATGATTAACTTGTTTTATTATTTTTTTTCTTGACATTTTAGGAAAAATTATTGGGGGACGTGGCCACAAAATTAGCGACTATTTTGAAGTAAGTTCCTTGAGGTTTATTTCCAGTTCCTAATTCAGCAGAATTCCGCTGTGACCTGAGAATGCTTCCTTTTAAGTACCAGCTCAGGGCTGATCTGATCAGGGCTTTCATTCGTATGAATGATATCCTTTATTCCTGGGAACGTTACAGTTGGCTTTTATGTTGATATTGTGTCATAATTGTGAAAGTTCTTTGTCCTATATCTTGTAGGTATATCTTTGGTAGTGTTTTTGTTTTAAAGACCTTGAATCTTAGAATCAGTTATATCTAAAGTAACCTACTAAAGGTAGACTTTAAATGCAAGAACAAAGAGTAGACCTTGAAGTTGCTGATCTCTTGTAAGAATACAGGCTTTATCACACTGTAGCTGTATGTGAGCTCTATGGCTGAAGGCACAATGATTGGTAGAAATGTGTAGCAATTAAGAATAGTAAATGTGCACTCTTGCCCTTTCTGTAATGCTTCCCTGCTTCCACATAGAAACAGAGCTGCCAGTTTTAAATTAGAAAACATTGATGTGACTGTTAAAACAGCAAATATGTGGGCTGGCGTTGTGGTGTAGTGGGTTAAGCCATTACCTGCAATACCAGTATCCCATATGGGCACTGGTTTGAGCCCTGGCTGCTGCTCTTCCTTCCTGCAGCCTGTTGATGTACCTGGGAAAACAGTTAAAGACAGCCCAAAATTTTTGGCCACTATACCCAGATAAGAGACCCGGTGAAGCTCCCTCCGCCTGGCTCAGGCCCTGACCTTTGCAGCCATTTGGGACATGAACACTTGATGGAAGATCTCTCCCTTTCTGTCTGCATTTCCTCTCTGTGTTAGCTCTACTTTTTCATTTTTATTTATTTATTTTTTAAGGACACATTCATTTTACTTGGAAGTTGGAGTTATAGAGAGAAAGGGAGAAACAGAGAGAGCTTCCATCAGCTGGTTCACTCCCCAAATGGCTGCAAGGCCAGAGCTGACTGGGCAAGTTTGAAGCTGGGAAACAGCATCTTCCAGGTTTCCCATGTGGATACAGAAGGCCAAGGACTTGGGCCGTCCTCTAGTGCTTTCCCAGATCATTAGCAGCAGTCATTAGCAGCAATTTGCCTCTTGGTATAGAAGCACTGGGTAAGAAAATAACTAGCCATGAGGCAAATCAATTGGCTTCTCTTTATATGAAATTGTGTTGGAAAAAATAATTTTAAAAAATTTAGGTTTTGTACTGTTAAAGGGAAGAGACTTATTTGGTTTTGTTTGTATTTATTTGAGGGACAGACTTCCCATCTCTTGGTTCGGCCTCCTAAGTGTCCACAAATGCCAAAGGCTGTGTTGGATCTGGTGCTAGGTTCCGGAACTTAATCTCGGTCTCTGACATGCATGAAGGGGACCCAGCTACCTGAGTCATTACTATTGCTTCCCAGAATCTACATTGGTAGGAAGCTGGAGTCAGGACCTAGAGCTACAATCAGTCCAGGCACTCCAAAATGGAATGTAGGCATCTGGACCACTTAGCCAATATATGATGTAGGGAGAAGAGTTTCTCCCACAGTTCATACAGTATCGTGAAATTTTGGATTCTAGCATTTTAACAGTGATGATTCTGTTTCTAAGGCATCTCTACATGCAAGCATTTTTAATTTTCTTGGGATTAAGGGCCATATTTTTTATATTTTGGCAATCTTTACATTGCTGATAAGGGTAAAAAGTTACAAGGGCTAAAGGGAATATTGAGGAGAAGCCCCACCCAGTCCCCTACACACCCCAGGTCCTGGATGTAGGGCATGCTCTGAGATCCTTGCTCAAGTGGTCCTGGTAGTTCACCAGTTATGCATTGCTGCCAGTCTCGCCACTCCAGACACGATGAGACTGTTTAATAATCTACTGATTGACATAGTCCATCATGGAGTCTCCTTTTGTCCAGTGTTTCGCAGCCAACATATAGCTGTGGTGGTTGATTGACCTATCCTATCTTCTGTCTTTTCTTGGTTAAGGTTCTGAGTCTGCCATTTTGGTTGAGTGGGTCCCCAAAGAGACTTTGAGATGTTCCCAAACCAGATTCCTATATGTACTCTCAAGTACAGGGCCTGGCACAGTCCATCTCTCTGATCAACTGGTGGTTGCAATTGCTGGGTTGGTTCCGTCTTCTGTCCCGACTTCCACTGGAACCAATGGGTGTTACAGTCTATCCTGGTTCTGGTCATCACATACTCGGCCATCACATAAACCAGTGGGAGCTGCAGCCTAGTCAGAGCGACTCAGAATAACCCCCACCAGGCCTGCCCCTGCTCTGGTTTGCCAGTATGTGTAGCGGACTAGTCCAGTCTGTCCCATATCCCATTTGGCTCTCGTAAATGTCGAAGGGTATTGGAGCTTAGTTCCATCGAACCAGCTCAACTGTCAGGCCCTCTCGGATGTTGTTGAGTGCCTCTCTGTCTAGCCACCCCAGCCCCTGTCCTAGTTGTTTTGTGCCCTTGCATGTGAATGGTAGCCCAAGAGGAATGAGCCCCCTACTTCCCTCCCCGGGTCACTCTCACTCCCGAACTATGCACTCTCCAGGTGACCCTGTGGCTGGACTTGAGGGTATCAGCCCTTAGTGCCAGCTTCTGCTACGGTTAAGCCCCGAGAGCTCTCATCCCCTCTAGTTTTGTTAGTACTAGTAGGAATAGTCCGCCCATCCTGGCACTTCCCTGATCTAATCCACATGAGGCGCACAGGTGTTGCAGCCCTGCCTAGTCTGGTCTATCCCCATTCTAGCTCATGTCTCCAGTGGGAGCAGCTATCCAGCAAGGACACTACCCCTTATTCCCCTGTCGGCTCTGCCCCTCCCTCCTGATTCTCACGTTTTGATGGTTGGGTGCTGCGGTCTCCTCTGACACAGGCAGCCTCACCTCGGCATTCTGAGTTGTGTACTGCTCCCGCCTTGACCAAACCCGGCCTGACCCACACTCTGCTCCGGTATTCATATTTGCCAGTGGATGACGTGAACTGATTCAGCCTAGTCTGTCCCCAACCCATGCCAAATGCATGCCAGTGGGACAATTTCCATAACCTCTTCTGGGCTGTTTCCTTCCATGTTTCTTGCGTTTATTGGCAGGATCCGTGTCCTGTCAGAGGAGTTGCTCAGGCTCCTCCCTCAGAGCCCCTCCTGTTGCCAGGTTTTGTGCTTGCCAGTGGGTCCATGGGCCAGCACTACTCAGTTCACCTCCTGTCCTAGCAGAAGCAGTCGCTTTTCTTAACTGGCCTTCAACCCATTCTGGTTCTTGCTGTTGGATGTTTCAGCCCAGCCACAGCTCGTCCATACCCACATATAGCATATACATGGCTCAGTTGGGGTTGAGACCTAGCCTAGTCCGTCCCACATCTACCCCGGTCCTCCAGAACAGCAGAAGGTGTTGCAGTCTGACCCGGCCCGGTGTGCCAAGTCCCAGGCCACACTTGTGCCAAGGGAGGCTACAGCTGTGTCCCGATCAGAACACAGCCCCTTCCAGCCTGTATGCCCCTTGGTGGGGACCTCCACACAGCCAGCGTCTCCCCCCAACTAAGGACCATGTTTTAAATATGGCCCTTAAGATTTGAGGAAAAGCAAAACATGTTCACTGTTTTTTGTGGTAGAATTTGTTTGAGTCGGTCAGAAGGTCAGAAAGGAAAGAGATAATCTTCATAAAGTGAGACGGGGCGGTAAGTAGGCACTTAATGTTAACAGTGAAGACACCTCTGGGAGTACCCGCGTCCCATGTCAGGGTGCCTTTGAGTCCTGGTTGCTTGGCTTCTCATCCAGTTTCCTGTTCATGTGCACCCTGGGAGGCAGCAGATGGATTCCTACCAGCTGTATGGGAGGCCCTGGTGGGTTGCTAGGTTCTACTGACTATTGCAGGCATTTGGAGAATGAGCAGGAAATGGGAGATGCTTATATGAGTCTGTTTCCCCACCAACCTACACAAAAACACACAAAATAAAGTTTTGAGGTATAATCTTGTCATGTTTAAATATCAGGAGTCTAATAATCCATATGGGACTTGGCCGTAAGTGACCTCTATATTAGTTTTCATATGGCCATTTAAAATAACTTGACTTAGTTTAAAATATGTATGTGTGAATTCTTATTGGTGTGTCTCAAATAACAACAGTGATCTAATTCTTTTTTGTAATAATGTTTCTTTATCCTTTTTCTCAGTACCAAGGTGGGAATGGCTCCAGTCCAGTAAGAGGCATACCTCCTGCAATCCGTTCTCCTCAAAATTCACATTCACATTCCACTCCTTCCTCATCTGTAAGTTGATGTTTTACGAGTTTTCTGTGCACACTTTGTATAGATTATGTACATTGAATATCTTTTATTATTTGAATTGAAAACTTTAAAAAATGTTTCTGTGAGATGAGTTAAATCCTTTTTACTGAACTGATCTTATCAGAACTTTATTTTCAAAAGTGAGCTTCTTAGAGATTTCTCAAATTAATGGTATCCAAGAAATACTGTTTGTAAAAGAATGCTATTCCACCCTCCATCCTGTGCAGGTAGGGGTCATCCTGATTTGCTGCTGTGACTGGCCTGACTGGGATGAGCCATGCATCCTTGGACCTGGCAGTTGTCCACTGGTGTTGCTGCCTGTGTCCCCTGTTTGTCCCAGAGGCAGTCACCTGAACTTTCCAGGAATCCCTGTGTTATTACAGTTGCTCTTGATCCTGCTGATTGCCTTTAGCATCAGAAGGCAGCCCATGGTTTCATGTTTGGTTGGCCTTGGATCCTTCGGGATCTTTGATTTCCTGGAGTGGAACCCATAGCTGTGTGCCCTGACCTCAGCACAGGCATTGCATATTGGATACAGCCTTGGTAGACACTCATTCAAATGAAAGAAATCTATTAAGCACATGTAAAAGAGAAGTCTGCCTACTTTAGTTGAAGATCTCATAAACCTCTTCAGTCAGCAAAAAGAATGCAGTAACTTCTCAAGAGTAATGAAGATGATGAGGGGGACACAGCCTTTGGCACTGACAGGAAACCCTCCAGCTTGTGATGTGGATTCATTAGATGAGATAGGGAAAGATTTCTGAGATCAGGATAGGAAAGGCTTTGTGTCCCCAGTCAGCAGAAAGTAGCTACTGAAGACATGATCTATCTGTATCCTTGAGCAAGCTTTAAGATTAGAAATTCCTGAGTGGGGAATGAAGTAGGACATGTAGGTAGCTAGCTTAGAGTCATAAGTGGAAGCCACACCTCCTCCCACACTGTGCAATCCTGTCTGCCTACCTGTTAACTAAATGGCCCACTTCCCCAGGACGCACTTCCCCTCACCAGGGATCTATGGGTGGTATTAGGGGTGCTCTCTTTCTCTCTTCCTGTGGACAGAATGTTTCTGCCATCTGTGCAACGTGAAGTCAAACCAGAATATGTTGGCGTAACAGGCCAGTCTAACCCGTTTGTCTAGATCCAGAACCTCTGTGCCACCAATCTGCATCAAAGATGAGCTGCACCTGATGTAGTGGCTCAGCTCTGCATACTTGCCCTAGCTCCCTGCTCGTGGCCTGGGAAAGGCCACAGAAGATGGCCCCAAGTGCACGGGCCCCTGCCACCCATGTGGGAGGCCTGAATGAAGTTCCTGACTTCAACTTGGTCCTCCCTGCCATTGTGGGCCATCTGTAGAGTGAATTACTCAATGAAAGATCCATTTCCCCCAACCCATGCTCCACTCCCACCTGACTCTTTTGAAT
The DNA here is from genome assembly GCF_017591425.1 of Ochotona curzoniae. Lineage (NCBI taxonomy): Eukaryota > Metazoa > Chordata > Mammalia > Lagomorpha > Ochotonidae > Ochotona > Ochotona curzoniae. Next base: position 32,441,086 of record NW_024465369.1, on the reverse strand, counting down.
AAATAAATCATTTAAAAACTGCTACTGAGCCTGTAGAAATAAGATGAATACTCTCAATTTAGGTACTAATTCCTTTCTAGTTGTCATTTCTTAACAGCTAACATGATGGTGTAGGGCTGGGCGTTGTGGTCCAGTGGGTTTTGCTATTGCTGAGGATTCAGTCTGGTTTGCACTCCAGTGCAGCTTTTTGCTGTGATGCCTAGGAAGTAGCAGGATGGCCCAAGTACTTTGATTCTTGCCACCTGCGTGGGAAATCCAGCTTGAGTTCCTGATTCCTACTTGGAAACTGTGGCTTTTGGGAGCATCCAGAGAGTGATCAAGTTAGATGAAAGATCTCTCCCACTTTCTCTTGTCATTCTGCCTTTAAAATGAATATGTTGGGGCCTGGCGTGATAGTGTAGTAGTTAAAGACCTCACCTTGCACGCGCCGGGATCCCATATGGATGCTGGTTCTAATCCCGGCAGCCCTGCTTCCCATTCAGCTCACTGCTTGTGGCCTGGGAAAGCAGTCGAGGACAGTCCAAAGCCTTGGGACCCTGCACCCACGTGGGAAACCCGGAAGAGCTCCTGGCTCCCGGCTTTGGATTGACTTAGCTCCAGCCATTGCGGCCGCTTGGGGAGTGAACCATAAGATGGAAGATCTTCCTCTCTGTATAGCCTATAGCCACCTTTTCAGTAAAAATAAATAAATCTTTAAAAAATAAATTAAAAAAAATTAAATAAATATGCTGAATTTTAAAAATAATATTTCTTTCTAAAAATCCTTTTTAAAAAAGGTAGACAATTTAGAATGATTAATTTGCACCTTTTGTTGTGTTTCTCTAAAGTGTATGAGAAACTTTTTTATGCATTGTTTTGCACATTTTTAGTTTTTGTTTTTGAAAGGTCTTGTTTTCATTGTATAAAGCATGACATCTAACCAAAAAATTTGGGTTGCAGTTATTAAAATCAGAATTTGTTACTTATTAAGGCTCCTATTTTTATTTCCTCTGTCTCTGCCTATCGACATACCTGCCTTTGTCTTCTCCTTTTGTACTATGAGCTACGGTGTGTTGCTGTGTGAAAGTGAGGCATGGGACTCACCATTTGCTTTGACTGATGAGTTGTGGTGATGACATTGATAACATTTTGTGTTCTGTTGCTTTCAAAGAATGTGTTTTTAACCTAATGACAAGGTAAACCATGAAACTTTTCAGGAAATAGATGTTCAAGATACGTATTGTTCCCAACACTTGAGTACTATGGATTCTGCATTAAGAATTTTGTTTGTTTTTGAATTGCTCTGCTCTTAATATTTTTGTTTCAGGCTAATTTATTTGGCCTTATAGTATTTCACAGTATAAAAGCATAATGATTTATTTCATGGCAGTAGAATGTAAACGCCTCGAGGGCAGGGGATTTATGCTTGTGCCTCTCACCGGTTCTTACGTAGGAAGTGCTTACTAAGCTTGTTGGATAGATGGAGAGTAAAAGCATTCAAAATTATATTTCAGGATTTTTCTTATAAGAACATCTTCAGATATGTTCAGTAGTTGCTGCGAAGTAAAAACCCACTTTTTTTCTTGCAAAGATGAAAAGCTTGAGTGTGTGTGTATATTCATTCTATTTTATTTTTCTTAGGCTCGACCGAATAGCCCTTCTACAGCATTAGTTTTTGGGGACCACCCTGTTGTACAACCAAAGCAGTTATCCTTTAAAATTACTCAGGTAATCAAAGATTAAAGTTTTTTCAATAAACCAACCACCAACTTTTCATTAGCAACTGAAATACCTACTGTTTGCTTTAGACATTGTCACCAGTTATGCATCAAGAAAGCTTGTTGCTGAACAAATCAAAATTTTAATTTACTTTCAGATTGTCCTTTGTTACCTGCTGGCAGTTAAGTAGGTCTTTTAAGTAAAGCACAAATCAAAAAAACATTATTTGCTCACCGATTCTTTTTGAAGTCAGCAGTATATGTGACTAATATCTTCATGAGGCTGCTAAATTTGTTGTAAGTGGACATTGAGGCAGTTAAGTTGAATACATGTGTATCCACTTGTGCTACAGTTTAGAAAACTAATTTTGAAATTGAATTATCTGATTATATTTTATAGTTATATTTAGTCCCATGAGTTTACAATGGAGGTACTAAGTTTTTCACTTTAACTTAAATTCATGTATGCATGAATTTGCCAGAATAGGGCTGGAGAAAATAGATGGTCCATCTCAGCTCTGAATCAGTTTCCAGTAATCAAAATTGTGGTGGGTTTGCTTCCTGACTGTTAGAAATGTTTCAGAACCTCTCCCTGGAAGATCTTGGAACTGGGATTGTGATGCATTTCTTGGAGTGATTGAGCAGCTCATGAATGGCTTTGCTGTGTGAGGTGTTGCTCAAAGTACACAGGACTTCAGTGCGAGAGGAGGAATAAGTTTAAGGGGGTCTTTGCACACCGTGATGATCACAATCATAATTTATTATGTATGTGAAAATGGCTGAGAGAATAGACCTTGGGCCTGGTGAGGTAGCTAAGTGGTGCTTGCCTTTCACATGCCGGGATCTTATATGAGCACCGGTTCATGTCACGGTGACCCCGTTTCCCATCAGGCTCCCTGCTTTGGGACCCTGCACCCATGTGGTATACCGAGAAGAAGCTCCAGCCATTGTGGTCATTTTTGGAGAGAACCAGCAGACAGAAGATCTTCCTCTCTGTCTCTCCTCCTCCAAGTGTTATCACAAAAAGTGCTGTGCTAATTGCTTGATTCAGCCATTCTACATGTGCATCAAAGTAGAAAGTATACATCAAAAATACAGTGTTTGCTTTCAGTTAAAGAAACTTTATAAAGGTTTTGTAAAGTTTAAGAATTAACTGAAGTAATGTATAGCTCTTCATTTTGATGAGGATAAATTTTCTGAAGAATTAATGTCTTAGATTTTTTTTTTTTTTTTGTAAATCTGTACTATTTTTATCCATTTATTAGAGCTTAGAACTGCATTAAAATTTTTGGGATAGGTTTTACATACATAGCACAAATACACATATATTTCTTTACCAAGTGAAATCTAGTTTTATTTAAAGTTTGTATGCAGCAAGGTTGATAATGGAGATAATAAAAAAATAACTTTGTTTCATTTAGACTGATCTGACAATGCTGAAATTAGCAGCATTAGAAAGTAATAAAAACCAGGACCTGGAAAAGAAGGAAGGTCGTATAGATGATTTGCTCAGGGTAAGTAAGAAGGTGCGGAGGGGAAGGCATTTGATAATGATTCAGATGTCCCTCAGGATATCCACGTCCTGTACCCAGAGTGCTTGAGTTCAAGTCCCAGTTTCACTTTCAATTCCAGCTTTCTGTTAACAAGCACAGTGGGAGGCAGCAGGCAGTGACTTTAAATGCTTGGGACCTATTTTCCATGGGCGTTTGGATGGAGTTCTTGGCTCTTCTTGACACCTGACCTAGCTCTGGCTGTTGAGGCATTAAGGTGAACCAGTGAATTGGAGGTCTCCTTGTGTGTCTCAGCTCTTTCTTCATCTTTCTGTCTGCCTCTCCATTAAGTTAATTAACTGCTAAAAAAAAAAAAGGAAATGGAAGGGAAAAAGTAAATTATTTGGCAGCAGTGTTAATGAAAAATTTGATAACTTGGTGAGGTGGGGACAACCTCTTCTGGCAGTGTAAGTACATGATTGGAAATACCAACTTCAACGTGAAAGTATCTCAGGGGCTGGTATTGTATAAGCTGCTCCCTCTGACAGTGACCTCCTGTATCGGGTGTCATTGGAGTCCTAGCTGCTCTCCTTCCGACCCAGCTTCCTGATAATACATCTTGGAAGGCAGTGTGGGTGCTGGCTGGTGCTTGGATTCCTGCTTCGCACATGGGAGAGCTCAACGGAGTTCCTGACTCCTCTTCAGCTGGTCCAGACCTAATTATGTAACTTACGGTGTCATCCATACATTTAACGGAGAAAATGTCTTTTTAGCTACAAAAATAGAAAACTTACCTTTATTTTTAGTGTTAGACATGCTATGTATCTACCATTTTAGGTTTTTCCAATGAAGTGTGAACTAGATGACGTTGATACTGTTTAGAAAATTGAAAACCAGACCTAGAACTAGATACCTTACTTAACTTAGTCAATGGTGTACACCTTAGCAGGCGCCAAACCACCTTTTTTTTTTTTTTTGCCAGTGGCCATTTGGATATTTACTACATCATTGTTGGGTAACACAGAAATATCCCCTTGAAAATGAGCCTGCTGTAGATGTATGAGTTTTGAGACTTGTTTCCAGATTCCTTCACAGGGCCAAACTGAGTGATTTACCTGGGCTTTCCTCATCCCCACCTCCGAGTGTGGGTTTCAGGGTCTAGACTATGGCTGTAGAATCCGTGTATAGAATATCACTACTCAGTGACATTATTCTATAGTAAAAAGGTTTTGTTTGCTTAGTATTATACTCAAATATTTAATCTTATTAATCATGTCGCTATTTTATTTATTCAGAATATTGGAAATATTCCTATGTTTTTCATATGAAAAATCCTACATCTTTTGTGTTTTCTACTTGTATCGTAGGCTAACTGTGATCTCAGACGGCAAATAGATGAACAACAAAAATTACTTGAAAAATACAAAGAACGATTAAATAAGTGCATATCAATGAGCAAGAAACTTCTTATTGAAAAGGTAGGTTAAAAGTTCAGTGAATGTTATCTTTCACTAACCCCCTTTGCCATTTGTGCTTTTACAGTGTAAATGAATAAAACTGATGTTTCTTTCTTCTTTTATTTTTTCAGAGTACACAAGAAAAACTATCAAGCAGAGAGAAGAGTATGCAAGATAGATTACGCCTTGGGCACTTTACCACAGTTAGACATGGCGCTTCATTTACTGAACAATGGACAGATGGTTTTGCATTTCAGAATCTTGTGAAGTTAGTCATTCTAATGTTTTGGAAATTTTAGTATATGAGTTGACCATTTTTCAAAGCCATGTTTAATTTTCTTGCTATTTCTTGTTTCCTTAAATTTTCATAACTCCCCTTTTATTCCTAGTTTTCTATTGTTAAGGTTAGTTTTTATTTCCTTTTAAAGTATCCCCACTTCATGTTCCCAAAATTTAAACACTTTTCATATTGAATTCATATTTAGTTTTGCAGATTTGCCATATAAGTGATGAGACTCTCTACTTTGTTAGCATTTTCTTTTTTTAGCTTATTTATTTCTCCAACCAATATTTCTTGAGCACTAGTACTGAACACTGGTGTAGTAGTGATGATAAATTAGATATACAATAGATAGTATCTTTGTTCTCAGGAGTGATATGGTGTAGCCAAACACATTCTGATCAAGTGTTTGAAGAAATTGTATTTGTTAGAGTGGAGGGGTGGAAAAATATAAGTTACCCTGATAATGTGTGGGCAACACATCTTTCACTGGGGGGTAGGGATTGAAGTATACCTCACTTAAAAATTTTCTCATGGGGGGACTTCCCAGTCTATACGAAATTGTACCACAAAATTCAAAAATTCAAAATTTAAAAAAAATGGTGCTGCAAAAAAAAAGTTTTTTTTTTCCACATGAACCCTAAAGGAGATATACAGGCTGGGTCACCAGTGTGGGACTGAAAAATTGCAAACTTGTACTATCAATGTTCATGTTTTTATTGTTTCCGTGTTCTCCATATTTCAGTTGTAAAAAAAAAAAAAATGGAAGGCTAATACGGTTGTTTGTTTTTTATCCAGGCAGCAAGAATGGGTGAATCAGCAAAGGGAAGAGATTGAGAGGCAAAGGAAGCTTCTAGCCAAACGCAAACCTCCCACGGCTAATAATTCCCAGGCACCATCTACCAATTCTGAACCGAAACAAAGGAAAAACAAAGCAGTCAATGGAGCAGAAAACGACCCTTTTGTTAGACCAAATTTACCACAACTGTAAGCCTCCATTTTAAAATTCTCTTTAAAAAAATGTCTATTACCGGTGAGGGTGGTGTTCATAATGATTGTAATTAAATTAGCAAAATGGAAGTACAGGTATGGCCAGGAAAGAAGGTAGTAGTGAAAGTATATGGATTCTACCTTTTTATGTGGAGACTTAAAAGTTCTCTTTCAGAATAATTACTTTTTTCAGGTTGGAATCAGTTGTGGAGTTAGTTAAGGTTTTGATTACTCCACTGTTCCCATTAATACTTATTTTTCTGGAAAAATGTTAACTGAGTATTGGGGGCTGACATGTAGCACTTTTTCCTCGAAGTTTAACTCATTGGTAGGTTACAGTTATGAGGTGCTTTTCATCTTCATCTTCTTTGTCTTCTAAATTTTCTGTGCTACTGAATTGGTCTTTATAATTCCAAGGAAAAGATCTGAAAAAGACAGTGTGATTATTGTAGAAAAATTTGAAATAATGAAAATAATACAGGCCATGAATTCATCCTTTAGAAAACAGTGTTATTTAAAATTTCATTGTGTAGGTGCATCCAAAGGTACATAGTTTTTCTGTTCTAGAAGGACTTACATAAATTATTTGAGTAGAAGATAAGTGCTATCGTGTGTAACCTCCACTGTTTTGTACACACTTTTTGCATTCTTTCCTCGTCTTGAACAGTCTCCTGTTGATGCCCATTCTGTCATACACCGTCAGTCCTTGGCTCTCTGCGCGTTCCCTCCTTGTAGAAAGCATACGTGAGCCAACACAGAGGGACTTCCAGTCAATTCTAAGTCCCTACGGCCGGTGCATTCTCTCTGCCCTCAAAACTGGGCTTTCTTAAAGGAGTTGACTGTGTATACAGGCTTTTCGTCCTCGCCCACATTCTCTGGTTTCCTAACAAATTGTTCTTGTAAAGGTAACCATCTTCTTGAATATCTTCACTTTTGGGTTTTTGACTTATTCGAAAGCCTTGAATATTACTGACATCTTCTAAAAAGACATTTTCTTGTCTTTGATTTTGAGATACTCCAGTATAGTTTATATTTTCATTCACCTGTGTGCATCCTCTCAATTTTTTCTGTACACATCGTTTACATTGCAGCCTTAAAGTATGGCTGATTGTAGCAATCTGTGCTGGGTCTTCTTACTCCCCACTCCACACTCTGTTCTCTGCTCTGGGGATTTCTGATACAGGACGCAGGTATCCCAGGAAGCATTTTAACTGCCGTACCAAGTGCCCACCCCAAGATTTTCATAAAGCACGATAGAAAAGTAAACAGTAAGGATTTACCATATATTTTATATTGTTGAAGTTTTAGAAGTCAGTAATTCTTCCATTAGTGCTTTAAATCAAAAATATATTTTATATAGCAGTTATTTCATGAATTGTTTATCTCTTATTAACAGGGTGTAATTGGATTTTTTAAGTCAATAAACTTTTGCCGTTAGAATAATTTGGGGTCACTGAAGAGCAAAAAGCACAGAGAGTTTCTGTGTACCCCTGTCCCATGCGTGCACAACTTTCCCCGCTTACCATCCTCCTGTACCCTGGGGCCCCTTTGTTACAATTGATGAAACTGTTAGTACATCATTATTAATGTACATTAGGATTCAGTCTTGTTGAGTGGACTGTGGGTTACTCAAATACATGCTTTCTTTTTTAAGATTTATTCATTTATTTATTGTAAAGTGAGATATAAAGAGAAGAGGAAAGACAGAGAGAAAGATCTGTCATCCTATGGCTCACTCCCCAAGTGGCCACAGGAGCCAGCAACAACTTCTCAGTCTCCCACACAGGGCACAGGGTGCCAAGGCTTTGGGGTTGTCCTCTACTGCTTTCCCAGGCCACAAACAGGGAGCTGGATGGGAAGCAGAGTGACCAGGATACAAACTGGTGCCCATATAGAATCCCAGCACGTGCAAGGTGAGGACTTCAGCCACTGAGCTCTTGTGCCAGGTCTAATAATTATATTCTTAAAAGATCATTGGGACTACAATGTTAGAAACCAGCTTAATAGGCCCGGTGTGATAGCCTGTCTGCTAAGTCCTCATCTTGCACTTGCCAGGATGGCCACTGGTTCGTGTCCTGGCTCTTCCACTTCCCATCCAGCTCCCTGCTTGTGGCCTAGAAAAGCAGTCGAGGACGGCCCAAAGCCTTGGGACCCTGCACCCGTGTGGGAGACCTGGAAGAAACTTCTAGCTCTGGCTGTTGTGGCCACTTGGAGAGTAATCAAACAGATGGCAAATCTTTCTGTGTCTCCTTCTCTCTGTAAATCTGCCTGTCCAATAAAAAATAAACAAACAAACCCGATTTAACAGGGAAGAAAGAGGATGCAGTTAATAGTTATAGTTGAATAGAATAGTGAAATGATTATATTTTGGGTAAGGCCAGTGGGAACCAAAAAATGTGAATGAGTTTCAAAAGTATTCACCCGCTAGACCTACAGTACTTGGTTGCTGAAGGATAGCTGGTGGCAGCTGGTACTCACTTATGATAAGCAATTTGAGCAGTTTTTCTAGAGACTTCATATCCCTTACATGCATTTAGACCTATTTATCCAGTGTAACTTTTTCTGCATAAAACATCCAACCGTGTTGAATATTGTCTATGTTCTTTTACATTTAAATGGTTTAAGAGATCTTTGTGTGGTAACATCTTTTTTAATGATAATCACAGTGTGTGGGTTCTGAGTGCCTTCTCACATTTAGCACAGAGTTTTACTCCCGTGTAAAGTCTCTGATGCTGTACATGGTGGATTTGTCAATAAAAGCCTTTCCATATGTGGTGCTCTTTCTTTTCTTTCTTTTTTTTTTTTTTTTTGTTAAGATTTATTTATTTTTATTACAAAGTCAGATATACAGAGAGGAGGATAGACGGGGATGATCTTCCATCTGATGATTCACTCCCCAGCAACCACAATGTCCAGTGCTGCCCTGATCCGAAGCCAGGAGCCCAGATGCTCTTCTGGGTCTCCCACATGGGTGCAGGGTCCCAAGGCTTTGGGCTGTTCTCAACTGCTTTCCCAGGCCACAAGCAGAGAGCTGGATGGAAAGTGGAGCTACTGGAGTTAGAACCAGCGCCCATATGGGATTGCGGCGCATTCAGGGCGAGGACTTTAGCCACTGGGTACAGCTCCAGGCCTGTGGTGCTCTTTTACTGGGTTTCTTTGAACTCTCACCTCTTAGGATCCTGGAGTATGGCTGAAGGTTTTGCCATGTTGCCTAGACTCTTGATTGACAGGATGTGTCCCTTGTACATTACTTACATTCATATCTTCTCTCCGTATGAATTTGCTGATAAGCCAGCTGAGAACTGTCCATAAATGCTTTTCCACATTGCTTACCTTCATAGTTTTCACCAGAACAAATTCTCAGATGAATACCAGGATGCATCCTGTGTCTAAAGGCTTACCTGGGTGCCTTACATTGTAAGCTTTCTCTCTGGTATACACTCTTGGATGACCCATGAATAATGATAGCTAAAGGCTTTCTCACAAGCATTGCTTTTATTAGATTTCTCTCCTGTGTGAATTCTCTGATGTGTGGCTGTGGAAAAGCAGTGGCAGAAAGATTTTCCTCACATAAGCATTTGAACACTTTGTCCCAATCAGTGCAATCAAAAGACTCCTCCAGATAGCGGGGCTTTTGAGATGAGGGTTATACCTGAAGGCTTTCCCACATTCACTGTATGTAGAGGGTAGAGATGCGAGGCATAAGATGAACCATCTCTGAAGGCTTTTCCACATTCCTTACATTCGTAGAATTTCTCATCAGTGTGAAGCTTCTGATAGCATCCCAGGTGTGCTGCTTGCCTAGGCAGAGGCCTTTACGTGTGTTCCTTATGTATAAGCAGTTTCTCTACTCTGTGCTCTGTGATGTTGAACCAGGTGATGACTCTGTTGAAGGCTTGTCAGTATTGCTTATATTCATGTGGTCTTTGACCAGCAGGAATTCTCTGGTGGACAGTGATGGATGAACTGTTGATGCAGGTCTTCTCTCAGAATACACAGGTGTCTAAGATGACTTTCCTCTGTTTCAGTTCCTTGGAGTTTTTAGAGAAGCTTCTTTTATTAGACTTGTGATCATAAATACCTTATTTTATATTATCCAGGTGGGAAAATTTCCCTGATGTGATGTGTTCTTTAACTATTTCCTTCTCTGTTAGTGATTGTCTTTTGTCCTGGTAAATGTCTCTTGAATGATCTGCCTCTTTAAAGGACTCACATTTCCAGTTTTTTCTGAAGTGGAGCACTCAAATCCGAAAGTTGTCATTCTCTGTATTAGCAACATACAGTCTGCGAGAACTGCTTCAGAGGTAATTATTGCATCTCATACGTAGTTTATCTTCCACATCCTTTTTGCCTTGCTCCGATCAAGAGATCATGTATAGCTTCGAAATGTCAAAACCCAGGGTTACCAGGTGCCTGTCATTTACCAGGATCACACTACTGTGTAAACGCCTCTGGGAAAGATTCTGCCATCACCGTTCGTCCTGGGAAAAGTCTGCTGCCACATCTTGGAGTGTCACCAAGTTCTTGGGTCCAGGTTTCTCTACTTCAGTAGTCCTTGTGTTTTCTTGGGGTTTATCTCTGGGAATGCAACACAGCCTTGTTTGGAAGCTGAGGGGAAGCATCTCAATTGGAACATGAGCACTACTTGCAGATGAAGTCATTGAGTATTTCAGAACAGGTCAACAGCATCAGCCTAGAGATTCATTTAAGGCCAGCAAATTCTAAGCAGGATGAAGGGAAAGAAAAGGGAACAAGAAAAAATCAGAAACTGCCAAGGGGAAAAAGGTAACATCGAAGTAAGCATTTAGAAATATTCCAGGCAAGCATCAACCAACGGAAGCTGAATTAAGTCAAATACAGTGAAGTTTAAGACAAGGAAAAATTGTAAATCAAGTTACTGTCTCAATACTTATACCTTACTGGTTTTTTTTTTTTTTGAAGATTTATTTATTTTTTTTACAAAGTCAGATATACAGAGAAGAAGATCTTCCATCTGATGATTCACTCCCCAAGTGGTTTCAGTGCTGATCCCACATAGGATCCCAGTGCATTTGGAGCGAGGACTTTAGCTGCTAGGCTATGCTGCGAGGCCCAACCTTAGTTTTAACTTTGTGTGTGCATAAATAGGAATAATATATCTCTGTATTTTTAAATTTGGCCATAATGGGCCCGGCGCAGTGGCGCAGTGGTTAAGGTCCTCACCTTGCACGCCCGGGATCCCATATGGGCGCCGGTTCTAATCCCGGCAGCCCCACTTCCCATCCAGCTCCCTGCCTGTGGCCCGGGAAAGCAGTAGAGGACGGCCCAAAGCTTTGGGACCCTGCACCCCGTGGGAGACCCGGAAGAGGCTCCTGGCTTCGGATTGGCATAGCATCAGCCATTGCGCTCACTTGGGGAGTGAATCATCGGATGGAAGATCTTCCTCTCTGTCTCTCCTCTCTGTATATCCGCCTTTCCAATAAAAATAAAATGAATCTTTAAAAAAAATGATAAGTAAATAAATAAATTTGGCCATAAAGCAAATCCCAACACGTGTGAGATGATTGACAAGTTTGTGTAGTAGAGGCATTGTGTCTTTCTAAAATGTTTGGTAGAACCAACCCCTGGATGAAAGTGATTGGAATCCTACAGAACGTGTTCTGTGAGTGAAGTGAAGTTAAAGTAGAAATCAGCAATGGAAAGGTAGTGGGAAGGACTCCAGGGGGATCTGGTGGGAAATACACATCCTTAGTTACATATATACACAGAAGAAAAGCTAAAGTTTCCTAGGCTTGGCTGCTATTTCAGTAAGTTACAGTAGCAGAATTAACCAAAGATAGAAAAAGAGCAGAAAGTAATTATACAATACAGTCAACTAACCCCACCCCCAAAAATGAGCTGAAATTTTTCTTAAGAACACACAGTCCATCTATGGCCATACCACCCTGAATGCACCTGATTTCATCTGATCTCGGAAGCTAAGCAGGGTCGGGCCTGGTTAGTACTTGGATGGGAGAACACACAATCAATTTGTGAAATAAATCTAATCGTTTTGTAAGGCTGATTAAAAAAACGCCACCATTATTAGGAAAGAGTAAAGGAATTGTTCCTACTAAGATAATTAAAAGAGAAAAAAAATGTTATCAAAGGCTTAAATTTGATAATTTATAAAATAAATGAAGTCCTAGAGAGTAATAGTTAAACTAAACTGTGATATTAGCAAAAACAAATGCCACATAGTTCTGTGACTATTAGAAAAATGAAACCTTTGACCTGGGGCTTGTGTGATGGCATTTTAGGCCAACCCTTTGCCTGCAGCACTGGCAACCCATATGAGTGTGCTGGCTCAAGTCCCAACTACCCTACTTCCAAACAGAGCTCCCTGCTAATGGGCCTGGGAAAGCAGTGGAGGATGGCCCAAGGATTTGGGCTCCTGCACAAACCTGGAAGACCAGAAGCTCGTGGCTCTGTTTCAGATCAGCGCATCTCTGGCCGTTGTGACCACTTAGGGAATGAAGCAGTGAATGAAAGATCTCTCTCTCTCTGTAACTTTTAAGTAAAATAAATGCATTGTTTAAAAAAAAAAACCGGTCTTTGAGCAAAGACAGCTCCAGGTTCAGATGATATGTGTAGGAATTCTACCATTTGTGCATGAAATGGTGTCAGTCTGTTATAAAATTCTGGAGAACTGAAAAAATGGAAATGCTTTATTTTATGAGATCAACATAATGTTGATGCCATAACTTCACAATGTACCAGATAAAAGATACTGGTGAGTGTCAGTGGTGGAAATAAACATCCTAATCTTAAAGGATTAGCAAAATAAATACAATATGTAATACATTAAGAGATAATTTATCAAACCTAAGTTGGGTTTATTTTGAATGTGAAATTAGTTTAGCATTAAAAAAAAAGTGAGTTCTGGGGCTGGTGTTGTGGCATTAAGCTGCCACCTACAATGCCAGCATCCCATATCAGCGCTGGCAGCTCTGCTCCTGATCCAGCTGTCTACTCATGCTGCTGGAGGCAGTGCGAGATGGCCCAGCTGGGAGACCCAGAAGGAGCTCCGGCCTCCTGGCACAGTCCTGGCTGTGGTGGCCATTTGGGGAGTGCAGCAAATGGAGAATTCTCTGTCTCTTTTTCTCTCAAATATTGATTTTAAAAATGATTTAAGAAAAAGGAAAACAAATCATTGTTATTTTCCACATCAACAAAATTAATACGATTATCTTAATAGATGCCAAAGTAAGAAACCTCAAATTAATTTATGTGTGATTAGAACTCGGCAGATAGGCTTTCCTTAGTCTGTAGCATGCAGTTGTTCCTGTTCTTGCCGAGTGTTTTCATGCTGTACACTGGCGGGGTCACCATGCGCATGGCCCTGTGCCTCTCCAGGCTCTTCCTGACGTCCCTCTGCTGTGCTTTTTAATCAAGCTCAGATGTCAGCTCTTTATTTTAACCCTTTGCCATGTGAAATAATGTAATTCACAGTTGCCAAGGGTTACTGGAATGTGGCATTTTGCCTACCCACACCCATTTATTTTGGTATGTATATCTAGGGATGATATTTCAGGTTTATGTGGTAATTCTGTGTTTGTTTAGTCACTGTTTTCCGTGTCTGCATCATTTTCTGTTCCCTCCATCAGTAAGCAGGGGTTCCTGTTTCCCTGCATCCTTGGCATTACTTTTATTTTTCCTTTCTGCAGAAAGCAGTACCATCCTAGTGTGTACAAAGTGATGGCTCATTATGGGTTTAATTTGCATTTCCCTAATGACCTAATGATGTTAAATAACTCTTAATGTGATTGTCAGTCTATAAATCTTTTAGGCAAATGTGTTTTGCTCATTGGTAGATTAAGGACTGTTTTGACTTTTTGTTACCAAGCTGTAGAGTTCTTAATGTATTCTGGGTTCTAACTTTTGGTATATGATATGCAGATTTTTTTTCTCCCATTTGGTATGTTATCTTTTATTTTCTTAATAATGTCCTTTGATATGCTGAACTTTTTACAGAACTCATTGATCAGTTTTTGTTGTTATTGCCCTCATGCTTTTGCTGTAAAATCTAAGACTCCATTGCTGAATACGTGATCATGAATATTTCCCCTACTTTCTGTTCTAAGCATTTCACAATTTCATGTTTTGGATTTATGTCATGGATCTGTTTCTGTGCGTACACTGACATAGAGGGTTCAGCTGCATTCTTTTGCACATGATTTTGACTCACCCAGTACCATTTGTTCAAGAAACTGTTGAGTCCCCATTGAGTAGTTTGATGCCCTGACAAAAAGCAGTCACTTGAGGCGCACTTTGGGGTTCCCTGTGGGCTCTGTTCTTTGATCTACATGGATGTTGTTGTAGCAGTGCCCCATGGTCCCAGTTCCTGTAGTGTAGTGAGTTTTGAGACCCTGTTCCGTTTCCTGTGAATTTGAGTATCAGCTTTTCTGTTTCATTAACTAAGTGTCATGTCTTTTTAGAATTTTGCTGACAATTGCAGCAAAGTTTTAGATGGCTTTGGAATGTCTTATCCTCTTGACAGTATCATCTCTCATAGTCTGGAAACATACATGATGTCTTTCTACTTAATTAGCTCTTTTAAAATTTCTTTAGAAATGTTTTGTTGTTTTTCAAAACTATACTTCAAAAGTAGAAAAGCATAATGTTACGTAAGTAAATTAATTAGAATTACACCAGCGGCATGTGTGTGTATTCAAAAGCTATTTTGCAATTTTTTGCAGCCTTTTTTTTTTTTTACTGGGTTAGTTGAGATATTACTTTAAATTTCAAACCTCATATCATTATAGTGTCATTTTTCCGCAGAAGTGTTTTTCCTTCTCCTTGTGATACCTCCCTGCATTGACATTGCAACATTTAATTCTCTACATTTACTGTAAGCAACCAATGCTGTCAACCCTTGCTGTATTCCTTATAGCAGAATCCAGTAGCTGTGCTACACTGAGACTGGATAGATTCGTTTCAATGTTTATTTAACTTCTAGCCGTGAAATACTGTCTTGGGATTGGTTCATTTGTTACCATTGTAAAACATATTGCTGAGACCACTGATTTTGGAGCTCAACCCAGCACCCTCCGAACACAGAACCGAACACATGGCTAGGGTGTGATAAAATTCTTCAAAAATTAAGTAGTGGTTTTGTTGTGGACTCATTTTTTTTCTTTGTTTCCTTTTTTTTCTTTAATGATTTATTTGTTTTTACTGGAAAGTCAGATATACAGAGAGGAGAGACAGAGAGGAAGAGCCATCCACTGATTCACTCTCCCAAGTGGCAACAATGGCTGGAGCTGAGCTGATCTAAAGCCAGGAACCAGGTCTCCCACATGGGTGCAGGGTCCCAAGGCTTTAGGCCGTCCTGGACTGCTTTCCCAGGCCACAAGCAGGGAGCTGGTTGGGAAATGGGGCCCCCAGGATTAGAACCAGTGCCCATATGGGATTCCAGCACATAACAAGGCGAGAACTTTTGCCACTAGGCTAATGTGCCGGGCCCACCTTTGTTTCTTTTTAAAGATTTACTTTACGTATTTGAAAAGCTGACTTCTGGGGAGGGAGGGAGAGAGAGAGAAATCGTCTAGTCCCTGGCTTGCTTCCCATATGGCTGTAGTAGTTAAGGCTGAGGCTGTGCCTGGAACTTCATCCAGATATTGGGCCAGGTGCTTTAGCAGGAAGCTGGATTGGAAGTGGAACAGCAGAGTCTCTTGTAAGACCTACACTGCTGAAGTCACAGGTGCTAGCCTCAGCTGATCTGAAACACTGGTTCCCAGAATGATTTTTCTTGGGAAATGCTAAATGGTGTATAAATCTTTTTTTTTTTTAAGATTTATTTATTTTTATTACAAAGTCAGATATACAGAGAGAGGAGCAACACAGAGAAAGATCTCCCATCCGATGATTCATTCCCTAAGTGAGCACTATGGCCAGTGCTATGCTGATCCAAAGCCAGTAGCCAGGAACCAGGAGCTCTTCCAGGTCTCCCACGGGGTGCAGGGTCCCAAGGCTTTGGGCTGTCCTCAACTGCTTTCCCAGGCCACAAGCAGGGAGCTGGATGGGAAGTAGAGTTGCCGGGATTAGAACCGGTGCCCATATGGGATCCAGGAGCGTTCAAGGCGAGAACTTTAGCTGCTATGCCATGCCGCTGGGCCCAAATGGTGTATAAATCTTGTTGTGATCCTACACATATTGAAACAGTTCTTATTCCAAGTTATATTAAAATTTTTAAATCAATAGAATACCCATAAAGCACTTTTAATATTTAAAGTCTCCGTCTTTTTAAAAATAATTTGAGATACAAATTAAAGCATATCTTACCCAAAACGTTTAAAACTGAAAGTGCTTCATATTTTTGCTTGTGGAATGTGTTCCTGTACCAGTGGAGTATCTTGGGGCGGGGACCCAAATCTGAGCACAACATTTACTTAGGAGTGTTTCATTACGCCTTACACACACAGCCCAAGTAGTTTTCTACACTGGTCTTAGCACACCACGTTTTGGTTTGTACCTGTCACATGAGGTTGTCTGTGGAATGGTGTCCTTGTCGCATTGTCTGAGCACTCAGGGTGGGATTTTGGAACTAGCAGATGAGAGCTCCTTGCTGCCCTCCTTCCCATCTCTCCTCCACTCCTCTGCCCTGCCTGCCCCTCCCCATCTGTCTCTTTTGGTGCTTTAGAAAAAATATAAGTACAAATGTGGATTTTTGTATTAGAGGTGTTTAACTAAAAATTTAATGTTGCATATAGTTCAAACATTACTTCATCCTGCTTCTAACACATTATGGCAAGCAAAGGAAAAATTTCTTGTGATTTTTGACTGTTACAGAGCCATACTGTACTGATCGCCTGTTGCTTTAGTCAACCACAGGGAGTCCGAGTTAGGGTATTACGTTTATGCATAACTACATTTTATGGGGTTTATTTTTTTAAATGATAACACCAGTTACTGTTATTCAGAATTTTTCCTTCATCACATTATTCCTTTTCTACCTCCTGTCTCCACTGTAAAATCGTACTGAAGCTTGAGGAAAGCTGGTCTTGTTTTTCCAAGGTATCCTTAGAATCGGACTTCTGGAATATTGCTTGATGCATCGTACTCATTAAATAGTTCATTTTTCTTTCTATAGCTGCTAAATGTTGTCCGAAAAACAGAATGCCTGGTTTATTTTTTGGTTGGAAATAATCAACATATCACTTTTTAACATTTGGTTAATTTGCTTGTATTTTGTTACTTAAAAAACACTAAGTATTAATCTCAAGGTGGCAAACTAAAATTTCACTCTTGGCAGGTTGACTTTGGCAGAATATCATGAACAGGAAGAAATTTTCAAACTTAGACTAGGACATCTCAAAAAGGTATGTGACACGATGGAGTTTTGGTTTCATTTGTAATCAGTTTATGGAGAGGTGTGTTGTCTGTCTTATTGAAGAAATGAAATTTTAAGAGATCTCAAATTTAAAACTTCAAATAAAAATAGATGCATTAAGGTTGCATTTTATATTGAGTATATTAAAATATACTTTGTTATGTGGCAAGTTCAAAATATTGAGATACTTCTCTAGAAATATCTGGAAACAATATTGGTAACAATATTGGTAACAAATGCTTCGCTCCAAAGATGAATTGTGAAATTCTGTGTTATTGGTATCTATTTTATAATAAATTGAAATAGCAATTTTAATAGTAAATTTCTTTGGCTGAACTTTTAAGTTTTGGATTTCTTGATTAAATGTTTCAATTAAAGCATGTATGTGAGAAAACTTTAAAAGGCTAATCAGTAGTAATATACAATGGCATAATTTATAGAAAGAAATATTACTGTGTGTTACTGTAGTGAATTCTAATAATGTATAACATTGTACTTATGTGTAAAACCTCTTAAGATTGCAAATAATCTACTCTTTTTGCAGGTCTTAACTTTAATTCAAACCATTTCAGAGAAGCAATGATAGACTTTTCCCTCAAACTGAAGCTCCTGATTATGTGAAATTCTTATCCTCTAACCCAGTTTTTTAGTTCTGCTTGTGTCAGGCTATTTAAGGGTTTATTTTATTTTTTTTCATTAATAGGCTGAATGATAGCCAAGATCCCCAGGTAGGGCATTAATTGAGGACAGTGCCTGAAGTCATCTCTCCCGGGCCGGGGGACAGGAAACCTGATACTCCCCTCAGCTCCATGCTGAGGTTTTGTTGAGTTTGTTAGGCTGGAGACCCCTGCCATAGGCTGACGGAATAGAGGCAGTCCCGATGACTCTTTGATTAGCACCCTTGCGATGCCATGTTTCTATCACCACCTACAAAGCTCCAGCTTTCAGACTCACCAGGTGGTGCATTTGAAATGATTTAGTTTGATTTTTGGCCCCTTGTGTTTTTGTCCTTTGGAAATCATTGACCATTTTCTTTCTTCCTTGTGGTAGCCAGCTTCAGTCCATTCTTTAATACAGAGGGAACTATAAAACTTTAATCATTCTGTAATGGAACTGTAACATGAAGAGGGTTTTCAATACACTAGTCCCAGGTGTCTGTGTGTCCTCCTAAGCTATTTGGAAAAAAGCATATAGGGACATCTGCTATGTTGCCTGTGTCAGGATTCTGTCACTCAGGGTTCTGTCACTCGGCCTCTGGCGGTCAAGGGGATTCTGCTCACATCCAGCGTTACGCTGACACTCAGGGGTCCTGGGGCTTTGATGACAGGCTTATTGTCACGTTCATTGGCAAGTTTCAAACTACTCTAATTAGGACATTTTACGTGGCTCACCTATTTATGTTAGACTCTTACATAAAATACAATTATGAAACAATTTAAAGGGGTTGGCTGTGTGTGTGTGTTTTGGCAGTATGCATTGGAAAGGCTTCAGAGAGGGTTGGTTTGTTTAATGGCTTGGTAGTTGATGGATTTAAAGCTTCCCTGGTACTTCGAGCAACTTTTATTTTTCTAAAAAATACTCCTATTTCCTAAAGTGCATTCTATTTTCTTTTCTACTTATTACAGAAACATCCATAAACTGCTGTAGGATATTATACCTGCTCTTCTAGCTTCCCTGTTATCCTCTTTCCCAGTATTGGACTTTTGTATTTCTCGTGCTTACTCATTCTTTGTCTCTTCCATAATCTTGTTTTCTGTTGGCTCCGCCTCCTCTACCCCTCGCATTCCCAGCTGTTACCGGATTTACTAAGCAATGTGATTCTAGCTTTATCTTAGCACTAACCAATTTACCACATTTCTTTTCTTTTCTTTGAGTTCCAAGATGGAATATTTGGGAAGAGTGGATAAACTAATAGTGCTGAAACATACCCCCTAGGTCTTGAACTCTCACATGTTCTTCTGAGGAATAATTTTGGGTGGGAAACATTAAAAGTTGCTGCTAGTACATACACAGAACAGAAGTGTAAATTGTGTCACTGAGAGCACAAATAGAAACTGCCGGCTTACCATTGGATTTTCTTTGTAGTTGTACATTTTAAAAAATAAGTTAGGTGTATTAAAAAGAATTTATTTGGTGTTCTAATGCACATTTGGAAAATAGGTCATTAAAAATAGATTGTTCTATTTTCTAAAAGAGAAATTGGACAGACTTTTAACACTCAGGGCTGACTTCAGAAAAGATGTTACCACAGCACAGCCTTATTCCTGTCCACGTGGTCTGGCTCTTACAAAGCAGACATGTGTGCCAACTTGAGTGCAGTAGGCAGCGGGGATACAGGATGCCCGCTGCAAATGGGCCTGGAAACAGGGTGTGTACTAGGGTGTGATGATTAGGGCCGAGGTTTGCAGCTTGGCAACTCACATATTACTAGTGAGGATGGAATTGCTTGCAGTTTTTCTTCTCGTTAGTAAACTCAGTGCTAAGCAGAATGACTAGGTTAAATTTGTTAACACTAGAGAATAAGATTTCCTTCATGTGCCATTGGGATATATGAGAACGGAAGGTTGATGTGCTTCTTGAAGTGGCTGATTTATGACATATTTCATAATGATAAAGCAGGAAGGCCAACTGAAATATGAAAAAGCATATTTACCATGGGATATATTATAAGGTCAAACCACTTCTTTTGTGTCCCTGTAAAATTAGAAAAATAATACACTCAGAGCTGTTAAAGTGTGATAGAAAAGGAGATGAGACTGGAAAGGAACCTCCAAAAACAGATTTATGGCTAAAGCAGGGAAGATATTTGTCATTAACAAAAAGTCAATGAATTTACATAAGAGCTTTGTGTAGCAGCATTTTTTCCTTTGTTACATGAACCAATTCTTTTTATCCAGGGTATATTGCTCTAATTTTAATATTTTATGCAACAACTTCTGACTCATTTACTCTATGTTTTAATTCTGTGCCCTGATACGGTGTCAGGGCAAAGCCAGGAGGTAAGAGTTGAGTCTGGTTCTGCACTGTGGGTGGCAGGTTCCTGACTGGCTGCCTTTCAGGGTGGACATTAGCAAGAAGCTGGAAGGAGAGAATGGAGTAGAACTCACACCCTGGCATTCCAAATGGGTTTTAAGCCCTGTACCCAATGCCAGTCTCTAATTTTCATTCTGTTTTTAAAAGTAACAGAGAATATCAATACTCTCAATTATTTTAGTATGTCTTGAAGAGTAAAGTATCAGAGACCAGAATTAAATAGTAAGACTTATAGATAATGTAGCAGTTATTCCTAAAACTATTTTTTAAATACATCATACATTTTTTGTTAGCAGTTAATTATGTGCAATATTTGTTGCTTATTAAAAGTTTTGATTAAAAAGAGAATAATCTGCTAAAGGTTGTTCCTGTTGGGTAAAGCTGCTGATCTCCTTTTATGTACTTCTGCCCCATTGTGGACTCTTTGAGGTTAAGGAGGCAAGCAGATCATATGCCAGCTCACTTTTATGGTTGATTCTACTTTGATTTCAGTCTTTGATATATTTTGGTTATGGGGAAACTGTTTCTTTGTAAAGGAACGCTGCTAAGTGTTTGTACAGTCAGATTGTTATTCTGGAGTTGAAGAAAACTGAAATGTGCTCCATATATGATAAGTAAAAATGCCAGGAAAATCGACTTACTTGTTAGGGGTTCTTTTCTTTGTCTGTCTGTCTCTCTCTTTTTTTTTTTTAAGGTACACATTACCCATCATAATATCCCAAACTGATGAGAATATAATAGTTTTGAGTGGTATTACTTTCTTGGCATTATTACTTAAGTTAGTAATACGCTTAGCATGTAAATATGTGTTCTTTTCTAGTCTTTAAAATTTGTGTCCTTGGTTTTAAATCTTGGGTGAGTTGGACAGGATGGATTTAGAAAGTTGGACCTCTCGGTATGGAATAGCGTCATAGGAATTGACTCAAATATGTGTGTTTTAGTATGTGTATGTGAGAATGTGTTTGTTTTATTTATAAGACCTGAATATAAGTGCCAGAGGTTTTATTGGAAAAAAAATGTAACCAATTTTTAATTGAAGCAGGATTAGTCAAGAATCATCAGCACCGACACAAATGTACGTTTGCAGACTGAAGGGAACAGCAAAGCAATTTACAGTCATCTCAATCTCTACTAAAACAAAAATCACATCCAACATGCCACCTGACACCATTTCTCTCTCTCTCTTTCCTTTGCTCCTTGCGATGTGGCATTCATCTCTCCTTGTGCCTCCGTTCTGAAGAGATGACAGTATAGCAACAACTCTGCCACTGAAATCCTGTTCTCTGACCGATATTGGCACCTGCAAAGAGAAACAACCAGTAACAGGCAGCAGCAGCATCAGTAGTAATCTTCCATGATGAAATCTTTACAGGTCAAGAACAAGTGCACAGCTCTTTTTTCACCCCTTCACAGTGGACCATGCAACTAGTTGAAGTGGAAGACAAAGGATTGTCTGCAAGCCTTTTGAACAGTGAAAGAGAATACAGGGCGTTGGTTTTAGGTGAATTGACCCCCAACTATTCTTGAAGTTTGATATCCTCTTTGGTCTTTCTTTCCAGAATGCCATTGTCATCCAGCTTGTCAGACCCATTGTGGTCACAGAAATAAGTTTGCGTATGTGACATTTCTTGTCACTTTATGTTTGAATGGAAATAATGAATGAACAGTGTCATGCCAAGGGGCTTAATCTGTAAGCCTGTATGTTCACCTTTATGACTGTGACCAGGAGAAATCTTTTGGGAATTCTCCCGGTTAAAGCCAACCACATTGCACGTTGGGTTTCTGTAGAACATAGTACAAGATGTTGCTTGTACTGTTTTCAGTGGAAGTAGGCACTAGTTTTCAAGGGAATTCTGGTGAAAATGCATTTACACTAGTAAAAGTCGTGAGGAAAGTTACAAGGTTCTTGACTTGGTACACGCGGGCAAGAAAGATGCCATGAAGAGTGATGGCATTTTACATTTGACATTTATTCTTACTGCTGCTTTTTATGAACGGAGTAGTGGTCTGTAAGGAGTGGTGATGCTGCAAGAACATGAAGCCGACTATAGATGGCAAAGCTGTCCCTGTCTGATCTCCTACTCCCTTACGAACCTACAAACTTCCTTAGCTCTGCTTTTCATATACCTTAACTCAGTGGTAAAGAATGTTCGCTTGCCAAATGAAAGTTTAGAGGAGAAAGTTGTTTTGCTTTAGTGCTTAATGCTAACCCAGCTGTTAAATGGGAAGTGGAATTAAAAGCATTTTGGGGAAAGAATCTTAGAAGCCATTGGTCTGAGCAAAGTTTGATGGATTGTGTCAGTTGAGTCCAGGAATTATTGTTCCCAAGAAGGCAGCTGCTCAGCGTTGGGTTCCTCCTGGCCAGAACTATAAACCCATACTGTTCCCATGTGTAGCTCCAGTGACAGTGTAGAAAACCAGGGATAGAAAAATTGTTCTTTGCTTTAAAAATCTAGAATCTAACTGCATCTTGAGAAAGAGTAAAAAGAACCAGAGTGCTGGGAAGAAGGTAACAGCACTAAAACATTAAACCTGTGTTTACATGCAGGGATTCCAGAATTTCTATACCATAATCCACTTACATTTTAATTCTATTCTGTACAGAATTTTATATTAAGGATTGATTTATGTATTTAAAGGTAGAGTTAGCAGACAGGATGGAGACACAGAATCATTAATAGCTCTTTGTCTGTTGGCTCACTCCCAGAGTGGCTGGGCATAAACAGAATTCTGACATTGTAGGTGGCAGCTTACTGTGCTGTGCCACAGTGTCTGCACCTTCTATAACCTTTTTTTCCTATTTTTTTTTAATTTATGATAAAATTCCATAGACTTCATAGCCTCTTAAAAGTGCTCTTGCATGAATTAGGGCGTAGTGTTAGAACTTTAGTGTTTCAACATTTCATCCCTGTAATGCAGCAGTAACGATGTTTTCCAATATGCTAAATAGTTGCTTCTTGCCTTTCGTTTACATAAATTTATTTGCTTCTCAAAAGATAGGTTTACTGTTTGATTTTGTTTAGCTTAAATTGGATGGCAGAACTGACAGACTGAAATATATTTATTTGCTTACTTTAAGATTTACTGATTTATTTGAAAGGCAGGAGGTACAGAATGACAGGGAAAGACAGAGATGTTGCACCTGCTGGTTCAGTCCTCACATGGGCCACTGGCCAGGTCTGAGCCAAGCTGAAGCCAGGAGCTTCATCAGTCTCTCCTGTGGGAATAGGAAATCAAGCAAACACTTGAGCCATCTTCTGATGCTTCCCCAGGAGTGTTAGCAGGTAGCTGGATAGAAAGCGGGGCAGTCAGGACACAAGTCAGCTCCCGTGTGGGATGCAGGTATTGTAGGCAGAACTCAGACACTGCACCACGACACTGGCCCCAAATCATGCTTAGTTTAATGGTCATTGCCAGTTTAGACTTTGACTATATATATATATCCATGCATCTGTAGAGAGAGTAAAGTACCATCTCCCTTTCTTTCCAGAAAAGGACATGCAGTGTAGGGACAGGAAGATATTGGTAGTGGAAAAGTGGAATTAAATTTATTTTGATGTAAAAAAGTTTGAAGTGCCTGCAGTCTTTTTCTTAATGCACGTTTTTCATGAACTTCCTGGGAGCATGGGGTGGGAGGATTGATTGATTCATGGGCAGAGTTAGAGGTCTTCCATCTGCTAGTTCACTCCCCAAATGGGCACAATGACCAGGGCTGGGCTGGGTTGAAGCTAGAATCCTGACGTTGCATCTGCATCTCCCATGTGGGTGGTCGTGGCTCAAGTACTTAGGCCATCTTCTACTTTTCCCAAGCACGTTAGCAAGGTGCTGGTTTGGAAGTGGAGCAGGTGGGCCTTGAACCAGTGCTTAGATGGAATGCTACACCACAATGTTGAAACTCTCCTTACCCCTGAACTTTTTTTTTTTAACAACTCCAAATATAGTTAGGAAAGAAACCTGTGGCAATTTCATAATTTTTTCTTTCTTTTTCTCTGATCCCTCCCCCTACATCTCAATCACAGTCAAACAAAAGTGTTATTACAGGGCAGTTATTTTAAATTGAATAAATTCAGACTTGCTTTTTCTGGGTACTGTTTTGTTTGCTGATTAGTTGGCTCCTTGTCTTGTATCCCCACAGGATGTGGGAAATCATACAATCTGGTGACATACGTTGGTAATTTTCTCCTTTTTTTCTACACAGCTTTCTTTCCATCATCTTTTCTCTCCACCATCTTTTAATAATGGCTTTTGTTAATTTTACCTTTCATTTCCTGGTGTTAAACTTTGAAGGACTGTAAAAATAATTTTTAAAATTAAAAAGCTGTTTTTTTTTAAGGGTTGTGAGATGTTAACTGCTAAGGAACTAACATCTAACATTCATATTACTGAAATGAAATTGGTGTTAAGTTTTTGTAACCTCATTGTATTCTAGTTTTCTTAAACCAGATAATGTTATGAAGATATTGAATAGACTGTCTCAAATTCTGTTTTTTCCTGTCCCGTCACCATTTTTGTAATATACCACGCAAAAATTCTTGTCTTTTACCAACACTTACAGATTACAGTCAAACCAAGAATGACACATCAGCTACTACCTGCCTTATTTTGGTTTTCTAAAAAGACTGTTCTTAGAAATTAAGTTTTTTTTTTAAAGATTTATTTTATTTTTATTGGAAAGGCAGATATACAGAGAGGAGAGACAGAGAGGAAGATCTTCCGTCCAATGATTCGCTCCCCAAGTGAGTGCAACAGTCGATGCTATGCTGATCTGGAGCCAGGAGCCTCTTCTGGGTCTCCCACGGGGTGCAGGTTCCCAAAGCTTTGGGCCGTCCTCGACTGCTTTCCCAGGCCACAAGCAGGGAGCTGGAAGGGAAGAGGGGCCACCGGGATTAGAACCGGCGCCCATATGGGATCCTGGGCGTGCAAGGCGAGGACCTTAACCACTGCGCCACTGCGCCGGGCCCGAAATTAAGTTTTTTAGTTGAGATAACATATAGCATACATTCTGAATTTACTAAATAGCTGTTACATAGTTAATTTTTTTCAGGAAATATCTTGGCTTCACATATGCTAAAACATTT
This sequence comes from Ochotona curzoniae, assembly GCF_017591425.1. Taxonomy (NCBI): domain Eukaryota; kingdom Metazoa; phylum Chordata; class Mammalia; order Lagomorpha; family Ochotonidae; genus Ochotona; species Ochotona curzoniae. The sequence continues at coordinate 32,415,711 of NW_024465369.1, read as the reverse complement.
TTTAACTCCTTCAGTTTCCGTTTTTATGCCTATGCATTCCAGGTTTTGTTTGTTTGTTTTGTTTTATTTTTTAAGAGTTGTTTTGAAAGTTGGAATTACAGAGAGGGAGGAAGAGACAGAGATCTTCCAGTGATGGTTTCAGTGGTCCCAGAATGACTACAACAAGCAATACAGTGCCAAGTAAGCCGAAGCCAGGAAGCAGGAGCTTCGTCTGTCTACCTCGTGAGTGGCAGGGACCCAGACAGGCAGGACACCCGTGTGGGGTGCTGGTATCACAGGTGGTAGCTTACCTGCTGTGCCACAATGCCAGCCCTTTTACTTTTCGTTTTCATTTAATAATTGCTTGTTGAGAGATGGCTATTTTGAGAAATGCTTAGGAATACTTGAAACTTCCTGCAATTTTTGTTTTGGAGAGGCAGAAATAGTGAGCTCCCATCTGCTGGCTCATACTCCAGATGCACACAATGGCAGGGGTTGGGCTGGGCCAAAGCAGGAGCCAAGGACGCAGTGCAGGTCTCCTGTAGCAGTGGCAGGGACACAACTAGAGTCATGTCTGCTTTGCGAGCAGGAAACTAATAAGCCAGACACTAAGCCCAAGCACTCGTGTGTGGGATAGGCCGAGGGCCAGCTCCTGCCCAGCGGCTGCTTGCTGGAAGCAGAGCTCTGGCATACTTATACCTCGAGCTTAGGAAGTTGAGCCGGTGGGACGTGAAGTTGCTACGAGAGACTTTGAAGATAAATGGAAAACATTTCTGTGCTGGAGGCCAGTCAGGGAGACACTGTTCTGGTTAAGTTGCTGTGTCATTTATTTTTTTCAGATAAAATTTTAAAAAGCATTGGAGTACTTAACAAGGAAATGCTGACATCCGTTTGTGTACATGTATGACTTATCAAGTAATTCAGGATGTTTGAGTGTTTTAAAATACTGTTCAAACAGCTGTAGTGTCATTAGTTTGCCTGTTGTTTAAACCTGTAAAAGCCATGTCCCTTTATTGTGCATTTGATCTCCAGACTTCGTCCCTCCCTCTTTAAAGCAGTCTCTGCTTAGCCCTGTCCCGTCTGCATTTTCAGAGATGACATCTATCTCTTTCTTTCTTCTAAGTCTTATTTCATTAACTGCTCAGCTGCTGGAAGAGTCCAGGATGTGACGTGGTATCCTTCTTAGGCCCATCTAGCTGGTAAGGTTGTTACAGATCCAGCCAGGCTCTGCCATGAGTGGGCGAGTTCTGTTCTAGGTTGAATTCAGAGCAGTTGTGAGCCCCTGTCATCCTTGCTTCCCAAGCCCTTTGCAAAAAGTTGATGTTGGGCATGGCTTGAGGTGTTATAGTGAGAGTCAATCCAGGGGGGCCTGTCCTAAAGGAGCCTGTGGGGAGAGCTTTGCGGATAATCCAGAGCAAAGATAGATTAGCTCTTGCAATCCCTGTAGACTGGACCTTGCCTCTTTCTGTTCCGAGAGGCTCCTGGACAGTACGGCCCTGAAGTTTGTCAGGGTGTGTGTCATTAGATGCTCAGGCCACCACAACAGGAACCAGACTAGGTGGCATACTCAGCAATATTCTTGCATGGTTCTGGGATCTAGTTCCGCCAGATCAAGGTCTGAGAAGGTTTGCTTTCTGGAGAGGACTGCCCAGCTCTGCAGCTGGCTGCCTTCTCGCTGATCCTCCCTGGCCTTTACTTCTGAAGGAGTGGTGCATCTCTTGTGAAGACACTGATCTGCCCTGAGAGCCACATGTTCATGGCCTGACCAGTGCTAATCACCTCTCGAACATCCGTCTCCAAAGGCCGCATGGCGATAGTAAGGCTTCAGTGCATGTGCAAGCACTGGGTTCCTAGCGGAGTGTTACCTTTGGTCATTAGGGTTTGAGAGAAATTTCTTGGCCTTGCAGAGTGACCTTCTCCCTGAAAAATGTATCACTCTGAAGGTGCAAGGTATTAAGAAGTATTAAGTTACAAGGTGATAGATAGAAATGTGTTTCACTGTGATGAATAGACAGTTAAATGTATCTGTATATAAATTTCAGTTTTCTCTCCCTTGATTCTTCCTCTTAACATACTCCAAATCCAACCCCTTTCTGCCTCTAACTTTTTTTTTCCCTTCGAAAATAAATAACAAAACCAAACAACAACAACAAAAAAATTTAAAGAAGCTTAGCTAAGCTTTCCTTTTGTAGGATTTTTATAAATATTAGTTGTATTTTCTAGAAGAAAAAGGCTTACTGAAATGTACTGGTATTTACTTGTTGACACTGACACTACCACTACATAGACATTCGAAGATTTAAAAAGAATTGCAATTATATGCATTGGCAGTGTAGTCCAGTCTTGATTTTTTAAAAAAGATTTATTTATTTATTAGAAAAGTGGACTTGCAGAGAGAGAGATTTTCCAACTGTTGGTTCACTCCCCAAAAGGCCACAGGTACTGGGGCTAAGCCAAGCAGAAGCCAGGAGCCTAAAACTGCATCTGGGTCTCCCACATAGGTAACAGGGCCCAAGCACTGTGCCCCCTTCCTGTGCTTTCCCAGGGAGCTGGGTCAGAGGTGGAGCAGCCGATGCTGGCATTGGTGGCTGTGACAGTTGAAACTTCTGTAACTCTGTAAAATTTTCTTCTGTGATTTTGCTGTTGAAATAGTATATCCATGTCAAAATGCCAAATAAAAGTCAATGATTCAGCCAGCATTTTAATAGACCTCGTATAATTTTATCAAATCTTTTCAATTTTTGCCAGCCTAGCCACTCCTTAGGAGCTTCTTGGCTGTGCTGGTCACAGCCTGGCTGAGGTGGCGGAGGGCGGACTTAGTTGTTACAGATAAAGTATTTTAAATAGCTAAGTTAAAAACTAGGGTGCATGTGGAGTTCATTGTTTCAAAATGTTTAAATTTGTTGTGTCCTTATGAATCTATATTAAATTGCTCCTTGTTTTCTTAAGACTGGAAACATTTGTGACTAAAGATGTATTAAACAAGAAACTTGTATGTCAGATAGTTTATTTAATGTATCTAGTTTAGGAAAAATCTCCCAAAGATTCATCTTCATTTAAATTTTTTTTAAGCTTTCTGTGTGTTGTCTTAGTACCTTGTATGCATTACATGTCTTTGCAACAAGTAGTGGTTAAGTTTCACTTTAAAGTAGTAAAAATAGTTGCAAGGGTCAAGAGGAGTGCAGACAGCCTTCTTGTATTTTGCTTTGTAACTCTGAAGATTTTATTTTTGTCCGTGATATTTAAACCATTTATTTCAATTTAAAACTTAGGAGTGGGTTTAATAGAGTTTATTCCCCCTTTAAAATAAAAAGCACTTTCAAAGTAATTTCAAAACATTTAATTTTGAAAGGTAATAGATTATTTAAATATCAGTAGCTAAGTCATGGGAAGACACAGAGGAGCTAAGAAAACAATGAACAAGTTCAGAAAGAGCTCGCAGTCCACATCTGGATTGATCATCTGCATTGGTGCACACATGGGCCACAGTAGTCTGTGTCTATTCAGTCCACAAGTATCTTAAAAATACTCCACAATGGACATATCTACAAGTCCTCATTGGTGATTTGGTATGTTTTTATCCATTTGTTAATATTCAGATTATATTGATAGCAGAAAGCTTCCATGAGAGAGATCTTGCTTACTTATTTTAGTGTCTACTTTAAAAAGCGTAGTGAAAACCACCCAATTTAAGTCATGAACAATTCAATTATAGATGTTAAATGATAGCTAAAGTAATTTTGATATTTGTGTACATCTGAGGATCTAACAGAAATCTTAAGTTTCTGGTTTCATTCTTACAACAATTACAGTGGTATCTGCCCAGAATGAGTGATGGGACTGCGTGAGGGCTGTTTGTATTCCAGTTGTGTAAGGGTTAGGAATAATTCGTAGTTTTTGTTTCTATCTTTCTTCCTGTTAAATATTTAAAAGATGTTTTAAAATATCTTCATTTTATTTGTTTTGCACTAGTAAATCATTTCCTTTTAAATTAAAATTTGGATAGACCAGAAATAAAATATTCAGCTCATTTTGTGTCATAAGTGAATTTCAGGCTACCTTAATTCACTTTTAATATAGACATGATAAAAATGCATTTCATGTGTGTCGTTACAGAACGAAGCCCAGCATCTCATTAGGTACAGGTTTTTACGTGGCAGATGATTTCATGGAACAGGCTTTGCATCACCTCTCCCCCTTTCAGGAATTGAAAAGAGAGATTTAGTCCCTAAGCGCAGTAGTATTTTATATTACATTCTTCTTTCCATCACTGCCAAAAAATGTTTGAGGCATGGCTAAAAATATCTTTTTATATCACAAATAAATTGAGCTTGTTATAGTCCCCTCTCTTCATTTTCAGGAAGAGGCAGAGATCCAGGCAGAACTGGAACGCTTGGAAAGAGTTAGAAATCTTCACATACGGGAGCTCAAAAGAATAAACAACGAAGATAATTCACAGTAAGTCATGATTTGTATTTCACAGTTGTACTTGAGAAAAGCCAGCCTGTCTGTGTCCTCCCCACTGTGGAAACACGAAGCTTACGTGCCCTTTCCTGGCATGTCCACACGCAGGGACCCAGAGGCCCTTCTCGAGCTCATACCCCGGCTGCCTCAGACACGTGCATCCGTCCCAAGGCTTGTGTTCCTCTTGTGGGGTGTCTGTGGATACCTGAGGGACTTAGTCCTTGTTCCACCCTGAGTATTGACTGGCGAGCCTGCGCTCAGGCCGCCTTGCCTGACCCAGCAGGAGCTGCCTCAGCCCGTGCCTCCGGCCAGGGTCCTTTCCCTGTGTCCCCCAGAGCAGGCATGACTGTGGCAATGCAGATGTTGCTGCCTGGGAGGAGGGACTTAGTTCTGTTCTTACCTGCATCCCCAGGACCTACACCAGAGGCTGGCCTGTAAGTATTTGCTGGCTGAATACCAATGTCACTGTTAAGGCAGTGAAGTTATCCCAGCTATGCCATATATCTAGCATTATGGAAGAAATGGAAAAATACAAATTATAGTCTCTGCTCCTAGTCTCAAGTTATCAAAATGAATGCCATAGGTATTTCAGGTTAAAGGAATTTTTAAAATACCTTCAGGGCAGGAAGATGGCATTCCTTGAATTTAGTCAGTGTAAAGATGTCTAAGTCTCTTAAGACTAGTTATGTTACTTAAAGCTTCATGACTTACAAGTTATGAATTTGAAGTCTTGGGCTGGTGTTGTGGAGCTGCAAGCTAAGCTGCCAGTTGCAATGCTGGCATCCCTACCTTATGCCAGTTCAAGCCTGGCTCCCCTCCTCTCAGTCCAGCATCCTGCTGAAGCCCCTGCATGGGCAGAGAATGATCGCCCAAGTGCTTGGGCCTCTGCCGATAGGTTTCAAATGGAAGTGGCAAGTTTGTGTTGTAAATGTGTCATAGTAAAAGGATGTTTCTGGGTGTTGAATGAAGCTATTCACCGCTTCACATGGAAGTGCTTAATATGTGCCCGTCTATATTAAGTGGTGAATAACAGGATTGTTGTCTAAATGATTTTAAACCTTTTTAAGTTGGTGATTATAGTTTTATTTCATAGTTCAAAGACCAGAAGATTTAATTAATGATGGGTAAGAGCCAGTTCGTAAATGTGATTATTTTTAATTGTATGTCAGTACCATAAAACCTTGATTAAGTATAACTCCCAGTGCAGGAGATCGGCTTTCCTAGGAGCAGTGGTTCCTGCTGGGTAGATAAAGCCTTTAGGAAAGTGCTGTGGTTGGTCCCTGAACCTGAATATTCAGCTACCACAGATAAGCTCAAAGCCTTAAGATAAATGGTAGACCTGCACGTAAATTGGAGGAGAATGAAATACTTAACAGAATTTTTTAAATTAACACTAGAGTGTCTGAGGAAGAAAAAGCCTATGAGTAAGGGAAAAAAATGAAACTTCAAAGAGTTGTTTTCAACATACTTGTTTTTGTTTGTTTTAACCCACCCTCAAGGTTCAAAGATCACCCAACGTTAAATGAAAGATATTTATTACTTCATCTGCTTGGTAGAGGCGGCTTCAGTGAAGTTTATAAGGTAATGTGAATTTATTCTGTTTGCAGTGCAGTACAGAGATGCAGGCTACGATGGAGTTGAGAAACACTTGTCTTTGGTTTTATGTCCTCTTCTTGCTGTGACTTAACATTCTTTTATCTCTAAGGACAGTCCTTGCACCTGCACAGTCGCTTTGATATTTCGTGGCCACTCACTAATAGCCAGCCCGGTTGTAGTTACAACCTTCTGAATCAAGATGGGAAGCTAGCCACTTAATGCAGGGCATTGCGGAATTCATTGATTGTGCCCTTAATCTAAACGGGTCCCTAGTTTTTTTTTTTGTTTGTTTGTTTTTTTCAGGTCTCTACTTTTAACATGACCAAAATTTACCCAAATCTATGTATTCTTTAAAGCCATTGCTTTTTATTCATTGTGTTTATTGCTTTATACTTTTATTTTATATTGTATCTTTAAAAGTAGGATCTAGTTATGTATTTGAAAGGTAGAAACAGAGAGAGAGAGAGGGGACAGACAGAGCTCTTTATCTGCTAACTCACCCTCTGAATGGCCACGGCAGCCAGGGCCCGGCCAGTCTGGAGCATCTTGTCTCTGGCGTCTCCTGCAGCGTCCCATGCACTTGGGCATCTGCTGCTTTCCCGAGCACATTCACAGGGTGCTGGCTCTCAATTGGAGCAGCTAGGAGTCAGACCAGCTGTTGGCATGCAGGATGCCGCTGCAGTAGGTGGAGGCTTTACTCTCTATGCCACAGCTCCAACCCTACATTGTTGCTGAAGTTCTTACTCTATATTGTCAATTTAGAAGATTCTTTTTCACTTTTCAACTTTTTAATTCATTTAGATTTTTAATCGACTTTAATTAGCCAAGTTACCATCTGCTTCCACCCCAGGTTAAACCACGTTTACACACACACAAAGTACTTTGAAAATTTCATAGAAAAATAGCATGAAAACTTAAGTTTATTTAAGTATAGATTTTTGAAAGCATGGAGTTTGGGTGTTTTTTTTTTTTTAGAATATTTATTTCCCATTAACTTTTCAGAGGCTTCCTTGCTTCATGAAATTTCAAAACATTTTTACTCCAAAATAATTTTTTTACTTCCATTTCTCCTCAGACTTTTTGCCATCTTTGTGTCCCACTTTGCCATACAAGTGCCCTTCCTGTCTTTGTACATGGCTTCCTGTGGGTGTTTCAAAGGCATTGCAGATTCCTGTGGAAGTACAGGTTCTCTTCCTCTTCTTGAAAGCCCCCTCTCCTGAGACTGTTGCCTCACTTGGTGTGGCGCTGCCTTCACCTGCCTGGCTCCTGAGAAGTGCCAGAACCTTCCTTCATTCCTCCCAGCCCTCAGTTCTGCTCCCCAGGTGCACCTGTGGTGCCCACTGTCGCGAACACCATTTCTCTCTTCTAAGTGCAGCCCTCAGCCCTCTCGTCGCTCTGCTTACATAGCTGCCCTCTTCCAGCAGATTCATGCGCTTCTCCAGAGCATCGACTCCCCCCAGGTCACTGGGTGCTCCAGCTCGAGGGGGCTGTTTTGAAAGGCAGTCTGGTTGTCGGCCTTGTTCTGTGGCCCTGGAGCTTCTCCCGTGCTCTCAGGCTGAAGTCCTAGGGAACGCCATCCTACCGGCTCAGCTGCAGCTTCCCCGACCGCTGCTTCGCCTTTGGAGCTTATTTGGGCTGCCAGTTATCTTGTTTTACATTTTTGAATATCTGTTGGATGTTAAAATGTATCTAAGAAACAGACACTGAGGGGTCTCTGGTTTACTTGATTGACCTCCCAGATGCCTGTATCTGCCTGGCCTGGGCAAAATCAAACCAGGAGTTTGGCACTGCTACCTGCCAGCAGGCAGCAGGAATTGACAGTACAGCCAAAACTCAAACCCAGGAACTCTGATACCAGCTTGTGGCTATCCCAAGTGCTGTTTGCTGCTGCTGCTTGCTGCTGCTGCTTGCTTTCTTTTTTTTAATGTACTTTTCTTAAAGGCATATTTACAGAGGACAGAAAGATGAATCTTCATCTGCTGGTTCACTCACTCTCCACATAGCCAGAAAGGCCAGACATGAGCTGAGCTGAGCCGAGCTGATCCGAACCCAGGAGCCAAGAGCTTCTTCCAGGTCTCCCACGTGGGTGCAGGGTCCCAAGGCTCTGGGCTGTCCTCCGCTGTTTTCCCAGGCCACCAGCAGGGAGCTGGATCAGAAGGGTAGCAACCAGGACTCGAACTGATGCCCATGTGGGATCCCAATGATAATGTCATGGCACCGGCTCAAAGCTTTGATTCAGTTTAAGAACAAAGAGATTTGTTTATTGGAAAATCAAGTTAACAGATAGGGAGAGGCAGAGATACAGTCCATCCCCGAGATGGCCACAAGAGCCAGGCATGGGCTGAACTAGACTCAGGAGCTTCTTCTAGGGTTAATGTGCTATGCCACAGCACCAGGCCCAGATGACTGAATAAACTTGGGCATGTTGGTTAAAGCTCTGCTTCACTCTTTCCTTCTTGGAGTGTAACAGTATGTACCGTACAGGCCCACTGTAATGGTTAACTGAGGTATCACGGGTGCATTAATGCTTACGGAATATAAATTAATATGATTATTACTAGAAATCCTCCCTGTTTAGTTAGTCAAGGAATAGTCAACTTACTATTTCCTAGTTCTAACTTTAGGGAAGATGATGAGATTTAGATTCAGAGAATGTCAATTTTTTAAAAAATGTTTAAGGTTTATTTTTTGTTTATTTGAAAGGCAGTCAGGGAGAGAGAGGGAGGGACACCTTCCATCTACTGTTTGACTCCCCAGATGTTTGCAGCAGTTGGGGCTGGCTGCGCTGAGCCGGCAGCTTCATCCGCATCTCCCTCACGAGCACAGGGTTCTGCTGCCGTTCCAGGCATATGAACAGGGAACTGGATCAGAAGTGGAGCAGCAGGGACTTGAACCAGCACCCATATGGGACGCTGGCACTTCAGGCAGTGCCAGTCCCCCAAAACTGTTTTCTGTTTAACTTGGACAAGCATTAGGCATCCTGTGCCTTCCCACCTTTGAGGTCTCTTTCAATTCCTTTTTCTGATTTTACTTGATCCTAAGGCACACAGTTGAATGTGATAGTGGTAGAAATGTGCTTAAAGACCACAAGATTTAGGGGCAGGGAAATAATATAATTCACCTTGGGTTTAAAACTAAGTGGAGGGCCCGGCGCGGTGGCGCAAGTGGTTAAAGGTCCTCGCCTTGCACGCCCGGGATCCCATATGGGCGCCGGTTCTAATCCCGGCAGCCCCGCTTCCCTTCCAGCTCCCTGCCTGTGGCCTGGGAAAGCAGTCGAGGACGGCCCAAAGCTTTGGGAACCTGCACCCGCGTGGGAGACCCCGAAGAGGCTCCTGGCTTCGGATCGGCATAGTATCGGCCCGTTGCGCTCACTTGGGGAGTGAATCATCGGACGGAAGATCTTCCTCTCTGTCTCTCCTCTCTGTATATCCGCCTTTCCAATGAAAAAATAATAAAAATAAATCTTTAAAAAAAAAAAAAAAGATTTAAAAAAAAAAAAAAAAAACTAAGTGGAATCTAAAAATCACCAGTAGTAAGGTTAGCATCCACTCAGAGGTTGCTAGGCTGAGCTGAACCTCTTACAGACTTGCAAGACAGCTCTCTGCCACTGCCCAGTGGTACCCCCGTGGGCAGAACTCTTATGGAGAAATTGGAATATGTGCTGACTTCTGCATCAGCTAAAACTTAGAAACAGTTCTCTTTGACCCCTTTTATCAAGGCCCATTGCACTGGAAATTTTAAAAAGCAAGTTATAAGAAATAAAGAATTTAATCTTACACTGGGATAGGAAATTTCAAACCAGTTGCTCACTGATTACTATCAGACTATAGTTATTCAGTCCTTGTAGAAAGATTCAGCCACACTCATGTAATGTTGGGAGGAAAATGTGTTCCCTAGTTCACCAAAATCAACATATACTTAAGTAGCTTGGTAGTAGTATACTGAGAATTTTTTTTCTTGTGCTTTGTGATTGCCTGTGAATTTTATTCTTCATAAGCTTATTGACTTTTTTGTCTTAAATATACTTTTCTGTTTCTTTAAACTTAACAATAATAGTAATTAGCTCATCTTTGTTGGTTTTTTTTCTACGAGGCTTGTTTTCTAAATATGTCTTGTGCTGTACCCCATTTAATCCTCTTAACTGTAGCTTAGTAAGATAGACTGAGTTTCCATCTGTTCAAAGGGAAGCAGGACCTGAGAGAACATTCTTGACTACTGCATCCTGTAGCAAGTCTGATTTCATGCTTTTATGATTCTGTAGCAAAGTAGTCACTTTACAGTGTTGGCTGCTTGCTTTAGGTTAACTTGATAGGGAGGGAATGGCTGGAGAGTGGAGATTCTTTTTACTGAATATATAAGCAAAAGTTTTAAATGGTTATTTTTGTGTCTAAACTACAGTGGGTTAAATATAATAGCATTTGGGGTTAGTCATTTGAGACAACCAGGGAAATTTGGAGGCACATTGGATATTGAGAGTAAGAAATTATCAGTGCAGTTCATAATGATTTTTTCCTTTAGGTTTCTATCATGTCTTAGAAACACTGAAGAATTTGTGAGATGATCTGTTGTCCAAGATTTGTTCTGAAAATAATCCAGGGCTGATGGCAGAGTAGGTAGTGGGGGCAGTAAGAAATAGATGAATCAAGCACAGAATCATCGCAGTTTAAACTGAGGATTTATTATACTGCTGTTCATAACCATGTAGACTTGGAGTAGTTGGATAATTAATTTAAAAATAGAAAACATTGGGAAAAGACTTTTAAAGGCTTATCCAACCTTCCCCCCGCCCCCCAAGAAAGTGTTATAGGAATGGACATTGTGGCATAGAAGCTCCAGTGGCGAACCCATGGCATCCTGCTTCGTCCGCTTCTGATCTCGCCCTCTGCGTACCCAGGGAGGCAGCAGCTCGTGGTTCCAGTACTTGGGCCCTTCCGCCTGTCTGGAATTTGAGCTCCTGGCTGTGGCCTGGTCTAGTCCTGGTTGTTGTGGACATCTGAAAAGTGAACCAGCAAGTGGAAGATTAATCTCTTCCTCCTTGTACCTTTCAAATAGATGAAAATAGTAAACATTTAAAATAATTTAGCCATTTGTTTTCCTGGCTGCTTGCTAGTACTGTTAGAGGAAGTCAGTGTTAAAGAGTAACTGTTATAATTTATACTTGATTATAAAAACTCATTCTCTGATTTATCACTCTGGAGTTTTAGATCCTGCCTCTGATCATGAACGTGAACTGTGTATAGTCTTATTAGAGATGATCATAAAAAGTGTTTATTCTAATTCTATATTATTGCAAAAAACATCACCAAAATAAGGAAGTTTCTTAGCTATCCATTGGCCTATGGTCATAACTATTTTTTGCCTTGAATCCTCAGGCTTTTGACCTTTATGAACAAAGATATGCTGCTGTGAAGATCCATCAGCTTAATAAAAGCTGGAGAGATGAGAAAAAAGAAAACTACCACAAGTAAATATTGAGACTTTATGTATTTTAGACATTGAGTTTTTAATGGTCATGGAGAATTAACACTCTGTCTTCTTGTAGACATGCCTGCAGAGAGTATAGAATACACAAAGAACTGGATCACCCCAGGATAGTTAAACTCTATGATTATTTCTCCTTGGATACAGATACGTAAGTGAATAATGAGGACATGCTTGGGGTGGGCACTTGGTGCCATCGTGAAGAAGCTGTTAGGGATGCCCGCATCCTGTGTCAGAGTGCCTCACCCCTGTCCTGGCTTCCTGCTGGGTCTAGTCCACTCACGGAGCCAGCAGGTCAGGCTCACATCTCACCACCAATGTGGGGAGCCCCCGATACCTCCTGGGCTTGTGGCTCCAGCAGGTGTATGAGCAGTGTCCCAGCAGAGGGAAGACCTGTCAGACTGGCTGTTGCTTGCCCTAGCTGTCAGGGTCATGTTATCTCCATCGTGATTCTGAACTGCGGGATAATGTTTACATCTAATTGATTTCTCTCCATTACAGATTTTGTACAGTGCTAGAATACTGTGAAGGAAATGACTTGGATTTCTATTTGAAGCAACATAAGTTAATGTCAGAGAAAGAAGCTAGATCTATTGTAATGCAGATTGTGAATGCACTAAGATATCTCAACGAGATCAAACCCCCTATTATACATTACGATCTTAAGCCAGGTAACTTACATGTCTAACTCTTACAAGTTCCAAAGAATCTAATTTCTAAAAGCCTTTAAGTTACCGTAAATGTGGCTTTTGGTTTAGTTTTTAAAACTTGAGTGGGATGCTGATAGAGTAAAAAGTCATTTTATTACATCACTACATTCATTTTACTTCCAAGAAGGTAAAAATGTTTTTTCACATATCACTTTAAAAATCTTAGGAAACATCCTGTTGGTAGATGGAACAGCATGTGGAGAAATCAAAATCACTGATTTTGGCCTGTCCAAGATTATGGATGATGACAGCTACGGTGTGGACGGAATGGACCTAACTTCCCAAGGCGCAGGCACATACTGGTAAGTGTTGGATCACAAAGAGCAGAATTAGCCAGACTAGTGCCTAGGGTTTGATGAGCATTTACATGGAGCCTCTGAGCTGAAGGAGACCCCATGGTTAGCCACCTTCTCTCTATGCTTAACCACAAATATCTACAAACTAGCAATTCAGGGACTTGACATTAACAGTTAACTTTAGTACCAACCAGTCACAGAAACTCCTATGAATAACTGAGGGATTTTTTTTCCTCAGTGCTAGAATCATGTTTATGATGAACCTAAATACTTACATCAATTATTCCAAGCCTGTCAAGCTTTGTGGATGTTTTATGGCTGTAGATCTTGTGGGTTAATCTGAATGAATGCCATCCCTTCAGCATACTGAGGTGTTGACCAAAAACACATTGATACGAATTGACTACTTTCAGAATATGAGCTTACCAGAAGAAACGAAATGAATAGGGAGATTATTGTCACAGTCCTGCTCAGTGAAGCTGGGGACACTTAACACTTATGGGACTTAAGTTTCCTCATATTCTGGAATGTTTGCCAGTTCCACAAAATTCCATAGATCTGAATAAATATTTCCAATGAGTGGGAATTAAGGGTTCAGATTCTGCTTGTGGCAATTCAAGGAACAGGAATAAGATAACGTGGCATCCCCACAGTGTTGAGAAACTTAACAGTTCAAAGCAGCAGTCACCCTGGAAATCATCCTTGTCAGTCAGTTCTTAGTTGTTGACTGTGGTCCAGTTGTTGGCCCCGTGAGCCTCCCGTGTCTTCACCATGGCATTGCCACTTGCTCTCCTACTGGGGAAAGGTATCAGACCGGGAAGTTTCCATTGGGACTGTGCAGAAAGAATTATCTTTCATTCCAAGAGACAAAGTGTTTGTATCATGTGGGAAAAAAAGATCACTCTCTGGTCTCATGTAATTACCCTCTAAGTAGCAGAGGGCTTGTTTTTCCACCTTCCATCCTTTAGCTTAGAGATGATGTGCCTGCTATTTCAGAGTCTCCCAATTTCACCTATACCAAAATACACACTTAGTAAAAGTGATACACTGTTTTACAAGGTTTTAAAAGTAGGGATTGTTATCTTTTCCTTTTTATTGCCCGAAACTAGGTATTTACCTCCTGAGTGTTTTGTAGTTGGAAAAGAGCCGCCCAAGATTTCCAACAAGGTTGACGTGTGGTCAGTTGGGGTCATCTTCTTCCAGTGTCTCTATGGTAGAAAGGTAAGTTCCATTAGCTCAGCTTACAGAGAAGTGAAGTGTTTTCTCTGCTTAAATGCCTTCCATGGAAAGCCTTTCCTCCTGCAGTATCTATGCATGGAAACTATTCCCTTAATAAACATTCTTTTCCTAATCAGAAGACTAGGGTCAAACACCTCAACATCCTCCATTCTCTATACTTTTAAAAAAAAATTTATCTATATTGCAAAGTCAGAGAGGAAGATCTTCCATCCGTTGATCCACTCCCCCAGTGGCTTTAATGCCAGGAGCCTCTTCCGGGTCTCCCACATGGATGCAGGGTCCCAAAGCCTCGGGCCGTCCTCGACTGCTTTCCCAGACAAGCAGGGAGCTGGATGGGAAGCGGGGCCTTGGGGATTAGAATCAGTGCCCACATGGGATCCCGACTTGTGCAAGGCAAGGACTTCAGCTGCTAGGCCACCGCGCCGGACACTCTATTTCTTTAAACCTCCCGCTGTAGCCTCAGGGAAATTCCTCCCCAATTTCCTTTGAATGTCAGACAGTGAAGGGCAAGCCACTCGGATATACTAGTCCGCACGCCTGCCTGGCCATTGCTGTCAGTGAGCCCTGTGCTCTGCCACCTGAGCTTGGGTTTGGATACAATTTATTCTGAAATACATAAGTGAAGTTTGATTGGAAAACAAAGGTTACATTGCAGTTCATGCTTGTAACTCACCTTGTGATGACAGTCGACTTCTGTTTCCTCCGTGTGGCCGTTATGTAGCGGTTAGCTAGCTGCTCGCTGCCTGCTGTCCATTGTTTCTGTGTTCCAAACAACACGGGATGGGATTTTAAAGCACAAGTCACTGATTTTCTATATGTATCTGACATTTTGTGATGTTAATTTTGGTATCTTTTTCCCTTTTTTAAAAGCCATTTGGTCACAATCAATCTCAGCAAGACATTCTTCAAGAAAATACAATATTAAAAGCCACAGAAGTTCAGTTCCCTGTGAAGCCAGTTGTAAGCAGTGAAGCCAAGGTACTAAGTTCATAAGTCTTAAACATTGCCTTTCCTGTAAGTCCTTAGTAGTACACAATGCAAGCCAAGTTGCCAGAGCAAACTCTGAGGCGGCAGAAGGAATGTGGCTGGGCAGTTGGCCCCTTGTCCGTACGGACAGTATTTTAAAATCAGATTTCAAGAAATATGCATATTGTGACCAATTATGCATGGATTTCACCAACGTTTTCCATGAATATTAGGAGCTCCCTGGGTCTCTCCCTCCTCTTGAGACACCCCATCTCCCGGCTTTCTCTGAGGAAGCGCTTCCCCTTCCCTGCTCACCCGGTCCCTTCGCAAATAAACTGTTCTGTCTGCACAAAAATAAAATATTAAGTGCTCCCGAGTACATCCTTGTCAGTGATTTCTCCTAATCTAGTATGTGCCTTTTTTGCTTTAAATCAATATTGGTAAACAACACTAATTTATAATTTAAAGGAAAATATAAAATAATTAATGTAGTTGAACTCAGACAAGTATCTATATAATTTCTTTCATTACACATGAGAAAGAAGTTACTTATAAACTGTTACATTTGCTCTCCGACTCCCAAAGAAAAAAAGGTGAATTTCACAGCTTCAATCCTGAGTAGGACAAGCCAGGCACATTGGGAGGCACTGTGGTGCAGTGGATTAAGCTACCACATGGAAAGCCTGCATCCCATAGTCACATGCCAAGGTGGGCCCTGCAGCTTTTAACCCAGCTTTGTGCTGTGATGGTTGGTGGTCATCTGAGGGTGTGCCAGGGAATAGAAAAGTCTCTTTGCATTTCAAATAAAATTCTTTTAAGGTTAAATTTTATTTGAAATGTAGATTTACAGAGAGGAGAGACTGAGAAAGATTTTCCATGCACTGGCTCACTCCCCAAATGGCCATACTGTCTTCTGCTTAGCCAGGAGCTGGAAGGGAAGTAGAACAGCTGGGACTCAAAGTAGTGTGCCCCCAATCTACTGCAGCACGGTGCTGGCCCTACACACACACAGGCCAGACCCTGGAGATGCAGAAGTAGCAGTCATCGTCTGGGCAGTCCTAACATAGGTATCCTGGATGGGGCCTGAGCCAGACTCAGGATGCCAGTTAACACAGATAACAATTTGTGTATGCTTCTGAAGACATGCCATACTTAAATGTTTTATTTTAAAGCCTAGTGTCCAGGAATTTAGACGTGAAGTCCAGGACTTCAGAGAGTTCATGGAAAATGGAATCAGAGGAGGAGTTTATTTTAATGTCCCCAATTTGATATTCATTCAGTTTTTTTCCATACTCCCCCATATTCATAAGCTTCATGAAGACCCTTATATGTAAAACTGATTTAAGATGATTAAAGATTGTGTTCCTTTGGCCTTTTGAACAGTAATCTAGGAAACAAAAACCCTAATGCTACAGTTTTAAGAAACTTCTTTTCTCATACAGGCCTTTATAAGACGCTGTTTGGCGTATCGAAAAGAAGATCGATTTGACGTGCACCAACTGGCAAATGACCCGTACCTCCTCCCACACATGAGAAGATCGAATTCTTCAGGAAACCTGCACATGGCTGGGCTGACGGCATCCCCGACACCCCCCTCGTCAAGCATAATTACTTACTGACTCCTCCAAAGCTGGCATGGGATCTTTGGAATGCTTCCAGATGCACACTTGCGTTTGAAAGCATTTGAGCACCGGCTTCATTTCCACATGAGACCTGGTTAAGAACCGCGTCTTGACAGCGTCGTCGGTGTGAGTGGATCATGGACGATGACCGAGCGCACACTTCCCAGCATCCACCGTGAGCAGCACAGGGAGACTGCCTGTTGCAGACAGAGGAAGGCCATGTGAAGACACAAGAAAACCTGGCTTTCCTGTTTATCTGGGGAACATTGTAAATAACGTTTATAGTACCTAAATACATTTGATTGTTACTAGAGAGTTCTAATACGAAGGGTAGTTTTTCATTATTTAAAAACACAAGGGGGGAAATGAGACGTTTCTAACACAAGAACTACAGTGCCTGGATACATTCTTCAGCGTTTGGCAGTTCACCTGCTGAGACCAAAGTAAGAACTGAGTGCCGGCGACGGTGGTGTTTATAGTGCAGAATGTGAGACTCTGGACAGAGCTAGGCTTTCTCATTTACCAAGTTGTACCTCGAAACCCCCACTTGTCCTTTTTTCCCACTGGTTATATTAAAGGGGGAGCTGTTATTCCTAGACGCTCTCCACCTTTGACAAAATCAGCTGCTTGTTTGGAAGTCAGTTGAATTCACTGAATTATAACATCTCTAGTGATTTCAACATGTTTGAATTGCCAACAGGTATTTTTTGTTACCAGGCCTTGTTCATTAAAACAAGTGACAGTATGTAACCAAATGCAGACTAGTTCTATGCAGGATAATGATAAATTCCCTTCTCGCTCTATTGTAAATTACTGTACAGGTGTCATTTCAATTACTAAGTTTCAGCAGCTTATTCTTGTACAAATGTTTAAAAATATGGCTTTTCTAATTGGATATTGTATTTTTTTTAAGTCTTCTTGAAGGCGCTTTAATTGCTGCTAAATGATGTTGCTTCTTTGCTAAAAAAAAACAAAAAACAAAAAACAAAAAAAATGGAATGAATTCCTTGCAGGTTCTAGTTGACTGTACGTGATGGAGATCTTAAAGCAGGCTTTCATTAACCATTGAGTCATGTAAAAATGATCCACGTGATCAGTCTGTTGGGCTCTAGGGCTGTGGAGCACATAGATACTAGATTTATAGTGTTCAGGTTACTCTACATTTCTAGAAGGTTCTTATCAGCAAGGTGGGGTAATGGTCCCATAAACAAGTTTCTTGTGGTTTGTACAGATTTGTTAAAATGTGAACATTTTCCAACTGCCTTGTATGGTAGAAACCAATCTTTTTTCAGGACACTGTTTTTCATTTCTCTAAGGATTTTTTTCTCTGTCATCACAGCCATGATGCTTACCTGTAAGCTGTCCGTGTTGCAGAAAAAGGAGGCTGTACTCACCACAGATGCTCCTCATCATTGTACAGTTGAACTGTGGCTCTTAGCTCTGATGTTGCAAGCCATTTTGTGGGTTTTTTTTTTTTTTCATTGTACATAGACACATTGTCTAAGATGCTGCTGAAATTGTAGAGAATGTAGCCAAAACAGTAATAAACAATGACAGTTAAAATGTAAAGACTGAAAATTACATCAAAGGGAGCTTTCAAGATTTAGGCTACTGACCGTCTTAGCCCTTAATCAGCTGAATCAATTCTTTAAGTATACTTCAAGACAAGTACAAAATGTCTCATGCTGTTAGGTATACTAATAACCATTATCAACGCCAGTCCTGGGGGACTGACAGTGCTGTTGGGACTGGCTTGAGGGCCAAACCTGTTGCTCCAAAGATTAAGACAGAAATCCTGGTTTTTTGCAATTTTTTTTAAAAGAACCCTGACACAGTACTGAAGTGTTATCATTGCTTGAGTGCTTTAGTGCTGCCTGCATATTTCTCTAGTTTTGTTTGAATTTTCACCTTTCTGAATCTTAAAGTACCCTCATGGAATAACTGCTGAAGCCCTGACTTACAGGGAAATGCCTAGTTTTAAGATTGTGCTGAGGTATACAGTGGATGTATAAATATGAGATTGAATAAATAGTATAGACTTAGATTGCTGCTTCACTATATTACTTTTTAATAAATGACTGTTAGTGGCAAATGCAGAAATAGAGGAAAATAAGCCATACAAGAAAATGGATTTAAGTGACATGTTCAAATCAAAAACTAGAGGAGTGAAGCTGGCATTTAGACTAGAGATTAAGATGCTATACAACTTGGGTCCCTGGCTGCAGCTTCCCGCTAAGGCAGACAGAGGGGCGGGGCAGTGGGTCCCTGCCATCCACCTTAAAGCCCTACAGTGAAATGTCAGTCTCTGGACTTGAGGCTGTGGGGGACTGAACCGCTAGGACACTTGTCTCCCTGGACAGAGGCTGGGTAAAAGACATGAATCTACATGAAGACCAGTGTCATCCTCCTGAGGTTTCCCTGAACAAATGCTACAGATCTGGGGTAACATCCCAGCGACCCAGCAGTGGCTAAAGAACAGAATGAAATCTGCCCATTCATTTCACAATCACTTAGGCACAGTCTATGGTTGTGATGCCTGTCCTCAAGGCCAGGGTCTGCAGGCAGCAGCCCTGGGGCAAGGAAGAGTGGACACTTCCTGCAGTTCATTGTATAATTCCTGTTTGATTTGAATAGGCAGTAGGATCTGTACCTTGAAGAGACACTTGGTTGTTTCTAATAGACTGACATTTTTTCCTTATGCCGCCATCCCCCTCTAAAAATGATCTTGAGTTAAATGAGCACACTTCCTCCAAGACCTACACAAAGCCTAGACGTGGACTTGAAGTGAAGCATCGCAAGAGTACATCGCTGTCTTGCTGTCCGTTACCTGATGCGCTTTGGTGGCGTTCACACGCAGGCTGCACAGTCCTCCAGGTCACCAGCCACTCAGATCTGATTACATCACTGCTGAGTTTTTCTCAGAAAACAGCCTGGCTTTTAGAGGTGCGGGGGCAGGCTCTGTAAGTTTACTGCACGTTGTCACAGACTATCTGACCATTTCCCTTCCAGAGTTCTTAAGATTTAATCGAAGTATACTTTTAGCAGCTAATTTTTAAGTTTTGTTGCCATAATTCTAGTTTCTGGGCTTTAGTTCATTCTGCAGCAGTTTTAGAATTTATATAACTTGGCTGAACAAGTAGTTCCATTTCCTAAAACACCATTTACCTTCCCTGCGCTCACCTTTTCTGTCCCATTTCTGAGAAATTCATTCTTTACCATACTCTCCAGATCTTTAACTAGAAAGATGTGAGTAAAGTGCCTAAACGAGTTTGCACAGAGCCAGGAAAGCACAAAATACCGGAGTCACTTTGTCATTCATCTGCAGTAACAGGGTCCTGTGACCTCCCTCCCATGCATGTGACTATTTTAATAAGGAAATAAGATGAACCGAGAGTTGGAAACTGCCTTCTCTGGTTGCAGTGCGGACACACACTGCCTGCCTGTGTGCCAGATTCCTCATGCGAGAACAGCACTTGCCTTTGACTGACTGTTGAGTGAATGGATTCATGTATACAAAAACACTTCAAAAGTTTGTGGAAAACGGAATTAAAAGATGTTTATTTCAGTGCAAAATTGTGAAATTCATGCAGTATATCATGCACATTTTTCCTGAACTTTAAGATCCCTCTTATACATAGATTACAAACTTTTTTGCACCAAAATTAACTTTTCTTTTAATTTTCCATGAACTTTTTGAGGTACCCTTGCTTCTTCTGACCAGATATATATGCTTTGTGGTTTAAGCATTCTTTAAGTAAATAGAGCTGTGTTAAGGGACAGCTCAAGCACTTGTCTTTATTACAAAAAGTAGAGGGTATTAGTAACCTGCTAGGAGATGAGCTTATCTTCGGGCTTTGCTACGACATATAAGGAAAGTGTCCATTTTGCTAGTAATTGGAAACTGCTTAAGCCACGTTGCATTTTCCATGGGGAAAGTCATTCTATAAATTTAATAATTCCTTCCCCTATGTGTGGGCTGAGAAATACAAAACTGGCCCTAGTAAAACCCTCTGCTTCTACAGTAACTGGAAGGAGGCAATCCTGCCTGTCTTGAACTGCACTAAGAGGCAGCCAAGTGATTTGTTTTGGACTTGTAATATAAACATTCCAGAAAACCCCTTTCCCTCTGATACACAAACGAACCATCTTGGCATGAGAACCATTTCCTCCCCTAGGTCACAGAGTTGGATTAGAACCATGTTGGGAGCGTGGACAGCCAGGGCAGCTGGCCACTGCCGCAGTTCAGACTCGAAGCGGACCCTGATCCGCTCAGGGCAGGAGGTGGCAGTGGTCTGAGCCTGTGCCACACCCACATGACCTCATGTACTCTGGTAAATGAGCATCAGTCATGAGACAGAAACAGTAGCATCTATGGTTTTCTCCGTGCAGCTGCCAGGAGCCTAGCCCGGACTTGTTTGTGAAGTGAATAGTTTGGGCTTGGATTCCCCATAAGCTGAAGTCTCTGTGGTGGCACTGAGGTGCGTTACATAGGCTGAGAGCAACACGAATAGCATGTTCATCTCCTAGCAGAAAAGTTACTCAGACATGCAAAACTCCAAACTAGACAGTGTCTCAGGGAACTCACCAGCACAGCTCTCCTCCCCGCGTGGGCTGGAGCTTCCGGGCCACCTCCCCTCGGCTCCACTCACACCACCCTGTGACTACAGAAGAGTAAGAGTCTGATTGTCAGGTGCCTCAAAAGTGGCTCATGCTGTTAGCTCTAAGATCAGTAAGGGACAGACTGCAGTACACACGTGCTCCCTGGAAACACAAAGGCACCCCTGGTTGCAGTGCCGTAGCTCAGCACTGGCCTTTACTCGAGAGAGCTCCCGTCATAAGCCGCTGGCATCCTCAGTGTCCAGCACACATCGAACCGGCCCGCTCAGGAGTCCCTAACTGCCCCAGGTGACCTCACCTGCCTTCTCCCCACGCAGAATTCGGGGTGATAATCACTTCGCGACAGTTGTCAGTGTCTGTGTTGTACATGTAAAGCTTCAGGGGCTTGGCTTCGTGCGTCTCAATCAGGCTGAACAGATCTTCCGACTGCAAAAGCACAGACAACAAGGTCTCGTCACGTTGGCACACAGTGAGCTGAATCCGTCGATCTCACCTGCCTACCATCGGAGTCACCTGGGAAATTTCAGGGGCTGCTGTGAGGACTCAATCGGCCAATCCTCCACCCATGGGCAACTGCAGCCCAAACAGGCCCTGGTTCACACCCCCACTGCTGCACTTCAGATCCAGCTCCCTGCTTATGGCCGGGAAGGCAGCAGAAGATGGTTCAAGTTCTTAGGCTCCTGAAGCCACTGGGAAACCCAAAAAAGGTTCCTAGCCCCTGACTTTGGATCGGCTCAGCTCTGGCTGTTGGGGCCATTTGGGGCGTGAAGCAGCAGATGTAAGTTACAGCTCTCCTCTTGGTAAATCTGCCTTTCCAATAATAATAATAATAATAAAAATAATAATTAACCTTCAAAAATAGTGAATAAAACAAAGACTTCAGGGGGAAGGGCCAGCACTGTGGCAGAGCCAACTAAGCCTCCACCTGCCATGCTAAGCTCCCGAAAGAACACCTGGGCCCTCAATTAGCTTTCATCCTCCACTCCCAGTCCTCCCGCCCAAGGCCACAGCCCTTGGCACCCTGTGGCACCATGGACCACCTGGGGTGGCCAGGGACCACAACCAGACCGCAGCTTCCCAACCACCCCGGCTCCCCAGGGCGCACAACTTCCTCTACACACAACACAGTCCTCTGCGCTCGTCCGACCTCCTTCAGGTCCAACGACTTAGCTCAGTCCCCCGGGACTCTCACAGGTGCACCTGGTACTCCAGGCCAGCCGCGGGGCTCGGGCGAGAGCTCCACCGCACACTTCCGGACGCGGCAGTGGGCCGGGGGCAGGGTGGGCACCTCTGTCTCACACAGCAGTAACAGACAAGCAAGGGGAATCCAGCAGACCACATCAAGACCAGAGACCCAGCAGGGCAGCCTGGGCAGCCTGACTCGGGCACAACGGGGTCGTGGGACGGGGGGGCTCTGCAGCCCCACCCAGCACTGGCCCTCGCATGACCTCTGCAGCAGCTCAGGGCCGGTACAGCCCCACCCCACCAGGTTGTATGCGACACCCTTAGCAGTCTACACAGCGGTGTAGTGGGTGAAGGTGTAGCCTGTTGCACCGGCATTCCATACAGGCACTGGTTCAAGTCTCCTGGCTGCTCCAGTCCCCAGCCCTGCTAATGCACCTGGAGAAGCAGCGTAAGCCCAGCCTGGTGCTTAGGCCCCTGTACCCAGGAGGGATGAAGCTCCTGATTTCAGCCTGGCCTTTACTGCCCCGTGGGGAGTGAAACAGCAATGCCGGTGGCTTGCCCAGGCTGGCCAGGCTGCTTCTGCCTCAGCTAATCCCTCACCTTGCTGCCACCTCACCCCTTCTGAGCCCTCCCCAGGGGCCCCAACCCTGCCGCGCCCCCCTGCCCGCCACCCCAGGCCTTCCTCTACAATCTCATGGCAACAGCTGGGACGCTGGCGTCGTGAATGCCTGCGCCCGCCACACCTGGGCCTGCTCCAACATCAGCTGCAGCTGCCCAGGGCTTCCAGGCGAGGAGTCCCGGGTGAGGCTGAGCCAGCTCTCCCGCAGCGGCCTGGAGCTGCCCCCGGGGCTGCGGCGGCGGGAAGGCGGCCTCCACTGGCCTTGCCCCCAACTCTCAGGTTGCAGCCCGCAGCGCTCCTCCTGGGCAACCCCGCTGCCCCTCCGCCCGCACACGCCCATGCCCTCGTGCCTTTCCTTGAGGCTGCAACCAAAGGCACCGGCGGCCTCGGGGTCCCACGCGGGCCTTGGGGGCAGCTCTAGCCTTCTGGCGACACCGCACGCCCAGCCTCGCTTGGCCAGCGCGGGGCTCCGCTCCCCGACGGGGCGTCCCACGCCCCAGCCGCCTCCCACGCCCACCCCACGCTCTCCTGGATTCGCTGGCGGGTCCCAGGCCCTCGGACCCCGATGCCACGGCCGACGCCTCGGGGGTCGGGCACACCCAGGTTCGAGCCCAGCTGCCCCCTCGGGCGCCCGGGACCCGCGTGTGAGGAGGGACGGCCGCCGCCTGGCCCGGGCGCCGGGGCGGGGTTCGTCTGCCTGCTCAGGGGCCTCGCTCCCACACCACCCCGGGCTGCCACTCCTGGCTTTCGTTTTACTGTGAAGGGTCCCCGGGTCCCCACCCCGGCCCCTCCAGCCGGAGAACAAAACAACGCTCGCACCTCCGGGGGCCGCTCCGCCGACACCCGGCCCCGCCCGGCGGCCCTGCGCGGCCGGCCCGGAGACCCCGCTGCGGCCGGCGGCGCGCGCCATTGCCAGGCTCGCAGCGCCACCTGGTGGCCGGCGGCGCGCCCTGCCCCGCTCCCGGGTCTGCCCCGCGACCGCCGGGACCCCGACGCCTGCGGGAACCGGGGCTGGGAAGCAGCCAGACCCACCCGGCCGGCTCCCAGCTGAAACCGGGCCTTGTTCCGAGAAACAACACGCACCTGCGTACCGAGAAGTGGTAAATTAGCCGAACTCCCGGCCTGGCATCTGCTGTTGACTCAATCTCTCTCTAAATTGGTTCCTATCTCCACCCAAGGCTTATTTGTAACATTTCTTCAGCCTGATTCAAAGCAACTTTTTGTTTTCAACAGGCGTTAACATACACACAGATATCAAAACACATCTCGTCTGTGTATCACGGCGGGTAACACCAACCCTAGCCTCCCTTTCCCCCTTCTTCCACGGCCTTGTGATCCCCCAGACCACCCTCACCTGTCGCCTTCCAGAACAATCTCAGGATGCCAAGGACCCCAGCAGTCTCAGCTGGCTGTTTGATGCCAGGCGAGGCTTCAGGTTTTTAAAGTTGCATGCTTCAGTTTTTTTTTTTTTTCTTTCTTTCTTTTTAATTTCTGGCCTGTCCTTCCGAAAGTAAGACAAAAACGAAACCTTGGCCAAGACCAAAGCCGGCAAATGCCTGATGTACTTAATTGAAAGGCAGAGCCTTCCGCCGGTTCACTCCCCAAATGGCTCCCACACCAGGGCTGGGTCGGTCGGAAGCCAGGAGCCGAGGGCTTTTTCCGGGTCTCCCACGCGGATGCAAGGGCCCAGGCACCTGGGACCCTGTTCTGCTGGCTTCTCAGGCCATCAGCAGGGAGCTGGATGGGAAGTGGAACCGCAGCGACTCCAGCTGACTTCCGAGGTGCCATGCCCGCCTCCCCAGGTGTAGCCTGATCCCGCTATACCCTCACAAGCCCAGAGCTGCTGGACCTTCTCATCAGGGGCCTCCCCTCCCACCCCCACGACCGGCCTCCCTAAGTGGACCTGCAGCGGGGTGCCTTCCCGGGTCTGCTATTCACCGCCAAGAGCCCGCGGCAGGCTGGGCTCTGCCCGACAGGATAGCCCAGGAGGCCGCCTGGGCTTCGGGTGCCCTCTCACCGGGGACCTCTCCGGGCCGACCCACTCCCAAACACCGACCACCGCTGCCCCTCACCTTGTCCCGGCCCGGGTCCCGGCTGAGTGTGTTGCACCGCGGCTGTAGGCTGGTCACGGAGGCTGCAAGACCGACGGCGGGAGGCTGAGCTCTCGCTCTGAACTATGGGGGAGGAAGGTGGTGTGGGGCTACACCGCCCGCAGGTGCGTGTCATCCCATTGGCTTTGCTGATGAGCACTTAATTCACTTGTGTTCTGGAAAACTCCTCCAACAAGCGAGTGCGCGAGACACAAGACGCCCCGTACCCCACACCGGCCTCTTCCGAGGACCTCGCAAAGCGGCTCACCTGGAGCTGAGGTGCCCCGGGCCCCCGGGGCCCGCCGCGCGCGCTCCCTCCAGGAGCCGGAAAACCATTCCGGGACGCAGGACCTCCCAGCTGCCAGGTCAAAGGCAGCAGCTGATCCGAACCTGTCTGTTAAGCGGGAATAACGGATAGGTTTGGGAAAGGCTCCCGTTCCGCACTACCCTGCCGGGGCGCAATTTCCTCGCCCTGGGCTCTACTAGTTTGCGCTACAGCTGGATGGTTCCTCGACCCCCCAGGAGTGGAGGGGGCGTCCGGCTCACGCCCCAGGTTTCCCAGCCGCGCCCCAGCAGGCGGGCGAGGAGCGGACCCTGGGCTGGCGGGACTGAGCGCCCACCCGCTCTCTGCGTCCTTGGACAGCTTCAATTAATATGCGCATCTTAACATGCTCTTGGAGGCTCAGAGGAAGCCGGAGGGGTCGGGTTGGGGAAGCCAGTTTCCAATTGTCCTGGGGCGAATTCGCTCTGCTCTGGGCTCACTCGGGAGCATGGGTGACACTTGGCTAGCCAGGGACCCGGTCCCATGTCATAGGGTCCCGGTTCCAGGGCCCCAGCCCCGCGCTCTTCGGGGTCCCCGGAGTCGCAGGTGGATACCATCCCGGGGTTCGTGCGGACGGCGTCCTGGGGGCCGCTCGTGCCTGAACCCCCTCCAGCCACACCCCGCCCCAGCCCCCCGAGGCGGCCCGTTCCTATCGGTCAGGTCATTGTCTGAGACTCCATTCCCCGTTCTCCTAGGTGACCCGGCTTCCCTCGCCGGAGACCCGTGCGTGCGCGGGGCCTGACGCGCGAAAGGCAGGCTTCGGTGCTTTGCTAAGTGGGGACACTGAGGACAAATGGCGACCTTCCTCACCGGGTGCTCTGGCGGCACCGGGGAGAGAACAGCCGCTACCCTGCTTTCTGAGGCCAACACTGACCCTTACAGGAGTCGGTCTGTTTTCCTTAAAAGGCAACTGATTTAAAAATAGCGCCACTCACTGGAAGGGGGGACACAGGTGGTTGCTATTTTTTCAATTAAATAAATATACCAGCAGCTAACAGACTGAGGCAGGAACTGGTAGGGCGTCGGGGCTGTTACGACCCTGCCGGGGTCCCCTCTGCACGTGCGGGGGCCCAGGCCAGCCTTCCAGCCTCTGATCCAACCCCCGTGCCGGCTTTCCTGACTCGGCCGGTCTTCCAGCCATGGCTAGGCTGCTCGGGCCTCCCAGAGCTCCCAGCGCACTGAGCAGAGGGTAAAGGTAGGCTCAGGGCAGCACTGCCGCAGGCCTGTCTCTCTCCTACTCCCCGCCTCGACTGGCTTCCCTGTGCTCACAGAAGTCTTCATGGCTATCCCCACCT
Organism: Ochotona curzoniae; assembly: GCF_017591425.1. Classification (NCBI taxonomy): domain Eukaryota; kingdom Metazoa; phylum Chordata; class Mammalia; order Lagomorpha; family Ochotonidae; genus Ochotona; species Ochotona curzoniae. The sequence goes on along the minus strand of NW_024465369.1, from coordinate 32,389,230 downwards.
CAGCAGCTTTACAGAGCTTTCTTAGGAAGATGGTCCCTCAGGGCCCCCATGTATAATGGCTCAACTGGCTGACCTTCCCCCTCCCAAGCACCAGGATCCCGTTCGGGCACCGGCTTGTGCCCCAGCTGCTCCACTTCCCATCTGGGTCCCTGCTCAGACTGGGAAAGCAGAGGAGGATGGCCCAAAGCCTTGGGACCCTGCACCTCCAGGGGGCACCTCAAGGTTGCTCCTAGTTTCAGGCTCAGCTCCAGCCATCGTGGCCATTTTGAGGAGTGAACCAGAAGATGGAAGATCTTTCTCCTTCTCTGTAAATCTGTCTTTCCGATAGATTTTTTAAAAATCTTAAAATAAGGGGAAAACATAGCTCAGGGTCATCCTCATTCTTAAGAGAACTGTGACCTCATGAGACACAAGAACCATGGCACTGGAAGAGCAGCTGTTTAAAAACCCCATGGGCCGGTGCTCGGGTTTGCATGGGCTCTGCTCCCAGTCCCGGCTTCCTGCTCATACGTACCCTGGGAGGGAGCAGGCGGCGGCTCAAGCAGCTGGGCCCCGGCCACCCACGCGGAGATCCGGATGAAGTCCCCATTCGAAGTTCTGACTCTGGCACTGACAGTGTGCCAATGGATGGGAGGGAGGGAGCTCGCTTGCCCTGCCTTTCAGATAAAATACATAAAGAAATTTAAGTACCAAGTGAAAAGTTTATTATGTACTTTCCACTAAAGGGATCAGCTTAAAATTATTTGAAAGAGTTACAAACAGAAGAAAAGAGAGCAAGATCTTCCATTTGTCCACTGGTTCATCCCTGAGATGGCCCCAGCACTGGGACCAGGACACTGGCAGACCTGGTCCAGAGAGGAATAGCCAGAGTCTGAACCAGCACCCATCGGAGATGCCGACACCGCACGTGGATGCTTAAGCCACTCTACCATAATGCTGGCTACAACATTTATTGTAATTTTCTCAACTTTTTCCCTCTTCTAGAAACTTACGTATCTATTTGTCTACCTGCTGTAATTATGGTCCTTTTCAAAACAATTCTTAAATTGCATAGAAAGGAAACCTTCGGTGTGATGCTTTGATTAAGGAACTAAAACCTTTTACCACTCAGAGTTAAGGACAAGTTTGGCTCCAGACACAGAGGCAGCACCCCAGTCGGCCCAGGCTGGACCTTCCCTGAGAAGCTCCAGGTCACTGCTGGTAGGGTGGCCAGCGATGTGGCCAGAGGTGTGTTACTCCGGCTGTCCCCTGGCACTGCCCACCACTGCCCAGGCCAAGAACCCACTACCTTCTTTCGTCTTACTTCAAAAACAAGGAAAGAGTATACATTTAATTTCATTCCATAAATCAGTTCCAGTTAACTTAATCATCTCTTGGAAAACTCAGAAAGCAACCATCAGTCATGAAAACAGAGGTGGGACAAACAGGAAAGTAACAAGTGCATGTGTGGCAATGACAAGCTGTGACTGACATGTCAAGAAGCGGAAAATGACTGTCATTTATTGCTGTATCGATGCTTTCCCAGGAGAGCTAAATTATACGTAGCCACAAAGTGCCACATTCTGCTTTAAAACCGTGCGACACTCCCTTTATTTCTCTTTTAAATGCCATTTTATGGTGTATGTATAAAGCAACAGCAGCAGTTACAAAATGTTGTCTGAGTAATTTTGAGAGCTCAAAACAAGGATCTGTAGAGGCTGAATAAAAAGATGTTCAATTAATAGTGCACACTGCATAACTTTAACAAACATCTTCAATTGGAAGTTTTGTGTAAACCTTTGTAGCGATGTGACTCTTGGAGACCAAAAGGAAGATACCGTTTCCTTTTACAGTTTAGTGAGGCGGTCTGCATTCTCTCCAACAATTTACAAAGAACAAGAAATGCTGCATTTGAGGACATTTCATTTGTCAGGGAAGGAACAGGAGGGGACAGGGAACCTAGCACATACCCAGCCATCACCTTCCCCAAAGACGCACACCTCGGCGGTGGCAGTGGGAGCCTGGCAGCCGGCCTCGCTCCCAATGCTTTTTGGTTGTTTAAAATACAAGCTCTTCCCCATTTCCCTCCCCGGCCCATGAGCCTCGCGCCACACTGGCAAGACACAAGCCCACGTCCTCTTGCTTATATTTTTCCCCTTAGAATTATTTACAGGACGCCTATAGTTACGGTACAAACTAGTATGAAATTAACGACAGTTTGCATTTCCAGACCCGCTCCCGTGGTTAGACAAATCCACCACGCCAACGCCCAAGATCGGTTCCAAGTTAAGGTGACTCGGGGGCAGCTGCCTCCGTGACTGTGGGCACCGGCTTCTCCCGGGCTGGGGCGGAGTCGCTGCCTCTGTCCTCCACAGTACTGGGGGCCAGGCCAGGGGCGGGCGTCACATCCGCAGTGAGCGAGGTGGCAGCGTCTGCCTTGGCAGTAGTCGTGAGGGGGTCAGAAGGCGGGTCACCGACGGGTGGCAGGGAAGACAGCAGCTCCCCAGAGCTGGCTGTGGAAGGACCCTCTGGAACCAAAGGGAAGGACGGGAGGAACTCGGATGGCAGGGGCAGAGGTGCAATGCCAGGCAGCTTGTGGGGAGTCAAGGAAGGAAGAGGTGGCAAACCTAGGACAGAAAGAGCACAAGATCATGAGTCCTCCCCGCACTCCAAGAGCGGCTGTCAACAGCTCTGACCTGCCCCTCCCTGAGAATCCTAGACAGACAGCAGTTCACACCTTCCTTCAGCTCTGGCTGGAGTCACAGAATCCAACATCAGGAGCGGAGGTGCCAGGGCTCAGGGCTGAACCCATCTCCTGGGCAGGATGGCCAGGAGGCTAGCCAGTGGAGATGCAGCTGGCAGGGAAAGGGTGCAGGCCCTCCAGCTGGACACCAGGGAGAGGCTCTGTTAGCCTCCCCTTAGCTATCAGCCTCTGGCTAAGTTGGTAACTGTTTATTACACTGATGACTTTAGAATGCAGAATAACGGAAGGAGTCTCACTTCACATTGGACCAAGGGTTGCTGCAAGCCTCTTGCCCTCAGGGCCTCTCAAACTGGAGAAGGGTCAAGGAGGGGCCAAGAGTGCAAGGCCAAGGAAGTGTGATGGCGCCTCAGGCCTGCTGCTCCTTCCTTTACACCTGGCTGAACCTACACAGATGGTACCGCAAGTAGAGTGCCAGTTAATATTCCCAGCAGAAATGGAACACGATGGCATGCACTGCCATGTAAGACCACCCACTTGGACCAATGGTGGGCCCCAGACCACAGAGTGTATTAGAAGTCAGCCCCTGGAGGGTGAAGGGCATCTGAGGGATCATCAACTATTAGAGCAGGCGTGCGGGACAGTGCTGCCTTGTACCCACGGATGCATGAAACCCGAATGCAGACACGCTGAGTATCTGCTCTCTTAGCTGTCTGTAGCTAAAATCTCCCCAGTTCTTATTTCTAAAACATCATCTAGAATGGAGAACAAGAATCAAATACTAAGTCTTTCAGATACGGCACACAGTACCTTTCCATAGCTTTGGTGGTGAGGCTTAGCTCATGTAAAACAGACCCACTCCTGCCCTTGGCAAAGCTACCTCCCAGCCACGGGGAGAGACACAAACCATACCTCATTAGATCTGCACTCCCCGTGTGCCACAAAGCAGAAGGGGAGGGGCAGCCAGGCGGAAGAGAATCAGAAAAGCCTTCCTTATTCCTCTTCTTTTAAGAAGTTTTTAAACAAAAAAGATTCATATTTATTTGGAGCAGCTGAAAACACATTAATCTGGCCCTTTCTGGAAAGCACTGACCTAGAGCACTGGCTTTGCTGAAGGCAGTGGTTTTTTACCAGGAGGGCAGGAGGGCAGGACTGGCCACATACCGGAGTTCGCGAGCTCGGGGAAGCCAACGCCGGGCAGGATGTGCGGCGCGGGAAGGTTGAGGTTGGGCAGATTGGGGAGGTTAGGGAGGTTGGGCAGTCCGGCTGGTAAAGACATCAGACCTGAACAGAGGGCAGGACAGAATAAAAACAGATCACTTTACCTATGAAAAGCAAATCTAAGGACCCAAACACAGGCTGGCCACTTCCAAGGGACAGTCCCCAGTCCTGGCATGTGCCATTTTGTACCACAGTATCATGAACAACAACAAACTGAGCTCTAGTTCTACAGCTAAGTGAGAAGACTGCTAAAGCAAAGGTTAGAACAAGTAACTAATAATCCTTCGAGACCCAGGACGTCCGGGCATCAGGGAACAGGCCGAGTACTGTAACAAGCATGTGGCAGCAGACGGAACCCAACTTCCCTTTGCTGTCTGAAGGTTAGTCTCTCTGAAATGGACATTTTTCCTTGTGAAAGTCACCACCAAGGTGTGAGGTTTTCTCACTGCTGAGACGCCCACACTCCCACTGCCGCGACTGCGCCCTGCTCCAGTCCCGCTTACTTGGTAACGTTGTAGCTGGGTTTAGCGGTGGAACAGAAGTAAGGGACTGATTTACTTGTGGTGGCAATAACGGTACTGTTGGTACACCTAAAACAAAAGCACAATGACTTGCCTGACTTAAAAAAGTTGACACAAAATGGACAGACCATACTAAGAACCTTCAGTCCCATCCCCACCAGGTGAGGCTGGCTTTGCCCCGATCCCTGACCTCACCTCCCTTCATGCTGATCCGCCGACTGCCCACAGCCCTGACAGAGCCTGGGCCCAGAGCGGGGAAGCTGTGCAACCCTCCCTCACCACTAAGCTCCCTGGACAAGGTGCTTACGTCTGACCTATGCAGAAATGGATGAGGAAACTTGGAAACGGGACACAAGGATTCTGAATAATCACCTTCTGGGTTCCTGAACCGAGAGACCACAGACAGCTGGGGCTGCTGGGCTCCACACGCCGTGTCATGGTACCAGCATGTGCTAGTCTATGAAAGAGGGCTAGGAAGTAGACACAATCTTAAAGTCCCTCGAATCATGAGCAGAGAAACAAAATACAGTTTCATGGTGGATGCCATGGCATAGCAGGATGGCACAGCTCTTGCACCCCTCCCCTCAACCCACACTGAAGTGTGTGGGCTCAAGCCCAGCTCCACTTAGAATCAAGCTTCCCGCTGATGCACCACTGGGAAGCAGCACACAATAGCTCCGGTAGTTGGGTCTGTGCCACACAGGTGGAGTTCCTGGGTTGGGATTTAGCTTGGCCAAGCCCTGATTGTTGTGGGCATGTGGGGAATAAAGCAGTGGATGGAGGAGATCTCTCTCTGCCTTTCAATCAAAATATAGTATAGTCATACAATGAAGCTTCATATAGCAATTAAGAAACAATGAAGTATGCTACAAGAATCAGCCTTGAAAACATGCTAAGTGAAAGAAGTCAGTCACAGAATATGACACATATTACAGGAAATATGCAGGTTAGGCAAACCCAGAGACACAGAGAGTGGATTAGAGAAGCGCAGCCTGGCGGACTGGGGGAAACAGAGGGACTGACATGGCTACAAGTTTTCTTTTGGGGCAGCAAAACATTCTAAAAGTGATGAAGTTGCTGGTTTCACAACTCTGCAAATACACTAAAAATTACTGACTTGAATACTCTAGGTAAAATTGTAAGAAATATAAATGATAAATAAGTAAAATTTAAAAACAAGACAAAAAAAATAAATAAAAACACTAGGGCCCAGCATGGCAGCCTAGCAGCTAAAGTCCTCTCATTGTACACACCAGGATCCCATATGTGTGCCAGTTCTAATCCCGTTAGCCCTGCTTCCCATTCAGCTCCCTGCTTGTGGCCTGGGAAAGCAGTCAAGGACAGCCCAAAGCCTTGGGACCCTACACCTGCATGGGAGACCCAGAGGAGCTCCTGGCTCCTGGCTTTGGATCGACTCAGCTCCTGCCATTGCAGCCGCTTGGGGAGTGAATTATGGGAGATCTTCCTCTGTCTCTCCTCCTTTCTGTACTGTGTGTCTGACTTTCCAATAAAAATAAATAAATCTTTAAAAAACCAAAAAAACCACTAAAACAAACAAAAATGGTTACATTAGGTAGAACAAGGCTTGAAAAAAAAAAACCCACTGGAGACAGGCCCCAGGTCCACCAGCTCACTTTCGCATCCATAGGGCTATCACTTAGGAAATATGCAAACATTTGTTGAGTAAGTTAAGCAACTGAACAGAATTTAAAGGCGGAGTTCTGACTCTACAAATTGTGTGACCAAGAAAAGCTGAACCAGGTCTGAAACACCCAATCATGCCCACATGCTGGCCCAGGTGCACAAGGCACTCATCTAAGCGCCCAGACACAACCTGTCAACAGCAGGGACCTTCAGTTTCCAAGCACACTGGCATTGGTTTTCACAGCTCTCTTCAAGAACATCAAGGCACACAAAGTAAACCGCAGACATATTTCTGCATACCTGTACTGAGCACGTTATTGACAGCCGGCGAAGTTGAGCTAACAGAAAGTCCCGACAGACCCTGTTCAATTCCTGTGGTTCCAGGTGGTGACAAAGATGGGGGGTGAACTGAGGACAGCTGGACCTTCCAAGGTAAGGGGAGGAAAAGAGCAGCAACAAATCAGTTCATTATAAAGAAAACAACAACAACAACAACAAACACACTGGCTCTCCGTCTGCCCCAGAGCAGCACCCTGGGATCACGGGGCAGCTGCAAGGCGGGGTGCGCCCTTTCAGGCAGCACTTCCGGACTCTCACACCCACAGAGGGCAGGCCCGGCGGGGTCTCTCCAGCCTGTCACTTTCATGTCTGCACAGTTAGTGCCCACTACACAGAATAGTCTAGCTACTTCCAGAGCAGGAGATGGTCTACTCCTTTTTGGTCATCCAGAAGTCATTTTATCCAACCCTTGAACTTCACTGAGGTACTCTGAATTCTTAGCTAGTTAAAACTTTCATTGCTCCTGAAAGCAATCAACTGAAAATATTAATACCATGGGAGATTTCTTAGAAGAGTCTCAAGAATCCATTTAAACTTTTCTTACCAATGAATGTGACGTCCAGAGCTCCACTTTTCAGGGGGAAAAAGAAATTTACATGGACTCTACCAGTGTGTGGTTTTGCTTTTGAGTACCCTCAACTTCTGCCAGTTCCAGTGGCCTCTGCTACATTCCAACCTAACCTACATCATGGCCGTTTTCCCAGCAGCCACTGCATCCTCTGGACTTCTCAGACTCCCACTGACTCAGAGACTGGGAGGGGCAGTAGCCATAATGGTTCGATTTGGAATAAGAAACTACACTGGTCTGGTCTGACTGTGACCCACAGTGGGGTGCAGAGAGGTGAGCAGCCACCCCCACTCCCTGTAGGCCTGCACATGGCCAGTGTGTGCCACAAAACCACAATGCAACAGCCCTGTCTTGACAGCATTTTCTTCACGCGTAGTTTTTATTCAGCTGTGAAAACAAAACTTTATACTAGGATAACAAACAGTTAAATCCCCTAAGCCTGCTCAAACACCGAGCTCTTCCTGCTTTCCCAAGTTTCTGAAAACAGCACCAGCTAAGCATCACCTCACCCACCGTTCCTTTGGAAATGCTCGTGCCCGGGATATGGCTTTTTCTTCACTTCTTGGCTACACTGAAGGCTGACAATGCTCCTTTTCTAGAAGCTGTGTTCTGTTTGGACATCCTCCAATCTTCCTTTGCTGAATTCCCTTTCTCCTCCCATGCAAATTTCAAAGATTCTGATTTCAGTCCTCTGACCAGCAGAGCCCCACTCCCTGAACAACTTTTACCAGTACACACAGGGTTAAATTGCCTTCACTTTGATGAGCCCCAATTCTGCATCTCTAGCCCTGTCCTCTATCCTAGCAGGGCTGGTGGTTCTAGCAATCTGGGTGCTGCCCTGGCCAACCAAGAGAGTGACACAGGGCCTTTGACAGGCCAACCAGCTTCTCTTGCCCAGGGCAGCAAGTGTTGGTAGTGACACAAAATGGCCTCCTGTGTTTAGTGGAACGCCAACTCTTAGGTATTACCATGTGGACACCATGCAAGAACTTCAAATGCATCAAATCTGGCCTATGTTTGTGGAAACTTGATAAATTAGCAATTCTCTTACCTCCGTAAACCCATCTTTAAGAGGAGTAATAGGTGTACCGGTCATTTGTCCTGGAAGGGAGATTTTCTTTCCTTCTTCAAATGGACGCGTAGGTATTCGATGCAAATAACCATATCCAATGCCACATCCTAGGCTATGGAAACAATTGTTTCTTACAGTTATTATCAAGTACAGCTTGATTTTGAGGTTTTGAAAGACACACACACACACACTCTCTCTCTCTCTTTCTCTCTCTTCCACTCTTTCAAACAATGTCATCTTCTCAGAGGCCTCTGTCCATCCTCTGTGGAACAGCACCCTTCCCTCCACCAGGGATGCTACCCCTCAATTGTTTATTTCTCCTCAAGCTTCAAACACCATTCAACACACTGCACATTTATTTGCTTACAGTCCCTCTCCCCCATACAATGTTACGGTCCTGAAGGGCTGAGGCCTTGTCTGTGGCCTGCCTTACTAGCTGTGGCACACTGGCAGACACTTAATTACCTTTGATGACCCACAGCCTTTCCCCTGAGGAACTTTATTTTGAGATCTGATCACCCTGATTCTATCAGCCAAACTTCACAAAAGTCCTTTCCCCTTCTTCTCTTTGGGGAATTCTAACACTGTACCCCATACTGGGAAAATCGTCAATCAGGGTGCCTGCCCTACCCAAACCAAAGAGCAGCTCAAGTCCACGGCCTGGCCAACCAACCGCTCTTGCCCAGGGATAGAAGTCTTAGGTAACAGTGACAAGAAAACCAAAATGACTTCGTCTCTTGACACCAAGGTATCTAAGACTGGCCACAATTGGGCTCCAATCTGTGTTTCCATGGTGACAGCTTTTATTTCTAAGCTAGCTTCCTGACTCTTACAGAGTAGGTGATACACAAATACCTCTGTGCCCACCCCCTACCAAGGCATGCGTTACCTCCGTGAGCACCAGCACTATCAGAGGTTAACTGTAGCACACAAGAATGCCTCACATTATAAAATTACTCATTCATTCTTCCCTAACCACCAGAGCTGCAATTTTCACTGGATTGGATCTCAACAGTGGCCAGAACTGAGCTGATATGAAGTGAGGAGCCAGAAGCTTCTGGGTCTCCCACGCAGGCACAGAGTCCCAAGACTTTGGGCCATCCTTGATTGGTTTCCCAGGCCACAAACAGGGAGCTGAAAGGGAAGTGGAGCAACCAGGACACAAACCAGTGCCCATATGGCATCCTGGAAGATGCAAGGCAAGGACTTAGCCACTGGCTATCGCGCCAAGTCCCCCAAATTTTTTACTTATATATTTGAAAGGCAGAGAAAGACGAGAGCGATCTCCTGTGTGTTGATGCCAGGAACAGTTGGGACGGCGCCAGGCTGAAGCCAGGAGCCTAGAAACCAATCCATCCTTCCCATGCAGAGGGGCTGGGATTCAAGTATTTGAGCCATCACAGAGGTGCAATTTAAAACAAGGTGCTTATTCATCAAAATAATTAAGTAGCGGTGGAATTTGAGGTAATGGTATGAGATCTTCTGCAAATTAAAGATAAACCAGGGATAAAGTTGAAAAAAAAATGGAATGAGAAAAAGTTGGCCTCTGAGGAAGGAATAAAGAGGCATGGGGACACCAAATACACGATCAGAGACTGACTCAGGAAAGTGGGTTCCGCAGACCTGTGAAATGCGATGGCTTGACCAACAGTATTAAACTACACCAAGAGGAAACCTCTCTTCCAATGAAAAACAGCTGACAGAAGCTCAGGAAATAACAAGAGTACTGCAGTATTTAGTCAGTAATTAAAAATGCTCCTTCCTGTTGGACTTCACTCTCCACCAGATTTTCTCCTTGTACTTTGCCTCCATGCTCAACAGGCATGCTAGTCCTAACCAACCTACGTGTTCTTCTAACTACAAAGGGAGCATTTTTTATTTGCCATTCCAATAAGTACAGCAGCAGCTTCATCTACTCATTTTATGGGAGCCAGTTTCCCTGAAGTGGACCAATTTTCAGTCCCCTTGGAAGGTCTCACTTGGGATGCTGCTGCTGACAGCTGGAGAAGGCAGTGATGGCTCGATCAAGGACTGCTCCAGACAGGCTCATCTGAGGATGATACCTCCAGCATCCTTTCTCAAATTACAAGTGAGAATTCAATAGCGACACCGAGTCCGCTGTGGGCACAGGCAGGCTTCTTGGCTGCAGTAACCAGGTCACCCTCTGCCAGCAAGGGCTGGAGCCTTCAAGAAACATCTAAAAATTCTCAAACCTCAGGATTTTCTACAATGATGGTTACACTGACTAACTCCAAGAACAAAAATCCTCCTAGCTCTAAGATCAGTAAGGGACAGCTGCAGCACACACGTGCTCCCTGGAAACACAAAGGCACCCCTGGTTGCAGTGCCATAGCTCAGCACTGGCCTTTACTCGAGAGAGCTCCCGTCATAAGCCGCTGGCATCCTCAGTGGAAGCAGTCAGTGTCCAGCACACATCGAACCGGTCTGCTCAGGAGTCCCTAACTGCCCCAGGTGACCTCACCTGCCTTCTCCTCCCCACGCAGAATTCGGGGTGATAATCACTTCGCGACAGTTGTCAGTGTCTGTGTTGTACACGTAAAGCTTCAGGGGCTTGGCTTCGTGCGTCTCAATCAGGCTGAACAAATCTTCCGACTGCAAAAGCACAGACAACAAGGTCTCGTCACGTTGGCACACAGTGAGCTGAATCCGTCGATCTCACCTGCCTACCATCGGGGTCACCTGGGAAATTTCTCTAAAAGTACAGACTCTGGAGGCCGGCACATGGCGTATCAGGCTAAACCTCCACATGTGGACACAAGCTCAAGTCCTGGACCTTCCATTTCCAACCCAGCTCCCTACGAATGTGCCTGGGAAAGCAGAAGATGCTGCAAATGGTTGGGCCCCAAAACCCACGTTGAACAACCAGAAGTGCCTGGCTTTGGACGGCTCCAGCTCTTTCCTCTCTGGAACTCTGCTATTCAAATAAGTAAGTCTTCAATAGGAAAAGAAATAAAGACAAAGACTCTGAGCCCTGCCTCAGATGTGGGGATTGTTTGTGCAAACTGGTAATATCACCTAGACTTAATTTATTACATCAATTCAAGAAGTTGTATTATGTGCAAAGCCTCAGGACCAATTACCTGAGATTTAGCCTGCATTCACAGTAAAACTTTCTTTACCCAAGTTCTAAATATTCTGCTTTTACTCTTCATTATTGAAATCCAGTTATCTCAGCACTTCATTTCTCTCATTTTTGATTTAGCAATGTCTTCAAAAATTCCTAAAAAAATGTGTATTATGAAAAAAATATTACATGGATTTCTAAATTGTTTGCATTCAAATAAGTATGTTTTAATTCCATTTTCCAGAAAATGTTGACATACTCTTGTATATTTCCACTAGCTGACAGATAAGGAAAAGGATCTCACTAGAATAACACACAGCTGTGGAGCAGGGACTCAGGCCACGGCCTTTGACACCAGCACCCCACACTCTCAAAGCGCGCTGCTCTGCTTCCTGCAGAGCTCCCTGCTCGTGTGCCTGAGATGACAGCACACAATTGGCACATAATGGCACAAGTGCTTGTACCATTGTCACCCATGTGGGAGACCCGGATGTTCTATGCTTCTGGCTTCAGCACGGACCAGCCAAGGCTTTTGTGGTCATTTAGGAAGTAAACCAGAGGATGAGAGATGTCTGTCTCTCCCTATCAAATAAATAAATCATCTTCCTCTCTTTCTCCTCTCCGCCCCCATAAATATATATCCCCCCAAAATCAAACTACCAACCAAACAAAAATTCCCAAAATTAAAAAATAAAAACATGGAAAGGAGAATGAATTCAACGACATAAGGATTTGATTTAGTCTTCAAGTATGAAAGAAACTTCTATATATATCATATCCAAATTGTATACAAATGCCAGACATTTTTCCATTTCACAGCTATTCTTTAATGAGGTCCCCACCGGATGTTGCATTTAATATCCTGAGGTATAAGCTACCTTGATTGGTAATGACTACATTTTAGATTAAATGCAAAACATGCAAACAGCTTTTTGAATTCAAATGCCAGTGAGTTGTCATCCACACACTCATTACCTCATTCATGACTGTATCTGCTCCAATGATGTAGTCGCTGTGAGGCCTAAGACCTGCCAGTGCTGCCGGAGAATTTGATTCGACTTCCTAGAATGACATAAAACATATTTCTACATTAATATACAGCAAATACTCTTCCAATTTTTATATTCACAGTTCCTAGTCATAATGATTAAAAAAAAAGGTATGTTTGTCTTGTTAGAGCTAATGTCAGATATAGGAAACAACAGAACATGCATATTTAAAATTTCTAAGCACAAATGTGTCTGGGAAAGCAGTGGAAAATGGCCCAAGTACTTGGGGCCCTGGCCCGGAAGAAGCTCCCGTCTTCGGCCCTGCCCACTGCAGGTGGAAAATCTCTCTGTCCTTTCTCTGTGACTCATTCAATTAAATATGAAAATAAATCTTTAAAACCAATTAAAATTCAAGCATAAAAGGTATATAATACTCTATATAAATATTTTAAAGTTTTCTGTAGCTACCTGCTTTAACAGATGCCTCATTAGAAATATAGTTCAAAAGCCTGTATCTGCTTTTCTTCAGGATTTTTTTCTTTTTAAAAACATATGAAACTTGCTGTCCAGCCTAATGATATTACACCCTTCCAATCTCCCTGAGCCAGAGACAACCAAACCATCCCTGAATCACCTTCCTCACAGCTTCTTAAACCACAGCAACACGTGGCAGCTGATACTCACCAGGACATGCCAAACGTTCTCGTTGGCCCCGTCAAAGCTGCAGAAACGAATGCTCACTCCCAGCAAGCCCTGGCCACCCCACATGCTACTGGGCGTGACTGAGGTCTCCCGCAGCTCCAGGGTTTTGCTGCTGTAGATCAGCATTTTTACAGGCTTTTCCACATTCGCTTTCAGTAGATCCTTTAGAGTGTCATTGTCTTTATTCTGTTAACAACACAGAGAAATATTCTTCAATCACAAAACTTTAATATGAATTGCATCTTAAGTATCCTTAGAGCCCTTATAAGAGTACTATTAATTAATACACACACAAAACATTCAACGATTGACCACCAAATATTCCTCCATGTGAAAACAACCAAGAAAATCAGAGCAACTCTCACATTAATGACAAGTTAATGAATAAAATTATTTCTTGAGGGCCTAGAGCGGTAGCCTAGCGGCACCAGGATCCCATATGGGCGCCCGTTCTAATCCTGGTGGCCCTGCTTACCATCCAGTTCCCTGCTTGTGGCCCGGGAAAACAGTTGAGGACGGCCCAAAACCTTGGGATCCTGTACTTGTGTGGGAGACCCGGAAGAAACTCCAGACTCCTGGCTTTGGATTGGCACAGCTCTAGCCACTGCAGCTACTTGGGGAGAGAATCATTGGATGGAAGATCTTCCTCTCTGTCTCTCCTCTTCTCTGTACATTTGACTTTCCAATAAAAATAAAATCTTAAAATAAATTACTTTATGAGTAAGGGGTTGTATATCAGAGATGTCAATAAATAATGAAAAAAGCCTTACAAAAAAGAACCAGCCATGTGGCTATTGTCATAAGAATTTCTTTCCAATAATATATCACAATGGATCATAAGCAAATGATTGTAAAAAATAGTTTTGATTTTGTATTTATGGAGCACATCTCTCTGTATGGTTCTAATAATTATTTATATCATGAAACTCAGCTCTGAGAAAAATGACAAGGTATATGACAACAGTCTTTCCTAATCCATTTGTCAACAAGCCATAAGTCTGAAACATCTGTTCCAGTTAAAACAACTGTTTCCGGGTCAGCACTGTGGCAAAGTGAGTTAAGCCTCTAGCTGCAATGCTGGCATCCCACACTGAGCACGGGTTTGAGTGTCGGCTGCTTCACTTCCTGTCCACAGCTGGTAACGCTCCTGGGAGAGCAGTGCAAGATGCAGACGGAAATGCTAGCTTTGATCTCTGCTAGCCCTGAAAGTGCCCACAGATGGAAGATCTCTGCCTCGCCTCTCTCCCTGTAACTGTGCCTTTCAAATAAATACATAAACTCTTTAAAAAGCAAATTCTGGCATTTAAATTACTCCTGATTGTAAAACTTAGATACTTAACATACAAAAGTCTCCAATGATTCTACTCCCCTACGGAACTCACTGCAGAGTAAATTACAGTATTCTTGTCCTTGATTTGATACTTGAATGTTTATTAATACAATAACCTTAACAAACTGGCAACATATTCTCCATATGGGCAATGTTTATTACTGAATTAATAAACATCTACCCAAGAAAATCTGGAGCAGTCCATTTTAAGAGATTACCAAATACTATAATCAAAAGTATAAAACGATGAACTTACTAATCTTGAACCATTAATAGAAACAATAAAATCAAAGAAAGGCTCCAGTCCTGCTCTGTGTCCTGGAGAATTTTCCTGTACCTGTAAGAAGAAAATATCAAACATGAAAAATGCAAAACTTACTTAGAAATGATACGCTTAATCTGAATAGTTAAGTATTATCAGTAAAAACAACCTCATTGATTAAAAAAAAATAGGTACACTTCAGCTCATTTCTCATCTCTCCCAGAATAATGAATGCCCTTCCAGCTCCAATTCTACCCCAGCACAACTCCACAACACTGCCTCCTTTTTGGGTGAGGCGGTCAGTCCTCTCTGCAGATGGCACAGTAGGACAGCCCATCATTCCGACCAAGTGACCCATGCAAGCATTTCTTCCACTAAGAGCAAGTCATCTTTCAGTTACAAAGCTTTAAACATATAATGGAAATACAGGGGTGGAAAATGAGCATTTAAAAATTTTCTACAAACTTTTTGAAGTAACCTCCACAAAGGGAAGAATTGAAACAGGTTAAAATTAACTGTCAAGAGCCCGGCGGCGTGGCCTAGCAGCTAAAGTCCTCGCCTTGCATGCCCGGGATCCCATATGGGCATCGGTTCTATCCCGGCAGCCCCACTTCCCATCCAGCTCCCTGCCTGTGGCCTGGGAAAGCAGTCGAGGACAGGCCAAAGCTTTGGGACCCTGCACCCGTGTGGGAGACCCAGAGGAAGTTCCTGGATCCTGGCTTCGGATCGGCATAGCATCGGCTGTTGCGCTCACTTGGGCAATGAATCATCGGATGGAGGATCTTCCTCTCTGTATATCTGACTTTCCAATAAATAAATAAATCTTTAAAAAAAAAATTAACTGTCAAAAATGAAATGATAAAAAAGTTTCAGTAATACTTACAGCTAGTAATAGTAGAAATGTGACAAAAACCTGAAAAATATAATCCGCCTTGCACTTCCTTTTTCACCATAGTCTAAGGAATTTTTAATCTACTTGAAAAGGTGCTGTCAAAACTCTCACAAATCAGGGTGCCCGCCATTTGCAGGCTGATTTCTTTAAAAGTCACAACAATTCCAGCACAGTCCCAAGGCCAGGCCAGGGACACAGACTCACCACCTCATACGATTTCAGCCACTTTCAAATCATCATCTCAATGGTTTCCACAGTATTTGCAGAATGTATTTCTACAGTGCCAATGTCAGTTGGAACTAGTCATTACTTCTTGGATAAATGTCACCTCTTATTTATTTTATGTCTAATTGTACTGTAGCTGTCCTGAAGAAGTTAAACTAGATTTTCTTCTTTTGTCAAAGCAAATAGTTGTTCATTATTCAGTCGGGTCAATGTTTAACTGACCTTACTTTATGTATACTCTCCTGCAAATCTAAATTGTTTTTTGTAAAGTCAACAAGTGAAATATCAAAGGGATTAGATTACTAACAAAAGTAATCTAGCTATTACTTAATTTCTTCATACCCAGCTTTCTACAATGAGGGTTGTTTCCTATTCTATGTAATATCAACTAAAATGTCATTGATCCAAAAAAGTAGACAGACTCCTCAAAGTTGAGTGGTGGTTGCCTGCAGCTATCATAGGAAGAGTAAGGCAATGATCACCCACATGAACCCCTCATTTGGCAACATTAGTATCTCCATTTTCAAGGAAAAACCAGCATTTAAGTGTTTGCAAATGATGTTTATATTTGAAGTGAATGTGGCAAAATGTTAAAAATTGATGCTTCAGGGGCCCAGCGCAGTAACCTAGTGGCTGAAAAGCCCTTGCCTTTCATGTGCTGGGATCCCATATGGGCACTGGTTCTTTTTATATACTTTTTTTTAAAGATTTATTTATTACAAAGTCAGATATACAGAGAAGAGGAGAGACAGAGAAGAAGATCTTCTGTCACTCCCAAAGCGACTGCAACAGCCGGTGCTGCGCCAATCCGAAGCCAGGAACCAGCAACCTCCTCCGAGTCTCCCAGGTGGGTGCAGGGTCCCAAGGCTTTGGGCCGTCCTCAACTGCTTTCCCAGGCCACAAGCAGGGAGCTGGATGGGAAGTGGAGCTGCCGGGATTAGAATCGGCACCCATATGGGATCCCGGCACATTCAAGGTGAGGACTTCAGCAGCTAGGCCAAGCCACCAGGCCCTAGGCGCTGGTTCTTATCCTGGCTACTCCGCTTCCCTCCCAGCTCCCTGCCTGTGGCCTGGGAAAGCAGTCGAGGACGGCCCAAAGCCTTGGGACCCTGCACCCGCGTGGGAGACCTGGGAGAGGCCCTTGGTTCTTATTCAGCTCCAACCCTTGGGGCCACTTGGGGTGTGAAACTAGCAGATTGAAGGTTTTTCTCTGTCTCTCCTTCACTCAGTAAATCTGCCTTTCCAATTAAAATACATTTTTAAAAATATTTTAAAACTCAAATTAGAATTTTTTTTAAAAAAAGAAAAGTCGAGTTACAGACAGGTGGGAAAAACAGACATACTAGGTAGCTATCAATTAGATGTGTTATGCCTATCTCATGAAAGGCAGCCCTTAATTAGGTGAGGAAAGAGGAAAAATAGCACAGATCACTGACTCCCCCAAGAATGAGGTTTTTCATTATACAGGCTCCTCATCAGATCACTTAATTACCTGAATGCATCCGAATGACTACTCATGGCTTTGGATCTTGAATTTAAACACTTCACTGATTAATTCCAGCAGTTCACCTTTTAGTTAAAAGCACTTTTGCCACATCACCACCAATTTAGAAAGCTGACTCTGCACACTGATTCTTATCACACCTCCCTCCAAGTATAAAGTTTAAACCTCTTGTTTGAAATGGAAAGTTTCCAGTGACATCAGGAGCTTTTTTTCCCCTGTAACTCAAAAAGTAATCAATAGCTAGGTTTGAATTCTAAAATAAATAAACTTAATCCTTTCCCTAACTCTATTTTACCACTGTATTTGGAACAAACATTGATTTTTTTCCCCTCCACTTCTAATGGACCTTGAAATTACTCTTTTCCTCAAATTTATTTACATTATTAGTATCAGCACAGTTATAACAACTAGGTAACTTAATTACTGGTCGGAAGCCAGAAGAGAGAGTCCTAGAAAATGTTCTCTTCCACCTTAACATACCTGTTTCACAACACGCAAAACAAGACCTACAACACAGCAAACTGAACACCCACACGGGGAGCGGCTCCCGAACATCACCCGCTGACCACGTCAACGCTGCCCACTGCCCATGGCATCACTTGATTGTTAATTTATGCTGTTTCTCTCAAATCATCTTAATTAAGAAGCCTATATATACTTGGTTCCATGGGCCATTTAACATGTTTTAACTGGTCAGGTTCCATAGTAATATAAAGTGAACAGGTTAAATTTTGAAGTTTAATAACTAAGATTTTCACACCATTAGAGACACAGAGTAAAAACGACATGGGTCACCCAGCGCGGCCTTCTCTGGAGCACTGGCAGGCACCAGGACTGAAGAGGGCCAGCTGAGGCTTCAACAGGCACCGGGCCGGATGCCAGTCACACGAGTGTGTCACTCGTGAAAATTCACCAAGCTGTACACTACGTGTGCTCTTTTGATACAAAGGTTTATTTATTAATTTAATTTGATAGGCAGATTTACACAGAGAAGGAGAGAGAAAGATCTCTGTCTGCTGGTTCACTCCCCAAACTGCTGCAAAGGTTAGAGCTGAGCCTACCGGAACCAGGAGCTCCTCCCGAGGCTCCTGGGTAGGTGCAGCAGCCCAGGGACTTGAGCCATTCTCTGCTGCTTTCCCAGGCCGTACGAAAGGAGCTGGAGGGGAGGGGAGGGGGAGCAGCCAGGACTAGAACTAGTGTCCATATGGAATGTCCATGCTGCAAGACAGAGGACTAGCCTGTTGAGCTACCATACTGCTCCCAAAGCAAAAGGCTTTAAGATTTTCTCTCTCTGCCTAAAAACTAGAGATGCAATCTTTACAAGAACAGTTCTCAACACCTCATCATGGGACACAATTTGAGAACCTGCAACTAAGTCCAAAGGGACCCTGAGCAGTCAAGATACACCACCACAAAGCAGCTTGCCCCAGACTCACTGTTCACAAAAACACACTGAGTCCACTCTCAGAGTCTATTGGCATTTATTTTACCTACTCCGGCTAACTGATTTCCGAGTCATCAACAGCCATAATAACAGCCAAAAGAACTGACGAAAGGTGAGATGCTACTACTGCCAAATTACAAAAATTAAAAATCAGAGAGAGAAAAAGAAGCACCAGTCTTAAGTCAAATCCTTACCCAGTGAGTAGTTACTGGAGCTTATATACAAGGTGCCAGCCCCTCACAAAGAAAGCAAAGAAAAAAGTCTTCGACGTAAGTTGTTTCTGTAGACATCCAGCGAGGGTGGAGATGTTCTATGTGTGTGTTCCAGAATAACCACTAATCACCTGGGACTTCAACACCTCTGAAATGTGGCTGATGTGGCTGAGGGACTAAATTTATTTTACCTATTTAATCAATTTACATTGAGATTAAAAAAAACCACACTGGGAGGTGGGAGAGGCATTTGTCCCAAGAACCCAAGTCTCAACTCAAGAGTACCTAGGCTGGACGTCTGGCTGCAGCTCTTGCAAGCACAGAACCTAGGGGGCAAGGGTGAGAACTCAAGTTCCTTGGGGGGGTTCCCGGCCCCCAGGGCCACTGCAGGCATTGAGAGTGAAGCAATGGGTAAGAGCTGTCCGTCTTTAAAGTAAGCAAGTAAATAAACATACACTGGGTCCAGAGCAACAGCTTAGTGGCTAAATCCTCGCCTTGCATGTACTGGGATCCCATATGGGCGTAGGTTCTTGTCCCAGCTGCCCCACTTCCCATCCAGCTTCCTACTTGTGGCCTAGAAAAGCAGAAGAGGACGGCCCAAAGCCTTGGGACCCTGCACCCGTGTGGGAGACCCAGAAGAAGCTCCTGGTTCCTGGCTTTGGATCAGCTCAGCTCTTATGGACACTTGGGAAGAGCTTTCTCTCTCTCACTCTCTGTAAATCTGCTTTTCCAATAAAAACAAATAAATGGGGTTTTTATGCTCAAAACATTATTTATTTATTTATTTAAAAGATTTATTTATTTTCATTGGAAAGACAGATATACAGAGAGGAGGAGAGACAGAAAGATCTTCTGTCCAGTGATTCACTCCCCAAGCAACTATAATGGCTACAGCTGAACTGATCTGAAGCCAGGAGCTTCTTCTGGGTCTTCTATGTGGGTGCAGAGTCCCAAGGCTTTGGGCCGTCCTCAACTGCTTTCCCAGGCCACAAGCAGGGAGCTGGATGGGAAGCAGGGATGCTGGAATTAGAACCAGCAATCATATGGGATCCTGGTGCGTGCAAGGTGAGGATTTCAGCCACTAGGCTGCCGCGCTGGGCCCATTAAAACATAATTTAATAAAAATATTACAACACATGATGGCTAGGTGGACAAAGTATGAATATAGTAGCAAATTATAGTAGCAATTATAAAAACATAGTAGTATTCTGAGGTTATTCAGCACAACAAAAGTCACAATACGAGGACAAAACTTTTCTCAAACATGTCAGAAAAAAAAAAAGCTCCAATAAACAAGATGGAAACCGCTGGGCCTTGCCTACCCCTCAACAGAAATGAGAAGTCTGAGATGCAACTGCACAGGAAAGAAATGCGAGGCACCGACAATCAGACCCGGATGGCAATTACCAAATCTTCAGACGTAAGATTTAAAGTAGTATCATTCAACTACTGTGGGCAGTATCACTAGGCTCTAATCGGAATTTCGTGTGTCACGACAATTTAAAATATCAAGAGACAGAAGAGAATAGACAAAAAATTCATAACACAATTAAGGCATTTTTCATGAAATGTTACAGCGTATTAACAGTTGCAATGGAAAATGTATCTCTTAGCTTGAGCTGTAATAAAAATAAAGATTGAGAAGCCAGCATTGTGGGTAGTGGATAAGCCACAGTCTGTGATGCCAGCATCCCAAACAGGTGTTGGTTCGAGTCCCGGCTGCTCCACTGCTAACTGCTTGAGAAAAGCAGCAGATGATTCCAAAGCATGGGACTCCTGCCAGCCCCCCGCAAGACAGGCCATGTGGCCTTGGGACCCTGTCTCTCTGGACGTCTGTCCCGCCCTCTCTGAATAAATAAATCTTGAAAAAAATAGATAGAAATTGTCACAAGGTAAGGCATCAACTGTATTGTGCAAAAACAATTTTGGTCTGAATAATATTTAAACGACTCACTTTAACTTTAACTGTACATATAAACCTTTATGCTGTATTCATGTGCTTAAATAAATAAAATGAAAAAAAAAAAAACTGGGACTGTGACCAAGTAAATAAGCAAAATCTTTCAGAGTTACAAAAAGCATTTGGCAAGAGAAGCTACCCTATGTCTACAAATGGGCACGGCTCTCTGGGTCTTGACACAAACGCACAGTAAGCAATTTGGCCTCACATAACTCAAAAAGCCTATTTTCCTGAAGTAACCCTATGATTTCACTTGTAACATATAAAACAATCTGAAATACAATTTTAATGGTCAAGGAAATAAAGACTGTCATTATACAGCAGTTAGAAATTTCCTAGAAATTAGGAAAACAACAGTGAAACAAACTGAAATCTGCTCTGACGAGCTGTAGGCTGTTTGCTAGCTCTCAGAGAGGGGAGCTGATTTAGGTTTCTGTTTCTTAGGAAAAGGAAATGTGCTGTGTGGCCTTGGGTAAATCAGATTAACCTCCCCAGCTCGCCTCCTCTTCGTCTGTCAAATAAGGAGTCACACGGAGGGTCTCAATGATTTACGGACAAGTCCTAACTCTCTCTGAGCTACATCTACAGATTCTACAAAGACGAAAACCAGACGAGCAAGGTTATTTTAATTAAAGAGTCTTTGGCCATTTTAATGAATGAGTATCAAAATAATCTATGGTCACACACTGTGGCTTAGTGGGCGAAGCTGCTGCTTGTGACGCCAGCATTCCACATGAGCAGAGGAAAGTGTCACGGGTGCTTCACTGCCAATCCAGCTTCCTGCGCAAGGCCTGGGACGACTGCTGAAACTGGTCCGGCGCTTGGACCACTCACCCATACAGGATGATGGTCCACTCACTCAAACATGCTTCTCACACACAAAGGAAACGCTTAGACGCCCATGATACTACCAATCTGTCCAAGGTCTATGAACGCAAAGAAAAGATTAAGTTCAGTTACACAATTTGTAAAAGTATTTAAGGTTCACGGACACAGTACTTCACAGCTTGTCCAGACTCAGATACTCTGATTCTTACAACGGAAAGCAATTTCAAAAATATTGTCCAAACTTCTTTGGCCTCTTATGACAAGAGCTCAGTAGGGGCAGGGACAAACTCTTCAGATGGTGTTTGCCTGTAAAGCTTTTCTAGTGACTACTTTGTATGTAGGAAAAAATATCAAATAACCAGTTTGCTTTTTACACACTTCTTTCAGAAATGGTAAGATGTGAACTATAATGAGAATTATGTTTTTGAAAAGGGTATGAAGGCCAGGGTGATGGCTAGTGGCTAAAGCCTTACCTTGCAAGTGCCTAGATCCCATATGGTCGCTGGTTTATGTCCCAGATGCTTCATTTCCCATCCAGCTCCCTGCCTGTGGCCTGGGAAAGCAGTCAAGGACGGCCCAAAGCCTTGGGACCCTGCACCCATGTAAGAGACCAAAAAGAAGCTCCTGGCTTCAGATTAGCTAAGCTCTGGCTGCTATGGTTCCCAAAAATGTAATTTTTAAAAAAGATTTTACTTACTTAAAAGGCAGAGAGTCAGAGAAACACACACAGAGAACTTCTGTCTACTGCCTAACTTCCCAAAACGATATACAGGACAGGGATGGGCTGGGCCAAGACCAGGAGCCAGAACTCCGCTTGGCTCTGCCACATTGCTGGCAGGGGCCCAGGCATTGGGCCATTTTCTACTGCTTTCCCAGGCGTACCACCAGGGAACTGGACTGGAACTGGAGCAACCAGGACTTAAACCCATGCACATTATGGGATGTTGGTAACATAGGCAGCTGCTTAACCAACTGTGCTGTAACACTACTCTCTCCCCACCAAAGCAATTTTGAAAATGGATTTATCTGGTTTACTTGATAAATATTGACAGGATTCTAGGCAACAAACCTGCACTCAACATCCTTCAATTACAGGCAGCTAAGTTACAGAGTAACTTCTGAGACACCTGCTGACAGGGCTAAGGGTATCAGCCTTCATGGTGAACCTGGAATCTGATATATTGCCAAAGGACCCTTGATTCATTTTTTAAAAAAGACTTAGTTGAAAGTCAGAGTTAGGGAGGGAAAGATGGAAGAGAGATCTTCCATTTCCTGGTTCACTCCCCAGACAGCAGCAATAGCCAAGGTCGGGTCAGGCCTGAGCCAGAAGCCAGGGGCTTCCTCTGGCTCGCCCAAGTGGGTGGCGGGGCTGAAGCATGCCAGTTATCTTCCACTGCTTTCCCAGGCCATTAGCAGGGGCCTGTTCAGAAGTGGAGCAACCAGGACGTGCATGAGCCAGTTTTACTTGCTAAGCCACAACACCAGCCCCTGAATTACAGTTTCTTTATAGCAGACCTTCTAAACAAATTAAAATCTTACTTGGGGTTTGCACCACAGCACGGATTAAGCATCTGCCTGCAGTGTTGGTATCCCAAATGGAATCCTGGCTGCTTCACTTCCAATTCAGTCTTCCTGCTAAAGTGCCTGGAAAAGCGGCAAGAAGGTCCAAGTCCTTGGATCCCTGCCCCCATACGGGAGACTCAAGAGAAGCTCTGGCTCCAGCAGCCTTTTGGGGAGTGAACCAGCAGACAGGAAACCTCTGTCTCTTCCTCTTCTTTTCTCTCTAGAAAATCTGCCCTTCAAATGAAAATAAATACATTTTAAAAATTCTTTCTAAAAGTTTGCTTTTAAAAAATAACTACACACTGGGCCCAGCACAGTGGCCTAGCAGCTATTGCACATGCCAGGATTCCATATGGGCGCTGGTTCTAATCCCAGAGGCCCACTTCCCATCCAGCTCCCTGATTGTAGCCTGGCAAAGCAGTTGAGGATGGCCCAAAGCCTTGGGACCCTGCACCTACATGGGAGACCCTAAGGAAGCTCCTAGCCCCTGGCTTTAGACTGGCTCAGCTCTGGCCGTTGAGGTCATTTGGGGAGTGAATCAGTAGACGGAAGATCTCCCTCTCTATGTGTCTGACTTTGCAATAAAAACAACTGAAAAAAAAAACTGCATACTAACAAACAACTACATACTTGCAACTACTATATATTTCGTGAACATTGCAAAAATTCTAAAAGATATATTAAAGTTTAAAAGGAATGTAATAAAAATGTCACTACCAGCAATGCATCTAATAGCATTTATTTCATTTTCCTGGGTGCTTGAATGGCTATGCACACATACACACAGTGCTTTGAAACACAATTTTCACAAAGCACACGGCATTTTAATCTCAGTCAGATTTTGATTTCCAGTTCTCGGGAGTTGGCTATTGGCTGTAAAGATAACACTGGTAACTTTTTGAACAGGGTGGATGTACTTAAATATATCATATCCTTCATGAAAGAAACATGGCTTAGGGCCAGGGCTGGGCATGGCAGGGAGAGGGGAGGATGAGGGCTGAGAAGAAAAAGTATTTCAACAGGAGGAGATTTTACAAGTGCAGGAATCTAGGGACTTTGTAATAATTCACAAAAATGAAAATCAGCATTTATATAGATAGGGTTACAATGCATTAGTTAGGGGAGATGCATTTTTAAGTGAAAACAAATAGTAGTAGGACTTAAGGTTGCCGGTACGTACTTATAACAACAAAGAAGTGGGACAACCAAATGGGCCACTCGAGGAGGCGCTGTGTCCCCACATTACGTGGCACTGTGGAGGGCCTGCCAAGCGAGGTGACCCAACAAAGAGACCACGGTGTGCTACAGCTGGTACCACACGATGCCCATGGTCACCGAAGGGGAGAAAGACAGAATATGCCAACTAGCTCACACACACAGAAGCATCTGAGCAACTGACACATCACCATCACGGCCACGAGAAACCAGGCACTCACACAGACATGCAGCACAAGCAAAGAAACCGCCCAGAGTGGATTTCTGGACTCATCTCAGGGTTGTCACCTAAGCTTACTTCAAGCAGAATCTAACAGTAGACACTACCAAAATAACAGGAAAAAAAAAAAAGGAAAATAAAGTCGGACTGAATTACAGGAACTCAGGAAATAACCTCCAACCAGCAGTCACTACGGTGTTTCAAAACCCAACACCACCACTTACCACAAGGAAATGGTCAAGGAACCCGTTACTGAAGAAAGCTAACTCTAGCTAACTCTCTCTAGAACTCAGCGAACATACGTGACTTTTTTCCAACACGCTCCTGAAACATTTTCTCCGATTTCGAAACCGAGTAGTCCACCAGCGGATAACACTGCTGCACAAGTGGGCAACAACAAATGTAGTCAATTTCGTAAATTAGGATTTAACACAACACCTTTACCTTCCAAACAAAGATGAGGCGGAATGGCATACAGGCTGGCCTTCCATGCGCAACGCCAGCAAGCAACCCATACGGGTGCCGGTTTTGAGTCCTGGCTGCTCCATTTCCGATCCAGCTTCCTGCTAATGGCATGGGAAGGCAGTCCTGGAGCCCCTCACCCACCACATGGAAGTTCCTGGCTCCCAGCTTCAAACCAGTCAGCTCTGGCCATAGTGGCACCAGCAAATGAAAGATCTCTCTCTCCCTCTCCACATCCGAAATTCTACTTTCACATAAAATAAACACATTTCTTTATATTTGAAAAGCAGATTTTATGGAGAGGGGAGAGATGGAAAGACAGAGATCTCCCACCTGCTGGCTCACCCCCCAAATGGCTGCAATGGCCAAAGCTGAGCTGACGAGAAGCCCGGCTCTTCTGGGTCTCCCGCAGGGGCCTAGGGCCGTCCTCCACTGCTTTCCCAGGCCACAGGCAGGGAGTTGGATGGGAAGTGGAGCAGCCGAGACA
The DNA here is from genome assembly GCF_017591425.1 of Ochotona curzoniae. NCBI lineage: Eukaryota > Metazoa > Chordata > Mammalia > Lagomorpha > Ochotonidae > Ochotona > Ochotona curzoniae. The sequence continues at coordinate 32,363,805 of NW_024465369.1, read as the reverse complement.
TGAACCATGGGGATGCTGGTGTCACAGCTGGAGGATTAGCTTGCTGCACTACTGCCTTGGCCCCCAAATACACCTTTAAGAACAAAGATAAAAAAAAAAAAAAAACGCAACTGGGGGGAAGGGCAGAGGAGACTAGGAACACAGAAGCAAATTCTCCTAGACAATCATTCCTATGTTAAAGCTCCCTTTAATAATATGCTAATTAAAGATTTATTTCATGGTGTGCAACAATAAGGCTCCAGATGTACACTTGTAGTTAAGGCTGCCCATAGCCTTTCTGAAAGTCAGATTCACAGAATCCTAACACATCTGTACTCTGGAAAAGGCATGACACGGCTTTACTGAGATGCACCTTTACAAAGACAGCACACTTTCAACTTGAAATGAAGTCACTAACAGAAAGTCGTTCTGATGTGATTAATGTGATGATGGCCTTTTTTCCAATATTATTATTATTATTATTATTATTATTTTCACCCAGTTCCCCTTGCACTGAGGGCTGTACTACAAAAGCACCCTAAATCCTCAAGGAATCAAGCCCACTTGGAGTCCCAGCCGGTAAACCTGGATAACAGATCCAGGGCACAAAACTCAAGCCCAGTGCAGACACTTGCACTTCTCGCTGTCAGGTGTCCCACCTTCCCCTTTGTGGCGGGCTCTGGGGGGTGGGCAGGGTGACAGAGGAGGATTTAGCTAAGGGAAACACCGTGCGGGGGGTGGGGGGCGGGAAATCCGCCCTTTCCTACTAGGAATAAGGTCTCCAGAGGAATTGTTAATGGAACGGAGAAGCAACTTAGGCGGCTGAATCCTGCAGGTGAGAAAGGCCGACCTCCCCACCCGTCTCACATGGGTCCTCGGGCAGGAAATGAAGCACCAGGAAGCCCGGACACTGCATCCCGGTCCTGCACGGTGCCACGGGGTCCACCGTGCATCAGTCCCACTCACACAGGTGCCCCAGCCTGCTGCCCTCTGCACGGCTTCCCCTGGCCGGCCTCACACCCGACCACGACCACGCAGGCCGCCTCCCGCGACGGAGGGAGGCTGCTTCCCTCTGTCCATCAGAATCCTTCTGGAAACATTTGTGTTTTAACCCCCGCTGAATTCCATCACACGTCCTCGACAGGTCATGGAAACAGCAGAACGGAAGTCTGCTTCCCTCCTAGCCACCCCCAATCCGGGAGATGGGGAAGAGGTGGGTTTGGAAAGGTCAGGAGTGACGGAAGAGGGAGGAAAAAAAAAAGTCCTATCAAAATCAAGTCCGCCAAAGCTACCTGACTTGCAGGCCACTCGGGCCCGCGGCTCCCGCCTCGCCGGCCCGTGCCGGACCTCCGGGTCGAAGCCGGGAATGGAAACACCTGCCGCCTCGGCTCCAGGCTGCTGTTCCGGCGCCCCTCGGGGGCCGCCGCCCCGGGGCCTGACTAACTTTGGGAAGTGAGGAGGCGCTCAGAGGAGCTGTGAGGTGGGACCTGGGGCCGAGGGAGCCCCCCAGCTGCACCAGGCCGACCCCGGAGCCGAGTGTCCCGTGCAGACGCGGGCGGCCTCGGCCGAGCCAGCTGCCCCTCGGGGCACCGGGCCTAGCTGCTCGCGGGACAGGGCCCCGGCAGGGCCGCGGCCGCCGGCGGAGGCCTTACCCGCAGGACGTGGTAGCCTTCCGTGCCCCCGCCTGGGATCTCGACGCTCTGCGAGGAGCCCATGGCGCCGGGCGATCGGTGTAGCCGAGCCGGGCTCCGCTTGCTCCCCGCCCCTGCGCCGCCCGCTCGCCCCTCCGCCTCGCACTTTGGGACGTGGCACTCGCAGCCGCCCGCACTGCCCGCCGGGAGCTGGTCGCCGAGGCTCCCGGGGCCGCGGCGACGCCGCCGACAGCGCCCCCTGGCGCCCGCGCCTGGGAGCGGCGTGGGCGGGGAGAGCGAGCCGACCTGCAGGGCCTGGAGCAACGGAGCCGCGGAGGAGACAAGCTTCAGCGGCACGCCAACAGTCTCGCCCAGAACCACGGTTGCGACGTCCTCTGGTGGTCACAGGCTGCAAAAGGCTCCTCCTGCAAAGAAACAGACCGAAGGGTTCCTAGGTCTTGTTCCAGGTTAGGCACTAAGGCGAATAATGGCTCTCTGTGCAGTGCACACCGCATCCGCTCAGCTCTGTTTTATAAACAGACACGTGCTGTGTATAGAGCCAATGTTCCGCACGATCATGGAGGCCCCACCGAGCTGCTAGTGTATGCATTTATTGTTTCTTCTTCGCTCTGTTGTGGTGAGGACAAGATCAGATGTTTGGTCACAAGGACCATGGTGCTCGACTTCATTTCCTTTTTTGTTTCTTTAAGATTTACTTGTTTTTATTGGAAAAGCAGATTTACATAGAGAGAGACGGAGAGAGATCTTCCACGCCGGTTCACTCCCCAAGTGGCCACAGCAACCAGAGCTGAGCGCATCTGAAGCCAGGAGGCTCTTCCTGGTCTCCCAGGTGGGTGTAGGGTCCCAAGGTCCTGAGCGAGCGATCCTCTAGTGCTTTCCCAGGCAACAGGCAGGGAGCTGGAGGGGAAGGGAAGCATCGGGCCATGAATCCGTGCCCATATGGGACCCTGGCGCTTCTAGGGGGTTGAATTAGTCAACTGAGCCATTGCTCCAGTCCTCAGATTGATTTCCTGTAAGTAGACAGGTGTGTGCCACCTACATCCTTGTCATGATGGAGGCCAGGTTCTTACTTCCGATGCAAAAAAAAGCAAACATGTAAAGCCAAGGATTAGATGTAGTTAAAGGCTAACAGACGAGTAAGTTCTAACTATGTGCAGAGTGAAAACACTCAAGAGTGGCTGCGGCACTCCGTGAAGTTCATGGCCATCTCCCAATCGGGAGGCCCAGGAGCTGCTGTCTGTGGTGGGGTTTGATTGAATATACATAGAAGGATGGAATCTGGGGGTACAGCTGAGTACCACCTGTTTCCGTGCACTTGTTTGGAACTCTCAGATGTGCCACTGGGTCAGCATTTTATTATAGTGACCTTATAATGAGCTTTAGAAGCTAGAGCTCATCAGAGGAATGCAGTTGGAAGCCGGGCTGTTTTTATTATAATTATTATTAAGTCAGATATACAAAGAGGAGCAGGTTGGTTACTTTTCACTGACACCCAGCTCTGTGTGACGGTCTCCCCAAAGCTGTGGCTTTCTGGGTGGACGACGGGAAGGTTCGGATGGTACAGGGAGGGTTGCAGCCCAGCGCTGGAGAGCTCATCTCCTCCCTGCTAGCTAACCCCTTGTCTGTGTCAGTCCTGCTCCATTCATACTGCCTTCTCCCGCTTTGCCTCTGAAATACCTGGTTGGGGTTATGTGGGGCGACCGCAGGTAAGCTACCACCTGGCATGCCTACATCCGGGTGTCAGTGTTGCTGCTGCAATTCTGATCCACATTCTTTCTGCGGATGCTGTCCTGGGAGGCGGTACAGGATGGCCTCTGTCATTGGGTTCTTGCTGCCCCTTGGGGAAGACCTGGGTGAGTTCCAGGCTCCCCAGTCCTGGCTGTTTTGGACGTTAAGATTTAACTAATTTGCTGGGAGATCTCCGTCCCTCATCTTGCCACTCCACCTTTCAAATAAAGAATGTGGCAGGTGGGACCATAAATCCTTAAGGTGAGGATGTGTGATTGAACTTGTGCTGGCCCTGGGACGTCCCCTCATGTGGGAAACTTGACCACACACTCTATGGTAGTGGGGTCTGCATTTATGCTCTTCCTCGAAAAATAAAAAAATAAATCTTTTAAAAAGAACACTATGGGGGCCCGGCTATGTGGCACAGTGGTTAAGGTCCTTGCCTTGCACGCCCGGGATCCCATATGGGAGCCGGTTCTAATCCCGGCAGCCCCGCTTCCCTTCCAGCTCCCTGCCTGTAGCCTGGGAAAGCAGCAGAGGACGGCCCAAAGCTTTGGGACCCTGCACCCGCGTGGGAGACCCGGAAGAGGCTCCTGGCTTCGGATCGGCATAGTATCGGCCCGTTGCACTCACTTGGGGAGTGAATCATCGGATGGAAGATCTTCCTCTCTGTCTCTCCTCTCTGTATATCCGCCTTTCCAATGAAAAAATAATAAAAATAAATCTTTAAAAAAAAAAGAACACTATGAAACAAAAAGTTGTTATGGTCTATAAGTTGTTGCAAAACTGAGGTAAAGGAAAAAACCCTTCCCATTAAGAAAAACCTCAGGGGACCCGGCTCAGTAACCTAGTGGCTAAAGTCCTCGCCTTGCATGCACCAGGATCCCAATCAGGTACCAGTTCGTGTCCCAGCAGTTCTACTTCCCATCCAGCTCCCTACGTGTGGCCTGGGAAAGCAGTCGAAGACAGCCCAAAGCCTTGGGACCCTGCACCCGCATGGGATACCCAGAAGAAGCTCCTTACTCCTGGCTTTGAATCAACTCAGCTCCAGCCGTTACAGCCACTTGGAGAGTGAACCAGTGGATGGAAGACCTTTCTCTCTGTCTCTCCTTTTCTTTGTATATCTATCTGTTCAATAAAAATGAATCAATCTTAAAAAAAAAAAAAAAGAAAAAAACCCAGATATCAGCAAGGCTTAATCTGGCCAGCAGCCAGGGTGAGTCAGCTAGGTCCTGCAGACCTGCTGATGTGTCACAAAACACGTCATCACCCAGGCAGTCATATAGTCCCAAACATTTAGGCTGTGCCTATCACATCTTCAGTGGAGCTTCCAGTTTATAGGAAATACGGAGCAAGGAAATGACGTCGTGAGAAAGCAGACAATCACAGGAAGCACACCTTTTTCTTTCTTTTTTTTTTTTTTCAGGAGAGCTGACTAGCTCCTTCTGGCAAGTCAGAATCATATGAAAGCAACACGGTATAGCCAGGAGATGCAAGGCAAGGTTATGAACGCTAACGGACATTTTGACTCTGTTGCAAGAATGTGAATACATATTGAGTATTAGGAAAGAAACATTTAGTGACATGGACAAATGAGAAACAGTGACAGAAAAAACTTTATGGGGTGGGAATTTGGTGCAGTAGCTAAGACACTGCTGAGACACTGACATCCCAGGCCAGAATGCGTAGGATCCCTTACAGCCCCGCCTCCAAGTCCAGCTTTCTGCGTCACGGCAGGCGGCGGCCCGGGTTCTTGGGTCCCTGTCACCCATGCGGAGATCTGGATTGAGTTGCTAACTCCAGGGTTTGGCCTGGCCCATCCCTGGCTGCTGTGGTAGTTTGGGGAATGAACGTGGCGATGGAAGAGTTCTGTGTGTTTTTGTAGCTCTCTGTGTTTTTCTGCCTTTTAAACAAACAGGAACTACAAAGAAACGCCAGTTGCAAGTATTAGGTTAAGCATACATATGTATTCACCCGAAAATGTGAGAAGATGGGGACCAAGGCTCACAGCGGGGATCTCTGGCAGATAATGAAGATTTTTTTTCTGTGTAGTTGTTGCTACATTTTATTTATGTATTCTATTTGTTTTTTTTTTTTAAGATTTATTTATTTTTATTACAAAGTCAGATATACAGAGAGGAGGAGAGACAGATCTTCTGTCCGATGATTCACTCCCCAAGTGAGCCCAATGGCCGGTACTGCGCCGATCCGAACGGTACTGGGCAGTACTGGCTCAATCAGCTGACCCTGCCATTGCAAGCACCAGGATCCCATCTGGGCACCCTGTTCACGTCCCAGATGCTCCCCTTCCCACCCAGTTCCCTGCTTGTGGCCTGGGAAAGCAGTGGAGGATGGCCCAAAGCCTTGGAATGCTGCACCTGCGTGGGAGACCCGGTGGTAGTGGCTTAACCTGCTGTCCCACAATGCCTGCCCTGAGGTTCTGTCATGTTTGTTGCTTTTATAATAATAAGTCCTATTAAATTTAAAAATGAATTATTTCTCATTCTTTGCTGTGAGTCATTATTGGGGTTTTAGGAGCATAAATACACATGTAGATACAGAGACCCTCCAGGGACCAGTGTCAGCACTGTGGCATAGCATCCCATATGGGCATCAGTACAAATCCCAGTTTTTCCACTTTGAATTCAGCTGCCTATTTATGTCCTGGGAAAGCAGCAGAGGATGGTTCAAATTCTTGGGCCCCTCTACCTACATGGGAAACCTGGAAGAAGTTTCTGGTTCCTGATTTTGGATCAGCTCAACTCTGGCCATTACAGCCGTTTGGGGAATGAATAAGTAAATGGATGATTGATCTCTCTGCAGTTTTACCTTTTAAATAAAATAAATAAATATCTTAAAATATTTTTAAAAGGAAAAAAAAAAGCCCTCATTAGGCTCTGCCTGGAGAGGCAGTGTGGCACACCAGGACCGGTGATCTTCACACTGACCAGTGTCAGGCAGCTCCTCACACAGACTCCTAAATGGAATGCAAGGGAATAAATGTCAAAACCAGATGTGCTCTTGTCCTTATTCTGCTTGGCAACTGTCATCCTTTCATGATGGCTTCATCAGCTGTTGCTACTGCCAGTGGTCAGCATCAGGGGACCAGTAGTTTCCCAGGCCTCTGATAGTGGCCCCAGCTCCAGGCCGTGGCCCTGGATGGGGTCCGGGAACAGGTGCAGTCTCCCCTTCTGAGGATCGTCAGCTTCAGCCACACAAATGACCACTGGCCAGCCCCGCCACAGCCCAGCTGCTCTCTGACCTCTTCCCCTTTATTCCTGTCCATCTCTACATCTAGAACGCACTCCCTATGTTTGTAACTTGGAAAAATCCTCACTGTTCCTCCAGGCCTATTTCAGAGGATACTTACTGACCCCTGGATTTAGAGTAACTGCTCATCCTGAGTTCCTGAACCAACTGGTTCCTTCTTTCTGGCAACGTCACCATCACCACAGGTCTGTCTTCTGCCAGGTACAATCCATTCATCTAATTCATCTACACCTAGAATCTTGTCCTTCTTTTTGCTTGAGAACCTCCTGCCCTCCCCAGCCTCGCTCCCGCTCACCTAGTCCCTGAGGGGTGAGAATACAGTGGCAATGTTTGTTGATTTGAATTGTATGTATGTAACGATTTTCTCAAAGCCTCTCCCAAGCCTGGGAACAAATAAATTTCCCTCTGCAGCTATAATTTGTGCCTCAGCACAAAACTGTGTTATTTCCTTCATGGCAATCAGTAGAGGATGGGGGATAGGTTTTAGGATTGAAAAAAGCAGGAACACTGTTGTTGCATTTTTTTTTCCTGATGCCTGTTGCCTTCCGTTAGGGATTATGCTCAGAGAGAGGACACAAAATAAAATTGCAAACTGTGGCCAAAGCTAACATGCTAAATGCAGGATGATGGAGAGGACCACATGGGAGACGGTTATCCAAGCCAGGCTCAGTTGGAGTAGGAATCCACTGCAGGCGGACTGGCATTTGGAAGCATCCCAGGCAGCTGAAAAGCAATCCCACAAAGGCCAATGACGACAGGCCAAAGCCTCCCTCCAGAAGCAATCGATTTTTCTGAAAGAAGCACTGAAGGCTCAATGTTGTGCATTTGTTCTGGGTTCCATTCTGAGTTCCCGTAAATAAGCGGCTCATGAGGGAAGAGTGGTTTGCATCACACTACCTCATGACATCTTTTTAAAATTATTTTTTATGTGAAGGGCAGATTTACAGAAAGAAGGCGCGACAGAAAAAGGTCTTCTGTCTGCTGACTCATTCCCCAAGTGTCCACAACAGCCAGCGCTGAGCCAATCAATCTGAAGCCAGGAGCCAGGAGCCTCTTCCAGGTCTCCCACGTGGGTGCAGGATCCCAAGGCTTTGGGCTGTCCTCTCCTGCTTTCCCAGGCCACAAGCAGGGAGCTGGATGGGAAGTGGGGCTGCCAGGATATGAACTGGCACCCATATGGGATCCCAGGGGTTGCAAGGCAAGGACTTTTGTCACTAGGCTACTGCACTGGGCCCCAGATAATACATTTTTAATAGACTTTGTATGTGTTAAGGTCTCTTTAGAGCTTTTTCATTTACTGCGGGAGTCATTTGGAGTGCTGCAAGACCCCAAGATGGAAAGCCAGGCAGCAGAGTCTGGAATAAACAAAGCAAGGTACAAACCAATACAAAAAAAAAGAGAGAGAGAGAGATAAGAATACATAATAAAATCCAGAGGGAATGCCCTCCCGACATTTTAAATTATAGCAACTTTTACTTTCTTAAATTTCACTATGCTTTTCTTTTTCTTTTTCTTTTTTTTTTTTTAAGATTTCTTTCTTTCTTTCTTTTTTTTTTTTTTATAAACTGGAAAGACAGATTTAGAGAGAAAAGGAAAAAACAGAGACAGATCTTTGGTCTGCTAATTCACTCCCCAAGTGGCCACAATGGCCAGAACTGAGCCAGTCTGAAGCCAGGAGCCAGGAGCTTTCTTCCAGGTCTCCCAGGCAGGTGCAGGATCCCAAGGCTTCGGGCCGTCCTCGACTGCTTTCCCAGGCCACAAGCAGGGAGCTGGATGGGAAGTGGAGCTGCAGGGTTTACAAATTGGTGCCCATATGGGATCCCACCAGATGCAAGGTGAGGATTTAGCCACCAGGCCATCACACTGGGCCCTCAGGCAATCTTTTTGTTTTGATACTATCATGGAAAAGTTCAGCTCCTGTTCTATTTGGACAACAACTATCACACAAACGGGCCATACCAGCCTGAGGAGTATGTGTGTGTGTGTGTGTTTGTGTGTTGGGGGAGTCCCTACTCCCTTGTTCCTACCTAAACCCTGGCCTGTTGGTTTGCTAAAGATCATATTACAATGGCACAGAATTCTAGCTACATAGTCCAGGACTAGGGAGAAGTGGGTATGATCATTATTTCCAAGCTTTCCATTTCCTCTCCCCATCTCTGGGGAAGGGAGAGATAAAGGGAGAAAACACACCCAGCCTCCCAGCTATCCCAGCACTCAAGGGTGGGGACCGGCCACCCAGCATCAACCCAGGGTCACAATGTGGCGTGCACTCCTGGGGTTCTGCCCAGGCGGATGCAACAGTTCTGAAATGCTGTCAGTCTCACTGCTCAATGGACGAGGAATCCCTTCCAATGTCTATTGGCTGACACAGTCAATCTTACAGTCACCGTTTGCCCAGATATTTGCTGTCACTGTTTGGCTGGGGTAGTTGTCCATGTGTTCATTCTCTCCATTTAACTTACTTTAATCCATCTCTTTCGTGTTTATCATTTTCTTTCTTTCCGTCTACTCAGATGAACAGATAAAGTGTGGCGTATAGACACCATGGAATATTAGTCAACTATAGAAAAGAACAGACTCCTGACACTTGAGACACCCTGGCAGGAACTGGCAGGTGTCATGTGGAGTAAATCAGACACAGAAAGTCAAATACTCATGTTGTCACTTGTGAGTGGAAGCTAAAAAGTTGAACGCAATGAATAAAAAGTAAGAAAAAAAAAAACAGATTAGTGGTTACAAAAGATTAGCAGATGCAAAAGGTGTTTGGGAAAGGAGTCTTGGGGAGAGGGTGGCTCACGGGTGCAGGAGTACGGATGGAGAAGAGAACTTCCGAGTGCTGCAGAGCACAGTACCATACCTGAGATGGACAACAACGAATTCGCTCTTTCAAAACAACTAGTAGAGTGGACGTTGAACATGAACACAAACATGGTCCATGTCTGAGCTGGTAACCACACAAATTACCCCGATCTGCTCATCGCACACGCTATGTATGTATTGAAGTGTCACACTGAGTTCTCTAAATATGTGTAAAAAGTTAGAAATAATAAAGGTGTACTTTTAAAAAGCCACTAAAAGATCAGTGCATGATTGTAAGAGACCCAGCACTTTTTATGATGTATAATTCTGCGGGTTCCTACAAATGTATCTGTCTACTACCCCACTACCTCAAAGAACTGTCCATTATGAGAACTCCTCTGCACGCGCTCCCCCCAGCCCACCATCAGCAAAACACTTATCCTTCCTTTAACCTTGGAAACTATCTTCCAGTCTATATTAAAAAAAAATTATTTATTTTTATTGCAAAGTCAGATTTGCAGAGGGAAGAAGAGACAGAGAGGGAGATCTTCCATCCACTGTTTCACTCCCTAGATGGTCACAAAGGCCAGAGCTGAGCCAATCTGAAGCTAGGAGTCAGGAGCCTCCTCTGGGTCTTCCACATGGGTGAAGCATCCCAAAGCTTTGGGCCGTCCTCTACTGCTTTCCCAGGTCACAAGCAGGGAGCTGGATGGGAAGTGGAGTAGCCAGCACACAAACTGGTGCCCAGATGGGATCCTGGCCCTTGAAGGGGGAGGATTAGCTGTTGGGTCATTGCACCACGCCCTATCTTCTATTCTTATAATTTTGCCTTTTCTCTAATGTTGTATGAATAGACTCATACAATATACAAGTTTTTGGGTCTGTTCTATTTCACTTAGCAAAACATATACAGAATTTGCATGTACAACTCAATAGCTCATTCCTTTTTTAGTATTCCATTAAATATATGTACCAGAGTTTATTTTTACATTCACTTATTGAAGGACATTGTGGATGTTATCAGTTCAGGGCAATAATTGATCAAGATGAACCAATATTAACAAATAAACAATAATGTATAGGTTTTTGAATGACATAAGTTTTCAATTTGGTTGGGTAAAAAGCTAGAGTGTAATTGTTGAGCTGTGAATCTACTTTTTTAAAATTTTAATTTATTTAAAAGGCAGAGCTACAGAGAGAAAGAGCGATCTTCAATCCGCTGGTTCACCGCCCGGATGGCCACAGCCATCATGGCTGGGCAAGGCTGGAACATCCGGGTCTCCTGTGGGTAGCAGGGGCCTCGGCACTTGGGCCATGCTCGTCTGCCTTCCCAGGCATACCACCAGAGAAGCTGGCTCAGAAGTGAAGCAACTAGGACTTGAACAGGTACCCATACGGGGTGCTGGCATCACAGGTGGCAGTTTAACCTACAGTGCCACAATACTAGGCCAATGTGTCTGTCCATTTTGACTTCTTTAAGAAACTGTCTTTCAGGTCCCGGCGCGGTGGCGCAGTGGTTAAGGTCCTCACCTTGCACGCCCGGGACCCCATATGGGCGCCGGTTCTATCCCAGAAGCCCCGCTTCCCTTACAGCTCCCCGGGAAAGCAGTCGAGGACGGCCCAAAGCTTTGGGACCCTGCACCCACGTGGGAGACCCGGAAGAGGCTCCTGGCTTCGGATCGGCATAGTATCGGCCCGTTGCGCTCACTTGGGGAGTGAATCATCGGACGGAAGATCTTCCTCTCTGTCTCTCCTCTCTGTATATCCGCCTTTCTTATAAAAATAAAAAAATAAATCTTTAAAAAAATTGGCTATATTGTTTTGGATTGTACCAGCAATAAATTAACATATTTATTTGCTCTGCATTCTAGCCGCTTTGTGGATTGGCAGTATTTTGGATTTTATTTTATTTTTTAAATGGCTGCAACGGCTGGGGCTGAGTTGATGCTGCCTGCCCAGGTCATGAGCAGGGAGCTGGATCAGAAGTGAAGCAGCTGGGATGCAAACCAGTGTACGTATGGCTAGACTGAAGCCAGGAGCCAGAAGCTCCATCTAGGTCTCCCTCATAGCGAACTAAAGTGCCAGTACCTGGGCTATCGTCTGCTGCCCTCCCAGACACATTAGCAGAGAGCTAGAATGGAAGTAGAGCAGCTAGGACTTGAGCTGGCATCCATGCGGGGTGCCAGCATTGGGAGTAGAGACTCAACCCACTGCACCACAACACCAGTCCCAGATTTTATATTTGTATGCATTACATTTAGGAATGATTTATTTTTTTAAGATGCAAAGGATAGGTTGGCATTTGTTTCATTGCCTATGGACACCCACTTTCCCAGCACCATAGATTGCATGGCTGGCCTTGTATTTTTCCAGAAAATTCTCTCCAGAGCTCCTTGTGATCTTTTCAACAGACTCATTAACCAGACCAGCATGGGGACCAGCGCAATAGCATAGTGGTTAAGGTTCTCATCTTGCACACACTGGGATCCCATATGATCGCTGGTTCTAATCCCAACAGGCAACTCCACTTCCCATCCAGCTCCCTGCTTGTGGCCTGGAAAAGCAGTCGAGGATGGCCTAAATTGTTGGGACCCTGCAACTGTGTGGGAGACTCAGAAGAACTCCTGGCTCCTGGCTTCAGATTGGCTCAGCTCCAGCCATTGCAGCTGCTTGGGGAGTGAACCATCAGACAGAAGATCTTCCTCTCTGTCTCTCCTCTTCTCTGTATATCTGCCTTTCCAATAAGAACAAATAAAACTTAAAAAGAAAAAAAAAGACCAGCATGGTTCCCAGGGAGCTGGACGGGAAGTGGAGCAGCTGGGATACAAACCAGCACCCATATCGGATCCCAGCGCATGCAAGGTGAGGACTTTGGTCTCTGGGCTACCATGCCAGGCCCCCATTGCCATCATCTCTATAACTGCATATATTTTCACCTAAAAACTTCCCCAAGTATGTTTCCTCTTCGCTGTGTGCAGGTAAAAGAATCTGTTTAATACTGCTTTGCCAGCCTGCCTCTTTTAACACCCTCCTAGCAGCCAAGACCCTCTAACAACTCTGCAGCAGGGGTATAGTTCTAGGGCATGAGTGACTGGGTTGATTATTACTTGTGAGTCCTTTGGAGATGAAAGTTACAGCAAAGGGCCCAGTGTGATAGCCTAACACATTGAACATGCTGGGATCCCACATGGGTGCTGGTTTGAATCCTGGCAGACCTGCTTCCCATCCAGCTCCCTGCTTGTGGCCTGGGAAAGCAGTCAAGGACGGCCCAAACCCTTGGGACCCTGCACCCGTGTGGGAGACCTGGAAGAGGTTCCGGGCTCCTAGCTTCAGACTGGCTCAGCTGCAGCTGTTGTGCTGCTTGGGGAATAAATCATCAGATGGGAAATCTTCCTGTCTCCGCTCCTCTCTGTATATCTGACTTTCCAAGAAAAATAAAATAAATCTTTAAGAAGAAAAGTTACAGGAAAGCCCTGTCATCAGGGCAGTACAAACACTACTGACCTTGAGATACAAAGGGCACCTGAAAAAAAGCAGTGGGGAAAAAAAAAAAAGCTTAAAGATGAGTTCATGTTGGTGCAAATTTTGTTGTAAAATCCATGGAGTATTTCTTGAGGACCGTTTGTCCTTGCCTTACGTGACGAAGGAGCGAGGCCTCTTGCCTCCTCCTCCCCTTGCACCGTGGAAAGATAGAAACCACTGCGCTGAATCGTGTCCTCATTATACCGAAGGAGTTTCCATGCGGTGCTGGGCACTAGGAAGGAGCCTATCTTGCGATCTCGGGTGATGCCTTGCTGTGTTATTCTGTGTCATGGGAGATGTCAGAGCACAGCACACACCACGATGTGAACAGCTGATTGCTGAAAGCCACTTGTCTAAAGGTCGCCTTGTGTCGGGGGCTTTCGGGAACTCACAATGAGCTGCATAACACACTGTTCCCCACTCCTTCCGGAGACCGCCCCAAGGGGACAGATCTGCTTCATGTTCATTTCAAGTCTGCCCGTGAGGCTGCTGGTAAACGATTTTCACACGGAGGGCACACACCTGGGACATGTCTAAGCTAATGTAAAATTCTTAGTTTGATCACTGGGATTCCAGGGCCATTTTAGGAAACTGTATTGAAATGTGATATGACCACAGGAAAAGCTTGGGTGTGTTTTACTTGGATAAAATGTCATTTGTAGGTGTTGACGCACTTGTGAGGAGTGATATGTTACGGATGCCATCATGGGTCACAAATATCAATGTCCAAGAAAAGAATGAGTTGGACTGAGTCTGAGCAGCGGATTCATGGGGGCGTGGGGAACTGGGGATCTCGGGATTCCCTCTAAATAAAGCCCTCACTGTGCATAGTCTGTGATTAAAGATACTCAGGAATTAGGGCCCTGCTCTGCCAAATTTGATTTTTTTTTTTTTTAGATAAAGCAAGAAACTCAATATTTAATGAGATATTAGTGATCAATTGATACTTATTTATTTACTTAACCATTTTGTTTGTTGGAAAAACAGAGAGGGCGAGATCTCATCCACTGGTTCACTCCCCACCAGTCTGACTCTATGGAATTGCATGATAATATTCAAATTTAAAAATAAAAAATTTAAAATATATAAATTTTATTCATTTTTATTGGAAAGGCAGATCAGATTGATGGAAAGAAGGAGAGACAGAGGAAAATAGCTTCTATCTGCTTGTTCTCTCCCCTCCCCCAAATGGCCAGAGCTAAGCTGACTCAAAACCAGGAGCGAGGAGCTTCTTCCAGGACTCACACTTGGGTACCTGGTTCCAAGGCACTGGTCCCTTCTCTGCTTGCCCAGACCATAAACAGGATGGGAAGTGGAGCAGCCTGGATAAAAACAAGGGCCCATATGAGATCCCACCACTTGCAAGGTGAGAATTTAGCCATTGAGCCATCACACCAGTCTTGTTTGAGGTTTTTGGTAGTATATATTGTATAAAGATGGTTTCATCCTCATCTAACTTTATTTTATTTCAAGTTTTTATTAAAGACAGTTACTGAATTTTGAGACATTCCCTCAATCCACAGCTTTTCTAATTTATTACCTACACACACACACACTTTTGCCTTTTTGAAATAGGCTTTTTTTTTTGTCATTCTACTTTTTTCATTACAACGCTGGATACCATGTGAAATAAAGTGCCTTAATCATGTAGGAAAAAAATCTAAATCTTTAAATAAAATTGCTCTGTAGTCTCACTTATTTATATATTCTTTCTATTTAGCTAGCAAGCTTTGTGCCTCTGCCCTGCCTCTCTCACAGCACTTCTTACCCTGATGAAAATCATGCATCTAATTATCTATGCGCCAGCAACCAGAGAGCAGGGAGCAGGTCACATTCGATCCCCCATCCTTTGTGCCAAGCACAATGCTGAGGACCGGGTAGAAGCTCAAGGAATCTGTGTTGAATGAAGAAATGAACAGCTTCTGAATATATTGTCTTCCAATCAAATTTTACCCACTGCCAATGGTCGTGTTTATATCTCCCTTGTTCCAATACTAGTGAGTACATTATTGCAGTTAAAATGAATCAACTGGAATTGCATGTATCAGCATGAGTCTCAAAAGTAGAAAGTTAGCCAAAAAAGCAAGCGTTTGCATGGCACGATGCAATCTATGTACAGTTTGTAAAAAATGCCAATAGCTAGTAAGCACTTGTGCTGGCTATCTGCTGTTGGTTCTCATCCCTCACAGCCTCTCCGTTTCAGTGTTGCATGGGGCCAGGCACCTGTGTACCACATACATGCCATGGGCTCCGCGTCACTCAGCTTTGTCAAAGCAAGATGCTGGCTGGAGATGGGAAAGCAGAAGAAAGGGACATGGCATGTTTCTGTTCCTGCCAGTGGTCCCAGCACGATGTTCTGTTTCTGTTCCTGCCAGTGGTCACGGCAGCACAATGAGGAGGGGCCTGGAGGTGCATTTCACTAATGTCAGTGGTTACTTGAGCAGTGGCAGTGCCAACCTGGAGCAATAAGCCAGGGAAGAAGGCAAGGGAACAGCTCTTGTTACTTCACCCTCCTCTTCATCTTGACCTCCTGTTAAGGCTTCCCATTGGTCCAAATCACCCAGAAGGCAGAGGGGAAAGTGGTCCAATGAGGCAGACCGTATCAGTTTTCTCAGTCTCAAAAGCATCTTAAGAGATTTATCTGAAAGGCAAATTGGAGGAAAGTGCATATTTCCTTATCTAGCTTTCTGTAAGCCTTTGTGAACAATTCTCAGTGTTAAATTCCTCTCTGTGTGAAATAGAAACTTACGTAGCTTTTATTTTCTTGATCAGTGACTAACTCAGTATAGCATATGGACACAAATATGCGCAATTGAGGAATGACAATTTTCACAGGGAAAATAAATCCCATATTCAAGACAGTGGTTGCCCTTGGATGGAAGAGAAGTGAATAGAATTGAGGATTTGGGAGCATCACTGATGTCTGAAATATTTTATTTCTTAAGCTGGAAGGTAAATATATGGATTTTTAAAAATAATGGTATTCTCTATATTTTTCTACTAGTCTTACTGCTTTCATTAGCCTAACCAGTTAACCCTCACAGCTATATGTGTGTGAACTTATGAATAAACGAATAAGTGAATGAAATGAATGAATAACAGCAGACCCTGAATTCTGATCGAATTCAATTACGAGGCTTGCACACCCTTGGCCTTTGCAGCCTCATGATTTAGAACACAGATCAGAGTCCAGCCTTACAGGGCCAAGGTGATGATGAAGTGCAGTATCCAAAGGAAAGGTTCTGGGTGGGGGTCAGCATGCGGAAGCCCTCAACAAATCATAGTCTCCCAAGCTTTTAGGAAAAATATGACTTTTTTTTAATTAAAAAATATAAACTCTTGAGTTCCTAAAATTGTATCATGCTTCAAAGGCGTTGCTTTCTTGTAACGATCACATAGAGTTTGGTGCGATGGTTCTTTAACTTCACAATACAAGGAAAATATCTTCCTTTGTCAAATATTCTAGGACACCGTTTCCATTGGCTAAACAACATTCATGCTGATGTAGTGGAATGCATTTAATAAATCACCTTTTTGGAATTTTTCTATTGCTGCACTACTACAATGAATGAAGGCAATGCAGAATATTTTTTGTTGATAAAGCTTTGTCCACATTTTTCTTACTATTTCCAGGGACAAAATATTTAAAGAAATTGTAATCAAATGGTATGTACATTTTATTACATCTGACACTTAACGGCTATTTTAGCCTCAAGAAGAACTATAGCAAAAAGGAGGAGAAGGAAGGAAAAAAAGGATTTATTTTTGTTGGAAAGCCAGTTCCACAGAGAGGACAGACAGACAGATCTTCCTCCATTCACTGGTTCACTAAGTAGCCACAATGACTGGAGCTGAGCTGATCTGAAGCTAGGAGCCAGGAGCCTCTTCTGGGTCTCCCACATGGGTGCAGGGTCCCAAGGCTTTGGGCTGTCCTCTATAGCTTTCTCAGGACACAAGGAGCTGGATGGGAAATGGAGTAGTCAGGACATGAACTGGCACCCACATGGGATCCCGTGGCGTGTGCAAGGCAAGGATTTAGCCACTGGGTCATCACACCAGGCCTAGCATTGTATCTTATAAACATTGTCTCCAGGGAATTATATATTATTTCCTCATTTTATGACCTTTGTTATGTAATATTGACATTTATATCCCCTTTTTCTTTGTGTTTGTTGGCTTTTTCCTGATGCCTACCTAATTCTGATACTTTTCATAGTTTTTGGAGAGTGAATCAGCAGTTGGAAGATCTTTTTGTCCCTCCTTCCATCTGTGGTTCTGACTTTCCAATAAAAATAAAAATTTTAATTTTTAAATTTTTCATTTTATGATACAGTTCTATAGGCTCTGGGATTTTTTGTACCCTCTCCCCAAGTCCAGCTCCCCACTGATTTCCCCAGTAATTATAATATTAAAATAGTATAGTACTTCATAAGCAGACATAAGTCCATCATTCTGCTATTTAAGTGTACCCTGACATTGCAGGTACAGACAATGACAGAGAGTCCAGCATCCCAATGTCAAGATATATTTAACATATTCATTGAGTTCCATTCTTTGATTTGGTATAGAATCATACTACATTTGCATCCTCACATCTGAATATTTATTCATTACACAGTTACTATTATATCCCCTTAAATGAAAAGCCACAAAACAAAATCAACAACAGGAAGAAAAAAAAGAAATTAATACACCATGAAGTTAAAGAACACGCAACTGAATTACTTTTTTTTTTCATTTGAATACATTGCATTATGTGACACAGTTTTATAGGCACTGGGATTCCCCCCACCCCTCCCTAAACACCTCCATGGTGGATTCCTCCACCTTGTTGCCTTACCGCAGTTCAAATTCATTGAGATTCTTTTCATTGCAAGCAATCTACCAAGCATAAAGTCCAGCTTCTTATTCTCCTATAAGTTCAACTGTTTCTTCTTGGAACCATCCACTGTTCTAAGGTAGAGCCACAGAGTATCATCCCGATCAACTAAAAGCCCCGACATTATATCAGTAACAATTTATAACGTTATGGAATTTGTTGACATGGTATTGAGTAACCAATATGTTAAAAGAGAAAAAAAAAAAAAGAGTGCAAGTTCTGAACCACATCCTGTGACTTTTACCTTGACATTTCAATTAGTTTATATACATCCGGGTTCCATACACCTTAAAATGGCTATAGATTACTATTCACAACTGAATTACTAATGTGTCGCTGAAGAAATGAAAAAGAAAGTCAGAAACCTTTTTGGAGAAAATTATTCTACTGCATGACCTATGATTCAGTGAAGAATTTAGTAAGATAAAAGGAACTCAGAATTGGAAGATATTCCTTGTTACAATGGGGAAATAATCAAAAAGCTGGAAGCAGATCTGGGTCACGCTAAAAAAAAGTATTCAAGAATTAAGAGACACTATTAAAAGGCCAAGTATAAGAGTTATGGGAGTCCCAGAAGGTACAGAAAGAGAAACTGGGCTTTTAAAAAATGCATTTAATGATATAATAAAGGAAAATTTCCCTAATCTGGAGAAAGAATTGGGAAATAATATCAGGAGGGGTACAGAACTCCCAATAGGGTAGACCAAAAGAGATCTTCACCATGGCACATGATAATCAAGCTCTCTTCAATCAAACTTAAGGAAAAGCTCCTTAAATGTGCACATGAAAAAAATCAATTGACATATAAAAGAATGACAATTAAATTCACAGCTGACCTCTCACAGGAAACTCTATAGGCCAGAAGAGAATGGAGTGACATATTCTAGATACTAAAAGCAAAAAAATGGTCGGCCCAGAATAATGTACCCAGCAAAGCTTTCCTTTTTGAAAATGAAATAAGATTTCTCCATAGTAAAGTTGAAAGACTATGCCTCTTCTAAACCTACCCTACAAAGGATACTTGAAGATGTTCTCTTGATAGAGAAGAGGAATAGCGCCCACCAAAACCAAAGGCAAATGCGAAGAACATCCCAGTAAAATAACAACAGAAGACTAAATCAATAAACAACCCATTGCTAAAATGACAGGACCAAATTACCACCCATACATATTAACCCTGAATGTAAGTGGCTTAAACTCATCCATCAAATGTGATAGATTAGTAGACTGGAATAAAAAAACAAACCCATCTATTTGTTGCCTACAGGAGACATATCTCACCAGCAAAGATCAGTGGAAACTACATCTCATGGATTTTGATTTTTTTGTTAGTTTCATCTCTTCAAAACAATTTCTTCTGATTAAATTATTCAATGACTCATAGATCATACAGCAGCAAAATTTTCTTCAATAAGGTTTCTGATTTTCATTTCTCAGTGACACATTAGTCATTCAGTAGCATGTTAGTTAACTTCATGGTGTTGTTAATTTCTTTTTCTCTTCCTGATGTTGATTTTGTTTTGTGGCATTTCATTCAAAGGGATGTATAGTAACTGTGTAATGGAGACTATCATATTCAGATGTGAGGATACAATGCAGTATGGATCTCTACTTCCAGATCAAATATGGACTCCCAATGAAACTGTTTACTATATCTTGACATTGGAATGCTGGACTCCCTGTCATTGACCATGCCTGCAATGATGGACACATGACTGTGTATGAAGAACTATACTATAGCAATGATATAGGGGAACTCAGTGGGAAGAAGGGGTTTGGGGGAGGGAGTAAAGGAAATCACAGGGCCTATGCAACTGTATCATAAAATGATAATAATAAACTAAAAATGAATGAAAAGATCATTGAATCAGAGGGAGGGAGAGGAGAGACTGAAACAGAGAGACTTTATAGTGGAGCCTACAGAGTAGGTGCTAACTGGATGGATGTGTGAAGAACACCAGCAGAGTGCCCCATAGTCACCAAGCAGAGGGCTCCCCCAGGCACTGAGGTCTAACTGCAACTGCTCATCCTGCAGTAGGAGCCTAGTCAGGGCCTTCAACATCAGCTTCCATCAAGAATCAATGAAACACAAACACCAACTGCAGGTGAATTGGCAACCAACTGGTCAGTGGGTCCTCTGAGTGCAGACCTAGTAGAGACTTAATTGGAAGAATGTTGGAATATGAGCTGAATGCTCTGTCCATGGCCAAGGCTTGATAGACTTGGACTTTGTGTTTTGGACACTCTTCCTTTTCTCTGCCTTTAGTTTGAAGGGTGTTAGAATCTACTCCCAACCGGCTCAACAGGAAGAAAGATGAAAAGTATCTGCTAACAGGAGCGTCTGTTCATTTGTTAATTAATTTTTGCAACAATAACTCTCTGGCACCTGCCAGCTTCACTCTGTGTGGCAGCCAATGAACTTCAAAAATAATTAAACTTAATGAGCTGCTCCTTGTGATAGAACCCTGAGAACTTAAGAGCCATAATTAGTGAGAAGTGCGAAGTAGGCGCAGTGTCACTTGCTGATAAACAGGATTTCTTGTCGCGTTGTTATGAGGACCCTGCCCATGTGTGAAAGGGATACTGTGTTGAGTCAAAGAAGCTGAACGACCAGGTTGATAAAGCAAAGCTAGCGGAAAGGCGAGGATCAGTCTAGACAGCAATTTCCCCAGGATACAGTCAGATCCTTCCCCCAAAGTCCCAAAGCGACTGCCATCAGAAACATCGGTGGGAATTCATGGCAGTCTCCAGGGACGCCCCAAATCAGAGAGCCAGCCCCTACAGCCAAAGTAGGTACCAAACTTCCCATTCTTTGATAACAAAAACAATCTGGGGAATTAGGGAAAGGGAGGAGGTGGAACTCAAACCCGGGAGCTCAACTTGCACAAAATTTTTCCATAGCAATTGCTTGAAAGAAAACTCAAAGAAATGGGAAACGGGAGTCTGTCTTGGTGGCTGGAGAAAGTGGAAAAATATCCTGTCAGGATGGATTTTCCCCAGGAATCTTCTCACACCTGTTTCCCACTGCACACCAATTTTATATGGGAAATGGTCAGACTTCCCGCCCCCTTTTAAAAAGCAATGAAATTATTTTAAATCATATTTAAATAATTTTATTAATCCACCTTAAACTTCATTTTATTTTACAATCTGCTTTCCTCCAATAAATATGTTTAAGTCTAAAAATGAACATTTTAAAAAAAATTTTTTTATTGGAAGGCAGAATTACAGAGAGAAGGGGAGACAGAGAAAAAGATCTTTCATCTGCTGATTCACTCCCCAAGTGACCACAACAGCCAAAGCTGAGCTAAGCCGAAGCCAGAAGCTAGGAGCTTCTTCTGGGTTTCTCATGTGGGTGCAGGGTCTCAAGGCCTTGGGTTATCCTCTATTGCTTTCCCAGGCCACAAGCAGGAGTTGGATGGGAAGTGGAGTAGCCAGGATATGAACTGGCACCCATATGAGATCCCAAGAGTGGTGGGCGAGGACTTTAGCCACTAGGCTACTGTTCTGGGCCCCGACATGATTCCTTAAATTAAATATTGGTTCAGGGGAAATGGCTATGCTTCAAATGCAAAATTTGGAATGCTGCAGGAAATGTCAAGGCAGGTATGTTAGAATCTCCTAATTGATGCTAGAATCTTGTCTTCTTAAAAAATGTTTAAATCCATGCACAATCTTTAACTATCACACTTTTATGTGAACTCCTTTTAAATATGCATTTATTTATTTGAAATGCAGAGTTACAGAGAGGGAGGTGTGTGTGTGTGTGTGTGTGTGTGTGTGTGTGTGTGAGAATACACAGAGAAGTCCCTGCTGGGGCTGGGCCAGGGGAAGCCAGGAGCCTGTCATCCATGGCACTGCCAATCCATGCCTTTCTGTTCCTACGATTATTTTTCCTCTTGGAATCATCATGTATTCTTTCTGAAGACATTTTAATGAGGATAAATCTCAAATCCTGCCCTGTGGACCCTGCACATAACTCAGCCACAGGGACAGCTGAGTGGCTACAGCCACGTTTGTGCACACGCAGGCAGGTGCAAGGCTTTCTTGCTGCATCTGGTTTCAGAGAAGTCTAAAGGGAGACATAAACATACAGCTTAGGATGGATGGTGGGGCACAAGACCTCCTGCAGGGTTCTCTCTGCAACAGATAGCGAACTGCTTCCTTTCCTGTACCCTGGTCTTTCACCAGGAGCAAAGACCACGGACAACTGGGAGATGCAGTCATTCAGAAAGCCTTGAAGGAAATGAAAGAGTTGGCTCCCAGTGCCCTCTGACCCATTCCAGCATCCTGCAGGGCTCGACTCCTGATTCGGGGCAGTTTGTCACTGCAGCAGCTGCTCACATGGTGGTCCGGCAGCTTGACGACAGGGCTTACACTGGGGTCACACTTGTAGCTCCATCACACATATCACACGTCATTCCCCACACAAGTCCCAGATAAGCGATATTCGACATGCACTAATTCTATCTAACTTACAGTGTCATCCTCCGACCCTTTTCCCCACAATGAAACAATGATCTTTCAGTAGTGACAGCCTCGTACTCCGGGCTGAGGCCTCTTCTGTTTACTGCTTTCCACTTGGCTCATGAATTTATTCCTTAACACACACAAGTTAGATACTGTGAGTACTCTTTCACACTTGAGAAAATTAAGACACAAAGTGATCAATTAACTTGCCATGACCACATAGCTGAGTGTCAGAGCATGTCCTGCCTCTTCTGCAAAGCACTAACGAGATGTCAGACAAACAACTGTTTATATCTGCAGATTGTTGGCAAATTTATTGAGTTTATCACACACTTTGCATTCTCCCCCCTTTTTAAAAAAAGGTTTTTTTGTTTGTTCGTTTGTTTGTTTTTAAAGGCAGAGTTACATAGAGAGAAGCAAAGACAGATCTTTCATTCACTGGTTCACATCCCTGAAGGTTGCAATGGCCTGCCTAGAGCTGGGTCATTCCAAAACTAGGAGTCAGAAGTTTTTCCAGGTCTCCCCTGTGGGTTCAAGGGCCCAGCACTTGGACCGTTGCCTTTCCAAGCCATTAGCAGGAAGCTGGATCCATGGTGGAGCTGCTGGGCCCTGTAAGTGCCTCACGGAATACTGATGCTGCAGCTGGAGGCTTTGGCTGCATGCTGGACCGACCTGTATTTGCATTCTCAATAAATGCTTGTTGTTTGTGGGTTGTTGAAAAACTGAGACTGATGTACCCTAGAGTTTGTTAAAATTAACAATAACAAAACTGGTGCTAACAACGAGTGGTGGGACTGGGTAAGGGACAGGAGACTGATTTCAGAATTTGACCATGAAATATAGACAAAATGTCAGACTAAAGCTGAAAAGTATCAGATTGTCACAGATGGAAGCTACTCAGGATGCCCACACCCCATACTGGAGGGCCAGGATTTGGGTTCCGGCTCTGCTTCTGAGTCTGCTTCCTGCAAACACAAACCTGGCAGGTGGCAGGTGATGGCCTAGGTGCTTGGGACCCTGACACCCAAGTGTGAAACCCACGTAGAGTTCTGGGATCCAGGCTTTAGCCCAGCCCACCCCTGGCTGTTATGGCCATTCAAGGAGTGAACCAGCAGATAGAGATCTGTCTGCCTTTCAAATAAAAATAATAAAAATAAGTAAATCAATACATACATTTATTTTCTTTTTAAAAAGTGACTCTTCGGGCCTGGCGCAGTGGCGCAGTGGTTAAGGTCCTCGCCTTGCACGCCCGGGATCCCATATGGGCGCCGGTTCTAATCCCGGCAGCCCCGCTTCCCTTCCAGCTCCCTGCCTGTGGCCCGGGAAAGCAGTCGAGGACGGCCCAAAGCTTTGGGAACCTGCACCTGTGTGGGAGACCCGGAAGAGGCCCTGGCTTCGGATCGGCATAGCATCGACTGATGCACTCACTTGGGGAGTGAATCATTGGACGGAAGATCTTCCTCTCTGTCTCTCCTCTCTGTATATCCGCCTTTCCAATAAAAAAAAAAATCTTTAAAAAAATAATAAATAAAAAATAAATAAATAAAATAAAAAGTGACTCTTCAAAAGTCACCTACAGTGAATACACCAAGAAAGCACTCAGGAGTCCTCCCTGGGCCAGCCTAAGATTAAGCGCAGTACTGACTTCGACCTCAGGGCCCTGAGATAATATTTGGAAGTTAGTGAGCTACAGCAATGAATTATCTTGAACTTGAAATCAAGTATTATGAAGTCTCAAGTCATGGTCTGGATTCTGGCAAGCCATGGTGAATACTGTATTAAGGGAGTTAATTAAACCAAGCAATTGGATTTTTCTTTTTTAAAGAAGTAGCCATTGGGTGTTAATCAGCTGTAGAGAAGAGAGCAGAAAGCCGAGGAAATCCATCAAACAGCTTTGCCCTGTAAGCATAGAATCCTCACCTCTGACCTCCATAATAGAGAAAGGATTTGGCTCCAACCGTAGTCTCTGTGAAGTTAGCAGCTTGAATCACTGCCATGAGCAAATGAGTTTTCTCTACTGAGAATGAATTCTCTTGAACCACTGAAACAAAGACCTCCGGTGTTGGCTGGCTATTATTGATTTGCAAGACTGCTAGAGACACTGCAGAATTTGCCCCAACCCCAGTCTGGAAGCTGCAGACTGCTGTCGAGCCCTTGACCCAATGGAATAAAATCTGATTTGGTGTGTTCTCCCCCATAATTTTTAAATGATGCACATGACTGAACTACTGATCTTTTTTCTTTTTCTTTTTTCAAGTCTTTTATTTTTGGTAATCTTTACATAGTTGATTAGGGCACAAAGCGTCAAGGGCTACAGGGAAGTGGTAAGACCATTGTTTCCTCATTAATGTTATATTTTTTCTTCTGTATCCTGGGTAAGGGAAGAGATAAAGGGAGAAGCCCCACCCAGCCTCCCACCCATCCCAGGTCCCCGATGTGAGGCACGCTCCAAGGATCCTGCTCATGCAGCTTTGATAGTTCAACAGTTCTGAATTGCTGCCAATCTCACTGCTCCAAGCACAATGAAATCTCTTCAGAATCCACTGGCTGACACAGTCTCTCCATGGTTGGGGTTCTGAGATCAGCAGATCAGTTGGAGGGATCCCCAGAGAAACTTCGTCTGAGGTGATCCCAGACCTGATTCTTGTGCATGCTTGCCAGTACAGAGTCCGACACAGTCGTGACCCCAATCAGCTTATGCACATGCTGGTGGTTGCAATTGCTGGGTCAGTTTTATTTCCAGCCCTGTCTTCCACGTGTACAAATGGGTGTTGCAGTCCAGCCCGATTCTGCTGTCATAAGGTGGTGGTTGCAGGGCAGGGCTAGAGGCCTTAGTCCCATCCCAGGATTTCCTCCTGGTGCACTCACCATGGGGGCAGAAATCTCTCTCTCCTGCCTCCCAGCAGTCACTGTGTGGTGACGGCGCTCAGGGGCCGAGTCCCGGGCATTGGGTCCCACATGGCTTGGGTACTCTCCACAAGTGGGTCGCCACCACTGTGGAGGGCTGTTGTCACCTGAGCCACCAAGGTCGAACTCTGATTTTTCTTTAAAAAAATATCACCATTGGGCCCAGTGGCGTGGCCTAGCGGCTGGGGTCCTTGCCTTGAACGTGCCGGGATCCCATATGGATGCCGATTCTGGTCCCGGCGGCTCCGCTTCCCATTCAGCTTCCTGCTTGTGGCTTAGGAAGGCAGTCGAGGACGGCCCAAAGCTTTGGGACCCTGCATCCATGTGGGAGACCTGGGGGAGGTTCCTGGATCCTGGCTTCAGATCAGCATAGCGCTCACTTGGGGAATGAATCATCAGACAGAAGATCTTTCTCTCTGTCTCTCCTCCTCTCTGTATATCTGACTTTCCAATAAATAAATAAATCTAATATATATATATATCATCACTTTATTTTGAGAGGCAGAGAGAAAGAGAGGGAGCAAGCATGCATTCCCACTCTCTGGTTCATTCGTCCAGATGCCCAGGAACTGGGAACTCGATCCCTGCACGTGCTTGAGCCGTCATTGGCTGTCTTATTAGCAGGGACTTGAATTGGGAGCAGAGATGGACTCAAACTAGGGAATGTTGGTATTTACATATCAGAATAGGCATCTTGATGGCTGCACCAAACATCCACTCCTGAACTGCTGATTTTTCTATTAGAAAGTGATATTTTGGAAAGGTATGGAAAAGGGCCTGATCTGTACTGACTGGAAAGTTTCTCTGTGCCAACTATGGTCAGTGACAGAGATATGTTGAAAAGTTCCCATCTCCCTTAAGTCAGTAACACAGAGACCACTGCATTGAAATGCGACGGACCGGCTAGGCCGGGAGCAATCAGTCCGACGGGAACAGGACCCCGGGAACGGTGGGCAAGGATTCGGCAAGTGAGTGACAGACACGACAACTCAAGGAAGCTGTATCTGAGTGCATTTTGCAAAAGCAAGGCACCAGCTTATATACAATAGATTATTGCAAAGGGACATTTTCTTTGTTTATACATGTGGTTACATTTCTACAAGCAATTATTCCAGGGAGGTAAGCAGGTGTGTTGAGCAAAGATTGTTCTCTAATAGCCTGGTGACAGCCTGCAGTTGCTATTTCTTGTGGACGCAGTTTGGCATCATTTGACTTTAAATCATTAAGCAGTTAGCTCTCATTGTGTTTTGTGCCTTACACTGGTTTTAATATTCACTTGCCTATATTTCTAGTTTTTCTTCCTGTATAGCTTTTTAAGCTATAGATTTCTACTATAATCTTCTTTTTAGGAATTCTCAAAAATAGTCCTAAGTAGGTTCATTAAAGCTAGTAACTCGATAGTTTTTATCTCAGACTGCTTGCTATCCTTGTCCAGTCTCCTGTCAGAAGGCTTCATAGAACTATAAAGGAACATTGAGCCTTTGCCGCACATAAATAGTATTATTCCAGTCATAAAGATAAGAGCAAAGAGAGTATAGCTAGGAATGCCAAGACCACTAGAGATGCAGCCGAATCCAGGAGGCATCCTTCCTTGAAGCTTCCGCCTCGGCCTGGTGATTTCTCACACAGGCTCCACTGGAGGTGGCATGACAATGAAACATTATAACACACATTATAAAGGCTAGTAGATGCTCCACTGCCACAGTGCTAACGGCACTATCATCATCACTGCTCAGTATAAACTCTTCTTATGTTTGCCTTTTATGCAAACATGTTCCCAAAAGGTGAGCTGGCTGTGAGTAGGGTTCTATCAACTGCCTGGTCCTTTTAAAGAAACCACTTAAGGCATTGTGAGTAATTCCATGTGTTACCTCCAGGTCCAGTCTAATCTTACAGTTCCATAGAAACAACTCATGAGGCTAATTTTCCACTTGGGACACCAACATCCATATGGGAGTGTCTGGTTCAGATGCTGGATCTTCTATTTTCCATTTGGTTTCCTGCTAAGCCACACCCCAGGAAGCAGCAAATGATGGATCAAATACTTGGCTCTCTGCCACCCACCTGGGATGAAGCCACATACGATGGAGAACTGAATGAAGTTCCAGGCTCTTATCTCTGACTTGGCCCCAGCCCTGACTGTTGTGAGCATGCTGGGAAAGTGAAGCAGAGGATGGAAGATTTCTCTGTCTCTCTGTTCTCTAATAGAATAAGTTTTGGCTTTTTTTTTAATCCACAAAATATGTTGATGAGGGTGAATGTTTGGCCCAGTGGTTTAGATGCCATTTGGGACACCTACATCTGATATCAGAACCCGGGTTTGAGTCTCAGCTCAGCTTCTGATTCCAGCTTCCTGCCAGCGTGCACCCTGGGAGGCAGCAGCGATGGCTTCAGTACTTGGGTTCTACCACCCATAAGAGAGACCTGAACTGAGTTCCGAGGCCCCTGGCTTTGGTTTGGCTTGGTCCTGGCTGCTGAGAGTATTTGGGGGGTGAACCAGCAGGAGAAAGAGAAAGTAGATTGAAGATCTCTGTCTCCATCTCCCTTCTTTTAACATAATAAAAACAGAAAAAAGCTCATGGAATTGAAAAATAATTTTGGTGTGAAAACTTTTAAATCTGTGCAGAGTCTCTTAATGATCTACATATTCTGTGAATTCTTTTCTTGGCGGGCATAATTAGGATTCCTTGTTTTGTTAGTTTAAAGAACCTCCTAGGCATGATTTCAAAACATTTTTGTACCACAATAAGCTTTTCTTTTACCATAAACTTTTTAAAGTATCCTCATCTCATTTGAACTACTCTTCTATTTTGTCCATTCACATTCTATTGAGGGCTTTGTTTCTCAATAATTTCAGATGAATTACCTGTAGTTCTCTGAACACCCAGAGTAGAATCCTATTGAACCAAAATCAGATCATGCAAGCATCAGTATACCATGGGGCATTTGTTTCTTTCGGCAAGCACAGTCCTAGGCTGAGTAAACATTCAACAACTGCCTATCAACTCGCTAAAAGCACAAAGTGGAGGGGGTGGGCAGATATGCAAAGTGCAGACGGACATTTTGGAGTAAGCTGTGCCACCCCCATGCCATTACTCACTGTTCTCTACTGGTGTTGCCCCGCCCCACCACCTAACACCAGCTTCTGGGCTACCCTGAATCTCCTAGGGCCTGACATTGCTACCATTGCTGCGGTGGCTGAAGTTCAAGTACAGCAGCTGGAGTTACTCCCACTTCCCCAGAGAAGCAGGCTCTGCATCCCCCTCCTCTCTGCTCTTGGGAGCAGACTACAAGTCGGCATAGGGTGGGGATGTTCGTGGCCTTGTCCACCAGCTCCAGAGCTCTGATTACACTAGGTGCCATTGGGGTCTTCTAGAAGATTCCCTCCTTCTTTATGCTTTGTCCTGCCTTGTTGCCTCCATTTGTCATGTTTAAGGTGGCAGCAGCCGTATCTACCCATGACAGTCCCAACAGAAAAGTATCAGCAGGACACGGATGGTTTCCCAGGGATTAGACACATTTCTCCAAGGAAAATCAGACACAAGAACAAATCCCACGTATTATCCAAAGATGCAAAAGTAATAGGTTGTATTGATCAGAAAGATTGAAAGTAAAAGAATTGAGGAAATGGCAGTCTTATTACACTGCTTTGAGGAATATTGATTCATACAACTCCCTGAAGGTCAATTTAAAATATGTATAAATCCTCAAAAAAGAGAATTCTGTTCAATTCATGGATTTTGCTTCTAGGAATGATCCCCAAGGAAATAAAGGAAATTATATATATTAGACAAATATATCCCTTATCTAACATATATGTATGTTACCTATCTATCTATATATATATATATATAAATAGATACATACATACACACACACACACACACACACACACACACACACACAGGGGGCAGAAAAAGAGAAAGGAAGGAGGGAGGGAACAAGGGCAGACACAAAGTTCAATCATTAAGATACCAGAACTTGAACTTAAAACAGTAACTCCAGTATGGGTTGTAGGCATTCTAAATGGCATTTTTACCAATATGAGAAATGTGCCCTAGAGGGTATATCTTCAACATTCTCATCACACTCACAAAGGTAACTATGTCAGATGAGGTGACGGCTGTGGTAACTGGTTTGGTAGTGGCAATAATAATGCCACAATGTATATATACAATGTGTATATCTTACATATACACAAGTCAATCACACCTCAACAAAACTGGCAAAGCAATTCCTCATGTGCAATGAAAATGTAGATCAGTTTTTATTTCTTAAGATTCATTCTTAGTTGAAAGGTAGGTTTACAGAGAGCTGGGAAAGGTCTTTTATCTGCTGGCTCACTCCACAAACGGCTACATCAGCCAGAGCTGATCTGATCTGAAGCATCTTCTGGGCCCCCCACATGGGCGCAGGTAAGGACTTGAGCCATTCTCTACTGCTTTCCCAGGATGTAAGTAGAGAGCTGGATTGAAGTGGAGCAACTGGGACATGAGCCAGCGTCACAGGGTGGAGGATTAGCCTATTGAGCCATGGCATGGCTGTGGTTTCATTTTCTCTCCTCCAAATAAAACAACCCATAAAATGATTGCATTTTCAACTTGAAAGCCTTCTTAAATACTTGAACTTTTGATTTTATACATCAGTGGACTGAAGCCCTTGTCCAGAGGAGTCATTCCAGGTCACACCACAGTCAAGCAAGAGTCAGCACTTGAACTCAAAGGTTCTTCACTCTTTCTTAAGCCAAGTGGTGCCTCTGAAGAGTTAAAGGGGCGCAAGCCCAGTAAAGTCAGCAGGACCGCTGTGTGAAATGTGCAACCTGGTATGTGGGAACCCTGTCACCCATTGGCTCTCGGTCAGTCTTGAAAATGGCCTGTGTGGCCTGCTGACAGCTGAAAGAAAACTCAGGAGAGCTGCTTCTCCAGAGGGGCAGATGAGCTGTGTTTTCCATTCTCAGGGGAAATCCTCCTTGGAAAACGCTCTGGGGTAGAGAACTCCCCTTCTGCAGGGCGTCAGGGGCATCATTCATGAGGCAGGCTTGGGGCCACCCATTCGATGCCAAGTACTTAATGACAGAGTTGGCATCCAAAGAATTTTCAGAAGGTTCTTTCTCTCTGACCCAGCAAAAGTAAATGGTCCATGCCACCACATTCTTTGGGAACTTGCTTTCTAGGTGGCCATATATCTTGGACAAATCAGTCAACCTCTTTAGACTCTGTCTTTTCATCCATAAAATGATTGGAATTATTAGTTAAAATCCTGTTGGTTGAGTGTGACAGGCAATAACTCAGTTCAAGAAAAGTGGAAAAGGATGTATGGGCTCCTTCAGGCAGAGCTGGATCAGGTAAGTCCATCTACAGCATGCAGCATCTCCTGCTCCAGCCCCTCCTCTTCCCTCTTCACTCTCCCCACCCTGCAGGGCTCCCTTTGCCTTCAGGGCACTTGCATGTGTCCTGACGTCACAGGGGCAAAGGACACCTGGCAGCTCAGCATGCCAGCTTCGGCAGCCACATCCATCACAGAGAAGACTCCTGGGTGTGTGAGGCTTATTCTCCCTGTGTCAATCACTGGGACCTGAGGGCTGGTGTGCTTCCCGCTAAAGGACATGCCACTCCAGTACGTTGACAGGGCAAGGGGCTGTGCCCACCAGGGAAATGACGCTGAGTGACTCCCCACATTGGAGCATTCAGCAACTCCTCATGCCCAACTTTCTCAGGGTGAGCAGGGCACGCTGGTTACCCCCCAATGGGGCAGGCACCAAGTTGGCCTGAGATAAATCCCCTTTGGCTGTTTTGGGGCTAGAGGCTCACAGAGGTCCTGTTTTGTAAGGCTCCAAACTGGGCTTTGTACACAGCATTTTTTTCAAGTGACAGGATTTTCCGGAGGCATCTCTTGAGTGCCGAAGCTCGAGAGGGAAGATGTTTAGTTTGTTGGGTGATCCTCACAGAGAACACTTAACCTCCCGAGTCAGGTCTTGGTGGAGGTGCTGCATTTCCCGAGGGTGGGCCTGCCCACCCACTCCCTTCTGGAAGAGGCCCTGCCCACAGCCAGCTAAGGCGTCTGTTCTCAGCCTTCTGTTTTCAGACCCTAGTTAGTGCCCTCTGATGAGCTTGACAAACAATTCTCGGAAGCTATTTTGGGTTTTTAAAGAAAAAGACAGGGAACATCCCAGTGTTTCAGGGGGAAATTGTGGCAATGGGTACTCCTGAAGCAATAGGAATGGGGACGGCAAGGAAGCTGGTTGAGAATGGATGACTAATAACGAGACACATGGAGAGAAATAGAGACAGACAGGGTGAGTCCAGGATCCTTGGGAAGGAGAGTGAGTGGGAGAGAAAGTTATGCTGTCTACCTGTTCAGCCACAAGAACCATGAAACGGCCACTTGTTACATCTCCCGTGCCCTCTCTTGCTGTCTGTTCAGGCTGACACTGTACCTGTGGGTGACCCTAGAGGCTGCAGATGTCCTAAGTGGTACGTTACAGACCGAGGTAGAAGTTCAGGATAGTAGGGTGCAAGAACACAGGGGGCAGGGATCAGGTCTTCAGGAAGGATGGGAGTTGTGTGGCCTGCCAAGGGAGGGGTCAGAGAGAGGTCCAGTGGGGCAGGAGTGGACATTTCCCTGCATATGGACAGTGATGAGCTCCCAGCACTTGTGCAAAGGAAACTGGGCGGCCCGGCGCGGTGGCCTAGCAGCTAAAGTCCTTGCCTTGAACACTCCGGGATCCCATATGGGCACTGGTTTTAACCCCAGAGGTCCTGCTTCCCACCCAGCTCCCTGCTTGTGGCCTGAGAAAGCAGTCAAGGACGGCCCAGAGCATTGGGACCCTGTACCCGCGTGGGATACCCGGAAGAAGTTCCTGGCTCCTGGCTTCAGATCAGCACAGCACCAGCCATTGCAGTCATTTGGGGAGTAAATCAGTGGACGGAAGATCTTCCTCTCTGTCTCTCCTCCTCTCTGAATTTCTGATTTTGCAATGGGGATAAATAAATCTTAAAAAAAGAAAAAAAAAAAAAGGAAACTGGGAGCTCTACACCAGGTACAACTGACAATAACTTTCTGATGCTCTGGGCCTAGGTGAGGGGGGCCGAGCCCCTGGTGACCACTGGGGTCACGGCTCCTCTTGCTGGCTGGCCGGCCTGCCCACAGTCTTCTCACGCTTGATTTTGGACAGCCAAACCCAGGGGTTCGGGGCCCTCTTCCTTAGGTCTGTTTAAAGAGCAAACATTATATTGAAAGGTCCTTTGGCTGCCTGCAAGAGAGGATACAATATTGGGGTTCCTGCGCACAGGGTTATGTGGGGGGCCCCTTGGTTATGGGGATACCTTGCTTGTCACTGACATGAACCACTTCATTTACAGCATTTATTCTGCAAATGTTAATTGATAGTTTACTGCACACTTTGCCTTGGACTTCACAAGGATAACTCTAGATAAGAAAATCCCTAGACAAACAAACATGAAATTGTAAGCTTTAGCAAAATCTATGAAGAATGAAATCCTACTGTTTGCAACAAGATGGTCGCTACTGGAGACCATTATTGGTGAAATAAGCCAGTCCCAAAAGGACAAATATCGTATGTTCTTTTTCTTAAAGATTTATTTTATTTTTATTGGAAAGTCAGATACATATAGAGAAGAGAGACAGGAAGATCTTCCAACTGTTGATTCACTCCCCAAATGGCTGCAATAGCTAGAGATGCACCCATCTGAAGCCAGGAGCCCAGAGCCTCTTTTGGGTCTCCCATGCAGGTATAGGGTTCCAAAGCTTTGGGCCATCCTAAACTGCTTTCCCAGGCCACAAGCAGGGAACTGGAAGTGGGGCTGCCGGGATTAGAACCGGTGCCTATATGTGACCCTGGCACGTGCAAGGTTGAGGACTTTAGCTTCTAGGCTAATGCACAGGGCCCTCATATGTTCTTTAATGTAAGACAGCCTTTGTGCATATGCAAAGTACAAAATAGATGTAGGTCATCCAGTATATACACATATTCTTACAAATAAGCTGTATAATGGAAACTAATATCCTGAGAAATAAAGTTACATTGCAGTTCCTGTCTCTACTCCAGAACAAAAGTAGGACTATCAATGAAGCATGTAAATATACCTGTACAGTATGATACTAGATTTTCTACCTTTGCCTATACCTACCATTAAGTCAAACGTTAAGTGTCACTAAGGGTCTATAATACTGTGACAATTGAGGGGAGAATGGTGGGAAGAGAATACATAGAGTGGGGGAAGGAAACAGGCAGGGAAGAACCCCTATACCTACAAAATTTATATTGTGGCAAATAATAAATATATTTGAGTAACAAAAAAGGAGAAACACTCTACGAAGGTTAAGGACAGGATCGTGTGATCGATGAGTAGGGACGAGGTGGAAGGACAGGCTGTGGATCGGGTGGCCACAGACCTGAGGCCTTGGCATTCAGGCTGGGAGCGGATGAGAAGACACTTTCTAGGGAAAGAAGGTGAGGGTCATGGAAATGCCCACGTGCAGGCTGTGGGGAGAAAACGCATGCGCAAGACACAGAAGCCGGAAACGACCACTGTAGGAGAGCCACGCTATGGGGGCTTCAAAGCCTTCGCATAACCTATATCTTCAAACGCTAAGGGTTTATGGCTCTGCAGCTTCGGAGGGGTGGAGTTTGGGAGCAGCCGAGCCAGGCAGTTCTGGCTGGAAGTCTCATGAGACTTCAAGACGTTGGCCAGGACTTCCCCCTTAGCGGGGCTGTGGGACCCCCTCTCAAGGCAACTTATGCATGTGGCTGGTGAGAAGACTCGGTTATCAAGCAGGAGACCTCAGCACCTCTCAACCTTAGCCTTCCCACCGGCGGCCTGAGTGGTCTCAGAACATGGCGGCTGGACTGTCCACAGTGTGTAAGGGGCAGGAGAGCACGAGGCAGAGCGGCGATACCTATTAAAAGGACTCGGCTTTGGGAGCTGCAAGCTGTGGCTCCACTCAATTCCAACTTTTAGAGGTGAGTCACTAAGTCCCTGCCCATGTTCAACAGGAGGGAAATTAAGCTTCCGCTGTTTGAAGGGAAGTGTGTCAGTGAACTTGCAGGTATGCTCTGGAAGCAGCACCTGGGCCTCGGGAAGGGGTCAGCGAAGGAGGGCCCCTGGGACATCAATGAGAACACAAATGAAGCTGAGAGTCCGCACGCTTTGTGCTGTGTTGCTCAAGTTCTCTTTTCCTGTTGACTTTTTCTTTCTTTGCAGACTGGCTTTGATAACCACCCTCCACCTCCATCCCCAACTCCTGAACATGTAAAACATATGCAGACCAACCAAGTTATCAGGCTTTGCATCCCAAACTTCTGGGACTGAGAACTGGAGTGGTTTTAGTGTATCATAGTGCTTCCTTGGGGTCCCATCAGCTATGACCTGTGCAGTGGGGTTGCATGGCCCGGCTCTGTGTGTGAAAGGAGCGACAGTCAGTCTCCTAGTGACAGGCAGCTGAGAAGCCCCCAGATGTGTCTCCTTCAGTCTTCCCATTAGTCTTGGCACTCTGCCGTTTCATCCCATGCAGGCAACTGATTAACTACAGGTGGTGTTTCCAGCAATTGGAGTCTTCTAGAAGCAAGTGAGACGGTGATCACGGGAATTTTGGAAATGTAGCAGGTCTTGCTTCTTAAAACAGCTGCAGGGAAAGACTCATGGAGCATTTTATGGGGTGCTCTTGGAGACAGTTAAATAAAATGGTTTAGTCATAAAACAGTTGGAATTAATCAGTTGAATAAAATCATAAGAAGGTGGTTTCAGGGAGCTGGCTGGTGTAAATCTTACAGAAATTAGAAATAGGAGCCAGTAGCAGCAGTGAGCTATAGAGCATGACCAAAGATCTCAGGAAACGGAGTGCAGTGCCTTCAGGGCAGCTCCTCAGTGGCTGGCAGGGGCTTTTATTGTGGAATAGCTGCTGCAGAAAATGAAGGCACCAGGGCTGAATCCTGACGCCGCCCAAGGGGCTGTTTTCAGACTACACGACACTAGGAAGCAGGAATGGCAGGGCAGCGGGCAGGGCTGCCAGTCACACCTATAGCTGCAGGAAGGTAATGGGCCAAGGTATAGTCTGTGGCAACAGATTTAGAAAGCCACTCAGCCCCACACCAAAAGCCCTCGCTCACCCCAGCTCAACTACTTGAATATGAACAGAAAAAAAAAATCTTAATTCACTTCCTAGAGGTAAATGGCCTGGCACTAGATCTTCTCACACAGGCAGGCTGTTTTTGAGAAGGTCTGGTTCAGGGTCAGCTTCCGGGAAGAGGTGGCCATGGACTTGGCTACCACGTTCAAGGAGCTTGAAGGGAGGACAGAGCTGGCTTTGTTTCTGGTAAGCTGAGGGGAGCTGACTAAGCATGAGTCATCCATGCAACCTATTGTGCTTTCACCTAATAACCCAAATCTCAGAGATTTTTCCTTAATTTCACTTGTTTGCCTACCATTCAACGAGCCAGGGCAATCCATCTCATTAAGCGCATTTGTATAGGCAGGTGTTCCCACTAGAGAAGTAAAAAAATCAATGGAAGAGTGTGTTAATTTTCACAGCCCACAATATTGGCTCTCATTATTGGATTATTATATACTTTGCTGGCTGTTTATCTGTTACTTTTTCTAAAAAATGATAGCATCAAGTGCAATTATCAAGTAATCTTTAGGACATAAAAAAGAGCTTCATTCAACTCCTCAGTAATAACAGTCATTACCGTATTCTCTAAAAACAATCGCTGGCTCTTTGCAGCTTCCAACGAGTTCCCCAATCCGGAAAACTGCAAATGACATAGTAATGATTATTGAGAGTCTGTGCTAACTGCAGTTATAATTTCAATGTAATTGGTAGAGCATGAATAACTATGAATTATGTCTTATAGACAACTTATTTCTAGTGAATCCACACAGCTTTTTGTGTTGTGTATAATAAAACAACCTAAGTTGAATGTTAATCTTAATGAAATTTACTTTTATACCTCATATTCATCTGAATGGATTCCAAATGCTTTAAGGTGCTAGCAGGGAGTCAAGCAAAATTGAACTTGGAAAATATGATTTGTTGTTTCCCAACTTTTCAAATGTAATGCTGAAAGCCCATGAATTAAACAATACTAATATATAACTGTTTTCAGGACAGGAGATTAATGAAGAATATTAGAATTATTTTCCCGTACAAAGCTAGGACAGCTCTTGAATTTCAGTTTCAATTGGCAGGTTGAAGTTTAGGATTAGGTGGCAGCAAACTTGTGGACCAGGGTTGGTCACAGATAGCTTATATAAATTGTGACTCCAACAACACCAATAGGAGAGTGGGAGGCAGGGTTAGGAAGGCAGGAAGCCGCTGGTAGTGGAGACTGAGGAATGGGCAGAGTCCTCTGCCGGAGTCCAGCTCCAGCTGAGTTCGGAACTCGCGAAGGGTGCGTGGATGAGGTGCAAAAAGGAAAGAAAGAGACGGACCACTAGGACTTCATGATCATAATGGACGATGCACAAAAGCTGTCCACTTATTTATACAAAATCAGTCAAACTCTGGCTCAGACTTTTTACGTCACAGTCAAGTGGGTGTTTCTAAAGATAACTGCCATTTGTTTCACCTAAGGCTAGGATGTTAACCACCTGGTGCCTGGCACCTGGCTAGGAAAAAGTTCTCAATAGATGGTGCATATCAATCAGTAACACATTCCTACCACAATTCTTACTCTACAGCTTGGTCTTGAGACAGTCAAGGAAGGAAGGACTTCACAGGAGGGACCTAAAAGATCAAAGAAAGAGGGAAAGAATAAATTCCCACTACACCTGAAGACAGAACACCCTTGATTAGCATAGGATCAAAAGGGGAGTTAGCACCCTTGATTAGCATATTGCCACAGGATGCAGCTGTAACAGCAATAACAGCTTTTTGGCTAAAAAACGGTAACAGCAACATCAGCTTCTAAGCTCCTACTGATATTTAACAGTAACTCCGCAGATGCAGACAATGCCTAAATAGATTACAGAAATCTCAATGGGGTTGTCCAGTGTCCATGCAAACGGAGGCGGAGCTACATTCAGGTGTTGTAGAGACATCCACCGGGCCTTGCCACACAGCGGGAAGTTCCTTGCAGCCTTGCCTGCAAAGGAACGGTACTCTTCGCACCTTCCTGTCTTCCACATCCATCACACGGACCCCAGCAGTCCTCCCAAAGAGAGGGCAAGGGGCTGGGTATTTTTTTTTTTTAAGGTTTATTTTATTTTTACTGCAAAGTCAGATGTACAGAGAAAAGAGAGAGGAAGATCTTCCGTCCGATGAGGGTTCACTTCCCAAGTGACCACGACGGCCAGTGCTGTGCTGATCTGAAGCCAGGAGCCAGGAGCCAGGAACCTCTTCCGGGTCTCCCACACAGGAGCAGGGTCCCAAAGCTTTGGGCCGTCCTCGACTGCTTTCCCAGG
This sequence comes from Ochotona curzoniae, assembly GCF_017591425.1. Taxonomy (NCBI): domain Eukaryota; kingdom Metazoa; phylum Chordata; class Mammalia; order Lagomorpha; family Ochotonidae; genus Ochotona; species Ochotona curzoniae. The sequence continues at coordinate 32,326,177 of NW_024465369.1, read as the reverse complement.
CCACAAGCAGGGAGCTAGCTGGGAAGCAGGGTCGCTGGGATTACAACCGGTGCCCATATGGGATCCAGGCGCATTCAAGGCAAGGACTTTAGCTGCTAGGCCACCGTGCCAGGGGCCGGGTATTTCTGCAGCAATGGCAGCAGATGCTTGGGTAGGGGCAGGGAGGGAGGGCACTGAATCTCAACGTGTGCTTTGCAAGAAGGCCAGGGGGCACGGAGGCTGCAGGCACAGCCTTAGATCAGAACCACACTTTCCAAAGCCCCCCAGCATAGGAGAGCAATTACTGTATGATCAAATTCTTACTGAAGTTTTTGGGGGCACTAGGAGGGATTTAGAGAATAGAATATTTAAATGAGATTAATTAGGATGGTTTCCCCCTCTTTCTTAATTACTATAAAGAGAATAGATTTCATAGATAAAATCCTAAGATAACCATATTTCCACCCCTCCTTTTTTATTACCTTTAATTTTTGCAATAACACACTTTCAATTTACTCTATAATCAAAGGCTTAACACATCACTAATCAGGATGTTTAGCAAATGAAAAGGATAAGGCTATTTTTTAATGTTTTTAATTTGAAAGGGAGAGAGAGAAGGGTGGGGGGAGGAGAGAGATCTTTTACCAACCGATTTATTTCCCAAATGCCTGCGATAGCTGGGGTTGGCTTTGGTCCAAACCAAAAACCCAGAATTTGAGGTACGTGTCCTACACTGGAAGCAAGGACCCAAGAACTTCGGCAGTCCTCTCCAAGGTGTGCATTAGCAGGAAACTGGAATTAAAAGAGAGCCAGGACTCCAACCTGGTCACTCTGACACAGAAGGAGGGTGCCCCAAGCAGCAGCTTAACACTTGTGTCAAATATCCCTCCCATAACGTGTGCTGTTTTCTGATTGCTGTTGTCTGTGCAGGTGTGTTTACATTGTATTTTATATAGTTTCTCAGAATCTCTTCTCAATAATACACATGTTTAAAATTCCACAAGCAAAGCAGCTCAGCCCAGCCTCTTCAAGCTCAGGATCTAGAGTTGGGTTTTAGCTTTATCACTTACTAACCACAGGATCTCTGGAAACAAACTCACTGAGCCTCACAGTACTCAGTATGAATGACAGCAGTTAGAACTGTCTCAACGGATCCTCATGGTATCTAGAGTAAATTAGTGCCTGTAAAATGCTTTCCACAGCACCTGACATATGGTAAACACTCAATTAAAAGCAGCTGATATTATTGTTGCTATGATGACCGCTACTATTTTTCATTCTTGCTACTAATCAAATAATCATCCTTCAAATTAAAAAAAAAATGAGCAAGTTTAGAGGAAATGAGTGTGTGAGAGTAGCAAAACTAGAAGGCTGTGGCCAGAGGACAGCACACTGGGTTTCAGACAAGGGGGGATGATATTCAGGCTGTGGTCATGCTACAGCAGGTTAGAGGAAAAGGTCATTGTCTAGAATTGAGGTTAAGGAAGGGTGAGGAGGTTAGGCTTGGCTGATCATCCACATGATGCTTAATTATCTCACAGACTGAGGAATAGGATGAAGGGGAAATCTCTGTTGCAAGTGACATATTGAATACAACGAAGTGTCTGGTAAGATAGTAATAAACCCCAGCTGGGCTTTCCAGGAACCCCACAGTGTTCCCCCATTCTTGCTAGCACACCTACCCCCACATAACCTACTCCTCCCTGCAGATAAGGATCTTAGAAAGGAAAAGAAAACTGCCTATTTCCCAGCAGCAACTCAGAAATACCTTAGGGCCCTAAGTCCAACCCATTATAGAAAATATGGAAGCACACTTCCTATTCCAACACCTATAGTGCAGGTGAACAGATAAAAAAAACATGGATACAAATACATTTTAACACCACTGAAGCCATTGAAGCAATGTGAAGCAAAATTAAGAATAAAATAGTATATGTAAGTCACTGTCATGCAAATAACCAGTCAAAAGTAAAAGGTGAAGCTAGAGTTGGGGTGCAATGGGTTAAGCTACCACGTGCGATGCTTGCAGACCATCTCTGAGGGCCACCATGAGTCCTAGCTACCCTGAGCAAGCACTGGAAGATGGCCCATGCAGATGGAGTTCTAGGCTTCAGGATCCGGTCTGGCCATTGTAGTTACTTGGGAAGTGAACTAGCAGATCCAAGATCTTCTTCCCTCTCTATTTTGCTCCTTCTGTTACTCTGCCTTTGAAATAAACAACATACATCTTTAAAGAAAGTAAAAGATAGCAAGCAGATCATTTCATCTTGGTATCATTTCTAATTCTGTAATGACTTCCTCCCAGGGCCCTACAATGGAAAGCCACAGCTTACTGAAACCTGAGGTTGGTTCAGGTCTGCACTCTCCTCCATCTTTGCCCCACACTCTAGCTGTTCCTCCTCCGACTATAAAGTCTGACATAATATAGTTCACCTATAGCTTTGATGTTTGAATGAAAAGAAGCAGTATGCAGATTTAAGCTTTAAGCAGAAACCAAGACTTAAAAGAACCCAATTTGCTTTGACTGCAGATATAATTCATACCATTATTCTCTGAGACACACAACATTTTTGTTTCAAAAATCCCTGAACATTTTTATTACCTTAGAAGAAGGAATAAAAATAGTTTATATACTAGAAATAGTCAAGTATATCAGTGATATTCATAAGTTTCTATATAGTTGAGAAAGTTCGTACCAAATAGATAAAAATAGGACACACATAAAGATTAAGAAAAGAATTTTCTGGAAAGTAGATCAAATAGACTCAATCATAGACCTCACTGGATGTAATCAATGGGAAGTCTTCTGGGGGCACAAAGAGAAAGCATTCCACATGATCCAGAAGTAATTTTTTTGTCCTAAACTCATAGCCTGGGGACTGCTACCAGGGTGTAGCAGCACATTAAGCAACTACCTGTGGTGCCAGCATTCCAGATGGATGCTGGTATGAATGGTTCAATATGTGCAAATAACTAAACATGATACAACAACAAAATGAAGAATAAAAATTATATGATTATCTCAATAGATACAGAGAAGGCATCTGATAAACTACATCTTTCTTTTTTTTTTAAAGATTTATTTTTTTTTATTGGAAAGGCAGATATACAGAGAGGAGAGACAGAGAGGAAGATCTTCCGTCCAATGATTCACTCCCCAAGTGAGCACAATGGCCGATATGCCGATCCGAAGCCAGGAGCCTCTTCTGGGTCTCCCACGCGGGTGCAGAGTCCCAAAGCTTTGGGCCGTCCTAGACTGCTTTCCCAGGCCACAAGCAGGGAGCTGGATGGGAAGTGGGGCTGCCGGGATTAGAACCGGCGCCCATATGGGATCCCAGGCGTGCAAGGCGAGGACCTTAACCATTGCGCCACCGCGCTGGGCCCTACAACATCCTTCTTAAAGAATGGGTATAAGAAGAACATACATCAACACAATCAAGACAACAAATGACAAACCCAGAGCCAGTATCATATTGCAAGAGGAAAAGCAGAGAGCCTTTCTAGTAAGATCTGGAACCAGAATAGGATGCCCACTCTTATTATTATTCAATATAGTTCTGGAAATTTTAGCCAGAATTATTAGACAGGCAAAAAGAAATCAGAGGAATACACATTGTCTGTACCAGCAATGTCAGGGCACACTTAAATAGCAGACTGATGGAATCAGAACTCCTTATGAAGGAATGTACCATTGTGATAATATGAGGAAAATCAGTCGGGGGCTGGGGAATTCCAGACTATTACAGAATTGTACCAGAAAATTCAAAATTTAAAATAAAAATTAAAAAAAGAAAGAAATCAAAGGGATACAAACAGGAAGGAGGAAGTCAAACTATCCTTGTTTACAAATGACATGATCCTTTACATAAGGGAACCAAAAGACTCCACTGAGAGACTGCTGGAGCTCATAAGAGAATCTGGAAAAATTGTGGGAGATCAGGTCAACACACCAAAATCAACAGTATTCTTAAATACCAATAATGCTCCAGCTGAGAACAAACTTATTATATAGCCCATTCACAAACATCTCATAAACGCCTTGAGATAAATTTAACCGAAGATATAAAACAATGAAAATTACAAAAGAAATAAAAGACACAAAATGGGAGAATTTTTCATGTTCATGAATTGACAGAATTAGTATCATCCACCTGTCCATACTTTCCAAAGCAATTTACAGAGTCAATATGACCACAATAAAAGTATCAAGGATATTCTTTTACAGAAAAACAATCCTAAAGTACAGAAACACGAAAGACTCCAAATAGCCAATACAATCTCATACAATGAAAACAAAGCCAGAGATATCACAATACAAGATCTCGAGACATACTACAGGGCTATTATAATCAAAACATCCTGGAACTGGCACAAAACATGCACGTAGTTCAATGGGAGAAAAGAAACCCCCAAAATTAATCTATGCATCTATAATCAACTAATCTTTAACAAATGGGCTAAAATCACTCCCTGGAGAATGGACATTTTTTTCAACAAATGCTTTTGGGAAAATTGGATCTCCATATACAATAGTTTAAAACATGACCCCATCTTATGTCTTACACAAAAATCAACTCATAATGGACCAAAGATCTAAATCTAAGACCTTAACCCATCAAATTACTAAAGAGAAACATAGAAGAAAAACTGTAAGACATTGGCATAGGCAAAGATTTCTTGGATAAGATCCCAGAAGCATAGGCAATAAAAGCAAAAATGGACAAATGAGATTAGGCTAAGACTCTCCTGCAGAGTAAAGTCAACTGACAAAATGAGCAAAAACTATCTGAAAACCAAGCATAGCATAAACATTGATGTCTATACTACATAAAGAACTCAATAATAACAAAACATATCAGTTAAGAAACGAGCAAAGGATATGAACAGGAGGAAAGACAAATGGCCAACAGACACATAGAAAGGTATTCAGAATCACTAGCCATTAGGGAAGTGCAAATATAAACCACAATGAGGTATTGCCTCACCCCAGTTGGAGAGGCTATTATTCAGCAAAGTGCTGGTGAGGATGTAGAGAAAGACATCCTTATGAACTGGTATAGCATTTTGGAAGACAGTACGGAGGTTCCTCAGAACACTAAAAATAGGTCTACCATATGATGCAGGTGTCACACTGCTGAAATATATCCAAAGGAAATGAAAATAGCATATTAAAGAGATACATGCACTCTCACATTTACAGCAGTTCAATTCATAACAGCTGAGATATGGAGCCATCAACTGATGGCTAAGGAAAATGTGGTACACATACCACAAAAAGGAATATTACTCAGCCACAAAAGGAACAAAATCCTAACATCTGGAACAAAATGGATGCACCTGGATCTCATAATGCTAAGTTAAATGAGGCCAACCAAAAAAAAGGAAAATGCCACATTTTCTCTTATTTGTGGTACTTTATATATGGACATACTACTGTAGCTTTAATGAGCTATGATTATTTTAAAGCTTACCATATGAGTGAAATGGTCATCTTTTCACTTGCCCTTGCCTATGTAATGGAGACTGTCATATTTAGTAACATGTTATTTAACTTCATGGCATTGTATATTTCTATTTTTCTTTCTATTGCTGATTTTGTACTATGACTTTTCAGTTGAGGGGATGTACAGTAGCAGTGAAATGGAGACTAACATATCTAGATGTGAGGATACAAGGTAGTATGAATTTCTACTTCCAGACAAAGATGGACTTACAATGAAACTGTTTACTATATCTTGACAGTAGGATGCTGGACTCTCTGCCATTGTCCATGCCTGCAATGATGGACATATGACTGTGTATGAAGAATGATACTATAGTAATGATATAGAGGAACCAGGTATGTGTGTGGGGGAAATTGGGGCGGGGATAAGGGAAATACCAGGAACCTATGGAATTGTATCATAAAATGATAATAATAATAAAATCTAAAATGTAAAAATAAATACATACATAAATAAAATTACCCAAGACAGCAAAAAAAAAAAAAAAAAAAGAAAAAGAAAAAGAAAAAAGAATAAGAATATTCAGGACAAATTTTGGGTAAGGTAAAGGTCCTAGAACTTGATTCTATAGAGACTCTGGCCAGCACCACTTTGCTGAAATGGGTAGCTGGCACAGCCAGCTTTTGTGTTTTTTGGTTTTGTGTTGCCAAAGATGAAAGGCCTGTATGTGCTTTACTTCCTTCATAGATACATTTCTGAAAAATCTGATATAAACAAGACACTTTCCAGTGATATTTTAGATGCACAGGTGTTGGGAAGAATTTCATCTTGGAACATTAATATGATAGGGCCTAGACCATAATAAACAGACAAATCTATGTATTAAATGAAAGAACAAATTAATCCTTTTAAGAGAAACTTTGTGTTTAGGGAGAATTGTCATGCTTTTATTTTAAGATTTGGAAAGAGGCCAGAGAGCCAAAGCACAGAAAGCATGGCGGAGAAGCAGTTCACTGAACCCCGTGAAGGAAGCAGAGCCCTCCCATTCCCTGCAATAGCAATGAGGAGGCAGGTGCAGAGAGGCTGCGAAGCTCGACTATCTGGATTTGGATTGGCCAGGACACTCAAGAGCTTGTGGCCTTGGACAAGTTAATTAAACTTAGTGCTGGCCTGTCTCCTTATAAGAGCACTCGATGGACAAGTTGCTTTGGAGAATAAATGAGTTCCTACACGTCTAGTGCTAGGCTGGCAGTGGGCACTCAGTGACAGCTCTCAAGTGTTTGTCCTATCGGGTTACCAACTTCCTGCTTGTAACTTACTTTCACAGACTTCAGGTTTTCTCCCTGCAACTATGAACGGCCATTGGACAGCAGCACTAGCCTCTCCCTTCCTCCAAGGCATACCCAAATGAGACATCCTCAGTATATTCGGATATTCCCACAAGGCACCTTATATAAACCCCTCCCATCCTACTGCTCCTGTTGAACTCTGTCAAGATTGCCTGACCAGCTGCCCCTCCCCAGGGGGCTCCAGGAATTGCAGATGGTTCTCCAGATGTGGCTCAACCACAGTGGAGGGCAACGAGACTAATCTGCCTGCAACACATTCTGACACATCTAGTTAGACCTCAGAAGAACTCTGGCAGCCAACTCCTATCACAATTCCATCTGTTCAAACCTTCCAACTTATCTATTTTCCTTTTTCCCTGAAGTTAAGTAGCATCATCCTCATGTAATTAGTATAACTGGTATATTTCAATGTTGGTGCAACATATTTGTCTTACTAATATTGCTTCCATTAACGTTATATGCTATCAGGCATTAAGGAAAGGAAGGCTAAGGAAGGGCAGGGAGGGCAAGGGAATCTTGTTTGTTTTGAATTTTTTCCTTCTCTTTTCTGTCTCCCTCCACTCTTCTCTCCCCCTTCTTTCCCCTCCCTTTTCTCTCCTCTCATACTCCTTCCTTCTTTCTTCTTTTAAAATCATTATTGAACTACATGGTGTTGAACAAGGCTATACCTGGTGCTCAGGAGTTAGCAACTAGGGCTCCAAGACAAAGATAAAGAAGCATTAGGTGTCTCATTCTTTGAAGACAGCCACCAGTCTTTGGGTTGGATAACCTCCTTCAAGGCTACATGGACTTCTACTTGCATTCATCACTATACTCCTGTGATCCATCACAATACTTGAGTATTGGAGATACTTGAGTATTGGAGATACTGCCTTTGGAGTTTGCACTGTCAGGAAGCTGGGATCAGGAGCATGAAATTAGCAGTGAACCCAGGTACTAGCCAATGTGGGATGTAGGCATCTCAACTGGTGTCTCAACCCCTAGGCAAAGCACTCACCATTACATGAATGCATACTCTAGGCAAACTATTTTATAAGGAAAATGAATTGATTTTGGCTCATGGTTCTGGAGGTTCAGAGTCAAAGCTTGGGCAGACACTATTGCTTGGTCTGTGGTGATAGCACAGAACATTCTAGAGCAGCACACATCCTGTTTGTATCTCTTTCCTTATAAAGCCACCAGGAATCAATCACAAGGTTCCCTTTTAATGACCTGATCCAATCCAATAATCCAACATCCCCAGGCCCTGCCTCTAGACAATGGGTTCAGTTTGTCTCTTTTTAGTTGTATTAGTAAGATTTTGGCGACTAAACTCCCATCCATGTTTACAACGCACCAAATTCTCATGTTCAATCTCCTTTTGCTTTGCTCTTCTGAGTGTTTTTGGCTTTTAAGGGCTCAAGTGTTGACAGTGGGCCCGCCTGGTCAACCAAGCTAATTTATTTATTTATTTCTCTGTTTGTTTGTTTGTTTATACTTTTTTTAAAAAAAGATTTATTTATTTATTGGAAAGTCAGATATACAGAGAGGAGGAGAGACAGAGAGGAAGATCTTCCATCTGATGATTCACTCCCCAAGTGAGCGCAACGGCTGATGCTATGCCAATCTGAAGCCAGGAGCCAGGAACTTCTTCCGGGTCTCCCCATGGGTGCAGGGTCCCAAAGCATTGGGCCGTCCTCGACTGCTTTCCCGGGCCACAGGCAGGGAGCTGGATGGGAAGTGGGGCCGCTGGGATTAGAACTGGTGCCCATATGGGATCCTGGCACATTCAAGGCAACGACTTTAGCTGCTAGGCCATGCTGCTGGGCCCCAAGCTAATTTATTTTAAGGTCAACTGGATGGTTACATGAGGGACAGATGAGTGACCTTGGCCTAGTCATTGGGGGTTAAGAGAAGGCCACCCCTTGGGAGTGAGGCTGAGCTTGCTGCAACAAGATTGATGCAGCCTGGATTCCTGAGCAGTTAGGGAAACACGGCCACCACTTCAGCCTGGGGCAGCCTAGCTGGGGCTTTCAAAGTTAAGAGACATGCTGCTTTAACGCACTACTGGTTCTGCCCTCACCCACCACCTCAACTGAATCCCAATACAATCATGCAGCTATAGCTCAATCAAAAACTACATAATTTCTTTAGTCTTTGATTAAAAAGAGATCCCTGGGGCTCTGACTTATTATAATATTTTGCTGTTAGAAAAATGGGGTAAGAGAGGGAGGAAAACAGAAAGAAGAGAGAGAGTACATATCTTCCATCTACTGGTTCACTCCTCAAATACCTGCACCAGCTGGGGGTGCATCAGGTATCCAGAATTCAACTTGGGCCTCCCATGTGGCAGGTGCCCAATTGCTTGACTATCTCCTGCTGCCTCTCAGGGTGCACATTAGCAGGAAGCTGGAATTAGAAGCAGAGCCAGGACTGAACCCCAGACACTCTGGTGGGGGATGTGAGTGTCCATCTCTCAACTGCCATAGCACATCCAACTCTGTTTCGTAATGCCTACAACGGAGCTCTGACAGTCTGTTCCCTCCTCACAAGGAAGAGCTGTTGTTAAAAGGCATGGGTCCAGCACAGAATTTCTTTCCTATTCCGCCTGCAAAGGAAATTGTGTCACTAGCCAAAGAAACACCTGTTCTCCCTTCTTCAGCCCTTATTTCCCTGTCAACCAGCTGGCAGAAGACTCCAAAGCCAGAGGGGACATTATGGTAATTACATGGGAAGAAAATGGGAGCCTGAATCATGAAACAGAAAGCTGCCTGCTGAGCATCACACCCTCTTGTAATGTGAAAGACCACAGTGCCACGCACCTGGAATGTACAGGTATCCATCACAGCAGATAGTATTAGCCTAATCCAACACATCTCTCTGTATATCAGGGTTCCAGCCTGTGGACTGACTGCTTGAGCTAGATGATCAAGAGCAGAGACACTCCCTAAGGAAGTGTTACACTGCCTGATCACCAGTCCCTCATCAAGCTGTTCTAGCCAGAAGGAAGTCCTCAGGAGTGACAATGGACAGGTGGATAATCAATTGAATAGCCACAGGACCCCTCCATTCCTGGCTACAAGAATTCTCCTGAGTCTTTTGAAGGGACTCAGGAGCTGTACTTTTATTTTCAGTGTTTATTATTGCACTTAAATTTATTTTCATTTATCTGGAAGGCACAGCAACAGAGAGACAGAGATGGAAAGAGAGATTTTGCATCTGCTGGTTCACTCCCCATATGCCTGCAGCAGCTGCGACCGTGAGCTGAGCCATCCTGCAGCAAAGAGTTCACAGTTCAGTGCAGGTCTCCCATGTGCGTGGCATGACCTCAAGGACATGAGTCACCTCTAAGGGTATACACTGGTAGGAAGCCAGATCAGAAACAGAGGTGGGGCTCAATCCCAGACTCAGATAGGAGATGTGGGTGCCTTAACTAGCTGTGATCCATGGCCGTACTTGTGCAGCTATGTTAGTGAGTGTTCTTTAGATTTTAAGTGCAATAAATTCAATTCAGACTGGCTAAAATGGCCCATATTCCCAGACAACCTGGCCCTAAGAAGTTTCTCTAGGACCTATCTGTGTACAGGGTGGCATAAAATATACCATGTATATCATTTATATAGGGAATGGTACTGTGACATTGTGGATATAGCCACCTGTGATGCCTGGATCCCAAACGGGCACTGGTTTGTGTTCCAGCTGCTCCACTTCCAATCCAACTCCCCACCAATGCACCTGGGAAACTAGCAGAAGATGTCTGAAGTGCTTGGGACCCTGCACCCACATGGGAGACCCAGATGAAGCTCCTGGTTTCAGCTCTGGCAGCTGTGTCCATCTTCCACAGCAGATGGAAGTTTCTCTCTCCCTTTCCCTGTATAACTTCAAAATAAATATATATTTTAAAGTTCATGTAAAATGCGTATGTATTTTTAAAAGCTTTATTCATTTTTATTGGAAAAGTATATCAGCTTTATGAAGAGGAGAGAAAAAGATCTTCCATCTGCTGGTTCACTCCAGTGGCCGCAATGGCCGAAGCCGAGCCAACGCCAAGCGAGGAACCAGGAGCCAGGAGTTTGTTCTAGGTCTCCCAGGTACGGGCAGGATCCTAACTAAAGCTGTGGGCTGTCCTCTACTGCTCTCCCAGGCCACAAGCAAGACGCTGGGTGGGAAGTGGAGCAGGCGGCACGCAAACTGGTGCCCATAAGGGATCAGTTAATTGAATCATCGCGCTGGGCCCAAAATGTGTATTATTCAACAACAACGCATAGATTACATTTTTCAACTAAACAAATGTATCTTTTATGTTCATTTATCACAAACTTTTTCAAGTGCCTGTGTGGCATGGTAGGCGGGTGGACAGAAACCTTCTGTACAGAAGGAACCTCGACACAATCTCCGTTGGCTTGCTGCTACCGTCTTGACTAAAGGGCGACTTTCCGACCCCAGACCTCTGGCTTGAGAATCAGTTTCAGCTAACAGTGTTCCGACGAGTGAAAAAGAAAGGAAAAGAAACCGCAAAGCGGCACTCACCCGGCAGTCCAGAGTGCTCATCCTGCAGGCCGTGGTCCACAGGCAGCTGTAACCCTCGACAGGGCTCCAGCCCATCCCCGCGGAGCCCCCCAGGCGCCCCCCAGGAGCCAGTCCCCATAGATAGCTCTACTCGAGCTGCAGCTTTTGTAATGCCAGGCAGCTGGCCAAGGTCACCCGGCTGCTCCCCGCTAGGTGGCGTCCACGAAGCTTGAGGAGACCCTGAGGGCTCTGCTGTTTTTGCTTTTCTGCAGCCTTCCTTGTTTTGTGTTTCATTCTTCATCCTAAAAAGCGATGTTACAACAAGACTCCTTTCTCCTGGCCCCTCCCAGGAGGGTTCCAGCTCCCCTCAGGGTCCCCAGACGAGGGCGAAGTGAAAAAACGGTTGTTTCCCCAGAGTCTGGAGGCTATTAGCCTGTAATTGGAGCCCTCTGGCACCAGAGACCCTCACCTGTCCCTCGCCTTCTTTTCAGCCGATTTTCTCCAAGTCCCCGCAATTAAGACATTTGGCCCCAGGTTTCCCTCTCTTATTTCCTTCTCTCTTGCTTCACTTAAAACACGTGTTGGAAGGAGGAGCCAGTAGGAAAGAATCTCTGATTGGCTAAGCAGGGATCCCATGGTGCGTGCCATTGGTTAACCACGGGCATGGTTTCACCTGACTTACAGGTTATATTGATTTACTCTCACAAAAAAAGACTAGAGTTACACCAGTAAAAAGCGTGGACATTCCCACGGAATTCAGTTTGTAGCTTCAAGGTGAGTTTTTAGTTGCACTGGCAGGGAGGGAAGCGGTTAAAGGATTGTGCTGCCCGACCCTCTTTTCCCCGGGCTACTAAGGGCGTAAAAGGTGACAGCATTTTAGCAGCCAAACCCTATTTCTCTGAGATCCATTCTCATCTGTGATCTGAGGAAGCTCCAGACTTGCTCAAATTCCTGCCAGCTAGTTCATTTGTTTAAAGAGCCACTGCTTTATTTGAAAGGCAAAACATCAAAGAAACGGGGACTGGAGAAAAAGATCTTCCATCGGCAAATGGCCCTAACAACCAGGGCTGCTCCAGATCAAAGCCAGGAGCTAAGAATTCCATCTAGGTCTCTCACAAGGGTGGCAGGGACCCAAGGAATTAGACCACAATAGCCTAGGCTGGGTCAGGCTGAAGCAAGGAGCCAGAGCTGCTTCTGGGTCTCCCAGATGAGTACATGTATCCAAGCATTTGGGCCATCTGCTGTTTTCTCACGTGCATTTGCAAGGAACTAGATTGGAAATGGAGCAACCAGGACTCAAACTAGTGCCCCAGGGAGCTGGATCAGAAGCAGAGTAGGCAGGACTCAAACCAGGCACTCTGCTATGGAATGCTGGTGTCCCAGGTGGGAGCTTAAGTTGCAGCACCACAACACCGATCTCTCCCAGCTAGTTTAGAAGACCCCTTCTAAACTAGAAGGTGGGGATGCTGGCCCCTTCCCTAGGCAGGCATGATGCAGAGGTCCATGTGGGGCCCCGAGTCACCAGGGCATGGTACGTTGACCTGGGACTGTGGCCATGCTCCAGTCACAGGGAAGGACCCGCAGGCAATGGCACCTGGGAGGCTTTCCCTGTCACCCCCAAGTCTAAGTCCACATGTAATCCAGCTAGAGTCCTGACTCCTCACCTGCTCATCTCCTCCCCAAAGTCTTCTGTCCTCATCACTTCCATTGGCTGGCCTTGCCTTGAGTCCTTTTGATTTCGTTCTCCGAAGTTCTCTGGAGAACCGGCCATCTCTCTGGCTCATTTTCTCCTTCCTCAACAACCCCCAGAATCAAATCAGACCCTGAGTGCTAATTCTGCTATTACTGCCAATGGGTTGGTCACATTTCTGGAGACACTTGAGTGGGGTAAAACATGAATGGTTTTATGGGTCTTCCAGTCTCTGATCGAGAGATGGTCCCTCTCCTTCTCACTGGGTAGTGGAACCCTTAGTGACTACACAGAATCCACAATCTCCTTGTTCTCTCTCAATTCTTGAAGATGTGCCAGCTCTCTGCTTTCCCATATCACCAGGCATGTGACTCACGGTACATAAAGTACCAGGAAGAGCTGTAGTATTACCCAGTTTCTCATCACTTTAAATCCTGAGACTACCCTCTTGGGAGTGGAACAGACTTAATTGTAAAATAAGATTTTTTTTTATTATTTGATAGGGAGAGAGAGAGAGAGAGAGAGAGAGAGAGAGATAGAGAGAGAGAGACTCTTCCATTCCCTGGTTCACTTCCTAAATGGCCACAATAGACTGGCCTGGGTTAGGTTGAAGCCAGGAGCCAGAAGTTTCTGGTGGGTCTCCCATGTGGGTGCACACGCTCAAGCACTTGGGCCATCCTCTGTAATTTTTTCATGTGTATTAGCAGGGAGCTGGATCAGAAATGGAGCAGCCAGGACTTGAACCAGTGCTTTGATATGGGCTGTTGGCTTACCCAATGTTGCACAACATTGATTTTGACTCACAATTTGGAGATTCAAGGATTAGGGTGGGGTGGCACCATCAGTCTAGTGTCTGGTTGAATCTAGCAGTGGCAAAACATGTGCAGAGGCATGGTCCCAGGATGAGGTAGGAAGCAGAGTGAGCTCTGTTGAACTTGGCCTAAATAATGCATCCTCTTGCCTGAGCTTGTCCTTCTGAGGACAAGCACCAGTGACCTGGAGACTTCCCACCGGCCTCACCTCCTACTGGCCACAATACATCAAGTCAACACTCGGGGTTCAAATGTTTACATGGGTTTGGAGAAAAAAGTCCTGATTAGCCCTTAACAGCCATGAATTCTCTTCCTCTGCTTGCCCCTCAGCTCCAAGGGGGAGGGGTTTGCATCTTCTGTGGAATGCCTCCTCCCATTCAGCCTCCAGGCTGTAGCTGCTTGGAGACGCTGGACCCCAACTTCTGCCCCTGACAGAGCTCCTCTCCTTTCTTATGAAAGGTTGAGAGCTGGTTTGAGGCAACAGCTGGTGACAGAAGGGCTGGTTCTACCCTCCCAGTAAGCTCTTTGGTCCTATGTGCATCTCCTCCATGCAAGGGACCCACCGGTTCTCAGATTGTGTGTGCATCTTCCCTGGCTGTGGGGACTTTGCAGATGTCAGGAAACTGAGGCCCTGGTGAGGGAGTGTATCTAGGGGCTCTCTGTGGAGCATCTAGGTGTGCCCATGTAATCCCCAGGGTTTTTAGACAGGAAAGAAGGAGGCAGAAGAGTCAGAGATGGAAATGCAGTGTGAGTTCAGGAGACAAGGAAGGACAGCTTTTAGAAGGCCAGGGAGCAGAGTCCCCTGAGGTCCTGGACAGAATTTTGCCAATACCTTGATTTTAGCCTTTTGAGACCAATCATGACCTTCTTACAACAAGATAAGAAAAATCAATTTGTGTTATTTTCGGCCACTAAATTTGTGGGAATTTAGCTGTGGCAACAGGAAGCTGCTGCAGCAGTCTGGAAAATCTCAGCTGTTATTAAAGCAACTTGTGGGGAGGGGAGCCCAAGTGTGGGCTTACAAGATGGGGCCCTGGCTTCACGTGCGGCGTCAAATCCAAGATGGTGCAGGTTTTTGTGTGTTGCTTAGCACGTAGATTCCTTACTGATCTCTGGCTTTTCCACCCCACATCAGAATCTCGTCAGCAGTTGGGTCCCGAGCGATAGCATAGTGGTTAAAGTCCTCGCCTTGAATGCGCCGGGATCCCACAAGGGAACCAGTTCTAATCCCAGTAGCCCCGCTTCCCATCCAGCTCCCTGCCTGTGGCCTGGGAAAGCAGTCGAGAACGGCCCAAGACTTTGGGAACCTGCACCTGTGTGGGAGACCTAGAAGAGCTCCTGGCTCCTGGCTTCGGACTGGCTCAGCCACAGCTGTTGTGCTCACTTGGGGAGTGAACCACTGGATGGAAGACCTTCCTTTCTGTCTCTCCTCCTCTCCACCTTACCAATTAAAAAATAATAAAATAAATCTAAAAAAAACCCTTGTCAGCCTGTCTAGGGGCACGTGTGCCCTCCCGACTAACCATGTCGGAACCAGGTGATCCCTTCATCCCAAGTACACTGGACAAGAACGGAGAAAGGAGACTTTTTTTTTCTGTTTAATCTGAAAGGCATAATGAGGAGGGAGCGGAGGGAGGCAGGGATAGTGAAGATCTTCCATCCCCTGGTTCACTCCCCAAATGCCAGCAACAACTAAGGTTGGTCCATGTCAAAGCCAGAAGCCAGAGACGCCGTCTGGACCTCCCGTGTGGGTGGCAGGCACTCGCCTGAGTCATCATCTGCAGTTTCCCAGCATGCGCAGCAGCAGGAACCTGGACTGGGAAGCAGAGATGGGACTCAGCTCCTGGAGCTCCAGGATGGAACGTGGAGGTTCCCAGGCACATCTTAGTCCTCTGCATCATGCTGCCGACCCCAGGACACTTTCTCAAGGAAAAGCGAGGGAAGAATAGATGTTGTGCTGGTAGATCCATTAGGAGAGAGAAGGAATCAGGAAGAGGCATTCTAAAATGGCCTCACTGGCATATTAAAGCAACTTTCCAAATCAGTTATTATAAAAAATTCCATTCTCAGCCGAAATATAATGAGAGTCCCTTCATTAATTTGCCTCACATCATTTGCTCAGTTTAAAGGATTTTAGACTGTGGCAGGTAAATTCAAGCCTTATATCTGGCTGCCTTTGTGTCTAAGATAGCAGAATCTCTACAATGCCTACTCACAGAACCCTCTACCGTGACAGGAACATTTCCTGCTCAACAAAGTCGGCCTTATCTCAGTGTTACCTTTCCCAGGCTCAAATCACCCGGATCACTGGGCTTTCAAACCAGCCTGGCAAGTAATACGCACAGGGCCGAGGGAGAGCTCCCATTCCAAGACAAAGGCTGCAAAGGGCTCCCATAAAGGAAGGTTCAGGTGCCTCCAGATGGTGGGGGGTGAAGGGCAGGTAGGGCAACGATCCAAGTAGAAGGCCTGAGATTAAGAAGGAATCATATGCCAATCAATGGCACACGAGGGTATAATGAAGCCCAAATCAGCTGGATCAAACTGTTAATAATGTGCAAATTACAGGGTTAAAAAAGACTCCAAGTACCGGCTGCCATGGATATACATGATGGGTTTAATAATGCAGATTGGGATGAAGATGATCGGAATGAAACTGTTCTAGAACAACTCCTGAGGCATACCAAATGATTGACATCTGGGGTGGTAAAATATGTCTATCATTCTTTCTAGGATAACCCACAAAACCCAGGAAGGGTAAAATCTCAGCAGAAAAGCAGCACAACAGAAGCAAACAACTATCCTCAATTAACCCACACCTGCTGAGAAGGAACGTGGAACAAATGGACAAAATAAGATGGCAGAACTAAATCCAAATACAGTGAAATTGTACTAAGTGAAATGAATAAAATTCTTTAGTTAAAAACAAAAGATAACCACAGAAAAAAATGGTAAATTTGGTCATTAGTGTAAATCAAATCTCAAACACATGGATATAGAAATAGTTCGATTCAAAGAGAAGAAAATGTATGTCTGGCAAAGGTTAAGAAATGTGGCATAATATGTGTAATTAATATCTATGTTCATATCAGATAAAATGGGAGACCAGACAAAAGTGATAATAGTTTGAAGTGACTTAAACCCACTGCAGGGCTGGCATCCGATATAAGCACCAGTTTGAGTCCTGGCTGTTCAGCTTGGATCATCTCATACTGAAGCACCTGGGAACTCAGGAGAGATGGCTCAAGTACTTGAGCACCTGCACCCATCTGGGACACTTGGATGAAGCTCCCTGCTCCTGGCTTTGGCCAGCTCCACAGCCCAGGTTGTTGTAGCCATTTGAAGAGGGAAACCCGTGGATGATAAATCTCTCTCCCTTTTTCTGATGCTTCCTTTAACTTTGTCTTTTGAATAATTTGAAAGAAAGGGCCCAGTGCAATGGGATCAGTAGCTAAAATTCTCACCTTGCAAGCACCAGGATCCCATATGGCCACCGGGTTGTTTCCTGGCTACTCTACTTCCCATCCAGCTCCCTGCTTGTGGCCTGGGAAAGCAGCAGAGGATGGCCCAAAGCCTTGGGACCCTACACCCACGTGGGAGACATGGAGGAGGCTGCTGGTCCTGGCTCCTGGCCTTGGAATGGCTGAGCTCCTGCTATTGTGACCACCTGGGGAATGAACCAGTAGACAGATCTTTCTGTCTCTCCTTCTGCCTGTAAAATCTTGCTTTCCAATAAAAATAAATAAATCCTTTAAAAAATAAAGTTTAAAACTGCTGGAAAAATATGAAAATTGCCAGCTTATTATACAGAGAAGCAAAAATAAACTACAAGACAAAGTTAACAAAAACCCACCATATTTAGAGTAGAAAGGTAACAAAATATTATGTGTTAAACTAAATATCTAAATAGATGTTTACAATGATGTACGCATTCTGAAATGCTTCCATTAGGAAAAAGACGTTCAAAATTAACGAACTGTGTGTATTCAATTTGAGAAGTTAGAAAAAGGAACAGCAAACAACTCCTCAAACCAAATTTTTCTAAAGTTAAAGGAAATAAATAATAAATGTAGAGGGAGAAATCAATGAAGTAAAAAGCAATTACAGAATTGCGAGTCCAGACAAAGCCATTTCCTGAAAGCTTAATGAAACTAACAAGCCTCTGTTAAGATTAGCCATGATGAATAAAATAAGACAAATTAATCCATTCGGAAAATGGAAAATATAACTAATATAGATAAGGTTTTTTTTTTTACAAGGTTTATGTATTTATTTGAAAATTACAGACAGACAGAAAGTCTCCCTCTGCTGGTTCACTTCCCAAATGACCACAATGGCTAGTGCTGGGCCAGGTCAAAGCCAGGAGTCAGGAGCTTCTTCCAGGTCTTGCATAGAGGTGCAAAGGCTCCAGCACTTGGGCCATCTTCCATTGCTTTCCCAATGCATTAGCAGGATGCTGAATTGGAAGTAGAGCGCTAGGATTTGAACTAGCACCAATGGGTTGCCTGTATCACAAATAGAGGCTTAACTCACTACAACACAGTGCCAGACCCAAGGATATTGTGGGTAACTGTATGCCAATAAATCTAGAAACTTAAAAATAAATGTGGGCATGATAACCTAGTGGCTAAATCCTCGCCTTGCATCCACTGGGATCCCATATGGGCTTCAGTTCGGAACCCAGCTGGTCCACTTCCCATCCAGCTTTCTGCTTGTGGCCTGGGAAAGCAGTTGAGGACGGCCCAAAGCCTTGGGACCCTGCACCCGTGTGGGAGACCTGGAAGAAGCTCCTGGCTCCAGTTACAGATTGGCTCAGCTCTGGCCATTGTGACCAATTGGGGAATGAACCAGCAGATAGATCTTTCTTTCTGTATCTTTTCTCTGT
Source organism: Ochotona curzoniae (assembly GCF_017591425.1). Taxonomy (NCBI): domain Eukaryota; kingdom Metazoa; phylum Chordata; class Mammalia; order Lagomorpha; family Ochotonidae; genus Ochotona; species Ochotona curzoniae. The sequence continues at coordinate 32,307,533 of NW_024465369.1, read as the reverse complement.
ATATCTGCCTTTCCAATAAAAATAAACAAATCTTTGAAAAATATAAATTCCTAGAAAAATGCAACGTGTAAACACTGACTCCAGAAGACATGGACAACTCACCTTGTGATTAATATCTCCCCAACAGACAAAGAGATCATCTCAAGAAATGCAGAAAAAGCTGTCGATGAAATTATGTATTCATTTTTAAAGAAGCTCTACAAACTAGGAATAAACAGAAATGCCCTTAATCTAGTGCGGGGCGTCTAGAAACAACCTCAAACCTTTAAACTGAACGGTCTGTGACTTGTGAAGGTATTCGCTGTTGTACCGCAGCAGGAAGCTGGAAAAACATACATTTGGTAAGCCCACTCTGCCTTACTCAGCGAAACTCAACAAGACCCCTATGGTGTAGTAACCTTACTTTTAGGTATAAACCTTGAGAAAACATTTGCACTTTTGCAATGTTGCTCATAGCAATATGGTCCATACAAGCAGAGAGCTGGAAAAACTCATCTACTCACCCTAACAGAACAGATAAACTGACCAAAGTGTATCTATCTGATGCTCCGCTCCAGCAGACGGCCCCATAATGTAGGTGGCACATTAAGGAGCCAGAAGAGACAGCAGCCTCACATTCTGGAGTGCAGCTTTGAATCCTGGCAGCTCCACTTTCTCTCCAGCTTCCTGCTAATGTGCATGGAAGCACAGCAGCAGATGGCCCAATGCTTGGGTCCCTGTCATTCATGTAGGAGACCCAGATATATTCCAAGGCCCCTGACTTCTGCCTGGCCCAGTCCCGACCAATGCAGCCATTTGGGGGAATAAACCAGTATATGGGCAATCTTTCTGTCACTCTACCTTTCAAATAAAAGTCTTTTAAAAACTTAAACAAAATCTGGGCCCGGTGCGATAGCATAGCGGTTAAGGTCCTCACCTTAAACACTGGAATCCCATATCGGCACCAATTCTAATCCTGGTATCCCGCTTCCCACCCAGCTCCCTGCTAGTGGCCTGGGAAAGATTCGAGAACGGCCCAAAGCCTTGGGACCCTACACCCGCATGGGAGACCCAGAAGAGCTCCTGGCTCCTGACTTCGGATTAGCTCAGCTCCAGCTGCTGTTGTGGCTGCTTGGGGAGTGAACCATCAGATGGAAGATCTTCCTTTCTGTATATCCGCCTTTCCAATAAAAATAAATAAATCTTTTTTTTTTTTAAAGTTAAACAAAATCTGCTCCAGTTCTACTGGTACAGGGATGCTTCCATTCTTGAAAAAAGAATTATCTTTTTTTCTCTTTGACTTTCTCCCTATGGGTTAGCACTAGACCTACAACACTACAAGTTAAATAAGAAAGACAAATCATAGAAATATTATCCTGTGTAACATGCATCAAAGTAAGCAATAAGGATGCATATATATGTGGTAAAATGTTAGGAAAAAACAAGAGTGATTAACACAAAATTTGAAACAGTGATCACCTCCTGAGGAGGCAGGTATTCAGCTAGGAATGAAACGACGCAGTTGGTGAGCTCGTATGATGACGTTCTGGTCTATCAGCTGAGTGCTGGTACTCAAGGGCAGCATTACTGCTCTCCATTATTTTACACATATATGTTCTTAAAAAAAAAAAACCTCTCTTCTATAACCCATAATACCTGATTTTGAATCAAAGGGATCCACCTGACAATCTTGCTTAAAGGAGAAGGAGTCTTACCTGAGGTCTGGCCACAGCGGACTGCCAGGGGCCCAGGGCAGGGCGTCCAAATCCTACGTGGTTGCAGGAGAGACCTTCTTCAGGAGGGGCTCGAAGTCTTGCAGTGAGGGTTGCAGGATCCCAGGAGAATCCTTCCAAAAACTTCCTCACAAAAAAGCAAATTAAAACCGCAGGATCCCATTTGTGGGATGGCAACAGTTTTTTAAAAAGTTGACAATGCCTGCATGGAAATGGAACTGCCTAAGAGGCCAGAAAAGCTATTGCAAGATTAACCTGAATATGAAGCAGGAACAACGAAAAGACCCACAGGAAGAGGTGAAAGGAGCGGTGAGAGAAGGACAGAGGGTCACCCCTGGGCGTCGGCCTTGGTCAGCTTGACTGCAATCATACAAGCAGTGTGCTAATGGCGAAAGGCTCTTCTCTAATTCCTACATGTGCTAGACAGGAAACGCCTTGTATTCCAGTTGAACGAGATGGTAGTGTTCGAGTTTAAAGGAATACCGTAGAATGCTCTAATGACAACAGTACTAAGGAGGTGAACTGGAGCCAATGTACAAGCTTAAGCAGCGTCTGCAGAGACTGGTTGTCCACAGTGACTGTGGTGCATGGCAGGGATTTTTGTCACGCACACCATGGTCACCTGAGTGTCTAACACAGCACAGGAGGCAATATTTGTGGAATACCTGGTTGGATGGGCTTAAAAACTGAACACAGGAGAGTAAGAAACAGGAAGACTTTCCTTCCTCAAGCCTTAAACAACATGTTTTCTTGCACTACCATCAGTGACTTTCTAGATGAGAGGCTCAGGAACCCACGTCAGGGTGTCAAGTCTCACCTTCCCAGGTCCAGCACAGCACCCAGCGGCAGAGGGACAGGCCCTGCGTGACCCAAGAAACCACAACCAGAAACACAAACCGGAAGAACGTTTTGTTTCAGTTCTCCATGGAGAATATTTTTATTTACTTATAATTCTTCTTGAATATTCTAAAGCACACAGTGTGGATTTCCTTTCTTTCAAGACAGTTGTGAGTCTGGTCAATTTGTCTGAGATCTTCAGAAACATTGCCTTAGGTTTCAGCTAAGCGAGTCACAGGGATTGGTCATGAACACTACAAAATTATGGGAGGCCCAGGTATGACCCAATAGTTGCTACAAAGGCATAGGGGACACCAAGACAACACAGCCAGATACAGAGGGTGAGAGAGGGTAGATGCTGTGAAGGAATAGGATTTCCATATACATTACTCTATGTACAGTATAAGAGTTCATTTGCACACAGTATATTTATGCTAAAATCATTGGTGTAAGGGCACTCTAAGATAAATACAAGTCTCACGAATAATAATCTGTTCTCTTTGGCTCACAAAAGCACAGAAATACCATAAACAGTATTCAGAACTTACTTCATTAATATATAAATAAGATACATTACAAATGGGAGGAAAATACAAGATGCTCTTTAACATGATAAATCTCTGAATATAAATAAGCAAATATTTGCACTCACCTACAATTAAAGTTATTGAAATCATTACTTGAGTTCTTCCTTCCCCCACTCCCCCCCATGACAATAATTTACACAATCTACACAAAATAATCTCTAAAAATACGGCCATAGTACACCTGTAACAAGGACTCCGTTCTGCTTTCCCGTAGCTGGACACTAATGGGGAGGGTGTGACTCCTGTCAGCTACTGGTGCCTGTTCTCATCCATCATTACTTCAGGTAGGAGAGAAGCACTGACAGAGGACCACTCTCCTGGGACATGGCATTTTGAAAAACATCTGGTCTGCAGATGATGGACAAGCTGGATTATAGCATGTTTAGCCCCTCAGTTACATGCTGTGGCGTAAGACTAAGTCCACTCGCTATACGTACATATAGAGAGCGGTCTAGATAACTGTACATATGTACTGTGCTCCTAATGTGCAACTGCTGAAAAAGAACCTAAGTCCTGCTAACTACAACAAACAAGCTCAAGGAAGGATTGAATGGTTGTCGTCGACAGATTGCCTTTTCCCTCCATGGAATGGCCTGTGTGTTTCCGTAACACATGGAGGTTTGCTCTAGGAGGCCTCAGGGGAATGGCAATGCCCCACCAACTCGGGTTCTGCCATGGGTGCTTACAGGTCCTGGCCCAGTCTTTCTATCTCCTCAATGAGGAAGTCGATGTCTGACTGGGTTGCAGCCGGGTTTGAGATGACCATCCGGAAGAAGTTGGCTTTGTCCCCCTGAGGCTGGTAGCCAACCATGGTGGTGCCTGACTCCATCATTAGAGCTTTGATCTTTGGAGCCACCTTGTGATGGAAAACACACAAAACAGCACTCAAAACCAACAGCAACACACTCTCTCTCTCTCTCTTTTTTTTCCCCCCAGCAACTCTACCCAGCTTATTTTGTGCATGGGTCTTTGGAGGCTAACATCTAATGACTATCCCGTTTTTCCCTCAAAAAGTACTGTGGGGCTGAATTTTGAAAGTCAATCATAGAGCAGTAATAAAATGAAAAAAGGAAAACAACATTTAAAAAAACACTCTTATAGGGAACAATGCAAATCAAGGCTTGTTTCTTTGCAACTCAGGCACACAAACTATGTTTAACAAATTGCTGACTGGTGCCCAGTGGCGTGGCCTAGCAGCTAAAGTCCTCGCCTTGAACGCCGCGGGATCCCATATGGGCACCGGTTCTAATCCCGGGAGCTCCACTTCCCATCCAGCTCCCTGCCTGTGGCCTGGGAAGGCAGTCGAGGACAGGCCAAAGCTTTGGGACCCTGCACCCGTGTGGGATACCCAGAAAAAGTTCCTGGATCCTGGCTTCAGATCGGCATAGCATCGGCCATTACGCTCACTTGGGGAGTGAATCATCGGACAGAAGATCTTCCTCTCTGTCTCTCCTCCTCTCTGTGTACCTGACTTTCCAATAAATAAGTAAATCTTTTTTTTAAAAAAATTGCTGAATGAAACAGTGCATAAATTTAAGGCAATGAATAAACTGGATAAAAAATTCAATGGCTAGATGGACCTACGTCAGATCTGAGCTCAGTGCAAGGTAGTATAGTAGATATACTTGAATCCAGAGTGTTCCTAGGAATATCATTCACCTGCCCACCTAAGAACATCCACCTGAGGCAGCCTGCACACCTCCCTGAACCACCACCAGGGGACAATGCACACCCAAGAGAAAAACCACCAAGATGGCACTCAAAACCACCTCATGCAAAGCCCATCCCAAGTTTCTATCTTTTCTTTCTTCCCCATCAGAAAAGCACATTGGCGGGAGATTCCTGAGCAGCCATGGAACCCACAGAGGATTAGATGAGACAAGTGAGGCCATGTACACACATACCCTGTGGAGCTTTTCCCTTCGCTCAGGGCTGTCAGGAACACCCCTGAGGCTTTGTGGAATATACCAGAAACAGACGTTGGTGTGTTCAGGCTGCAGAGACATTAACAAACAAGCAAACAAAACAAGCAGAATGATGAGCCCCTGAAAGAAAGTAGTCTCCAAACCCATGTGCCCTTCATGGAGAGCTCTCAGACCCCTGAAAGAAACTGGGTGTATCTCAACGGTGCTGTTACTTCTGCTTAGGGAGAAGATCTGGTTTATCCAGTCAGGTCTAATTCTCTAGATAACACCATCTCTAAACATTGAGATGTTGCAAATAATTACATTTTGGACACGGGCCAAAAATGGTCTGATCCATTTGGTGGTGTTCTACTTCTGTACATGGAGAAAGTGCCTGTCATAGTTTATTTTACTGGTGATGACATTTTATTGAGCCTCTATTATAGCTCTTTAGTCCCTCCCTCCCTCCTTATTGTTTACTAACATTGTGCCCACTTCTACTTCATTTCAGGCATCATGCTTGTTGTGTTACATAGACCATGAGTATTAGCATATATAAGAGTTAATTATATACTGATTATATGTGTAATCAATCAGAGTAAGACCTCAGAGGTCAGATATATGCGCATTATTTCATTGATGTTAATTGCTCAGGACTCTTCTGTTCATTTGGTGACTCGACTATTTTCATAAAGATACAGGCTGTCTAATAAATAAATGTAAGTGGTGTTCTATGAGTATTGTGTGATTTCTGAGTGGCGTTCTCTTTCCTTCAACCCTGGCTCCTGTTCCATCTGTCTTCCTTCAGTGGTGAGCCCCGTCAGGGCAGAGGCAGTATTTGTCCTGGTCAATACAATATAAGCCAGTCCTTGGCATAGGATCCAGCATATCAGTGATATGATAAACATGGAGATACTTTTCAAAACTTCACAGAAAGTAGAATTATAACTTAAATTCATTTTGGTGCAAATGTGTTCGAAGTCCTACATGGGTTTTTTTCTAATATGCATTTTCCATAAACTTCTGGAAGCTCCCTGGTCCTTCACGATGTGGAGGTGGCCTCAAGGGCAGCGGTGATCTTCTCTAGCCATGTCACAATGAATCTATGCAAAGTAGAGCCTCATTTTAGAAGCAGTATCGGACAGCTAGGACAGCCCCAACCTGTAAGCTTCTTGGAACTAAAAAAGCACTTTGTCATGGGGATTCAACACAAGGCCAACCCTAGAATGAAGAATTGTTCTGTCCTGGCAGGCAAGGAGGGCTCCCCTTGGCTGCAAAGCACTGGCTGACAGTATCAGTTTGGGAAGGGGTGGAAGGAAAAAGTCACCTAAAAGCTCTCAGCAGCAAATGTCATGAACATAAGGGAATTAAAGAATGGGTTCACCTGGGTAAAGGTGGAGAAATGTGGTTTCAGGAACCACCCTCAGTGGTTTTTCTGGAAGCACGTTGCACCTGCTCCATGAGAACAACCTACCTCGCCATCAAATACCATCTCAAATTCTTCTCTGTTCTTAATCTTGGCATACAGGTACTCAGCCAGTTCCAGGCATTTGTTGATCTGATTTTCAAATCCCACTGTACCCTGTTTTGAAGAGAAAAGGTGCAGCTGTTGGTCACCTGTTGCATGTTCTGGTGATGGGTCTTGGGGAAAGCTAAGCTGCTCTTGTTTATAGGAAATACACATTCTTGGAGGGAGATAGAAAGACAGCCTCTTCACAGCTCTGCTTGCAATAAAATAAAGTGTGCCTCTCTGCTGTCGAGGCACTCTAGGCTTTGGGCAGTTATTCTCAACAGGGCTTGTAACTTCCTGCTGGTTAGCCACAGCCTGGGCTGGAGGCCCATTTTTGGTCTGTTTTAGGATGGTGATACTCCAAGTGTCATCCACATTGAGGCCAGTTCACCAACTGTAACCAGTACAGCAATGGAGATGAAGCAATAAAGAAACCCTGAAAGCAATCTGACAGTCACTTTCTGTCTACTGAATCTAATACAAAAAATAGTGGCTTCTGCTTTGTATGTTTAATTTCATTTTCCTAGCCTTCATCTTTTTTGCATTGGTCTATGAGGTTTGAACAAGCAATTAGGGCTGGGTGTTTAACACAGCAATAGAGACATGGCTTGTGACACCCACATCCCACATTGCAGTGCCTGAATTTGAGGCCTGGCTCCCTGTCCTATTCCTTCATCTTAATACAGACTCTGAGAGGCAGCGATGATGGCTCAAGAGCTTCAACACTGGCACCCATGCAGTTGAGTCCCAGCTCCGGGATTCTCCTGGCCCAGCCCCAGGTTGGGGATATTTGAGGACAGAAGAGCACAAGAGAGATCTCTGACTCCTCTATCTACCCCCCCCCCCACACACACACTTTCCCTTTCTGTCCTCTCCTCTCTTCTTCTCACCTCACCTCTCCACTCCTCTCCTCTCCTCTCCTCCCTTCCCCTCCCCTCCGCTTCCTTCCCCTCCTTTCCTCTCCTCTCCATAATTCAAATAATTTTAAAAAGTTTAAAAGAGCAAATAAGTGGTTTATTTCCCTATAGATTGTGAGCAATACTGCCTTAGATTCCTTCTTCCCTAGTGGTGTATCCTGACTAAACACTTCCCACACCTTTCTAGGCAGGCTATCTTCCCCACAGCACATGATCATCACCCCTTCCAGAGACAGACTGGCAGGCAGATGGGGAAGCCACTGGTCCCAGTCCATGCCTGGAGATTCCAATAACTCCGACTACTGACAGACTGGTGGAGTGTGAATTTCAGAAGTCAGCAGGGCTGCGACAGCAGTAGCAGGGTTGCTGAGTGGGTCTGTGTTAACAAGGAGAGCAGATGCATGAGGCTGACTTGCAGATGGCTCACAGGCCTGGGTGGAGTCCAACACTGGCAAAGAGGGAAACTCCCAATGTGGTGTTCCTGCTGAGTATGCATGCTGGCCCGCCACCCCACGGTCCCACCTCGGCAACCAACGCCCGTGAGCCAACCCTGCTGAAGATGGTTCAGCAGGTGATTGACTAGTAGGCAAAGCTAAGACAAAAAATGATGGAGATGGGCCATGTGGTCAAACTGGTATTAGGATTCTTATTGCAGTGGATGGTTGTTTATGTGCTTAACATCCCTATGACGACTTTACAATAAAAATCAAATTAGGATTGTTTTTTTGGTTAAGAAAATGATTTCAGGAGGAAAAAGCTAATCATCTGCTAAAATCTTCCAACAGAATGAATATATGACTAGACACTTTTATGGAAAACTTTGTTGTTTGGGTGTTCAGTATTCTCACAAACTTGGAAATGACTAAAACTAACTGGCAGTAGATAAAGACAATGGGTGTGAAATGAAGCTGTGAAATCAAGACTGCTTTTACTTGATGGCATAAAAATACTTTTGGAGCAAATAGTCAAATGGTCGTCCTCTCCCTGACTCAAATTTTGGGGAAAATTCCAGCTATTAGCTTTTTCCCTCCGAAGCGCAGGAATGTCAACAGGGTGATGCATGTGGACACCCCAAATTGCAGCCTGGTCAGGTTTCTCAGGAACAAGGCCTGCATCGTTCAGATGGCGAATAAAGTACAGATAATGAGAACGTGATTATTTCAACAGAACTTCAATCTGTCTTCTACCTCTCGTGGCACAAGGCCTCCTCAAGCATTCCAGAGGTCCTGTCAGAGCAATGCAGTCACACTACCTTTTCTCTTTGCACTAATTTCAACTTCCCTAAGGACTGCTGTGGAAATCTTTGCCTTGGCATAATTTTTCATCATAAGAGGAAATTACAAGAAAACTTTACAATCATTCAAATCCAAGAGACTGAACAGAACGAAATAGGCAGACAAACAACACGGTTAATCCATTAGCTAGCTAGTGATCACACCCACAGTGAATTATCTGTGATACAACTTTGTCTTTTGCCGATCAGTCTGCAAACTACATTTCTGTTCTGTGTCCTGAACCCCTGTTCCATACCTTGGCTTTCCACATCAGCCAGAACTTGAAGATATCCACGTGGCGGCCACACTGAATTGCCTTGTCCCCAGTGTCATACGAGACGTCGTACTGCTTGTCTGGCTGGAAGAGGTACCCCGCACACATCTGGTTGCATCCTTGGAGTAGCCCCTACCGTGAGAAGTCAAGAAGACCATATTTGTATTCACATGTAACACAACTGTGACACGGGGCTGGCTGGCAGGAGGAACTAGGGATCACAGACAACCTCGCCTCTGATGGTCCCACCAGACCTTGCACCTGTTCTGATGTCCTTACCTGAATTCATCTTTGGAAAGACCTTGGCCCCATCTTCTGTCACTCTGATTGGACTCATCTTTGATCTCAGGGACCTAACTACAAGCACCCCATGGTTGCTTTCAGTGGCATCTGGGTTATTTCAAAGTCTGGGAAGTGTTGTGGCATCCAATGGGTGGGGGGTTAGAGGTGTAAACTTCCTCAGGGAGTGGCACAGACTCATATGAGCAGAGTAAAGGGCTTGTACAGGTTGTAGTTCCTCCTGACTGGAGACTTCTAGAATGCCCCAGCAGGCAGGTGTATTTGAGTGATGAAACACTGAAGGTCATGATCCCGTAGTTCATTATGTACAGAAGGGAAGAGTGTATCAAAACTTGGTGGCTAACCTTCCTAAGTTGCTATTCACAGCTTTGGTCCTACTTCCGCTTTGGGACCATAAACTGTGCTCAAAGGGTATTCCAGAGAATACTTTCCATCTTCACCCAGGAAGAACTGATTGGATGCTTCAGCCCATCGCTCCCACCCTGGTCTGTGCAAACACGAAGGGATGCTCCGTGCCCACAATTTCCTTTGAGCACCTGCTATCAACTGAATAAGAAGTAAGGATGGTCAGCAGCAAGCATGCAGGGCAGAAGCCAGGATAACCACAAAGGCAGGAAGGGACAATGGGCTGCCATGCTGGGAAGACATGTCCTTCTGCTACCAAGTGTGCAGGCCCCCAGCCACTCCGGGGGAGTACAGACCTTCTCCCTGACGAGAATGGCCGAGCACTGCAACAACACGCCCATCATCTTGTGAGGGTTCCAGGTGACAGAGTTGGCCCTGAAAGAAGCACATGATGCCTTAGGGGAGTAGGCATAGGAACTACAAAAGGCATTCAGTCTCTCAAAAGAAAACACCACCGATGTCAACTCCCTGCTCAGTGTTTTCAATGCCTGTTTTCCACAACAGACAAATCAGGTACAGAACACTTCCAGGCACTCTCAGGCTTCCACACTGCAGACCGTCCCCTCTGAGTCACTGCTCACCCTAACAGCTGATGCTCATGAGGCGCTTAGAATGTGTCCAGTTGTCCTGAGAGCTGCAGGGATCATATCACTGGGGCATTCCAAGCTTTGGAATCAGACTGTACAAATCTGGAGCCTGGTCATGACTTTTGCTAGCTTGGATGAGCTTACATCATTCTGTTGTGCCTCAGTTTTCCTATTTAAAAAGTGGGAATGTCCAGCTCACAGTGCTGAATGAAGGATAAAACAAGTTAATAGAAAATGCAGAAGTGCTCCAGCGTATGTAATTTTCACACCAGCCCCATTATCACTTCCGTTTCAGATGGAGAAACCGATGCACAAAAAGGTGAAATAGGAGGGCCTTTCAAAAAGCTCATGGAAAAATAGAATGAAAAAGTAAATTTATTTGACGCCCCCAAACATGGAAATACACACTCTTTCATAATGCACATTTCCCATGAACTTTCTTTTTTTTTTTTTTTTTTTTTTTAAAGATTTATTTTTATTATTTTTTTCATTGGAAAGGCGGATATACAGAGAGGAGAGACAGAGAGGAAGATCTTCCATCCGATGATTCACTCCCCAAGTGAGCGCAACGGCCGATACTATGCCGGTCCGAAGCCAGGAGCCTCTTCCGGGTCTCCCACACGGGTGCAGGTTCCCAAAGCTTTGGGCCGTCCTCCACTGCTTTCCCAGGCCACAGGCAGGGAGCTGGAAGGGAAGCGGGGCTGCCGGGATTAGAACCAGCGCCCATATGGGATCCCGGGCGTGCAAGGCGAGGACCTTTAACCACTTGCGCCACCGCGCCGGGCCCTCCCATGAACTTTCTGCAGATCCCTCAGGAATGCCCTAAAGCCACAAGAGCTGGGAAGCAGTGAAGCCAAGACACAAGTCCAAGGAGTCTAACTGCAGAGCCAGGGTGCCTAACCACTCCACACGTCGCTGCTGTCTGCCTTCCTGCTCTTATTTAGTGCAATGGGCTGGAAGATGGTGCTGACCTAGCTACTCCTGGGCCAAGATAAAGAGTAACAGCTGAAAGCAAAGGAGTTGGACTGTTCTAGACTATGTCTACCTCGCAGTGTTGTTTACATGCTAAGTGTGCAAGATTTTGCCAGTTTTGGGCTGCAATGATGGTTTAACAAGCATGGTCTCCTAGCAACCACGCCAGTCTGTCAGACACAATTAGCTAGTGAAGGAGCACGCTTGCTAGGACATTACAGAAATGACTAAGTGTAATGTATAATGATCAAAACTTGAGCAGTCGGCTTCAGTGGTTTCAGATTCCTTTTCCAGTGGGGCCTGGCTCGACTACGTGTTCTGACTCCCATAGAGTGCCTTCCCTTGACATGGTAATGTCTCAGAATCAGATGGCCGCAACCCTCTCTGGATTTAGACCCCTGTATGATTTGTAAACTCTCCACCTTGCTTAAGCCCTGTAGAGGGAACACAACTCAATGTGTAAGTGCGCTGTGTGTGGTGCTTTCCCTTACATGCACTATAAAGACCTCTGTGAAAGACAACTGGGGATAGTGCTAAGAAAAGTTAACTTATCTTGTGGACAAGAGGCAGGGTGTATCATATTTAAATGGTAATGAACTTGATCAATTTCTCACTGCTATCATTTGCTGAGTCATCAAAAGGATCCTATTTAGATCTCATCAAATGTCTTAAATAGTCTTCTGAATGCCATGAGGGTTTAAAGCGAATGATTCCTTACTGCTACAAATGGAAAGCAGTAAGACACATCATGGATTGGTTTCCTTTACAACCCATATGACCTTTACAACGTCGGCAAGAAAAAAAAAATCTAACACAAAATGCTTCAAGTTTTCCCAGGCTCAGAGATGAAAAATAAAAATAGCCTGAAAATTCTAAATTGTAGTGGGGCTGGCTCTACATGTCATGTGTGCCATCCTCCAAGGTATAGGGTTGGACAATCATGTTTCAAGGAGCCAGTCTCAGTCTGTGTGAGGAGGCACAGCAAAAGGAACAAAAGCTTCGTCACAAGGTGTCACTGGTGTGCTTCCCTCATACCTGCTCCTATTCACATCTCAGACCCTGGTGGGTTCTCTCACTTCTCCCACTTTGCTCCAGTTGTCAGCAACTCTGTTGGTCCTCCTCTCACCAAGAACCAGCCCTGCCATAAATCTCGTCATTCCCACAGTCTAGCACATTCCTCAGAGAACCTTGACCCTGTCTCTCTCTGAGTATCTGCTGACTGTCATCCCCTAGAAAGGCCTCAGACATGGCATGAAATGACATAAAGTGGGGTGGGCCTTGTGACCTAACAGGCTAAGCTGCGGCTTGGGAGCTGCGCCTCCCATGTCGGACTACCTGAGATTGAGTCCTGTCTCTGTTTCTGATCCAGCTCCATGCTAAGGTGCCTGGGAGGCAGCAGAAAATGGCCCAGCACTTGGGCTGGGACCACCCACATGTGAAGCCAGATGGAGTTCTAGGCTCCTGATTTCGGCCTGGCCACCCCTGCCTTGGCTGTTGCAGGCATTTGGGGAGTGAACAGTGCATGGTTCTCTTTGTCTCTCTGTCGCTCTTTCAAATAAACTGATACAACTTTAGAACTTAGCTTATTTTGTGTTCACCGTTACCTAACCTTGTTTCATTTTTCTTTACAAAGCGACACGTTAGAGACCTACTAGTATTTATGATCTAGGCCCCGTGTAATGTAAGCTTTGGGAGGGCAAACTTCTTCAATGATAATCCTTTCTGTATGCAGCCTAATTTTTCCTGCCTATTTCAGACATGCATTATTTTATTTTAAAAGATCAATTTCTTTTTAAAATTCAGAGTTCTATATAGAAAGGGAGAGAGAGTGAGCGAGAGACCTTCCAATCTGCTCGTTCCCTTTTCAAATGGCTGCAATAGCTGGAGCGGGCTAGGTAGAAGCCAGAAGTTTCTCCCGGATCTTCCACATCCTCTGCTGCTTTTCCAAGGCCATTAGCAGGGAGGTGGACCAGAAGTGGAGCAGCCGGGACTCATCAGGTGCCCATAGGAGATACTGGTGTTACAGGTGGCATCCCAACCCACTGCACCATAGAAATGGCCTCACAAGCATCGTTTTTACAAAAAAAGTCCCACAGATGGTTGAAAGGAAAACAGGTAACTGAACAGTCACATCCATGCTGGCAGACACATTGTGTTCAGTGGTACTCAGTAAAAAGTTCACCAAAAAATGAAAAAAAAAAAAAAACCTACTGTGAAGCATTTCAAAATTTAACAAACTTCTCCTTTTCTGCTTTTTCTGTGAACCTTTGGAAGACCATATATGGAAGGAATCTACATGAGTTCATCATGGGTCAGCACCCAGGAGTGAGGTCAAGATCCTATTTCACTCAGATCACCCACTTGACTCAAATGATGACCAAGACAGAAGTTAAGCAAGCCACTGTCCAGCGGCCCTACCTGAGCCCTTGGCCAACTCTAGTGTAGCCTCCAAGCCACCCTGCTCTGCAGCCTCTCTTCTCTTCCACCTGGGAACCTGCAATCTTTATAGTTCCATGCACCCCACCATGTTGTAACTGCTTGAGTTATTCCCTAGCTAAACTGCCAACTCCTTGAGAAGTTGTTTGGCTGGGAAACAGATCCTATAATAAGTGCTCCTTAACCACCAGCTAAACTGAAATGCACAGAAACAGACTGAAATAAGATGTTGGGGAGCAGAGCAGAGAGGGGTGGCAGCTGTCACAGTGCCCTACGCTTGCTGCCCCAGAGGGAGGAGCAGCGGCCCCTCGCACTGGCCCCTACCTTTCAATGCCGCTGAGTTTGTGGCGGTGCTTCCGCGACATGAGCAGCCCTCCGCCCCAAGCAGCCTGCAAGGACAGAGACAGAGAGGCACAGTGATGCAGTCTTGCTACATGAGAAATAACTCCCAGGCAACAAGCAAGCTTCTCTGACAGAAGGGCGGTTGTGATGCTTCGCCATGGGACATTTCTTTTCGAAAAGTTCCTCCAGGTTGATGTTAGAGTAGCTGCCCAGGGATGCAGGTAAAGTCACGTCTGAGAACAGCACCTGCTCACTGGACCAGCCCCCTAGGATGGCCCTGGAATCTCAGCTAAGGCCCCAGGCTTGCTCACTGATGCCTCTGCTTCCTCAAGCAGCATTCATTCTAACAGTTCCTGAAAAGGGCAGTGAGAAGCAGCTCCTGCCAGGTTTGGAGGTCCCATGACAGCTCCTGCCATGGCAAGATGTGTTTCTGGGTGTCACATAATTCTTGCTCAGCTCCCTGGATCTCTGGATGCCATGGGACACAGCAACAGTTTTTGCTTACTCTGCCCCAGGACAGATGACCGCACCAGTCAGCTCTAAGAACTTCAGTCGCTAAGTGCACAGACAGAGGAAAAACAAAATGTACCCAGTCCCATATGTGAAAATGCTTCCTTTGCATGTTGCTGGGAAAATTCAGGACTAAATTTCTTAGTTGTTAAAGTCTTCCACACACTGCTTGATGTATATCACACGTAGGCAGACCCACAGTCTTAAACAGAAATATCAGGTGGCTAGAGTAAACACCAGTACCCGGATAGGCACACCAATGGCACTTTTTATCTGTTGTATTTCCCACTGCCCTCTCACCCCAGTCTGAAATCAACTACATCTGACTCTAATCATTGGACCCAACAAAGCTACCTGGATAGGACATGGAGACTATAATCTAGGATGAACCACAGAAGAGAGCAACTGGCCAGGAAGGTCAGTACTGGCTCAGCCCCAGAGGATGGTCCAGGTCCACAGGAAGTATCAGAAACAAGTGGTTGGCTGGGGGTCAAAGAAGAGCTGGAACTAACATGGCATGCAAGAGGAGCTGGCTAGGGTGCTAGGAGAGCTGCCCTCCCCAGCACCAAAACAGACTGAGTCGCCTGTGAGCTGTGGCACTTACATCGACATGCAGCCAGAGGTTGTACTTCTCACAAAGATCTGCAATCTCCTGTATTGGGTCAAAAGCTCCATAAACAGTCGTGCCTGCGGTCGCATTGACATAAAGAGGAACATACCCCTGCAAGTTAACAGAAGTGGGAGTGTCAGTCTTTGTCACGTTTCTCCTTTGCATATTTCCACAGGAAACAGAAGGACTGCAGCAGCACTGATTTCCAACAGTGCCCAGCCAAACTGCTGTGGATCAGACACTGTGTTGGTGTTCTCTGTTGTTCCATTCACTCATACATTCATTTAGCCAACAATATATATAGAAATGTATATATTTGAGTGATTTTCAGATGCCAGGCCCTGCTGCAGACATTATGGATACAGAGGCAAGCACAACAAAGAAAGCATCCTATCATGGTGGAATTTACACTCTAGTGGGGAATGAACAGTGAAAGACAACAGCAAGTCTAAATAAGAACTTATAGTATATCTGATAACAGTGATTTCTTGTGGCAGAAGAATAAAGAAGGGAAGGGTCATTGTAAAAGTTTGGAGTGATGGGCAATAGCTCTGGAGATCATCTGAACTTTATTCTTTTTGGGTGCTGGACTGTTCTAAGGGGACTGATATAATAATTATACTGAAGTATTGCTGGCTTATTTAAGATACATCTACATACTACACAAACTAAAACACAGTAGTGGATATAGTGAAATGTTGACATGGTCATGAAATAAATGAGGAAATGGAGTAACAGAACACAGATTGTGGGGAAATCTGCTAGTCTTTTGTTTCTTTTCCAAGGTTGAGCTCCATCTCAGATTCTTGGCTCAAGTCATTGAAACACTTCCATCTACATCACCTGTTGAGACCCCAACAAATAACTACAAACAGAGGAAATGCTACAGGAATGTGACCAGAACAACAGCCTGGTAAACGGCCTGACATCTGCATGGAAGTGACTTGTGAATACATCTGTTCTATGAATTTTTGTTTGTTTGTTTAATGGAATTTGTTGAGGCTGGATCTGCCAAGTAACAGGGGCCATTGGCCAGGATGTAGAAGTACCTAGCCAAATAGAATCCTAAGCTGGAATAGTATTTGTTAAAATAAGCCTATACCTAACTACTGAAAAGCTCAATCAGGGTATAGCTTCATGATGGCCAGATGGTTTTTATTTATTAAAGAAAAATGCCAAACTAATCCTTTGAAACAAAAAAAGCAGGATGTAGCCACAACTCTAAAGTCATTCTGCAGGTTAGAAACAAGTAAATATCTGATAATAAAACTTTACAACACAATAAAATGATCTACATTATCAAGGACTTTCATTGTCTGGGACACAAAGCCAGTATTGTTAAGTATTTGTATTTACTGGACTTTAGATACCATGAAGACTATACCTTTTGCTTGGCTTCAAGAATTTTCGCCTCTAAGTCAGCTGGGATGATCTTCCCCCTGTAATAATTGCAAAAGGACAGAAATTAAGATGAAAAATCAATGAGATTGTGAATGAAAAACTTGAGCAGCAGCAGAAAAAAAAAACAATTTAATCGAATATTTTCAACAGACCATTAGCAGCTTGGCACACTGTACTGAGCCAGTCCTTAAGCACAATAAAACAAATTTAACAGGTGAACACATTTCATATATCAAGAACCTAATATTCATTCTCCTTTGCCTACCTTTCATTGCACTTTATCAAAATCACATTGTCAGTTCCAAAGCCAAGTGCTGCCCCAGCTTTCTTGATGGAATAATGACTCTACAGCAAACAGAGGTTTAATGTTAAAAGTTAGATAGTCCCATCCAAGCACCAGAACAGAGTGTGGGTCAAGCCAGGTTTGGGCGCAACCAAAAACCATTATGGAATGCCAAGGTGAGGTTACCTGTACCAGATGTAACTGCAACACCCAACTAGCACATGTGAGAACCAGGAAGGGAGGAGGCAGAGCTGGCAAGGGGAATATGGAGGTGCTCCCCTGCTGGACGGCTACTCCCACTGCAGAGTGCGAGCTGGGATGGGGGCAGACCAGACTAGGCAAGGCTATAACACCTGTGCGCCACATGTGAGCTAGATCAGGGAAAAGCCAGTCTGGGCTGACTGTTTCTATTGGTGCAAGCATAAATCAGAATGGGTGAGCATTGGTTGGGCTTTGCTGCAGTATAACTGGCAGATGCTGGCACAGGGGGCTAATTCTGTCAAATAAAACTGCAGAATCACCAGGAGAGTGCATGATCCGAGAGTGGGAGTAGCCTAGAAGGGAAATAGTGGGCTCCTTCCTTTTGGGTTACCACCCCCACTGGAGGGCACAAAAACCAGGATGGGGCTGGGGTGGCTAGACAGAAAGGCACTCAACAACATCTGTGTGGGCTGGATAGTCGGACTCGTTGGGTTGAACTAGGTTTCAATGTCCATTGACATGTATGAGAGCCGAACGGGATGTGGGACAGACTGGCCTAGTAGGCAAACCAGGATAGGGGGAGGGCCTGTTGGGGGATATTGTGGGTTGCTCTGACTAGGCTGCAGCTCCCACTGGTTTATGTGAGGGTCGAGTGTGTGCTGGGCAGAACCAGGATGGGCTGCAACACCCATTAGTTCCAGTGGAAGAAAGCACTGGAAACAGAACCGACCCAGCCAGCAATTGCAACCACCAGCTGATTAGGGCAAGGGATTGGGCCGGGCCCTGTACTTGCTAGTACACACAAGAATCTGGTCTGGGAACACATCAGACTAAGTATCTTTGGGGATTCCCCCAGTTGAACTGCCGGACTCAGAACCCTAACCATGAAAAGACAGAGGACAGAACAGGTCAATCAACCACCTCAGCCATATGTTGGCAGTGAAAAACTGGGCAAATGGAGACTCTAAGATGGACCATGTCAATCAGTAGATTCTTCAACGACCTCATCGTGCATAGAATGGCGAGACTGGCAGCAATTCATAACTGTTGAACTATCAAAACCACTTGAGCAAGACCCTTGGAGCATGCCCCACATCAGGGGCCTAGGGTAGGTGGGAGACTTCTCCCTTAAAATCCCCCTTTACCTCAGACACATGAAGCAAACAATGTGGAAATAATAGGCTTACCCACTTTTTTTAAAAGTTAGATAGTCCCTTGGAAAACACCACAAACCATGAGTAAGCACCCTTCAACTCACATGCTCTGAGGTGAAGAGGACCAGTTTGGGCACGGCAGCCATGCCCTTAGTCTTAACTTCCGGGAAGTACTTGTAGCGGGCAGCCATGATGCTGTACAGGTTGGAAATGGCTCCCCCTGTGGGCAAACAGACAGATAGGGAGGTGTAAGGAAGGCTGAGCTGGGGTCTCAAGAGGCAAGAGAGATCAGGAAAGGGAAGGGTATCTGTTAGCTTTTGGTCACTTTCTTATTGCCAGGGCTTCCCTCTGGACTCCTTGCCATGTGACTACACGCAGTAACAGTCATGACCAAAGCTACCTAGGAGGTGGCTTACATACTTTAGTGTCCCCACCTTAAGTCTAAACAGAACTCTATGCAGACACAGCAGCAGCAGCTAGGAAGGGAGAGTGAGTTACAACCCTCCCGAGTCCACTTTCTGCTCAGTTTACTGAATAAAGATGAATCTGTTCCTTAAGGCAGAAAGAGGAGGAGAAAGTAACAGAAGGAAACAGGGACATTGCTGGGCCACCTGCCTGAAAACTCCCTTCAAGGATCAGCCTCACTTAGCTGTGGAGTCATTTAGGAGAGCTCTAAGTTCATTAAAGTAAGAGCAAACTCATGACTGAGTAGGCATGACGAGAACCATCTAAGCACCTGAAACAGACTCGTCACTTTTGCATTAATTACCCAACAATTAAACAGGCAAATATGTACGCTGCCTGAGTAGCCTGGAAAAAATGCAATTCTTTCTTCTCTTCCCCTGTACACCATCGCACTGTCTCTGACACCAGCTACAACTCCCCTCCCTCAAAGAGTACTTTATTTTAAGGAGTCTTATTGCATCTCTTTGAAGAGGAGATTCAAAGTGGAGATGCTATTTGGGTTGAAATCAATCAGTTAATTGATGGTCTTGATTCACTGATCCCAGCGAAATCAAACAGCTGTTGACAGAATGGAGTTGTTCAGAATTAACTAGACATAGCTTTTGGCAGCTTGTACAGATATAGGCTCAGTCTTTGTTACTTCCTATTGAATATAGCATTCTTGTTAGCCTTCATCCTAACAAAGACAGGAAGAGAGGGGATCAAAAATATTTTTTAAGACCATTGTTCTCCTGCAAACCTTTTATTTTATACCTAGAATTCCCAAGAATCCATTCTGTGGACCTTAAGAAGAGCCAATGAAAAAGAAGAGAACCAACCTACCAGGAGAAAATATCCCATCACCATCTTTATTTGACCATCCAACTATTTCTCTCATCTTCTTCAGTGTTATTTGTTCCATGAGGACAAACACTGGTGCAATTTCATAGGTAAACCTGGAATGGTGGTGAGAAAAAGGATGAAAATAAAAGGCAAACCATTTAGTTATGGGAACTCTAATGACTGGCTTGGTATCTGTGCTTAGTTTCAAAAAGAAAGATGTTCAAAAACCACTATAACAATTCAATTCCTGGACATCCTTTAAGTCATCAATCATAAAATGTCAGAAGCCAGGCTGGGTGCCTGTGGATGTGCCTGCTCTGTGATACTTCACCAACCAACCAGATTCTCATCTGAATGGCAGGTCATGGGTGTGATCCATGCAGAGGAAACAAAGGAAAGGAAATCACTTTTCTGGGTCCCTTTTACTATTAAGATTGTAGGATGATGCAAATAATAATGTTAAAATGTATTCTAAACTCTACATATAATTGCTTTGCAACATATTTTTTAAAGCCAACTGCCAATTTCACATTTGTCAAACCTATAAAAGCCAAAGTCTGTCTTTTCAAAAAAAGCCTGAAAGCTAAATATCTGAAGGCCAACTGTGAAAATAATTGGAAATATTGACCCAGGTTTTAAAGACCTCAATATAATTATCTACGTGGTTTTTCCGATAATCCCCAAACACAACTATGCTTTTATGATTTTCTGAGGTCAATCCCTACCAAGAATAATTGTGATGATTTTCTAATTACTAATTACACATAACTAGAAGACAGTCAACTGGCATATTCAGCTAACTGTGGGCACTGGACAACCTGGTGGTTTACATTTGTCTGCAAAGAAACTGATTTAAAAGGAGCAAGTCAGTTAGGCTCTTTGCAAAGCAGTCCCAAGCAGAGGCACAGTTTGGCAAACTAGTAGCTGGAATAAGATCCTGATACCAAACATGCATCCCAAGAAAATTCGAGGCAGGTCTAGCCACTGAAAATAAAGTCAGAAAACAAAAAGATCTTTATTAAGCTCTTGGGATCTTGACCTTTCTTGTTTTTGCTTGACCATCCTAAGGTTTTGTCTCCAGGTTGGGTTCAGTCCATTCTTGCTGAAGAGAGATGCCTAAAAAGACATGACCAAGTGGCAGGCAGCATAGGCTGAATATCCATGTCAAGGAGGAATGGGAATCCTTGCTAGCCTAACGGCTGAGGAAAGCTATTTGCAAAGATGAGATAGCTACTGTACATAAGACATGAGTGAAGCTACTAAGTTTTAATCATGGAGGGGAAAAAAAAAATGGTCACGGTAAATTATATGGCAGTTAAAGAGAACAAAAAGATCCAGGAAGATCTCAGGATAGCTGTGAGTAGAGTGATTTTGCATCCAAAAAGATGACATCCGTTTTCTTGGGAAGGCCCCTGGAAATTAAAGAGGAAGACCCTTGGAAGCCAAGTGTTCAGTTACCATCACCTCTGGAGGTCACAATCATGCTTTGGTCCTGCTCTGAGCCCCATCACCGTAGCAACCAACACTCCCTCATGTCTGATGGCCTGATAAAGGAAGAAGAAGAGAAGGATTCCTGGTTTAGCCCGTGATGCTGAGAGACAAACTCATGATGTGCTTCTAGCCATTCTTGAACAAATGTCTTATTAACAGTTTCAATGATTTTTAGAAATGTCAGAATGGTAAAAATGCTGAATGGCAAAGAGGTGCTGGTAGTGGATGTGTTAGAATTTTATCATACCAAATAAAGTTGTCTGGGGAAGGCAGAGAACACATAGATTCATACAATGTAATTCCATAACTATATTGAAGGACTGGATGAAAGCTGAATTAGAACCAAGTCAGTGGTGGATGGCCACAAGGGAACCACTTACAGAAGGGAGATGGATGGCACCAAACATTCCAAAGTGGCCCATGCTGTATAAACTTAAGCCCATGCTTCATGAGATGAGCAAAATTAGCCTTGCTAGCTAAGGACCAGGAACATGGCCACCACCCTCAGAATTAGGAGGAAAACTGTTCTCCTCTCAGTCAGGTCCTTATCTATGCCAGGGACCCACATCGTTCTTCCAGTTGTGTCCAATGAACACACCTAGTGACTATTTGCTGCAACGTGCTATGACATCCTAGCCTGAAAGCCAGTGGATTGGCCCAAAGAATTATCTCAGCCAGGCCTGCCCATTGGGCTAACATGGTGTTTTCTATTTATGACACTTCTTCTAACACTGCCCTCCCGTCCTGTGCCATGTTTACAACTGCTAGTGGCTGGGGAGGGGGGAGGCAGGGGGGCGGGGAGGGTCTGCCTATACCTAAGGCCTTATAAAAGGTCTTTAAGTTTGTACTAGATCTGTGGGTTCTAACTTAACTGGAGTTCAGACTTGTTTGGGAATCTTAGTAAGGCTACTGTCCCTCTCTCCAGTTAAGAAATGAGGATATATATATAAAATAATAATAATAATAATTTTGTGCATCATTAGAGGAAATTCTCCTCTTGTAGCCTGGACCCTGGGTTATTGATCCCTTCCCCCAGTCACAAATAAAACCGGACAAAGATCAAAAATCAAGTATGAATTCTGAAGGAGCTGGTTAGATACTAAAACCACAGTACAAGATCATCCTGCTGAGTCAGAGAAAAAAAACATTCAATCTGCCAAAAGCTCTGGGATGAAGCATCACACCCTGAGCTTGGAAGTAGGGATTGGAAACAGTAAGATGGTGAGGCTGATGGGATGGCACAAATGAAGATTCTGAGATTTCCTGTCTGCTGAGCAGGGAGGTGAGTCAGGCCTTCTGTGATGGTTCAACTCACCTGCTCAGTGGGGTTTACGGAAAACTAAAGCAAATGAATTATCAAGAAGCTGCGGTTCATGTGTAATAGAATCGGCTGTTCTAATCCTATCAATTTATTTTGCTTCATTACATGCTACTTAGGGTTACAGATCAAAGGCTGCATTTTTTTGGTCTTGTGGGCCATGGCACTAAGTTCTGGCTAAAGAGATGCTATGGGAAATGTGGGTGACTTCTGAGGAAGTTCCCTAACGGTAGGGAGTTACATCTCCCTCCATCCCTGTCCTCTTCTGCCCTTCATTCCCACTACCTCTCATCAGTCTTTGAACACAAAAGTGACATCTAGCGCTCCAGGAGCCAACTAAGACAACAAGGTAATTTTAAAGATGAAAAAAGGGATGACAAAGGTTCAAAGATCCCTAGTGACTGTTAACATTAGGAACATATTTAATGACAGGCCAAAAGGTTTTTCTGTGCTGTCTACCCAGATACTCCTAGACTTCTGTATGTGGCAGATGGCATATCTTCACTTTGAAAGGTAACACATCTGAGGGGTGTTTAGCGAGACCCTCTGTTGTCCAGAGATGACAAGAGGCAGACACCCAAGAACCAGGAGAGTGAAAGGAGGTGTCTCTGGTAGCGGCAGCTGTCTCCTAGCCCACAGAGTACACCTAGCATACAGTAGCACGTAGGACTGGAGCCTGTTGAAGTCTTCAGAACAACTCTGCAGGTCGCGTGGTACCCACTCCCGAAATGTGCCGGAGGAAGAACTGAAGTTCGGAGAAAGTGTGTGATTTGTGTGAAGATCTCACAGTTGGCATGTTTCAGAGTCAGTATGCCAAGTTCTCACATCACCGGTGCTTTTCTAAGACAAATGAGAACTCTTTCTATTGGCTCTTCTCCAACTTCCTGCCTAGCAGTTCAGGATGACTGATAACTCCTATAGCAAATTTCCCTCTTATAATTTCTATGAAAATAACCTCCTATCACATGGCTGTGATGTATCTTGCCATTAGGTGTGTTTGTACCGTCATCAGGTGTCTGAGGCAGTCAGCTGCTTTAACTTGAACACTGCTCAACCTGTGTAATAGTGCCTGGCTGCTTTGCTTTCAAAGAGTAGAAAACGCCATGGGCCACTACACACTTACTGCAAAATTTCCCTTGGCTTTTCACTGTGTCCTTACTTGCAAGAAATATGTGTGTGTTTGGCAGATACATGCACAAGCAGGTAGAAAAGGATGATTGTCTTTCCTGATAATCAGATACCTTACACTATGCCATTTGGATTGTGATTTGGAAGAATTATTTTTAAAAGACTATCCTGAGTGCTACCCAAAGTCAATGAAAAGTGGGTGTTTGGTGTAGCAGTTAGCATATCCACATGCCACATTAGAGTACCTGTGTTTGAATTCCAGCTCTGCTCCTAAATCCAGCTTCCTACTAATGTGTTCCTGGGAGACAGTGGTGACTGCCGGATTGAGTCCTGAGTTCCTGGTTTCTGCCTGGTCCCACCCAGGATGTTGCCAGTGTTTGAGGAATAAACCAGCAAACAGAAAATCTCTATCTGCCTTCCAAATAAAAAATCAGTAAAACAAAAGCACAATGTTTTTAAAGAGATCTATTTTATTTTAAAGGCAGAGCTACAGGTTAGGGGTTGAATCTTCCATCTGCTGGTTTACTCCCCAAATGGCCAAAATAGCCAGGTCTGTATTGACTGAAGCTGGGAGCCAGGAACTTCTTCCAGGTTTCCCATGTGGATGCAGGGGTCCAAGTATGTGGGCCATCTTCTGCTGCTTTCACAGGTGCATTACCAGGCAGCTAGATCAGAAGTGGAGCAGTGGGACTTGAACTTGCGCCAATTTGGGATGTTGGCATTGTAGGCAGTGATTTAATTTGTGGTGCCACATTGCACAAATTGCTCTTTTAAAAAGTTAATAGGAGTGCACATTAAAAAGAGAAAGAAGGAAGGAAGGAAGGAAGGAAGGAAGGAAGGAAGGAAGGAAGGAAGGAAGGCAGGCAGGCAAAGAGAGATCCACATCTGGGTTTCTAAGATAACATCAAGTGGACATCCCTCATCCCCGGGGAACTGATACAGTTTGGCAGCTAGGAATGGTCTCCTCCCCTGCCCACCCTTCCCCACCCCACCCAGCTACGGGAGAAAAAAGAAGAAAAATTGGAAGCATCTGTCCCACCCACGTTCCCCCATGCCTTGACCCCCCCACACTAATCAGTGGTCCTCAGGGGCACACATCCTTATCAACTATGTAAACAACATCAAAAGCAAGATTAATTTTTTTTTTAAAGAAAAGAGGAATAAAGAACAAATCACTAAGTCCTGCTCTTTCAGAGAGGTAGGCTTGTTGACATTTTCCCACACTCGTTTCAACAGCAGTCCAAGCTGAAGCAGGCACTGCAACAGAGCGCACAATTCTCGCAAAGCTGACACCGTGCTGCCACATGCCATGCGTGTCTGGGCAACTGGCTTAGGACAATTTCTAGATAATAGTAATTACTTCTTCCGATAGTGCCTTGTCTCCAGAACTGACAGAAACTGTTTCACCGTTTTAAATAACCTTCTCCATCGATCTGTTGGAATCGGATCATACTTTATAAATAATCTCCTGCTTGGTGCAGCTGCAAGTGCTATATGTCATTTAGTTGAATTGGCCTTGACCTTAGATGGCTAGGACATATTTTAGCATTTTGTGGCTAGACTGATGTAAGAGAGGAGTAAGGGACTTTGATTTTATGAACACAAAGAAAAGGAGAAACTGGAATTTTTCAGCTTGGAGAAAGCCTTTTAGGAGACTGGTCATAAATGGCTCAAAGGGCCGAGCCCCTTGTATTTACTCTTACTGCGAACTTACAACTGAGAAATCTGCAGAACACAATGCTGGGAAACACAGGGGGATTCAGTTACAGGAGTATATACTTGGGCCTTAAGGGACAGGCATGTTTCTTGGTTGTTGCTGAAGGTTTACTTACTTTATTTCAAAGGCAGCTACAGAGAAAGGGAGAGACAGAAAGAGAAAGAAATCTTCCATCTGTTGGTTCATTCTCCAAAATGTCTGCAATGGCCAGGGCTATGCCAGAGCTGTGCCAGGGGCCTAGAATACTGTTTGGGTGTACCACCAGGGTACCATAGGCCCAAGTATTTGGGTCATCCTCCAGCACCTTTCCAGGCACATGAGCAGGGAGTTGGCTCAGTAGTGCAGCAGGGTTGACTCGAACCAGTAATTCTATGGAATTTTGACACCATAAGTAGTGGTTTTAACTCACTGAGCCATAATACTGGCCATGATACGATCTTACATTCTGCCTTTTGACCTGTATTTTCCAAATAGCTGGCTTTAAGAAGACAAACTACTTCTTAATTCCATAGTGTTAGCTACTACAATTAAACATTAGTGCTTTTAAATTACAGTTAGTAGATTATGGTATCTATTTCTGTCTCATAAATCATGATGCAGCAAAGATTATAGATGGGAGGGTCTGATTGGAGGACACCAGAGGAAGGATCCCGCCTTCCTCTGAGCCTTTGGCAGTACCACGTGGACACTGTGAAGTTAACCATGTCTTGTGAGCAGGGAACATGAAAGCCATTTGCATTTTTCAATTTAATCTTTTATGCAGTTCAGCATGAAAGGCTTCGCTTGTCACATTTACTTTTTAGAACGTGTCATAATTGTTTTAAACTAGCAAACAAAGCTGGAACCTTTAGCTAACAGAAACTTTTCTCTGAGTATGGCTAAGGATTTTGGCCATTGCCATCAACACGCATGAATCAATCTATAAGTTTTAAATGGCCTTCAGATTGTGTGGCTGATAATAGTTTAAGAAAAATGGAATAGCTTGAACTTTTGTAACTTTCATTCTCTCTTGATGTCAAATGGAATTTCTTGTCTGAAACAAAACCACCCTTCATGTAAATTCATTTTTCAGAATCTACCATGAGTTTCTGAAGTAGCTAACTAGTTTCTCCACATTTCCATAGTGAGTAAGCCTCATGTAATTCTTAGGTAGCTATTATTAAATTTCATGATTTGCACTTGGATATTTTAACCTACTGTGATGCCATGGTCTGGGTGTTGACAGAGCAGAGACAGTGTTCACTAGGCTGTGATGAGCGCTCACCAACTTGCAACCTTAGCCTCCACACAGGCCACATGCACACAGAGGAACTTCAAGGTGACTGCATGAAAACTACCCAGCTGGTGTTTGCCCTCTGGGGAACTTAGAATCAGTTTCATAGAAACTTACAAAGAAATGAATGAAGACTTTATTGACAAGCAACTACGGTGGAAATGTCAAAATCAGAAAAACAATTGGCAATTTTAAAAGGAATATACAATATTACAGTACTGGCTGAATTTTTGGTTGTGAATTTTAGTGGAACCAGAGGTTTGTCACTTTAAGGAAGCTTTAATTAGGGAAGAAATGTGACCTCAATCGGAAGGACCACGTGCTTGAATGGGAAAAGGAAACTGAGATCAGACCAGAGAACTTGCCTTCCTTTGAAAAACTTTCAAGAGAGCTGGAGCTTTTGAACCTCAAATTTCACATTATAATTTGAAAGTCATAGTTATTGCTTCTCTCAAACATTTTTCTTAGTTTGCATTATTTAATTTAAAAATAGTTGATACTGTACCTACTGTTAAACCAAAATGGTGATAAGCCTACAGGATTTAAAGAGAAAAGATGACTAGGCAACTTTAACAAAGCAGAACCATTGGAACTGGACTTTGAAAGTGATAAACCGCAGTCACACATCCGATTGTGTATATGGAAAGAATATGTGGGACTTACATATTGGTGTTGGCAGTTGACGTCAGCCATTCGCCAGCTAAGCCAATGATGTCCAATCCAGTGGACAGCTGGTTGAAAAACCGAGGATGACCTAGAGAGGAGAGCAACAGGAGCATCAAGCTAAGCCATTGTCAACATCAAGGGCCTCTCCCACTGTGCAACATGGACTGAGTCTCTATCCCAGTAGTCTAATGAAGCTACTCGAGGGTTCTGGAGGAGTGCAAGGTTGAATGATAACCTCTTGGATTTCTATGTTTCTAAAGCACCATGCATTAAAATTAAAAAAAAAATCCAAGATCATGAAACTAATGATGCTTTTCAACATTTCATTACTGATTTCTGGACAAATTCCTATTCCACATATTTTTTTCAGGAAAAGAGGATAAAGTTGTTCCTGATTTTTCCTCATTTATAAATCTGAAAGCTTTTCATCTTCTGATCAAGGTTTGCTAACAGAGAAGAGGCTGTGGGACTCCCAGCTCTGTGGACCAAGCCAGGCTTGGAGAAATGGCTGCCTCTGATGTTGATGCTGCCAGCATTCCATCACTCCATGGGACTCCGTGATAAATAGGACATCAAGCATGGTGTGCTTTGCCCAGATAGACAGGTGGCTATTCAACTACACTTATTGCTGAGACCACCTAGCATGCGAAATGGGCAGAAACATTTGCTCCTTGAGTTGCTGCTGGTGAAATAACTGTTATGGCTTCATAATCCTAACGTCTTGTATAACCCACAGTCAGCTTTAACAGGCTTTGTGCTTAGCGAATTCAGCGTTGTTTGCCAAGTTGGCATTCACCAGAACACTTAACTCCCATCAGCAGTCTTGGCTCAGTCGTCATGGAGGAATCGACACAACAGATTACTAGGGGTGTGTGACAGAGAACTGGTACTAGAAAGATGTGCTGATGCCTCGGTTTCCAGTGGAAATTGCCTCTGCCTCTGAAATAACCATCAGAGAGCTGGCGTGGGAATATTCCTGCTCTTAATCCCCTCTAAGGGTGCCTGTCTTCCGCAGACGCAAGGGAGATTCCCTCAGAACATCTGCACTATGAATGCATCTCTCCGAAGAGACCAACTTCTGCATTACAGGAGTCCAACCCCTAACAATCACCAGTGTAAGTATGAGGAGGCTAGATTCCAGACGGCCTGAGGACTATTCCAACTGGCTTCAACCATGCTATTCTCCGCTGGCTTGCTCAGTGCCAACAGAACACACCATATCTCCTGCAACATAGCAAAGTTTACTGAGCTTCACTGAAATGTTTCTGCAATGGCTACTTGAAACCTTTTTAACAAATACTTCTAAGAAAAGACTAAATCATAAATAAATGCGATCATGCTCACTGATAATGTATCAGAACAACTGGACACAGCAGAGCCAAATATCCACAGAGAATGACACAAGGGGGACAGTATCGCTTTGCCCATTAAAACACACAGGATCCGATGTCCCCTGCCTCCAGTCCCTTCACTTTTAGCTTATGGCTACCACCGTATACTTCCCCTCCCCCAAAAAGTCTTATTGCAGAATTTCTATCAAGTAATGAAGTAACCTAGTTTTAATTTCAATTTCAATTCACTATATACAATGAAAACAACAGATGACAGCCATGGTATTGAGCAGTATAGCACCTAAAGTCAAACAGGGGGAAGAAAGAAGTCATTTTTTAAAAGCTTAATAACAGGGCCTGGCATAGTAGCCTACTGGCTAAAGTTCTCACCTTGCACACACTGGGATCCCATGTGAGTGCTGATTCTTCTTTTTTAAAAAAAAATATTTATTTTTTTTAATTGGAAAGTCAGATATACAAAGTGGAGGAGAGACAGAAAGGAAGATCTTCTGTCCGATGGTTTACTCCCCAAGCAGCCCCAAGGGCTGGAGCTGCACTGATCCGAAGCCAGGAGCCAGGAGCTTCTTCTGGGTCTCCCATGCGGGTGCAGAAACCAGTGACTATATGGGATCCCGGTATGTGCAAGGCGAGGACTTAAACCACTATGCTATCATGCCAAGGTCGAATGCTGGTTCTAATCCCAGTATCCCCACTGCCCATCCAGCTCCCTGCTTGTGGCCTAGGAAAGCAGTCAAGGATGATCCAAAGTCTTGGGACCCTGCACCTGTGTGGGAGATCCAGAAGAAGCTCCTGGCTCATGGCTTCAGATTGGCTCAGCTCCAGTTGTTGCAATCACTTAGGGAGTGAATTATTGGATGGAAGATCTTCCACTCTATCTTTCCTCCTCTCTATATCCAACTTTCCAATAAATATAAAATCTTTTTTTAAAAAGTTTTTCAACAAATAAATTCTAAGGGGGAAAAAGGAGTAGAGGGAAAAACCAACCCCTAGGAGACACACCAACCAACTGCAATGTGAAGAGCTTACTCAGATTTTTCACTCAAAAGAATTATACAAATATTTATGATACTCATGAGACAGCTGGAAATTTGGACACTGACTATTTCTTTAAGGACCTATAAATTCTGTGGGCTTTCTTCAGGTGCAACAAGGACACTCTGTATCTTTTGAAGAAGGTTATAAGGGTGAGGAATGTTGGTGGATGCAATGATATTAGGTTGTGGATTCGCTTCTAGATAATACAGGAGAGAAGGAAGTAGATGGAGGTACAAGTGGCATAAAATTTCCTGGAACTGATCAAAATCTGGTGTTGGCTATATAGGGTTCATTGTATTATTCTGCTGTTGTAGAAGTTTAAAACTGGATGGGGGCTGGCACCATGTGTGTATCAGGTTAAGCCTCCATTTGCCGTGCTAGCATCCCATATGGGTGCTGGTTCATGTCCCAGCTGCTCCACTTCTGATCCAGCTCCCTGTTAATGTGCCTGGGAAAGTAGTAGAGGATGGTTCAAGCGCTTGGGCTCCCGCACATATGTGTGAGTGCAGAAACACGCTCCAGGCTCCTGGCTTTGAACTGGTCCAGCTCTGGCAGTTGCAGCCACTTACGAAGTGCACCAGCAGATGGAAGATCTGCATGTATGATGTGGGTGCAAGCGTGTGTGAGTGCACGTGTATGTGTGGCTGTCCCCCCATATCTCTCTGTAAATATTTTCAAAAATGAAGAAAAAATATGTTTTTCTAAAAATCCAAGAAGCTTAAAATTTGCCAAGATATAGACAGGCTTTCAGCCAAGTCCTTAAGATGCCCATGTCCAACAGCAGCGCGCCTAAGTTCACTCCCTGTACTCAGTTCCTGACTCCTCCTGCCTGCCAGTACAGGCTCTGGGAGACAGCGGTGATGGTTCCAGGAACTGGATGGCTATCTCAGGCCCCTGGCTCTGCCTCCTAGTCAAATCCCAGTGGTTGCTGGCATTTGGTGAGTAACCCAGTGCATGAAAATGCACACTCTCCAACTGTTTACTTCTCAAACAAATAGATATAACTCAAGACAATTTTTTTTCTGCAGTAAAAAGTTAAAGAAGGAATAATTATGGAAATGTGATATACCTTGAAATCACCTAAGTAGCTGCTGTGACTGACTTTTATGCCTGTGTCAGTTCATGAAAGACTTAGGGATGCTGGTTCTTTCTCTCAAAAAGTCTGCTGCTGGGCCTGGCACGGTAACCTAGTGGCCCAAGTCCTTGCCTTGCACAAGCTGGGATCCCATATGGGTGAAGGTTCTAATCCCAGCAGCCCCGCTTCCCATCCAGCTCCCTGCCTGTGGCCTGGGAAAGCAGTCGAGGATGGCCCAAAGCTTTGGGACCCTGCACCTGCATGGGAGACCTGGAGGAAGTTCCTGGCTCCTGGCTCCAGATCAACACAGCACCGGCTGTTGGGCTCACTTGGGGAGTGAATCAATGGACAGAAGATCTTCCTCTCTGTCTCTCCTCCTCTCTTGATATCTGACTTTGCAATAAAAACAAATAAATCTTAAAAAAAAAAAAAAAAAACAAGTCTGCTGGGGAATTAGGAAAGACATTTGCAAACTACCTGCCCACAGATGATTAATATCCCACATATATTACTTCAGCACAGTAGCCTAGTGGCTAAAATACTTGCCTTGCATCCACTGGGATCCCATGTGAGAACTGGTTTGTGTCCTGACTTCCTTTCCAGCTCCTTAATTGTGGCCTGGGAAAGCAATAAAGCATGGCCCAAAGCTTTGGGACCCTGCACCCGCGTGGGAGACCCGCAAGAAGCTCCTGGCTCTTGGCTTCAGATCTGCTCAGCCATTGCGGTCACTTGGGGACTGAAGCAGCTGATGGAAGGTCTTTGTTTCTCCTTCTCTCTATAATTTTGACTTTCCAATAAAACCAAATAAATCTTAAAAAAAAATCTTCAACAACCTTTGGCCAATTGAGAAATGAGCAAAGTACTTCAACGGATAGTCCTCAAAGAAGAAGTACAAATGGCCAACAAACATGAAAAAATGCTCAGCATCACTAGCCATTAGAGAAAAACACAAATCAAAAACTACAGGGAGATCTCACCACACACTTGTCAGAATGGCTAACATCCAAAACATAGTGTGTACAAATGCTGGAGAAAGAGGAAAACTTACATACTACTAGTGCAGCCACTGTGGAAAACAGTGTGGGGCTTCCTTACAATACTAGAGATGGACCTGCCATATGATCCAGCAATCCCAGACTGGGTACAAAGCCCAAAAAATGAACACATCGTGTCCAAGAGACACCTGCATCACCAGCACTTCTCACAACAGCCAACATTTGGAATCAAGCAAGGTGCTCACCATTAGATGAATGAGGAAAGTGCGTTGTACATATACACAATGGAGTATTATCCAGCTGTAAAAAGAATGAAATTCTACCATTTGCAGCCAAATGAACACAACCGGAGGGCATCATGTTGAGTGAAAGAAGCCAGGCCCAAAGAAACAAACACCACATGGTCTCTCTTTTATGTGGAAGCCAAATTTTTAAAGCAAACAAACAAAAAAGAAATGTCTGTATGTATCAGTATTGCTGAAAATACAGTTCTGTAAAATTTTGCTTTATACCTTTGCTAAACCAATGGTTAAGAAGGTTTATACTGGGCCCTGTGGTGTGGCCTAGTGGCTAAAAGTCCTCACCTTGAACACACCCCAGGATCCCATATGAGTGCTGGTTCTAATCCCAGTGGCCCTGCTTCCCATCCAGCTCCCTGCCTGTGGTCTGGGAAAGCAGTTGAGGACGGCCCAATGCTTTGGGACCCTGCACCCATGTGGGAGACCTGGAGGAAGTTCCTGGCTCCTGGCTCCAGATCAACACAGCACCGGCTGTTGGGCTCACTTGGGGAGTGAATCATCAGATGGAAGATCTTCCTCTCTGTCTCTCCTCCTCTCTTGAAATCTGACTTTGTAATAAAAATAAATAAATCTTTAAAAAAAAAAAAAGAATGTTTATACTACTACAGTTTAATGATCTGTGATTACTTTCAAATTTATTGTCTATGGGTAAGATGGTCATTCTCCCACTCAATTACTGTTCCTACCTGTTAGCTGTACTCCATTTATTCCAATTAAACTAGTCTCTTTTTGCTCTTGTTCAACTTCTTATTTGGTGAAATATTAAACCTTTTTACTGCTATGGAGATTTAAAAGATGTTATTTCAAACACTAAAACAAAAAAAGAAGATAAAGAAATGGCGGAGAAAGGCCAAAGGGACCAAGGAAGAAGGGAATATCATTATGCTTAGAATTTTATCTACAAATTTCACACTGAATCTTGAAAAACCTAAAAAAAAATTTTTTTAATTAAAAATTATCACTTCATGTGAAAAAAAAAAATCTGTTCTGACACTGCAATTTAAGCCTCTAATGGAAAATTGGCAAAGTTCCTGGTTCAAGTCCAGGCTACTCTGTTTCCAGTTCAGCTTTGTGTTAATACGCCTGGAGAGCAACAGAAGATGGTGCAAGTACTTAGGTTCCTGACACCATGAGGAAGACTAACTTGGAGTTCCCGGCTCCTGGCTTTGCCTTGCCCCAACCCCCTGCTTTAGGCACTTGAGGAATGAACCAGCAGGTGTAAACATTGTGCCTCTTTCACTCTGTCACTCTGTCTTTCAAATAAATACATCTTAGAATATCCAAATGCCATCTTTATCCTTTCACATGGTTTAATCGGACGCGGTGATTTTCACCATTAAAATTCAACCAAGTCAACCCATTATTCAGATTGAACATTAATGCATTAATGTTTTTAACAATATTTTCCATGTGTGGAGCTCCCTGCAGGCGTTTGCCCTGTTGCTTCCCTATCTATTTTTGATCACAGACCAGCAACCAGGAGCTGTGGCAGCACCAGTCTACTTTTGCAGGGCCAACATTCCTAGATGCAGCAGCACAGGCCTCGGTGCTCGGACAGCGATGAACTCTGTGCATGCAAGCATCTGCTCTCAGCAACAGAACCAACAGCAGGAACGCATGGCTGCAGGCTGAATCCCCAGTGGCTTCACACTGCAGCCTCCTGAGAGTACAGACTGCTCCTGGCCAGAAAAGCCTTATTCTTTATACTTGATCTGAGATGTTACACAAATAAAATCCTGTTTCTCCCTGAGGCACGACACTCTTCAGGGCTGAAGGATAAACATAGGAGGGTCTACAAAACAGTTATAAAAAACAGTGTTGGGCCCGGCGCTGTGGCCTAGCAGCTAAAGTTCTCGCCTTGAACGCCCTGGGATCCCATATGGGCACTGGCAGCTAATCCCGGCAGCTCCACTTCCCATCCAGCTCCCTGCTTGTGGCCTGGGAAAGCAGTCTAGGATGGCCCAAAGCTTTGGGATCCTGCACCCACGTGGGAGACCCAGAAGAGGTTCCTGGTTCCCGGCTTCGGACCAGCATAGCATCGGCCCGTTGCACGCACTTGAGGAGTGAATCATTGGACGGAAGATCTTTCTCTGTCTCTCCTCCTCTATGTATATCTGACTTTCCAATAAATAAATAAATCTTTTTTTTAAAAAAAGTGTTGTATGCTAATTGCATTTCCCATGATTTTTTAAAACTTTTATTTTTCTCTCTATGTAAGAAAGAGAGAGAGAGACAGAAAGAGTGAGAGAGAAGGTGATCTTGTCTACTGGTTCATTCCCCAAATGTCTGCAACTTGCCAGGCTAACGCCGGGAACTAGGGCCTCAATCTGGGTCTCCCATGTGGGTGACTGATCCGTCATGGAGTCAGCACCTGCTTCCTCACATTGGCGGGAAAACAGAGTGGAGTTTCAACTTGAACTCTGGGACTCTGATACGGGGTGAGGCAGTCCCAAGAGACGCTTTGATCACTTGCAGTAAATGTACTCCCCTCCAAGAACTCTTTGCAATAGCCTTGTGCATGGTCCTAGCCTTTCTCAGATAGTATGTACAGAGCGGAGTGGGGAAACAAAACACCCTGGCCCAAAGCAACTCAAACTAGAACAAATCTCAAGGACTTCTGATTCTTTTCTAATCCAGCCAAACAATCCAACTAGGTCTCCATCAGCAACAGGTTAGCTGTCAGACGGAGAACAAGATAGAACTAAACCAAACAGGAGTGATTTTTCACTAAAAATCAGAGTGTGTCACTGCAACTGAATCTTGCCCATTGAGCAGTTACTTAATGAACTCTATTCCCATGGTATGGACAGACTTCAAATGCTATTTGGGACTCCTTATATTAAAAAAAAACTTCTCTGGCTAGCCCCATTTATCCCATTATGATGCTTCAGTTTTGACATCAAATAGCCTTACGGCTCCATGTCCATCAGCCTCTCCAGTCTTTGTGTGAGACCGATCTCACGTGACTATGAGTGGGAGGGAATGAAGGCAAAGAAGAGAGAAGGAAGGAAAAAGCGCAAGGGGCGCCAGCTGTGGCCTCAGGAACCCCCTTCCTGGTAATGCCTGCAGACTGCTGACCCAAGAGTTAGAGGGAAAAAACATTGCCTCACTCTTGGTCTTCAACAGATCCCCAATGTCCTTGAACTTGAAGCAACCAGAAAGTGCTTGTGCCAGGACTGCTGGTTAAAGAGGATTTGTGCATGATGAAGAGGAGGCAACAGGACATCCTCAAGGACTCACTGTTGGAAACAGGATTCAGTGACTCAGTGTCTACACCTCAGAGGTTGCAACAGAATGCAAAGTGTGTGTGTGTGTGTGTGTGTGTGTGTGCATGTGTGCGTGTGTGTGTGTGAGACTTTCTGGCCTAGCCAGCAGGTGCGGGGTTGGAACTGTGTCCTTCAGAAAGCTGAACGTAATCTTATTTGGACATGGGGTGCTTGCAGACATGACTAAGTTGAAAGGCAGTCATGCTGGATCCGGGGAGCTCTAAACCAGACTAGTGTGCTAGTGAATGGGAGGGAAATTGGGACACATGCCAAGGAGAAGGTTAAAGGCAAAGGTGAAGGCAGAGATGGGAGCGAAGCATCTACAAGTCCAGGGGTGCCTACAACCACCAGAGGCTGGAAAATCACTGCAGCAGATTGACGAGAGCCGGCAGAGAGCAGGGCCTTGCCCACACCTCGGCTCAGAACTCATAGACACCCGAACAGCATCTACCGTTTCAAGCCACCCTTGAAATTTGGTGTCTGGTGATTTCTCATGGCAGCTCCAGGAAACAAATGCAGAAAGGGAGGGAAGTGAGAGGTTCCTTGTCCTGCCCCACACTCTTCACCCTCGCATCAACACAGGGAAGAGTAAGATTTACTCAGAATGAAACAGACATGAAAAGAGGTAGGGGTGCTCTGCTCTCCCTACACTTTAAACAGTTTGCAGCCAAGAGGAAAAACTCTTTGTCACAGCACTTGACTTATCGGCACGCACCCACATGTTGTAAATCTACTTTCACAATATGCATTGATGAGGTTTTGCCAGGTGGGGACCTTCCACAGTGTTACTGCCCAGGGCTGTCCCCCTCCCCTGCCCCACTCCTGGGGCCCCTGAGAATGTGCCTGCCTTATCTCACCACGACTACAGGGACACTGGGACCCAGCTGTCCTGGCAAGGGCAAGCGGCCGGTGGCCGTGGCCAGTCCCACCCGCCTCTCAGCCTTACCTGTGCGAACGCCATACTTGAGGGTGTCTCGGCAGTCCACCAGGATCTGCTCCAGGGACTCGGGATGGTCGGAGAGCTCCAAGTTGAAGCCCTCCATGCCTTCCAGCAACTGGTGTGGGTGATGGAAGTCCAGCACCTTGGTGGAACGATCAAACGTCTTGCGCACATAGTTGAGGAGGATGTCCACCACCTCCAGCAGGAACTGAACAGTTTGCTCCTCCCCGTTCTTAGCCGGAAGCAGGTCTGGGGGAGGGAGAAGACAGGTGCAGGGAATCAATGAGTAGCTATCGTCCGACTCCCCAACCCAGCCTGATTTCTAGTAGCAGCTGTGGTAATGTTGACACGCTGGATTTCATTCTAGCATTGATACGGGCACCAATAGAGGAATCTCATATGAGTGCCCCCCACCCCCAGGCAACGGAGGCTTGGAGTGGACCTGCCCATTGCTCGTCTTCATTTGCAGGCAGAGGGAACCCCAGGAAGGCATGAGACAGAGGGAAATTCTGTCATGCTGCCTAGAGACCAGGTGTACACAGGACCTTTGCATTGGTGTCATGCTGTGCTCAATCTGAGACATTCCTGGATAGAGGCTGAGTTGTCCCCTGAAGAGGGTAATCCTTTTGTGGGTGTCCCTGGCCGGAGACTAGAACTGGAAGGGGGACTCCAGAAAGTGGGGGAGGGACTCCTGGCCCTCTCTTGACCTCATGCTTTTGGGCCTGGACATTGACATGAGCGGAGGTGACTTTGGGTTGTAGGTTCTGTTGGACACAGGCAGGGTGGGTGGGAGGGTTAGGCCGGGAGCAGAGGTAAGGGTTGCCGCTGAGGTTGTCATTCAGAGTCAAGAGCAGACTGATGCTCTGTGCTGGTTCCCTGGGGTTTTAGCAATGCCTTGCTGAATGTTCTGGTCTGGGCCCAGGAGCATCGTAAGGGATATATGGAAGGGTAGTGGCAGGTCCACCCCTGAGGTGATGCAGCCCCTCCTGAGACTAGTGCTGTGAGGGACACTGGAATGAGAGAAGCAAGGGGTGGGGGCCTGGGAGGGAAGGGGAATGGAGGAGGAAGGCAGACACAGGCAATCTCCAGAATGCAAAGCTGCTTAGAAGCCCCAGCCATACAGCTTCCTAGGGCATCACTGTGACTCTTCCGTCCAGGCCTGGGGACAAGTGTGTTAGGTAAGCGGTCACTAGATTTTGTCGCAGGTGAAGTGGCTCTGGGGTCTGAGGTCTGGTGGCTCTGCATGGTCCAGGTAAGAGTCTTTCCTTAGCTGTTACTGGCTGCCCCTCCCTCTCCAAGCTTTCCAAACCAAAACGGACCCAACCCGGAGGGAGGAGAGGGAGGCTGGGAAGTGCAGTGTGGTGGTAAAGCTTCAGGGAATGACATTTCTTCAGTCAAAGCACTGTGATTTGGGGAGGGGTGATGAAGGGCGCGGTGAGGCACATAGCTGTGCCCGGAGCTGGCATCCAGGGCTAGGCATGGAGGAGGGCTACCTCGGGCGAACAGGTTGGAGAAGTCGGTCTCCGTGCGCCGGAAGCGGGAGTCGCGCTCACTGTTCTCGCACGAAAGCAGGTTCTTAGAGGACTGCCTCTCCCTGAAGGCGCTCACGAGGCGGCTCTTCTCTTCCAGACTGTTGGTCCTTTGCAAGAAGCCTAAGGCACGAGAGAGGTCGGGTCAGAGAGGGCGCTCCCCACCACCCCAGGCGCGGCCGCGTGCCACCGAGGCTCTGCGCTCGGCCGGGCAGGCAGGGCGCTCCGCGATTGATGGAGAGTGACTCTGGCACTGCTGGCCCGCAGGCACAGGGGCGCGCCAAGTGTCGTCAGCGGTACCGGCCCAGTCATGCGCGAGGGGGCACACCGTAAGCAAAGCCAGCCCTCTTCTATGGGCGTGGCCGGGAGCTCAGACCTCAGTCCACAAGGCCACAGCTGGGCCAGCTCAGAAGCGGCTTTGCAGGGACGGGGGTCCAGGGTGGCTGAGCGACCAGAGGGAGGAGTGGGAATGAGAGGGGGAAGGACAGAAGAGGGAGGAGGGAGGAGAGAGGAGGGGCAGGGTCCAACAAATGGGGATTAGGAAAGGATGCTTTCCTCCTGCAGTATCTAAGGTTCACAATGTGACATATAACTTTTTGGATGCAAAGTTGAGAGGCAGCTTTCTGGTACTACTCCCTGTTCTTGAATAACGGAACTGGGGGAAGACTAGAGAGCTTCAAAACCTCTATGTGTGGCCCGGGGTCTGTAAGTGCCCTCGCTAACGCCTGTTGCTTAGCAGCACTCCCGCTGTGGAGTTAGAGAGGCAGGCGCCTCTCCTCCAGGGGCATACAGCCTGGCAGGTGGTGGCTAAAACTGTCCTAAAGGGAGAAAGACATCCAAGAACCACGCCTACCCTCTTGCCCCAGATGAATCTGGAGCCCAGAGTCAGGGGTCACAACACCTGACTTGGACTCTCAGAGGGAGCAAACATCTCTCTCTCCAGGGTTGAACAGCTGGGATGCCATCACCAATAGCTAACAGGTCAGCGGGGCTGGGCCCACCGATGTAGGAAGCGTGACAAGCCCTTGTCCCTTGTCTACAGGCTTGTGTGGAGGCCTGGGTCTGCAAATCCACTCTCGCTCAGCATCTTCTCCCGGGGTGCCTGGGCAGCAGGACCCAGCTCTAACCTGCTCAGGGACCCCTGCCCTGTCTCAAGCTGTCTCTATCGATATCCAGGTCTTCGTGGAGTCACACACCTCACAAAGCAGGCTTGGAAGTCAAGTCTCAGGAGGGGCAGGGGATGGCATGTGAATCTGGGCTGGTCCAGCTTTATTTCCTTCAGCCTGCAGCTCAGCGTGGCAGGCTGGCGACATCAGACTCAGGGGGCAGCCCGAGGTGATGAGATTCCTCCCCAACAAGGGAGCTAGCCTCGGTTTTTGGCATTTGGCATAGGAAGGCAGAGGCACCCAAGGGTGCCGGGAGTAGGAGGAATATATACCCTTATAGATGGGGATTGTATCCTCTTTTCCTTCCCCTCTTTCACTGTCAGGATTTCTCCTCCCACTTCCAAGTTCAGAGTCAGGGCCACCTGGCTCTCGAATGGAACTCCTCCCCTCTCCCGGATCAGGGAGGGTGGAACTGGCCAAGCCGGAAAGGCCAAACTCAGGTGGCCTTAATGGGGGGAGGGTTCTGCCACCCAGACCCCTCCTCTGAATTCTCAGGTCTCTGGGCTTCTGGTTCACGACCCTAGGAAAGCCTGCAGCCCCCTCCCATCTTGTGACCTCTTTAGGGACCCCCTTTCCTCCAGGCAGCTGTGAGGAGTTGGAACCTGGTTCAGGCCTTGGACAATGTTGACACAGATGCCCCCAGAGCCACCCTGATGGGGCTGGGAAATGATAGCCATACTTCCTGTGGCGTGCTAGGAATCAGCCTTTTCTGAAAATCCTGTACTTAGGAGTATCATACTGATTTCACTGCATTCTACTGTGTTTTAAAAGTCACCCATTTGCCGGTAGGCATGTTTATTGTACCCTGCCACTTCTTTTACTTTGCGTAGGAAGCGTATTGTTCTCCACACTATCCCGATTCTCATACAGGCCACTCTCTTCCGAGAGAGAACTTACAAGGAACTTCCTGCCTCTCCAAACAGGAGGAGGTGGCGCCTGTCACTGCGGTTCTGACACCCTCCTTGGCGAGCCGGGGAGGGGTCTCGGATGTGGGGACTGAGGCAGACTCTTGCTGTGCACCTTGGCTGTGTGGACCTGCTGTGAGCGTGTACAGAGCCCTGGACTGAGGCAAGGCCAGGCAGTAGCATCCTGGTCAGCCCCAAGCGGAGCCTAGGAGGCACAGCCGGTCACACTAGATGGTGCTCCCTGTCAGGACTCCCATCGGTGCAGTCATCTGGGGGAAGCTCCTGTCCTGGGGCCCTCACACCTGCACTCCCAAACTCACAAGGTGGGGGGAGTCCAGGGGAGTGTACCCAGCTCCAAACGGGAGTTTTCCAGCTACACACATGGGGCCAAAGCCCAGGCTCAGATGCATGGAATTGCAGCTACACAGATGAGCTGGCTGTGTGTGTATCATTGGCTGATGGCATCCTTTAGAATTCTCCATTTACTTTCTTTTCCCCAGAA
This sequence comes from Ochotona curzoniae, assembly GCF_017591425.1. Taxonomy (NCBI): domain Eukaryota; kingdom Metazoa; phylum Chordata; class Mammalia; order Lagomorpha; family Ochotonidae; genus Ochotona; species Ochotona curzoniae. Next base: position 32,267,373 of record NW_024465369.1, on the reverse strand, counting down.
AAACTAGACATACAGAAGGCTTGAGGTCTTGCTATCTTGAAGAGTGGACAAATGATACAAAATTAAACACACGCTAATTACAATGGTTCTGGGGTTGTGACCAGCAGCCCGTGTGGGACCTCTGCATAGATAAGCCATGAAAGCCTCCAGAACCCAGGGCCCTGGGCCAGAGCTGGGGATCCCTTCCACTCTAGGTGGGTCATGCTGCCATGCCTGCAAGGCACGCTCCACATTTGGGCAAGCCCCTGGCTTTCTCCTAGCTGATGACTTTCCCATGGGTCTTCTGCCTTCAGGGTTAAGGGTATCCCTGGGGGCACATGAACCTTCCTCGCAACTTCATTCCCTGGCTTTTGGAAAAGAGAGGGTAAGAGGAGGGGGACGGCAAGGCGGCGGGGGGGGGGGGTTGGCAAGGCCTCCAGGATCCTCTGGGGGTGCACCAGGGCGGTGGCTTTGGAAACAGAAAGAGGATGATGTGTCTCATGGCTGTGGAGGCAACGGAATGGGTCTGGGGGTCCTAGGCCACATCCAGGGAACTGCTCTCTGCCTCATCTGGGAAAGCTAGAGTTGGCCCCCAAGTGTGGATGGTAATCTCCGGGGAAGCCAGCTCAGTGCAGACCCGCAACAAAATGGGAGAAGTTTGCTTTGACAGACACAGTTCTAATTTTCCTGACGTTGGGAAGTGAGGGAGGTGAGGGATCCCATTTCACAAGGATGGTAACTCCCAACTGTCTCAGCTGGCTCCTCCCGGTGAACAGGTGGGCAGAGGGTGTGGCGAAGCCTATTCCTGACCCTATCAACCTCAGTTCTCTCCTGTCCCCATCCCCTTCCTGGCTGGGACAGGTCTCCAGAAGGGGCGCCTTCCCTCTTCACTGACCTGGAGGGCCCTGTCCAGTTCTCGGCAGCCGTCAGCCGCGGCAAACGCCCGGGGCTCACTCAGTTCTGCTTGCCCGATTGCATGACAATGACGGCTGCAGAAGCCGGCCCGAGGAGAGGACCTGGCGCGGAACGGGCCATTAAACCCAGAATGGCGGCGGGGTGGGGGAGGGATGGGCGGCTATTTATAGAACAAAGCTGGGTGGCAGCAGACTGCCCTGGTCAAGGACCCAAGACTGGCCTTGGCCTTTCCTCCTGGGCCTCAGGCCTCGCGTGCCGGGGGCACGAGCTGTAGCCCCGGGTTGCTCCGACTTTCCCAGGGAAAGGGTTAGGGTGGGGAGCCGGGCACTGCCCTTCCTACCCATTAATGCCCGAGAGAGGGAGGGCAGGGGGGCCAGGGAGGCCGAGCAAGGAGCTTGTTTAAGGGGTCAGGGGATGCACCCCCAAGCAACTGAATAACTCCTGTTTCCTAGGACTCCCCACCCCTCCCGTGCAAACCCGCACCCACGCAGCTGCCCACCGACCCCCGGGCGCTATCTGCGCTGTGCAGCCGCTGACGGAAGGCTCTGTAATAAGCCCCTCGTTCATCTTCCCCCGCTCCCGCCCCATCCGTATTTTCGGGCCTGATAAGACCAGGAAAATGCGAGAGGATGAAATGCAAAGCCAGTTCTCATTGTTCAGCTGGGAGGCCGCACAGCTGTGTCCCTTCGAACAAAATCTCCGGTTCTTCTACGGAAAACAAAATCCTCCCTCCCGGGGGCGTTTTCACCTCAGACCCCCAAGTCGTTTCGGGAAAGTGGTTCTCCTCCTCTCGCTCCCTAGTCTTCTCGCTCCCTTCCTTCCAGACACCCCTGACCTCACAGCCCGGTGGTCCTTCTGGCCCCAGTCCTCACCCCACACACCTCCACCTGCCCCCTTCTCGGCCTCCTCAGTGGGCACCTTCCCCGGGCTACTCCACAAAACGGAAATGCAAATTCCCTAGGACACCTCAGGGCAAAACCCGTGAACCCCGGGGCTAGAACAGGGTGTGAGGAGGTGTTGGGGGTACTGGGTGGGGTAGGGGAAGACCCGGGAAAGGGCAGTGGGAGTCGGCGCGTTCCCCTTGGGGACCCCACCTCCGGGGACGCGCGGGCGACAGCGGGGTTGTCGCGCGGGGTCGCTGTGCTCCGCCTCCCGCGCCCACTCTGAGGTCCTGGGGGCGTTTTAGGGCAACTCCGGGCCAAGGTCACGAGAGCGAGGGTCGCCGGCTCGGGGAGGGTCTGGGGAGCGCGGAAGAGAGGGGCGAGGGCCGGGAGTCGGGCGTCCCGGCAGTCATTACAGTAGGAAACCAGGCCCGAGGTTGGGCGTCCGCTCCACGGGCACCCGCCCGCTGGGCCTTTGCGCACTCACCGCAGATCTTCAGCCCCAGTTTTCGGGTGCATCCATGGGCCACGCCGCACCAAGTGTCATATGCTAGGACGAGAGAAAGTAGGATGGCCGGTCAGGGAGGAAGACTGAGTGGAGGCCAGCACCAATGGAGCGAGGAGCTAGTTCAGTGGGTGCACAGACCGAGTTGCGCCTTGGGAGCCACCACCGCACCATCCCCTCACTCCTTTGCTGCTCCCACCAGCCTCTTGGGCGCGAGGTCTTAGAAGCACGAAGGCCCCTGCTCACAGAACGACAGGGCCCAGCCCCGGAGCTCGGGGATTTTGTTTTGTTTTGTTTTGTTTTGCGCAGCACTCACCATCTAGCCCCGAGGCCGTAGTCTGGGCCCGAGCGACTCGAAGGGGCCGCTCACAGCAACCCAGAAAGGGAACTCAGAGGCATCTGGGACCAAAATGTCTCCTAATTTCTTGGCGGGTCTCCAGCCCGAGTGGCAGCTTAAAATAAACTGGCATGAAATGGGGTCGCGGAAGAGTTCAGGAATTAATTGGGTGAAAAATAGTATTTGACTAGATGATCGGGCTCGCTTGGCTGCTCCTCGCTCGGGGCCGGGGAGCCGGCAGGACAATGGCGAGCCTCCCCACCTGCCGCCCATTAACCCTTCCCTCGGACCGCTCGGGCTCGGGGTTGGAGGAGGCGGCTGGGACGGCGCGCTCTATCTCTGAGTTGAGCTGCGGACCCGGGGCAGCCCGATTTTAGCTGCCTTCGGGGGTGCCAACTTGGGAAGAGCGGCCCGGGTAGCAACCCGGAACCTGCGAAGCCCCAGGGCTGAGCGAAATCCCCTTCCCAGCTCCCCGCAGAGCCCGGCTAGTGTAATCATCCCATCCCCCGCCCCCATCCCACCCCCAGCCTGTGCCTCCAGCCGTGAGTGTTGCCTGCGATAAGGAGAGTGACAGCCATTACACACCAGGCTCAGCCAAGCCCCAGAGGGCTGGCTGGGGACGGCCCGACGGCGCGCGAGGACGCGGCGTGGCACAGGTGGAGTGTCAGGGACTGGACGACGTGCTAAGGCGAAGCCATCACCATCATCATCATGATCCAACAAAGATACTGGGCGGGTAAAAAAACAATTCCCATTGGGTAAAGTGTTTTATTTTAGACCTCACACCTTCGTGACAACCCAGCAGGAATGTTGATCTCAGACTCATTGGACAAAAGAAAAAGAAAAATATCGAAACCAAAAAACGAAACGAACCAAATCAAAACAAAAACTGATCTAGCCCGGAAACGTTAAGCAAGTTTTTCCAAGGTCACTCGCCCCTGAAAGCCTCAAGTTTCACGTTGCACTGCTGGTCAGAATTGGGGGTTACCATTAAGGAGAGTCCCTTGGATGTGATGTTGCAGGGGGTCGGGAGGAATTCGTGGCACAGGGCTTGGAGGGGTTCCAGGCTAGGCCCAGGGGTTGCGGGAGCCAGAGGGTAAGTTGCGCAGGTTGAGCAAGGACGCGTCCCGGGAGACCTTGCAGGGGCAGGGAAGCCGAGTCAGCTGGGCGGGCGAGGGTGTGTCTGTGAGGCGGGGTGAAAGTGGATAGGGCGCAGCGTGGGGCGCGGACGCCAAGTCTGGGCTGATGTAGAGGGCGGGCGGTGGTTCCTGGCATAGTCGGCGCTTTCTGTCTCGCCTCGGTGGCTTCAAGTGAGCCAGGCCTAGTGTGCACCTCGGTCACCGCCCCTTTGGGGTCCCCACCCCCAATCTGAGGTTACGCAACCCGCCAGGAACTAGGGACGCCCTGGGATGGGAGTGAGGGTGGTGATGGGAGAGGGCAATGGGCGAACACAAAACGACTGCCTCCCCACGGACCCTCTGGACAGCAGAAAGAGGGTGCGGGATGTGGAGGCAGTCCGGAAGGAAATCCACTCAAGTCAAAGACAAAAGGCGCGCAGGCCTCGCGTTTCTCCGGGGCCAGCTCTGCTGCCCGCCCGCCCGCGTCCGCGCTCACGTGCCCCGGGGCTGGCTGCTCTCCCGAGCCGCTCTTTGTTGTGTGGGTAATTGTCGCTTGCTTGGGTGGCGGGAAGAGCGAGCTGCTGAGAGGACGGGAAGACAGCTAGAAGGTTTGAGTCAAGGTCTCCAGCCCCCGGAGCCCAGTCGGCGTCAAAGGGTGCGTGTAGGGGGAGCGCTTTCCCAGAAAACACTCCCCGCCTTGGTTGCTGAGGATCTGATTTCCTCCAGCCCTTAGGTTGTGCCACAAAAGCAACAAGCACTCTAACCACAGAATCACAGGGACCTCTCCAAACCTCTCCAGAACCGGCTGGGGGAGAGGGGGAGAAATTGAGTCTGGAGCTTATATATGGGGAGGGGCGCCACTGCCCCAGGAGAAAGCAAGCATCTTCCCCTCCACCGCGTGGCTGTGGCGAGGGAGACGGTCAGCCCCAATTCGAAGCGAACGCTCTAGTGGAGGGGGGACAAGAGAGACGCCCCCCACTATCTCCTCTCTCCCCGACTTGTCGCCTGCTGACGACGGAGGAGAAAGGCAAAGGCGATTCCTCTTGTCCCCCGCCCCAGGCTCACGTCTGGCCAGCTCCAGGCTCCCCATCACTGTCTCGAGAGGATGCTCGGCCCGTTCTCCCCGCCCCCCATCTCCTTTCTCCCCGAGAGATGTCATTCATGGTATGGTTGTCGAGGCCCAGCCTCCAACAGCTCCGTGCGCCTTTCCCGCCCCGGATTTCTGCCTCCCGCGTCCACAGCTCGCACAAATTTAGAGCAATTAGGGACCCGGAGTTTTTCTAAAAGCTGCAATTAACGTCGAGCTCTTCGCTGATTACAGACTAGGAGCGCGGCGCTGGGGGGCGGGGAGAGGGCAGAGCTTGGCTCCAGCCTAGCCCAAGCCAGGAAAACTCTTATTCCTGCGGCTCCGCACACCACCCCCTGCACCCCGAGCAAAAAACCCCACTACACATAATGCAACACAAACAGCCCTTGCCGTGCGCCCTCCTCCAGTGCCAGACCCTCCGGCCGTCCGCCCATTCTCGGACCCTGCGTGGTCTTGGCCCTGCGGCGTTCTGGAAGTCACCCAATGTCCCCGACAGCCAAATGACCTCTGTCCGGCCCGCGGGGGCAGGGCTCCATTTATTTTCCGGCCTCCATCAACACCGCGCAACCCCTTTCTTTTTCCGCCAGCGCAGCTTCCCGCCCTCCCAGCGCCCCCATCTTCGCCGCACGCAAACCATTGGATAGGAAAACTGGGGCAGGACCTACTTGTGGGGCGCAGGTTGGCGGTGTTGGGGTCCGCTCCTGCGTTCGAGGAGGTTGCGGACGAAGAAGGTGTGGAAGACGCCATCAGCTTGGTGGTCTTAGGCCGCTACGGTCCCGGGTCCTCACGGGGTCGGGCGCAGGCACAGGCTGCAGAAAGAAGCAAGAGCTGCACCGGCCGGGCTCCCGGAGTCCTGCACAAGGGAGGCACCGGGAGCAGCTAGGGTGCCGACGCTCCGCTGGAGGTCGGGGCGCGGTGAGGGGCTGAGAGGCAGGGCAGTGAGCCGGCCGTGTCGGGGTGCGCGGCGGAGGAGGTGGGGGAGGGAAGGCGGAGACGTGCACGCTAGCTCGGGGACTCGGGCGAGGGCAACGAAGTCCCGCGCCGCGCTCTCCTGACTGGCGGCGTGGCAGGCGACCTTAAGTATAGCGCTTAGTCGGGTAGGCGGGGTGGCCAAGGCCAAGTGTGGGACGTGGGGTACCGGACAGTGAACCCAGGGGAGCATTTGATGGGCGACGTTCCCTCCCCGGCAGCGAAGAGCCCCAATGGGCGCCCAGCAGTGGACGAGCGGGCAGGTGGGGGAGGGGGGTCAGGGCGCGGGGCGAGCACGTCTGGTGCGGTGTCTGGTTACCCCGTTGTTGTGTCTGGCTAATTTCCTCGGAAAGAAGGTGGCTAGCGGCTCTGGGGGCCAGGGCTTTGGCGACACAAGGTGAGAGGAGGAAAGAAGGTCCACAGTTTAACGTCCTTGCTTGGACCTGGCCGGGGGAAGAACCAGTCACCTTGCACTCCAGACAGCCAGAAAGCAGTGGCGCGGAACCTCGCTCGCTCGACTGTCTGGTCCCACCCGGTTTGGAGCCATCCCCAAAGCTCAGGGCGAATCTCCAGCCCAGTCTTGATATTTCTCTTTTGTGCACCCTTCGTGACTCCCAGGACCCTAGATTTCTAGCTGTAGAGACCCCGAGAAAGTGGGGGTTGGGGGAAGGAAGAGAAAATTGGGAATCGTCACCCAGGGAAACGAATTTGCGCCTGGGGCGCAAAAGGCAGCGGACAAAGATCTTTGCGCGGCGCCCCCGATTGGCGCCGGCGTGATGGCGCCCGGAGGCCCCGGGACACAGAAAGTGCGGGCGAATCCTGGTAGATCTAAAATGCCGCTGAACAGTGACCACCAGCCGCCCACCGCTTCCTCACTCGGCCATCTGGATCCCCACACCGAGCCCCGGGTTAGTACTCCCACAGCAATGCAGGCTGCGGGGCGGGGCGGGGAACACCACGGAGACTGGGGGAAGTAACAGGTTATCGCTCTTCCTTGCGCCTTTGGCTGCCGCTACCCAGGTGCCCTTTGCAGACCAGGGAGATCACAGCTGGGAAGCGCCCCGGAAAATCACTCTCGCTCTACTTCTGCTAGATCCTCGGTCTCTTCGCGTCCCCGAAACACGAATGGGGCGGGCGGGGATAAAGGGGAGACAGGACTGGAAGTCAGGGAATAGGGTCCCCGCGCACCGACCGAGAAACAGGGACCAGCGCTAAGCTGAGGAGGGCAGGTGGCCTCTCACCGCGGTAGGGATTGGCAGGGAAGCTGCGGCGGGGAAGAGGACTTCACTGAGCCCTCGGGACTGGACGCTAGGAAGTCCAGGCAGTCGCACGCTCACCGATCTTGGCTTGGCCCACTGCGTTGCGCGCGTTCCCTCGCCTCCGGTGCGCAGCGTCCAGCGGTCTGCACGGATCAGCTCGCCCAGCCCTGCCACAGGCGAATCTGCGCGGCTTCACCTCCAGCTGCTTGGTCTCTCTCGCTAGCCCCGTCCCGCACGCGAGCGCCTGGAGGAGAGCGGAGACCCGGAAAGCCGCTGCTCGGCTTCAGGGGAGGCGGGGGCGGAGTGGGGAGGCGGGGACCCGCTCCGCAGGGGAATCACGAGGCAGCTGCTCGCGGGGGCAGATCGCTTGCCGAGCGCGGGTTCCTTTGCAGGTGCCTTTCTGCCTGTGGGCCTTTATAGGGCGACTATAAATCCAGCTCACGGGTTTGCGTCCGGGGGAGGAGAGGGACGGGGCGGGGGTGGGGGGTGGGCGTCCTATGAGTAATCCAGAGCGTATTCAGCAGGCTGCTTGCTGAAATAGGCAGAGTCTGGACAGAGGAAGGGAAGGAGAATTCCTCCGAAGAATTCTGCTTCGCTGAGCATATCTTCTCCCCTCCCCTTTCTACCCCGCCCCTTCCCACATTTGGAGAAGACCAGAGCTGTGATGTTCAGATGTGTCAGCCCCAGACTCCTGTTCCAGTGGAGGGTGCGCTCTGGATCGCGTCCTCCCGGCTCTTGGCCAGGGGCGAGGAACCTCCCCTTCCTCACTTTCCGTCCAGCTCCCAGCCCCTCCAAAGTACCTCGCCCGAGCACGGCCACCTGCCTGCCACCACAGAAAAGAGGGGTCTCGTTTTCCGGCGTTCTGCGCGCCCTTCTTGCCCGGCCTCCTTGGTGACTGGAGAGGTGGCGCTCCTGGTAGATGGCGACTGAAGGTTAACACGCGCGGACGCCGCTCGGCGCGCACCCGGAACCTGAGCACACGCGTGGCTCTGGAGGGACCCAGCAACTCTCCCTTTCATGCCCCCCTCGCTTTCGTTCCTCGCGCCCCCGCCCTGGATTGCACGCCCTGTAAGGCGTCTCCTTTTCCGATATTTGAGCACATTAGGTTGGGAGAAGACCCTCGGTGGTTAAAGGAAGGGGTGGGGGAAAGCGTTAACGAGAAAATTCCCACCAGAGGGCGCCAAGCGCCCAGGGACCCGGAGGCCCTAGGTTGTCTGGGTCTTTCCCCCGGCGCGCGAGCTAACATCTGGAGGTGCTGGCTAGGCTTTGCACTCGCAGGCTTGCTCTGACCGGCTCTCCACCGCCCTCCTCGCTCGTGCACGCGTCTCCTTTCCTCTCCGTCCCTCTGTTTCTCTAGGGCAAAACAAAGTTGATCTCTGTTCGGGTGGCCCGGTGCATTCCTTTTTGCAAGGGATCGCCCCCCACCCCGCATCAGCAGGCTGGGGGTATTTTTACGTTCGTCTGGGGCCTGGTTAGTTCACTCGAAGCCCTTCCTTTTCCTCTTAATGTCTTACTGCCTTTCACCACGACTCGTTGGAGACGCCGAAATTCTGATAAATCACCTACATGCCATGAAGGAGATCGAAATTCCGCCCTGGAAACAATCGAAGCCGGTCAGCAAAAAGACCACCGCCCGGTTTGAAATAATGGGTTTGCCTTTGATACAAAGAAAATATGCTTTCTCTTCACCTTACCGTGAAAGTCTGGGTGCCTTTGAAGGGCACAAAAATAGCCTAAACGGTGGGACGATGGGACGCACGGGAAGCACAGTCCCGGGGGCTAAGGCGCTGGGGTGAGCAGGCTGCAGGGCAGCAAATGCCTGCCCGCCCCAAGCCGCGCACCCGCGGCTGCCACTGTGTGCGGTTTACACAACGGAGAGGAAGCTCAGAATTCCACCCACGCCCCCTATTCCTCCCCTTCCCCCACGGAAAGGTCGCGCCAATCAGGGAGCTGAGTGCCAGGGCTAAATCACTGGTGATGCACGGGGCAAGGAGACAGCAGGGAGGAGACAACTCCCGGTGTCCCCAGGCGTCCTCTGTCACGCACAGATGCATACTAGCCTCCTCCCAAAATTCCCTGGCGAGGAAGAATTCCTTACTTCACCTGTGGCACTAGCCTGAGAAATGCCCAGCCACTTCCTCTTCAAATTCCAAAATGCATCCCGAACATTTCAACCAACAGGATAGTCTTGTTGCAAAATAGAATTTCTAGGAGAGTGGACAAAGCAAATCAAGGTCGAGAGGACGCCTTGGGCTTTTTATTTTTCCTTTTCTGGTAGGGAGGGGGGCGGAATGAAGGTGCCTCTTGGCTCTCGGTTTAAAAATATTTAATGAAATATCAGTGATTAATCAAATTGATATTCACTAATGGCCGAACAAAGGGCAGACACTGTTGTGAGGTGACATAGTCCCTGCCATGTCAAAAGTCACTCCAGTGTGGCAGGGAGTGTGGCAGACGTGGGAACGTTGTGGCGTTTTGATTTGATTTGCAATTGTCCCACATTTCAGCAGGGATAGATAGGCCTAGAATTGCACCCAGTTCCGAGGCCGGGCAGCGCGCCTTCAGCACCAGGGACAGTGTCCGGCCCCCAGGGCTCCGGAGCGCCGGCTGGCTCTGGTCAGCAGAGGCTTCCAGCTGCGTCGCCCTCGGGCCCAGCTCCCCCACCTCTGGCCTCCCAGCAGGTGCGGTGTGTTTGTTTGGCTTGGCACTGGTGGTGGGGAGGGGGAAGTATTCGCCCACTTGTCTCCCAGGCAAGAATCTGGAGTGAGGGCGGCTCTCCGGGATAGAATCGCAGCCTGTGTGTTTACTTATGTGTGTCTGGCTCTTTTTTCTCATCTCTGATGGCTCCTGGGGGAGATGGGGTGGAAAACAGACTTGCTCTCCAGGGACCCGACACGGAAGGGAGCTGAGTCCGCCCAGCTGTTGGTTAGCGTTTGATCTCAGGTCCCAGGCTTGGTGGGGGAAAGAGGGGAGGGGAGACAGGCAAGAGGAACTGGGGCCCCAGCGACCCCCCAGCCTCTCTCCAGAACCCCACAAACCCCATCCGGTTGGCCAGGGACGACCTTTTACTATGTCAGCCCTGGAGGGCGGGGATTTTGTCCTGGGGCGAGGAGGGGGGCGGCTTAAAGATTTTCCAGATGGATTCATGGTGGCCTTTGGTGCCAATGGTGAGCTGAGCATACGCATGGAGGGGGGAACCCCGACAGGCAAATTTCAGGCGTAAAATTAGGCTTGTCAAGTGAGTACTTAAAAAATGTCAGGTGGTTTCTTCCCCCCCGCCCCCCTCCCTTTTGGACACAGTTAACATTTTTAGGAGAGTAATTCAGAGCTAAGGCGTTGGTTCATTTCAACCGGCTCTTTAAGACCATTTTTTTTTAATGCCTAATTTATAACCTAAATAAGAGAAAATCTTTAAGTGTTCACCAATAAAAAGTGTGCAAATGGGAGCCTGGGGTAGGGTGATGATGTCAGCTCTTCCTTACCTCGGGCCTGCTTCAGGTTAGAGCCGAGGTCCACTCGCTGCGTTTGTGCACTTTAAAGACAGGACCCGAATCTTGCTGGACTTTCTTGAAGTCCACCATGTCTACTCTAACAGAGCATTCACCACTCATGCTCCTGCAGGCAGGAAGGGGTTAAGAGGCGTCCGGGAGAGGGTGGGTGGGCAGATGAGGACTGCAAATTACAGCCTTCCTTCCTAAGTAAGCGGGCTGAACCCTCCTGGCACTGCTGGCAGCCCTTCCTCCTGGCTGTTTGGAGGGTGAAAATACTGGGACCTCAAGACACAAATCCAGGCCGACTGGGCGATAATCTGAGCGGAAAAAATGCCTGCTCCTCTCAACGCAGCACACAATCACCACCAGGTGGCGCCACATTACAAGTTCTGAGAGGAGCAGCAAAGGCCCTTGCAGCCTGCAGGCAGCCGGCCAGGCTCCCAGAGCAAGCCTTTCTCAGGGGCAGAGACAGGCATGCAACGTCCCTGCTGAGAAGGGAAACCCAGGAAGTCAGAGCTCTAACAGGGAACCTAGCAGATACTTTTCTGTTCTGCCTTCCACACAGACTAGGACAAAAGCCAGGCTCTCCTAGAGTGGGGTTCATGGAAGAAGACTGCCCACTCCAAACACCGTGTGGAGAAAACGGAGTGCTGCTTAGGAGGCCAGTGTAGTAATACTGTATCCATTTCCTTTCATATAAAAACTCTTGAACTGGGGCTGGTGCTGTGGCCTATAGTAGGTTAAGCCAGTGCTGGTAGCACTGACATCCCCTATAGACACCTGTTTGAGGTCTGGCTGCTCCACTTCCCATCCAGCTCCCTCCTTGTGGCCTGGGAAAGCAGTCTAGGATGGCCCTAAGCCTTGGGACCCTGCACCCATGTGGGAGACCTGGGAGAAGCTCCTGGCTCCTGACTTCAAGTTGGCTCAGCTCCATTCATTGCAGCCACTTGGGGAGTGAACCAGCAGACAGATCTTTCTCTCGGTAAATCTTTCCGATAAAAAAAAAAACTTACTAAAAATAAATTTAAAAAATCTCTTGAACTATTCAAGAGAGCAGGTATTTAGGCTCCCATTTTCGGGTTTGGGTGCTGGGACTGTGAGCAGGGCCTGACTTAGTGATGGAGACTGTAACTTAAATTTATTTCTTAAAAATGCAAGAGAGAGAAAGAGACTATCTTCCCTTTGCTGGTTCACTCTCCCAAAACTACAATCAGCAGGTCTGGGTCAGGTGGAAACCAGGGCCCCAGAACTGGATCCTGACCTCTTACAGAGGCGGCGGGGCCCTGGGCACTTGGCCATTCTCTGCTGCTCTCCCAAGCCACACCAGCGGGAAGTGGGGCAGCTGGCCTTTGAACCAGCATGCTGAGATGCAGTGCCGCCTTTGCAATAGCAGCTTACGCCCAGCACTGTGCCTCCACACCAGCCCCTGGCAGCAGGAACTTCCGCTTTAGGCGAGGGGCCCCTCCTAAGGCTGCGTGGCTCCTTGGGGTGGGGATGGACTCTTTAACGTGAGGGTTTTGTCTCTGCTTTGTGCAGCTCCACCCTCTGCTTGTCTGTTCAAGCCCAGGGTTCCGCTGTGTCATGGTGGACCGGCACAGTGATTTTTCCCAAGGCACCAAGGATCTCATTCTGCCTTACCCGCATTCCCAAGGCTCAGGTTGTTTTCTTCTTCTACTCTGGGTGAACTGGGGAGCCTCCCATAACCTGTAACCTCAAGCAGTCCCTAAGTATGAGGATTAAAGAGAATCATCATCATTGTTACAGGGGATAGCAGCTCACTGTCCCCACTTGATGGCAAGGGAAACGCCACGGACGCACATCGGAGCTCCATGCGGAGATGTGGCCTTGCATCGGACCCCTCCCTTCCATGGCCGGGAAACGCTACAGATACCCTTCAGAGCTTGGTGGGGAGACGTGGCCCTGGGGCGGACCCCTCCCTTTTGGCCTGTCAGTAAAGGCTCCCGGAAGCTTTCCAATTCTATCAACCTGTTTCTGCTCCAGAGCCATTCCCTTCCATAGCACTTGCCAAGTAAAATGCATCACAGTCTGAGTCCTAGCCATCCGATGGCGACCTTCTCCTCAAGACTCCTGGGTCCCTATCTCAGGGTTAGGGCCCCACACCACCTGACCTTGCCACTGGTGCAAAGCCACCTCCTTCCCTCATCATGCTGCCCCTCTTCCTCGATGGTTCTTGAACATTCTAGGCATGCTCTTTCCTCACTCCCTACTGAAAACCTTCCCCCAGGTACACACAGGGCTTGCCCCTTCACTCAGATGTTCCTTACCCAGTGAAGTCCTCCTTACCTTGGTTTAAAGCGGGGGCCCTTCACCCCCATGGTACTCCTGGGCCCTCGGCCTTGTCTTCCCAACACTTTCTATCCTTGAGAAATTGCATTTTACTTCTTTCTTCCTGCTGTAAGATAAGCTCCATGAAGGTTTTTCCTTTTTTTTTTTTTTGCCAATGTATTACTAGCATACAATGGTTTCTAAATCCTATAACCACTCAAGACATATTTTATTTTTCTAAAGATCTTTTTGAAAGGAAGAGTTAAACAGAAAGGGGAACAGAGACACAGAGGTATCTTCCACCTGTTGATGAATTCCCAAAATGGTCACAAAGGCCAGAACTCAGCCACGCTGAAGCCAGGGGCGTCACCTGGTTCTCTCACATGGGTGCAGGGACCCAGGTACTTGGCCATCCTGCCCTGTCCATATGGGATACTGGCATTGTGGCACCAGTGTTGCCCCCTACACCATGCTGTACAGATGAACAGATGGTCTATTTCTAAAATCTCCAGGTGGCCATCTCGCCGGGTAACTGAAGAATGAGTGAGACACTCATCTTGCATTACTGTGTTTCTTTGGTGCATCTGATGTGGACTCAGCAGACGGGAGCAGTGGGCCCCTGCATGCCGAGCTGCCCTGCATAGCTCACATGGGCTCAGGAGAAGCAGTCACGCTCCTGGCAGACTGCTGCTTTCCCAGGTGGCAACCAGTTCACTTCGGTGACATGACTTTCATATTTTCTACCAGAGATGAAGATACTAAAGGACCTGAACACATGAACCACCAAAAACCTTGACCGAGCATCTCAAATAGATTAAAAAGAGGAGCTCTTGAAGGCTCACTGTCACCACTGACCTACACTGCAGAGTTGGGAAACAAAAGGAACTGTATAATAAAGAAAACAGGGACTTCTTGGAAGCCATTCGTGACACCTGCGCCTAACCCTACTTACACGATCCAGTTAGGAATAACGGCAAGCAATTTATGAAAGTATGAGCTGGTTCACAGCCCATGATATCAGCAAATACTGATCTCATGTGACATTTCTTTCCTAAACTGCATGACCATTCCATTTGCTTATTAGTATTTAGCTTTATTAGAAGCTCCCAGGATGCCAAAAATGGTGCTAAAGTCTTCCAAATATGCCTCCCATAGAATTGTTCTCCAAACATCTTGTGTGCTTTTTTCCTTTGTGTTAACTTTTCTATTCCTAAGGTCAATGCTGCCACACTCTTTTTAAAGTCTCTTTCTTATTTTTTTTTTTTTTAAAAAAAAAAAGCTTTTTTTTTTTTTCATTTAAAGGATATAATTTTTAAAGTTTGAATTTAGGATGTGGAAAGTGAAGTAACATCACCCCCAAACAACCTGGCTAGCATTTTCATTAACTTTCTCCTTAGAGTTGCCCTCACCACATACCCACTTAATTTCAAAGTTGTGAGCTTTAAACCACCACTGTACTCTTCTGCTCCCAGCAGCATTATTTACAATAACCAAAAGGCAGAAGCAGTCCACTGCCCATCCACAGGTGGACTACGTGTGGCATATAAACACACTATCGCTTTAGCAATGAAAAGTGAAACACTGACTCATGCCACACGTGGATGAACCCTGAGAACATTATGCTAAGTGAAATAAGCCAATCATAAAAGGATGCATATTTTATGGTTCCACTTATATGGGGTACCTAGAACACTCAGATCCATAGAGACAGAAAGAAGAAAGGTGGTCCCAAGGGGAAGGGCGAAGGGAAGTTAGTGCTTGGTGGGTACAGTTCTAGCTGGGATTGGTGAAGGGCCAGGGGCTCGGTGTGCTGAGTCCCACAGTTACACACGTACAATTGGATGGACTAGTAAAACTAACGGATCTTTCTTATGGAAGTGACATGTTCTCATGACTTTACAAAAATTAAAGGAACCAACAAAAGGTGTCAAACAGAACTCCTCCCCTCCCCTCCCCGCTGTGCTCAGCTGCACCAGCCCAGCGACAGCAACCTCCCCGCTTCACTCTTCTGCTTGCCTCACACTACAAGCTGCCTTCCTCACCTCTGAGTGGCCACCGCCCTCGGGGACCTAGGGGAAATCTCTAAGCTCAGTCTGGTGCTCACAGTCTTAGCGGTTACAGGCTTGCTCATGTTCATTGTACTGGGGTAGACCTTCTGCTGCATGGTCAGCTGCAAGTCATAGGAAATCTGCAGCAGGGCCTGGCGGCATGGCCTAGTGGCTGGAGTCCTCGCCTTGAACGCGCCCGGGATCCCATATGGGCGCCGGTTCTAATCTCGGCAGCTCCACTTCCCACCCAGCTCCTGCTTGTGGCCTGGGAAAACAGTCAAGGACGGCCCAAAGCTTTGGGACCCTGCATCCGTGTGGGATACCCAGAAGAAGTTCCTGGATTCTGGCTTCGGATCGGCATAGCATCAGCCGTTGTGCTCACTTGGGGAGTGAATCAACGGACAGATCTTCCTCTCTGTCTCTCTTCCGCTCTTTATATCTGACTTTCCATAAATAAATAAATTTAAAGAAAAAAGAAAGAAAGAAAAAAAGAAAATCTGCAACAGAGTGGTGCAAACAGTAAGAAAAACGATGGTCTTCCATCAGGTATTGGAGCCAGGGCTGGTGCTAAACCAGAGCTGCCTACCTGAGCGAGTCCTCCAGGGCCTCTGTTCTCCTCCCTGCTCTGCTGTCCTTGGCATGGGCCATGTAGAATGCCTGCTTGTGGGTCTAAGATGGCCACCTGTCTACCCCGGAGCCACATTTGCTCATGATCACATCCAACTCCAGCTCGTGTCTCATCCACTTTTGATCAGAACTAGCAGGAAAGAGCTGGGATCACGAGGATTAGTTTGGCTTTGTGATCCAGGCTGTAATTAACCTAGGGAGGAATCAACCACCTTAGGTGCTACAGACTGACTCCTGGTCCGAAAAGATCCATGTTGAACAAGGCTGTGAGAGTCAATCCTAGCTCCCAGCACTTAACGTCGTCCTAAACCTCTCCCAAGTTCTGCCCACTCTCCCTGCTCCATGGAGCTTACTGCAAGGCCCCACCTGAAGACCACCAGCCTGCCGAGACTGGCATTGGGGGCCTTATCTGGTCTGCTGCTGTACAAACAATACCTCATGGTGTGGCACCTCACCTGGGCCTTTCACATTTCCAGCAGATCCAAGCTTCACGTCTGGCACCATGCACCCTCTTCAAGTCTCCTCCTGCGCCAACATCAGTCTACTGTAAACACGGCCATCATTACTGTCCTTCCCCTGGCCCTCTTCTGTCCAGACTGCCCTCACCCAGCAGGCATTCCTTCCATTTAGCTGATCACCATTTCTAGTCTAATGGTGTACCTGACAAGCTTCATGCCACTAATCCAAAAAAAAAACCAAAAACCTAACACCCAATACTTCCTGTTGTAGTAGAAGAATGTACTTCTCTCCCTTCAGGATGTCTAGGCTTCATCCCTACAACCTGTGAACATAAAGGAACTGGAGCTGCTGATCAGGTGACCCTAAGATGGGGAGATCATCTTAGGTTATACGGATGGCAAAAGGGAATCACAAAAGTCCTTAAAGTAGAGGGAGGGAAAGGAGGGAAGGGAGGGAAGGGAGGGAAGGGAGGGAAGAGAGGCAGGGAAGGAGCGGAGAGGGGGAGAGAAGGAACAGAGAGAACAGAAACGGCAGTGTAAGAACATGGCAAGACATTACTGGTTTTGAAGATGGATAAATGGAGCCATGAGTTAAGAAATCCGAGCAGGTTCTAGAAGGTTCTAGAAGGTGGAAAAGCCAGGAAAGAGTTCTCTTCTAGAATTTTGAGAAGGAACACAGCCTTGCCAAAAGCATAATTTTGACCCAGTGGGACCCATTTTGGACCTAATTATCTAAGATAATAACTGTGCTAACTTAAGACTGCTGGGCAGGATGCCAACACCTCCCCGCTTCCCAACCCGCGCGGTGTAAGCTCTGTCCTCCCACAAAGCTGCCTGTCCTTCCACCTTCCTCTTTTAGGGAAGACAGCCTGCTCATCCACTGGGAGTTGTCCCTGATCGCTGCCCCTTCCTCACTTTAATTCACCTGTTCCTGTCGAGTCTAATTTTTTTTAAGTGTGCATGGATTTCTTGGTCTTTAAGATATATATATATATATCTGCCTACCTGAGCAGCTCTCTCTATATATATATCTTAAAGACCAAACATATATTAAATCATATATATATATGATTTATTTATTTTTATTGGAAAGTCAGATATACAGAGAGGAAGAGAGAAGAGAGGAAGATCTTCTGTCCATTGATTCACTCCCTAAGTGGCCACAATGGCCAGAGCTGAGCCAATCTGAAGCCAGGACCCCAGAGCCTCTCCCAGGTCTCCCACATGGGTGCAGGGTCCCAAGGCTTTGGGCCGTCCTCGACTGCTCTCCCAGGCCACAAGCAGGGAGCTGGATAGGAAACAGGGCCGTGGGATCTTGGTGACGACTTTAGCCACTAGGCTACCACATCAGGCCCTGTTGAGTCGTTAGAGTGACTCCTACATTCCGCTCCATCTTCCTGCCACTATGTCTTCTCAGGCTACAATTTAAAACTGCATGAACTGCTGTGTGAGTGGACTTCTGTGTTCCACTCTAGTCTGTTTTCTCTGCTTTCAGATTTGACTTTGTTTTTAAAAATTTATTTATTTGAAAGGCAGAGTGCCAGGGCGGGGAGGGGGTGTGGAGAAATAGACAGACATAAAGGGCTGTGCACCTGCTGCTTCACTGTCCAAATGGCCACAACGGCCAGGACTGGGCCAAACTGAAGCCAGAATCCTGGAACTCCATCCAGGTCTCCCATGTGGCTGGCCACACCAAGCACCTGGGCCATTTTCTGTTGATTTCTCAAGCTTATCAGACTGGAAATGGAATAGCCAGGACTATAACTGGTATCCAATAAGTGATGCTGGTGTCACAGGCAAGTCACCATTGATAGGCCTGTGACAGCTGGACTCTCTTACTGAGAAGTACTACAGTGGCACAATGAGTTAAGGTGCTGCTTACAACACCAGTATCCCATATTGGAGTGCTAGTTCCATTCCCAGCTACTGGACTTCTGATCCAGCCTCCTGCTAACATACCTGGGAAGGCTGCAGCTGGCTCAGGTGCTTAAGCCCCAGCCACTCACGTGGGAGACCCGGATGGAGTCGCTGGCTCCTGGCTCTGGCTTGGCCCGCCTTTGGTTGTTGAGGTCATTTGCAGAGTGAACCAGTGGGGAGAAGAAAGCTCTCCCTCCCTTCAGTTCTGCCTTTCAGATGAGCACAGCAAGCTCTAAAATACACATCCTCCTGAAACCAGTTTCATCAACTAGTACTTTCTACATTTTTCTGTAGTGTCTGCTATTTTCTATTCTGTGTATTTAATTTTTAAAAACTCAGGTATTTGTGATTTACTATATCTTGAATTTGTATTTCCAAAATGGATCAGGACCTGGAGTTTGAGGAAGCGTGCATTTTCTTTTTAACCTGAGTACCAAAATGCTCTTCCTAAAACACAATTATTTTTTCCTTAATATGCCTTCTGCTTTCTAAGGATAAAACTCCAACTCTCATATGACTTCTAGATCTTCTATGATCCAGCCCTTTTAACGGCTTCTTTATTCCTCGCTGCTTCATATTCATCTTATAATCAGACTCATCTGCTTGGCGTGTCTGTCTTTCCAAGTTGTGGTCTTCTCCACACCTTCTTCCGCAGCCGACACCCACCGCACCTCCCTCCTTTGCACAGTCCTCACTGCCCTCTCAATGTTTTCCCGGGGTGCCTGGGCTGGCTCAGCGGCCCTCCCTGTGTGCTGCCTTAGCAACTAGATCTCCTCATCAGCAAGTGGGACATTTTTGGTGGGTTCTTCTCTCAAGTCTACGATTGGGCATTCTCAAATCTTCTCACACGGTTGGATATTTGAGTTCTTTAACATCTTTGTCACGTGTTATGGAGTTAGGGAAGAAGGTGGAGGTCTAGAACTCCAGTGTCTACAGACACGACTCGGCTGACTCATTTGTTCCCAGAGTTTAACTATGCAGGAGGTAGCATGGAATGCTGGGCTTCCGAGCCACTCGGTGCTTCCTACTGGGATGTAGCCCAGCATCTTTCTGGTTGAATGACCTCATGTGAATTCCCCCATTCCAGCTAACACCTCATTCTAGATACCCTTCGTCATCCCAAATCCAGTGTCTGCAATTATCCGGGACCACAGCACGCTCTGAGGGCTACAGGGAAAAGCTGCTACGTTACATAACATGAAAACGGTTTTTAGTCACAGACACACCTGCCATTTTTCAGGTGACGCTGTCATTTGATGTCTCATGAAGATCGGACATCGGATGAAAACTATGGATTGGGAATATTAATTATCTGGAATGGGCAAACCTCATCAGTTCTTAGATTTATCTGTAACATGGCCTGTGATGGTATGGTTTTTAACTCATAGAAATTGCTTTCTTAGAACTTCCCTATTCCTTAAAAGAAGCTAACAACTTGTTGGCACTGAGGTAGCCTGCCACACCAGTCTGTGGTATTCTATGAATCTCTTAGGGGCGTGCGTTCCTCAGCCAGATAAGCGTCGCCAGTCTATATATCGTGGCTTCCCAGGTTGGGAAGGAACATTAAACCCACAGGAAAAGAGCACAGGTCATTCCTGAGGTCCACATTAGCCACACCTCTGATGCTCTCTGGTTACTGATGCACAAGGTCCTGATAATTTACTACCAACCAAAGCAGTGCGACTCGAGCACTGCACGCCCGTCTTCCTTTCGCTCAGCCTCCGTATGAACCTACGCAGCAGAATTGCTTTCTCTACATGCTAACAGGCCACTAAATGCCTAAACAATAAACTATGCTGGAAGCAGTCTAGAGATGCCAAGACATTGTGAAGGAAAATTCAAAATGCTTCCCCTCAGGTCCGATGGACAGATTCACAAATTACTTGGGAATATTTTCTCATTTTCTGTCTTAGTTACTTCACAGCCTAATTTGAAGGAGGTGAACATTTAAGGAAGACTGGTATGTAAGAAATACAAAATCTTACGTTTCATGAAAGAATACAAACATTTTCATTAACGTTCAGTTCACCATTCTCTTGGTGTATATTCAAATGTATACGTATACAGGATTACGCATATGGAGTTTATACTCTGCAGCAGATAAGAAAGAAAATGACAAATAACTAAATGAGCACTCCACATCCTGAGCTGTGCTATCAAGAACAGAAAACAAATGATCTAGAAGTACCTGAAAAACAGGGCAGGTGCTTGGCACAGCAGTTAAATGCCTGTTGGCCTGGCTTCAAGTCCCGGCCCTGTTTGAATTCTGGCATCTGGCTTGGGCCTGGCCCAACCATGGCTGTGGCGGGCATCTGAGGAGTGAGCCAGCAGATGACAGACCTCTGCCTTTCTTCAAATAAAAAGAAATAACCTTTCAAAGAAAAACATGCCTGAAGTAGTGATCCTTCGTGGGCAACTGAAAGCATTGATCCTGGGGCCATGCTATCCCTGTACACGTCTCGGTCCTCGGAGTCCCCGGGTGCATGGTGCCAGGAAGACGATTCACCATCTCCGTGCTCCCACCTTCTCACCTGCTGAATGGGAATAAATATTTACTTACCACACGGAGTCCCTGGCTTTAATCACGTGCCTCGAGCAGCTTGAGCAGCTCCTCACCCACAGTGCCTGCCATCGAGTGCCTTCAAATGAGAAAACAAGCGGCTTCCCCGAGTTCCCCACATCAACCCCGAGCCTAGACATTAGGAGGGACGACTACGATGGCGTCACAAGGAAGCACACAGAGGAAGACCGGACTAAAGGCAGCTGTGTATTTGCACGGCACGCCGTAGTAAGGAGCTGGGACTGTCACGGCGACTCCTGAGGCTCGTCTTCGCCAGAGCTCTCGCTGCTCCCGGCCTCACTGCTGTCCTCTTGGCTCTCCTCACTGCTGTCTTCTTCACTAACTTCCTCCTCCTCCAGATGCTGCGCTTTCTCTGCCACGGAGAGGAAGAGAGCGGCTTGAAATATTTCACGACATTTCTACACTCATCAAAACAGTCACAGCTTTCTCTACCTGGAAATGTGCCAAGCCTGGGTGTACGGTGACAGCCACCATATCACAAGGGAGGGATGTGTTCTCATGGGCATGAAGTTTCCAGGCCTAAAACTCATCTAAAACCTAGGTTTCTAACAACACTGCTCACCACTATCAGTTTTTTTTTAAATGGAGTAAGAGGCCATGAGATCTGGGGACTCTCCTTAATTGAGAGAGAACTTAAACATGGGGATGATGGGTGTGTTCCACCTGCCTGGGATCCGGAGAGCCTACTGTGTCTGGGCAGTGTCGCCCTGCCCAGAGACAAGTGGCTCTGCTGACTACCGACAGGGCACAAGCTGGTCTCCCCATTTGAGACAGCCCTTCACCTCTCGGCCACCTGCTGCAGGTGCCTTTCAACCATCACCCGGGGTGATGCATTTTGAAGAGTGACTACTCCTAGTTCCACAGCAAGGATGCAGTTTCCATGTTCCTACGTACCCTTCAGCAGCATCTCCTCGATCAGTGAGAGAAACTCCTTGGCCTCTGGATTTTCTGGCTCGTAGATGAGGACTAGAAAGGGACAACAGAATGCAGGGTGTTAATATGCAAGGCGTTTTGGCAAGCGGGGCCTTGGAATGAAACGGAGACTCTTGATCAGAGCGGGTGGAAATGCACAAAGCTTAGGGAGCGGTGACACCACGGGCATCTCTAACTGCAAACGGAGAAAGCGCCTTTCCTCACAGCCCCCGCCCCATATCCTAGTAGAGATGCAACCTCCGTCACCTCCACATGCCTTCCTAGGACTCAGGGACCAAAGTGAACATCAGCATTCCCAAAAGCAGGTACAGATCCGGCACAGTCTGGACATTCTGCTGGTGAGAAGATGGGGTGTCCCCGTGTCAGTTCCTCTACCCAATGCAGATTCTTTCCAAAAGAGAAAACAAGCATTACCGCTCCCTCCACCCGACAGCCTTTACCCTAGCCATGCTGTTCCACGCTGCATGACAGCAGGCTCCCCTCCCCACCAGCGCTGCTTCCAGCATTTCTCCGTTCTATGTGTCTTTTTTTAAAGATTTATTTATTTTTATTGGAAAGGTAGATACACAGAGAGGAGGATCATCCACCCGATGGTTCACTCCCCAAGTGGCCACAATGGCTGGAACTGAGCCAATCTGAAGCCAGGAGCTTCTTCCGGGTCTCCCACACACAGATGCAGGGTCCCAAGGCGTTGGGCCATCCTAAACCGCTTTCCCAGGCCACAGGCAAGGAGCTGGATGGGAAGTAGAGCGGCCGGGATTAGAACAGGTGCCCATATGGGATCCTGGTGCCCTCAAAGGGAGGACTTTAGCTGCTATGCTATGGCACTGGGCCCTGTTCTATGTGTCTTTTATGAGACTGCTATCTTTCTTTTTGAACACACCAATAGACCTGTTTTTTTTGTTTTTGTTTTTTTTTTTTTTTTTAGAAAGTCAGATATACAGAGAAGAGGAGGAGAGACAGAGAGGAAGATCTTCCGTCTGATGATTCATCCCCCAAGTGACTGTAATAGCCAGAGCTGCGCTTATCCGAAGCCAGCAGCCCCAGTGCCTCTTCCAGGTCTCTCATGGGGGTGCAGGGTCCCAAAACTTTGGGACGTCCTTGACTGCTTTCTCAGCCCACAAGCAGGGAGCTGGATGGGAAGCAGGGCCACCACAATTAGAACCAGTGCCCATATGGGATCCTGGCATGTGGAACAAGGCAAGGACTTGAGCCGCTAGGCTACCACGCTGGACCCATCAACAGTCTTTTCAAGGCTTGATGGTACATTACCAGAGTGCTAGAGGCCAGAAGATTTACACCTTTTTTTCCCCCCAGACATTACTCTACTGCTCTCCACTCTTTCCACACCTGCCTTGAGGAATATTCATAATTCTACATCATTCATTTAATGGTGTGGTTCTGCACAATATCTTTTTGGCCCCCAGGGGGCGCTGAAACATCAAGTGTGCCACTGTTCAGTGTGAGAAAGGATCCGGTCGGTTCAATAAGGGCCTATTGGCTCATAGGAATCTACCCACAGCTTTCATCCTGACAGGCCTAACCCTGTGACGTGACTTGACTTCTCAATCCACTAACAAGTTATCTGTCAGCGCGACTCTGCGCCTGTTCAGAAGCCATGTTTAATGATCCACGGGTATTTTATGTGTCACTACACACACATACAACCTTTCAAGCACTTTCTTGCACATTTCCTCTTATACTCAGATAATGCTTATTAGTAGTAGTTTAAATCTTTGAAGCTAAGCCTCTTTCTAGAACAAAGTTTCTCCAAGTTGCTCATTTAGACATTAAGATACTAGTTTCTTACTATGAGAGTAGTTTTAGAAGTTTGAGAAAATAGGAATTAAGATAATTATTAGGAGTCAAATACTGAAACATAGTTTTTTTTAATAATATGCATTTCCTGTGGACTTCTTAATTCAGAAAAATATATTCTTGGGCCTGGCAGCATGGCCTAGCAGCTAAAGTCCTTGCCTTGAATGTGCCGGAATCCCATATGGGCGCCGGTTCTAATCCCAGCAGCTCCACTTCCCATCCAGCTCCCTGCTTGTGGCCTGGGAAAGCAGTTGAGGACGGCCCAAAGCTTTGGGACCCTGCACCTGTGTGGGAGACCTGGAAGAAGTTCTTGGATCCTGGCTTCAGATCAACAAAGCATCGACCGTTGCGCTCACTTGGGGAGTGAATCATTGGACGGAAAATCTTCCTCTCTGTCTCTCCTCCTCTCTGTATATCTGATTTTCTAATAAATAAATAAATCTTATTTTTTTAAATTTATTTTTTTATTATTTTTTTATTGGAAAGGCGGATATACAGAGAGGAGAGACAGAGAGGAAGATCCTCCATCCGATGATTCACTCCCCAAGTGAGCGCAACGGGCCAAAAATAAATCTTAAAAAAAGAAAAATATATTCTTTATTTCAAAGGCAGGGAAAGAGAGGGGGAGGTGGAGAGAGAGAGAAGACAGATCTTTGATCCTCTTGTTCACTCTGCAAATGGTAACAACAGCAATGCCTGAGTCAGGCCAAGTCAGAAGGCAGGAACCAACCCAGATGTCTCATGTGGGGGCAGACACCGAACTACCTTAGCCAGCACCTGCTGTCTCCTAGGGTCATGATGGAAGGATGCTGGAATTAGGAACTCAAACCCAGGTACTCTGATAAGGGATGCGAAAATCCCAATTGCTGTCCTAACCTCCCTGCCACACATCCGACCCAGCCGTTACTCTTCAGCATTTGCAATGACAGTTATAATCAGTGACATTGGTCTTCCAGGGCTTTCTGTGTAGCATCTCAGGCTTCCTGTGATTAGGTCTGGCTCCCTGGGAAGACAACTAGAGGAGTCAACTGATAAGGTGACATGACCAAGAACTAAGATTGATAGAAAGATTCAGTCTTTCACTACATGGATGGTTAAAGTACTCTTGGTCCCATTGAGAAGCCATGTCTCCAGGCTGCCCATACTGCCTGGCAGGAAATGGCATGGAGCTGAGGCAGCAGTTCTGCATGAAACAATAAGAAAATGACTGAGAAAATACCAGGACCATGTAAGGACTGACAAATGCCAAGTCTTAGCTAACAGGTACAATGTCTGTCTGTCTGTTGTTTTTTTAAAGGCAGGCAAGAAAAAAGGACCCATGTGTATCTAGGTGCCAGGGAGGAGATTCTACAGCCAAGTGCAAATATCTCTAACATGATTGGACATCAAACAAATATCAGGAATTGGTGACTTCATTCAGGAAAATGAATGAACACATTTCTGAAGGGGCAACAACGTACTGTTTTCTATAACTGCTACAGGTACTAATAAGATACTTATCTTATATATTATAATGTATTACCTGACTACAGCAGATATTCCTGGCCTGACTGATCCACAAAAGTTTTTATTTTCCAAGTTTCTGTTTCCCTTATCAGAAAAACAAAAGTATTGACCAAATGAGGAAATAGAAGTATATTAAGGGTTTCCCAGGCTTTGGTTTTGAGTTAGACTTGGAGTGTAATCCTGCCTCTGCCCTTCTAACACTCGTGTGACTTGCTTAGCCTTAGTTTTCTGATCCTTGAAGTGGGATGAATGACAGCCGCCACACCCAAGTGTTTTAGGGATACGACAATGGAGGTGGGCATTTGGTGCAGTGATGAGAGGCTGCTTGGAATGCCCACAGCCGCCAGAGGGCCTGAGCTCAAGACTCAGCTCTGAATGCCAGCTGCCTGCTAAGTACACCTGCAGAGGCGTCGGCGAGGGCTCAAGGAGTTGCAGAAGCAGTACCCACATGGGAGGCCTAGACTGAGTTCTCAGAGCTTGGAGGTGACCTGGCACAGCCCTGGCTGTCATGGGCAGCTGGAGAGTGAAACATCAGCCGGAAGACCATGACTCTATGTTCCTGTGTATGTTTGCTGTGCAAATAAGTAAAACGAAATAAAAGCAAAACAAACTACACAATGCATTTAGTACTACTAGTAGTAAGAACTCAAGAGACAGATGTAGACAAACATGTAAACATGACAGTACCTTTAAAAGTTCATGGGAAATGGAGTTAAAAGATAATTTTTGGGATAAGCTTTTAGCTTAGGGGTTAAGATACCATTAGGATACCTGTAAGCCATGTTGGGATGCCTGCGTGCCATTCCTGGTTGGAATACTGATTCTAGCTTCTGCCAAGGCACATCCTGGGAGAGGGTAACAGCTCCAGCAGTGGGTCCCTTCACCCACGAGGGAGACCTGAACTGAGCTCCCAGCTCCTGGTTTGAGTCCAGCCCAATCACAGCCATTGTAAGCATTTATGGAATGCACCAGTCTGTCTGTCTGGTTTTATTTCTCTCAAAGAACAACAACAACAACAACTTAATTTTCGTACAAAATATTTAAAAGCCATGCAGTTTTTTTCACAATATGTGAAGGTCTTGCTGAAGACCTTCATACACATGATTTCAAAATGTTTCGCATCAAAATAATCTTACCTTTTGATCCTATTTCCCATACTTGTCAAAATATCCTTGTGTGTAATCTATATGTATAGCATGAAGTTGCACATTTACCAACAGAAAGGAAGAGCACCGAATGAAAGATGGAAAAAAAACAAAGGACTATTAGAATCAGCACCTACATATAAAACATCTGTGTCCGTGCTCCATGGGAATTCCTCTTCTCTGGTGCTCTATGTGGCAAGAGGGCTTCAGGGTAGCTCTCAACCAAATGTTCTTATCAGCCTTAAGAAGTTCCTTCTCTAACACGCTACCCTTCCCTGACCGGGCTTGGCAATGCCAATCCTGGGCCTCCCTAACCTCACCTCCCGGCCAGGGACCCTTATCATGGCAACACAGTCAATCTTATCTTGCCCGAGCACTGTGAGCCCTTCCTCAGCCTCCTGGCCCACACTTCCACTCAGCTCGTTGAGAGCCACATTCTTTCAAGACTGACTCTTCGCATCATGCCACCTATCTGGGGGCCCCCTTAGCTCCTTTTACTGTCGTCTGATCCTTGGCTGTGGAGGCATCACTATTTGCACACTGATGAAAAAGAGGGAACGGTGTGGGCCAGTACCATGGCTTATAAAGTTAAGCCTCTACCTGTGGCGCTGACATATGGGCATCGGTTTGTGTCCCATTTGTTCCACTTCTGGTCCAGCTTCCTGCTTATGGATTGGGAAAGCAGTGGAGGATGGTCCAGTTCCTTGGGCCCCTGTACCCATATGGGAGACCTGGAAGAAGCTGCTGACTCTGGCTACGGATCAGCTCAGCTCTGGCTGTTGTGGCCATCTGGGACTGAATAAATGGATGCACAATCTCTCTCTCTCTCTCTCTCTCTCTGTCCTTCTCTCTCTAACTCTGCATTTCAAATAAGAATAAACCTTCCTTCCTTCCTTCTTTTTTCTCTCTCACTCTTTTAAAGAGGCAACTATGTTAATGGGTAAGCCAGAAGAAATGAAAAATAAGCTGTTGAATGTCCACTGCAAGAAGGCTTCTGGCACACATGCTGTGATTTCCGCTCTCTCCTTGGCTCCCATCATCATGCCTGGAATGCAGTTGGTGCTCAGTGTGCAGCAGCTGAAGAGAGACCAGGAGGAAGACGCTCCACAGGGGTGGGGAACATACACCTGCCAGACCTGAGAAATCTTTTGGTCTGGCCCTGACAAGGCAACTGCTAGAGGGAATTAAAATTCAATAGATCAATAACAGGCTAATTTTTAAGTTGATAGCTTTAAATGGCCTGCATGTGATGTTATAAATATTTAAATGGTCCTTGGCAGAATAAAGGCTCCCTACCCTTGTAGGGATGTAACTGATCAAGACAGATTTGTTTGAATCTTTTCCTCTCCATGGACTTGGTTGCTTAATGTATGTCCACTAGTTCTAGTCCAGGTAAACAGGCATTTTGTTGAGCACCTGCTTTCTATGCAATATACTAAAGGGTTAACAGTCAAAACTGACACATGTGGTGACGTCACTGCATACATTTTGTAAGCTGCATCCAGAAGCTTTCTAAAAACGATTGACAGATATGGAAATAAAACATCTTCAAATAAATTAAAAGAATTTGGAGCTAACACTACAGAACGATGCACTTTTTTAAAATCAGCAGTTAGAAATAGAAGATGGGAAATCTATTTCTCCCTTTCCCTGTAACTCTGCCTTTAAACAAACAAATACATAAATCTTTTTTAAAAGGCATCTTCTAAAAAAAGAGGACTAGATATGATTCTTAGTGGTTGGAAACTTTATTTTGTGGGTCACCAAAGATAGGTTTAAGATTTTTATTTGATGGCTCTGAAGGTTCAATGTGGTTGAAAAGATTGAACAGGCTCAATTGTAACATTTGCATTTGCATGCACTTCAAAGATGAGCCAGTGACTTAGGCAATACTTTGCCACAACTGAGACCCTGTGAGGGAAGAGAGGGGAGACCCTCACAATCTTTGGGCTACATTTCCCTTGCAGCTACTTTGCCATAAGACTAATTTAAATTCAACACCAGGTACTATTTTGAGTCATATTATAGAGAAGGCTTAGTTGTGTAAGGTAGTCATTTTCTCCTTAAAAAAAAAAAAAACTATGACTAAGATGTTTGAGGAAATGATGGGCAAACTAGTTGAAGAGATGGTGGATTTCAACTGGGATATTTCCATATCAGTAAGTGGGCTTTCTAGAATTGGAACATTTAGCCTCTGAAATTAAGAATGCACTAAACAGTTTTAACAGCAGATTAGACAGGAAACAGGATAAATAAACTAAAAGCATGTCAGTAAAAAGTAGCTAAACTGATGCAATAAAAGAAAGAAATGGACAAAGAAAAACAAAAACCCAGAAGTGCAATGTAAGATACAGCTAGTGCATCATGGAGAAAAGTCTAATTTATGTGTAATTAGAGACACAGGAATAGAAGCCAACAAGGAGGGGCAAAGCAGCATTTAACAATGTAATGGCCAAGAAGCTGTCAGTTGATAAAAACATCAGCCTACAGATTTAAGAAATTTTACACTCCCCCACCCCACCAACCAGGAAAGAAACCCTGGACCATCTTGAACATCAAGTCAGATCACTAAAATCCAAAGATAGAAAAATAAGGCAGTTCACACCTTTCCTCTATTCAAAAGCCTCCAGGGGCTTCTCCTCTCACTCAAGGAAAACACCAATGTTCTTACATCCAGAAAAGAGCCTCTGCTCTCTGCACACCCCTTGTCCACATGCTGTGGGCCTCACTTCCAGCGCACATCCCCACTCGGCTCGGGCGACCTGCCTTACATCGCACACTCTCCCTCCTGATGCCCCTGTGGCCTGTTCCCACGGGTCCTTCTAGTCTCCCCCCAGCCCGTCAGTGGGGCTACCCCACTTCCTCCCAGTACTGTCTAGGTATCCCTCCCTACACGTTCCCCATATCGCCCTTGCTCATGACACAGTGTTGTCATGAGCAATGAACACATGACACAATGAACACATGTACTATCATCTGTCTAACACAAGCCATAGAAACCTGTC
The DNA here is from genome assembly GCF_017591425.1 of Ochotona curzoniae. NCBI lineage: Eukaryota > Metazoa > Chordata > Mammalia > Lagomorpha > Ochotonidae > Ochotona > Ochotona curzoniae. The sequence goes on along the minus strand of NW_024465369.1, from coordinate 32,238,508 downwards.
TTGTTGGCTATGTAGTTCCGTTGCCTGGCATGAGCAGGCAATCAGATATTTGTGAAATAAATGTTTGTTAGGTAACATTTGACTGTTGTGCTACCTGACACTTCTTTGGAAGTAAAGACATAAAGTTACTAATGCATTAACACATGGATAAGGATTCTGACTTATTTTCCAGTTGTGGTAAACTAGTCTATGTTAGACTATATTAATTTATTTCACTGAAAGGTATTCTGGAAATCCCAATTAGGCCTTATACTAATAAACCAAAACCAAACCTATCATCAAGAAATCACTAAGACACAATCATGGAATTCACTGGACTTATAAAAATCAAACTATTCCATATTATGGGATTTATTTTTAGCAAAAAGAAAAGATCAAAAATGTGGAAGGATTTTATACTTACTCATCTGACATAACTTTTTCGCCAGATGGTAGTCTCGGCTCATTTCTGCTCTCAGGAACTGGAAAACATTAAATTCTTCAGATAAGTGGCTTCACAGAGAATTTAAGTGTCAGCTCTAAAACGCCCCAGGAAACATTCCAATAATGATTAGTTGCTTTACTTTTAATAGCTACATACATTTTTGTTCCAGGAGTGACTCTATAATCAAGCAATGGATCATGGATATTTATGAACTTCTGGTGACAACACACCATGGCACAGTGCACATGTGTTTCCCACAGTCGTGCTGTGCGTGTACTGTGCAACAATCGGAGAGCAGCAGCACCGAGTTAACTGGCACAAATAAAGCACACATCAGGCACTTTATTTTCCACAGGGTTCACGAGGAAACTTAGACCATCGCCCCAGGACAGTGCTTTCTGGAAATATCTGTAGACTCACAATGACATGCGTTCAATATTTTTCTGACATTTCTCTCAAACATCCAGCTCTGTTCTCCCTATTTTGATTGTATTTTTGTCACTAAGTAATACATACAGATTTTGGAAAAATTAAAGCTAAATAAGCAATTCTGTCTGTAACTAAAAAGAATCCTTAATTTTCTACCTAAAGATTGTTACCATATATCTTTTTTCCAACAAATGAACACATGTACTTGCAAAAAAAAAACTAGGATTACTCAGTAACTTCCTAAAAATAAGCCATATATCCTGACCATTTTCTTTCCATGGCATTAAATATTTGTGTATTTTTCTTTAACTGGGGTACAATTTACTAAGCTGGCATTCGATTATCAGACTCATTCCATTAAAAAAAAAACTCCATACTTTAATTTTTTGCAGGTATGCAAGTTTTACTCTGCAAGAGTTAGAATAATAATGAATAATGTCACACATTTCCAGGTATTTGCCTAATATCTAGGCACATTTTAAAAAAAAATTCTCAAAAAAAAAAGAAAAATTCTCTGCTAGTTTTCCCATGAGTTTTAAAAAGTTCATTTCCTAAGATAAACAAAATTCAACAGATTTTTCTACAAATAATTTATTTCACTAAAATTCTCATTCATTACATTTTAATACATGCTATGTTCAAGTTGTACAACGGAATTCTTATATTTTCCAAACCTATTCTTATCTACGTTTAGGACAGTTTCGTTCCTGTTTGTGTTTTTCTTTCTTTGTAATTACATTCAGTGGCTTAGTTATGTCATTCCTTTTAAAAACATTCAGCTTTACACATGTTAATTTGGGTTTAACTTTGAAGTATTCATTTGTTCTACACATTCTGCCCTTGTTTTCCTTTTTGCCTATTTTCATATTTTTCTAATTTCTAGTTTTGATATTTAATTAATTTACTGCCATTATACCTTGAATTCATTGTCATAGAAGGGCCTAAAACTTTAAGCTCCCTTTGGATTTTTAAAGAATCGTTAAATCAAGATTTTAAAAGAATTGTTAAATTAAATCAATCTAGCTTCATTTTATTTGAAAGGCAGAGAGACACAGACAGACACTGAGAGGTCTTCCATCTGCAGGCTCTCTCCCCAAGTACCTGTGGCAGCCAGGGGTGGGTCAGGGCACAGCCAGCAGCTGGGAATTCAATCCAAGTATCCTATGTGGATGGTGCTCAAACCATCACCTGTCACCTGCCAGGATTTGCAAGTAGCATGAAGCTGCAGGCATGGACAGAAAGCAGCAGAGGCGGGACTTGAGTCAGACACTCCACTATGGGAAACAAGTGACCCAGGCAGGGACTTAACTACTGCTCCAAATGCTTGACCCCCCAAACCAAATGCTTGCTGTTATGGTTATCACTCTATTCCTAAAAGCCTGTTAAGCTTAGCTGATTTTTGACTCAAGTGTCATTTGGAAGAATGTTTTTGTTTTGAAGTAGTTTTTAATTCATTCATGTTATCATCACAAGAGAATCTGACTAGTATAACATGGAGTTACTGTTTATATTTTAAACATCTCTTTATTACCAAAATTTAGTAGAAGTAGAGAGAACAATAAAAGAAAGCCATGTGCACAGTTCTGAACTTCAAAATTAACATTTTACCAATCTGATTTTATCAATGTGGTCATACACTCTCAACTCTGGGTTCAAATTTAAAGCAGTTCACAAACGTCATCTCTTTTTCACTCATAAAAAACTCAATCACAATATCACTATCACACCTACGAATAAGCTAGGAATTACTTATTCTCATCTACTATCTAGCCTATTTAATGAAGCATCATTATTATCCTCTGACAAAGGAGTACAGAGTCAGTGTCAATGGCTCCTTTGTACTGACCTATTTGTTGTTGCTAACATAAAATATACTTCTCCTTTACACAATTTGAAAGGCAGTGAAATTGTGAAATTCTTGCAATGAATGCTTGGTACTTTTTGAGAATTCCACAACTTCCTGAAATGCCTGAGGCAGCCATGGCTGGGCTGGGCTGAAGCCAGAAGCCCTGAGCTCCTTCTGGATCTCCCATAAGGGTGGCAGGGACCTAGATTCCTGAGCCATCACCTGCACCCTCCAGGATTCCATGTGCAGGATGATGGAGGAGGAGGAGTTAGGCTTACACCAGGCACTCCAATATAAGGTGCAGGCATCTTAAGCAGAAAATTCAGCTGCTGTACCAAATGCCTATCCCTGAAGATAGGTTTTCAAAAACTGGTGTATGTGGGACCAACACCATGGAACTGCAACTTAACCTACCAGTTGTGATGTCAGCATCCCACAGGGGAGCCAGTGTGAGCCCTGTTTGTTCTGCGTTTAGTTAAGCTCCCTGCTTTTGAAAACATGCTTAACAACTAAACACAAAGCATGAACACTGATGAAATTTGACCAGGAAAAAAATCCAGCTATAAAACCATTGTAAAGATAAATTGAGGGACCAACACTGTGGTGTAACAGTTAAAGCCACCGCCTGCAATGCTGGCATCCCTTATGGGTACCTGTTGGAGTCCCAGAAGTTTTACCTCCAATCCAGCTCCCCCTAGTACGCCTGGGAAAGGAGTGAAGAGTGGCTCAAGCACTAGGGACCCTGCACCTATGTGGCAGAACTGGGGAAAACTCCAGACTCCTGGTTTCAGTAGCTGCAGTCATTTGGAGAGTGAACTAGCAGATGGAGTCAACCAATCTCTCTCTTTTTCTGTATCTCTGCCTTTCAAATAAATAAATCTTAAAAAAAAAAAAAGATGAGTTGAGAAATCTGAGTCTGGGTGACCATGATACGATATTATAGACTGTTATTGTTCTTAGACATAATACGGGAACAGCATTACACTAAAGAAGCAGCTTAGTCCTACATAACTCATTGCTTCAGGGTTCAAGAAAAAAGCTTTGATATTTGAAATTTACTTTAAAGTGTTTCAGCCACAAATAGGCTATATATGTCTCATCTATCAAGTATCAGAGAGAGAGAAGAGAATGGAGCACAATGTTAATAAGGAGTGTTATCGAGGTGAAAACCAAATAGATTTTTGTTGTTTTAATATTTTAAATCTATCAGTTTGAAAAACTTTACAACGATAAGCTGGGAGAATTTAAAGGAATATATATATATATTTTAAAAAGATTTATTTGGGGGGGCATTTTGGGAGGGAAGGGGGGAATCCCAGTGCCTATAAAACTGTGTCACATAATGCAATGTAATCAATAAAAAAAAAAATCAACATCAGGAAGAAAAAAGAAATTAGCAACATACTCCAGATTCTAAAAGAAAAAAAAAATTGTCAGCCTAGAATAAGATATCCAGCAAAGCTTTCTTTTGTCTTTGAAAATGAAATAAAATTCTTCCATAGTAAAGAAAAAAAATTATTTATTTTTATTGGAAAGGTAGATATACAGAGAGGAGGAGAGATAGAGAGGAAGATCTTCTGTCTGATGGTTCACTCCCCAAGCAGCCACAATGGCCAGAGCTGCGCCAATCAAAAGCCAGGAGCCCTTCCAGGTATCCCACACGGGTGCAGGGTACCAAGGCTTTGGGCCGTCCTCGACTGCTTTCCCAGGCCACAAGCAGGGAGCTGAATGGGAAGTGGGGCCGCTGGGATTAGAACCAGCGCCCATATGGGATCCTGGCACGTGCAAGTTGAGGACTTTAACCACTATGCTATCGCGCCGGGCCCAAGAAATGTATTTTGAATAAAAAAAGATTTTATGCTTTGACATAACACAAGGTATATGAAAAGAAGTAATCTCATACCATTTGGATTTTACACAAAAATGAATTAATAGATCACTGTTGTAACTGAATATTTAAAAGGAAGAAGAAAATAAAAGCAAATCAACAACTTGAGATAAATGCTTCCTGGTAGAGGTAGTCTTGGAATGTCGTGCAGCTCACGAACGATTCAGATCTGGCCAAGAGCAGGACAAGTGACATCTAGCACTCGGTGCCACTGTGTGTTCTTACTTCTCAGAACCACCTTACAAATTATGGAAGGTTCAAGGTTTCCTGTGCGTGCCTTATTCCAGGAGGAATATTCAGTATCTGATGCATTTCCTTTTATGATTTCAGGGTCAGCATTTCAGATGAATGGATTCTTTGTGCTAAAATCTAGTTGAGGTATCTAAAAATGAGGTAACAGGGACCAGGTTTGCTCTCCTCCCCTAAGCAACCACAAAACTGAACAAAAATCTATGAAGCAACAGCTTTCAGGAACCTTGACAACAAATTTCATAGGACAGTGCTGTGTCTGAAAGAAGAGAAACCAAGGAGATCCTCCAGTTGCTCTAGCTTACTCAGGAAAGCTGTTTCCAAGCACCAGCATGAGAAAAGGGAACCCAGAGATGGGTGATCAGAGTCCAAATAACAGGGTCTGGACCTCACAGGAGCCGGAGAGATTATAATTTTCAAGGAAAGAGGGGGCTTCCCAGACACCGAGCTCTGACCATCTGCACAGGCAGTTCTCCGGGCCTGGGCTGGTACCAATCCGCAGGCGAGTGTGGAGAAATTCTCAGAGAATGGGAAAGGAATCACCATCGTGAGTAGGTAGCTCTGAAAACGAGTTCATGTTCTTACCAGCCAGAGTGGAGGACTGAAATACACAGAGAACTGGCAAGATGCTAAGGACACGGTCACGTCCCTGCTCTACAAAGGCTGTCCCAACAGTCAAAAAGAAAGGACCACAAAGAAAAACCTGCACCCGACTAACAGCTACATCTCAAAACAAAGTCCAACATCATAACAGGAGGATTGGCAAAAAAGTTTGTGTGCTCAGAACGCAAAATGTACAGTACCTGGGATTAAGTTTAAAAAAAAGTTACTAGCAAGCACAGAAGCAGGAAAATAAGATTAATAAGCAGCTTTATTAAACAGAAACTAACCTAGAACTGCCAGTCAAGTGTGTTCAAACAGCCACTACAAAAATTCATCTCATGATCAAAACCAGAGGTAAATATGAACATAATAATGAATGAAAAGAACCAGAACTTGTGGAGATGCCAACCTGGAATAACACACAATGCAGAATGAGACTGACAGCAACTCACCCTGCAAAGGTCATGTGCTGGAAGACAAAGCAACAGCAACGATCTAAAATGAAATATACAGAGACTGCTAATTTAAAAAATGGCACCTTTGTGATCTTTGGGGCATTACTGGATAGTCTAGCACATATACAATTACAGCTCAGATGAAGGGAAGGAGAGAAATCAGGAAAAGTCTTGGATTGAACATGTTTTCCAAACCTGCTAGAGTCTAAATGTCTACAGGTCCAAGAATCTCAATGAATAAAAGAAATCCTTTTAACTTACCAAGACATATGCTGTTTCTGGTGTTTTCATCACTTTTTGTACATTCAAATTTCTACCTGTCATTTTCTTTTTACTGATAAAAAGATTTTCTAAGAGATTAAAAATCTCTTGAATAGATATTTGACCCTCTAAAATGAGAATAATGCACTGCACAATGGGTCTTACAGCATAAAGTAGCAATGAAATGAATGACAACAAAACAAGGTGTGAGGAGAAATGAGAAGTGGTTTTGAAGTTCTTATGATGTACTTGAAGTTGTGTAAGACTTTAAAGGTAGACTGTGACATAATAAGTGATGCAAAATTGTTTTGTTCTCCATAGACACATCAGTAGATGTCGACAATTTCCCAGTGTGAGATTCCAAGCATCAGTGGATTTATGCATGCTGTCTCCTATCCCAGGAAAGCCTTCTCTTGTTAACTAGAATTCCTAACCTCCTGTCTTCCTGCAAGTTCCTAAGACTCCACATGCATCTCTCCCTCTACAAGTCCTTCCCCTAGGTCTCTGTGTTCCCACATCACTTAATGCTTTCACTAGCACGCACTGCAACTTGTTGCTGATCCATTTTCCTGCTCTGAAAGGCAAGGACCTGCCTTTCTCATTTCTACCTCCAGCAACCAGCATGTTGCCACATATGTGAGAACCATTTCTTGACGCAGTCTTTGGTCAGCTGTATACCCAAACATCTCTTCATATTGCCTCTCCCCTCACAGAAAGCTTGTCACATCAGAATCTTCTTGAACCTCCAACCTGCTCAAAGTAGTAGGAGAGATTAGCATCCGGGTAAGCATCTGTAATCGGGCAAAGATCTCACTAATATGTTAGTTACTTGAATTAAGTTTCTTATATTACAAGAAAAACTTACTTCTGCCATTAACTCTAACGGGGCGCGGATATTCCTTTTAGGGTTACTGCCGTCATCATTGCCATCTTCACTATCATCATCTGTTGATTCTGACAGCTTGTCATCAGCATCCTGCAGGTAGAATTCACCATTTTTCTCCTGCTTTGCAACGACTGAATCTTTGCCCCCTTCACCTAAAACAGAACATGCATAACTTAGTCAATGTATATTGAAAAGCTGAAAAATCAGATTTTGTTTAACCCCGTTATATTATAGTCTACAAGTGATAAATTCTACATAACAAAGTTATGTCATCATCCTTCCGTTAAATGTGTTAGCTCACTTCATTCTCTCTATATCCCACTAATGCATGCACTACTTCTATTCCCATTTACAGAAGAAGAAATGAAAGGACAGAAAAGTCAAATAATTTGCCCAACTTCACAAAGCTGGTGAATCACAAAGTACTAGATCTGGGAATCAGTTTGAATCCAGAATATGTCTTTTTCATATTTATTTGAATGACCGAGCCATACACAGATAGAGATCTTCCATTCACTGGCTCACACCTCAACAACAGCTAACAACAGCTAAGGACAGGCAAAAGCCAGGAACCTGGAACTCAGTCTGCTTTCCCATGTACATGGTGGGGACTGAAGTACTTAAGACATAATCACCTGTTGCTTCGCAAGGTCTACACTACCAAGAAGCTAGAATCAGAAATGGAGCATGAACTGGAACACAGATACTCCAAAACAGGATGTAGGCATGTCAAAGGGTGTCTTAACTGCAGTGCCAGATGCCCATCCTATTACATTTTGTACTATTTTTCTAATATACTTGTAAATATATATAATAATATGTATATAGTTTATACATATAAACACACATTAAATATATAAACCATTAAATGTTTGAAAATTCCTAGTTCTAAAATCCTCTTTGGAAAACACTTTGAGTGAGCCTGTTAGCTCCTCTGGTCTCAGGAAAATCTTTCACAGTTTCGAACTGAACCAATTACACCTGCCACTTTCCTCTAACATTGTGAGTGCCCGAGGAGTCCTGAGAGATGACCTCCTTGGTGAGACGGTGGCCGTGAGCTCCTCTAAATAATGTACCCAGGCTTGTGCTGGAAAAAAGAGAACAAGGAAATCCAGGAGAGTTCCAGAGAAAACACAAACCGAGAGAGAGAAGACAAAGCTAAGAAAACAGGTCAAGTGAGGAAAGAGAGGAGAAACAGAAAGTGAAAATCATTGATTCTACTCAACATGCTATCCTGAAAAGGGATAGAACAAGTCCTCCCTAAGGAGTGATGGCTGGGGTATTCAGGCCATGCATCTACCTGCATCTATTTCATTTACCGTCTCCATGGCTCAGCCTAAACTTCCAGTCTGCACTCAGCCCCTGCACCGAATCACCACACTGATGTCACAAGAGGAAAGTCATAATAAAGAACCAAGGACATCCTGTGATGTCACTGGAACTCCCTCATTTCAATTTATAATGAATCACATGAGAAAAATGTCCTAAAGCCTAGATCTAAATAGCCCTCCCTAAAGGTGCTATTTATTTACCATTCACAGTCTGAACTTGATTTGCTTTTAATTTTTTTAGCTTGCTTTTAAATTTTTAAAATGCATTTGTTTGAAAGGCATAGAGGGAGGGAGAGAGAGACAGAGGTAAATTCTATTTGCTGGTTCATTTCTCAGATGATCACAACAGCCATGGATGGGTGAAGCCAAAGCAAGGGACCTGGAACTCAATCCAGGCCTCCCATGTGGGTGGCAGCAACTCAAGGACTGAGCCATTGCTTACTGCCTCTCACGCTGTGTGCATGATTGTAAGGAAACTATAGATGGGAAGCAGAGCCAGGACTCAAACCCAGGCACTCAGATATCGTTATGGGTATCCCAACTGACAACTCACCCACTGCACCAAACATCTGGCCCAGGTTTATTTCAAATAGTTGATTTCTTTTACTAGAATATGAATTTGTAGCAGCAGGCATTTTTAATTTGCTATTTCACTTATAGCTTCTACACCATCACCTGGCACCCTGGCTTTGGAATTGGTTAATGCTTTCATGAGTGTTTCAATTCATTCTAGGATTGAACACCCTGTCATTGCCATCTTATGGAATGATCCTGCACTCAACTGTGTATCAGAACCATCCAGGGTGTGATTTTAAAAATTACTGATTCCCTACTTGCTCCAGAGTTGGAGCTGACAGCTCCCAAAGGCTCCAGAGAAGGAGGCTGAACTAGAAGCCACAACCACTCAGGTCCCAAAACAAGTGTTATTACCTGTGCTGGTTTTTAAAAAGGAAGATGACCACAGGTCAGACCGAAGATTTGTTAAGACGTCTTTATTTTCATCACCCTTTGAAGTTCCTCTATTTCCAGTGTGCTTTAAGGAGACTTTATTACCAGTGTTCTTGGAAGAAACTTCTTTCCTAAGAATGAGTATAGTATAATAAAAAAAATATTTCCTTAAGATTCTTTCCAATGGTTTCTGTAGGTTCATAAACATACATGCTACTTTTCATATAAATACACAATTGAATACCTCAACATTAGAAAGAGCTTGTGATTAAGATTCTATTTCTACTTGATATTTGTTGTACATCACTCTTAAAGTCTTTCCAGTTCTTTAATATGCAGCATTTAAGCAATCAGTTATATAAATGCCCTTAGCACATCACTCTGATATGATGGAAAAACTAAGGAAATTAGTAGAGCTTTTTTTAAAGTCTGAGTGGATTGATGCCATTGCTCCAACACTAATATTAACCGTTAGACATAATTTAAAATAGCCTTTTTAAAGAAAATGTACTTTTTTGTTTGTTTGAAAGGTAGAGTTACAGAGAGAAGGAAAGAGAGAAATGTCTTCTATCTGCTGGTTCACTCAAACAGCGGCAATGGCTGGAGCTGAGCTGATCCAAAGCCAGGAGCCTGGAGCTTCCACGTGGGTGCAGGGGCCCAAGGACTTGAGCCATCTTCTGCTGCTTTCCTAGGCCATTAGCCGGGAGCTGGATGGGAAGTGGAGCAGCTGGGACATGAACCAGCCCCATAAGGGATGCCAGCACCATAACTGGCAATTTAGCTTGCTTTGCCATGGCACCTGTCCCAGCCTTTCAACTATTTTTTTAAAAGGTAGAGTGACAGAAAGGGATACACACACACACACACACACACACACACACACACACACACACTCACTCTCTCTCCCTCTCTTCCATCTGCTAGTTTACTCCTCAATCGGCTGCAACCGTGCCAGATAGAAACGGAGCCGAGAATTCCATGTATACCTCCCATATGGGTGACACAGGCCTAGGCACTTGGCTCATCCTCTGCTATTTTCCCAGGCACATTAGCAGGGAGCAGGATTGGAAGTGGAAATGCTGGGACTATAACAAGCGCTCCCGATACAGATGCTGACACACTGTTACACACTAGCTCCTAGAACAGCCACCTGCCTTAAGGAGCTAAACTTCAACGGGGTTGACTTTCTCTTTTAGTTTTCAGCCTATGTCAATACACAATTCACTGAGACACGGACTTCCTGTGTGGTACACTGCGTTCCCAAAGACAGGGACCCATGCTTGTGCCAAAAACAGGGCCACACCTCCTCTTTGGAAGACTTGATGCTCTTCCAGGATGCTTCCTTTGGAATTTTTTTAGTTCAGTCTCGAGTTTGCAGAGAAAACATGTAACAAGGTATAAAGTACTGGATTTCCCCTCCCCACACCCCGGAAGTTACAGTGGTTCTACAGTGGCTCTTCCTCTCCCCCCACAGGATTATGAATCGGAATATTAGAAGTAAAGCTAGCGGTATTCTCCCAACTTAGCACATAGGTGGTTAGCTTACTCAATTCTTGACATGACAGGAGGAAATGGAACCAACTAAAGCAAAACTCTGGAAATACAAAATACAAAATGCACCAGAGGCCTTTGTGCCTCTGCTTTGCCAGCTCTGAAGGAACACATCTAAGAAGCAAGATGAGCGACTGAGAAATCTCCCAAGCACTGAATTTCCTGCAGGGCCAGATTCCTGTTATGCAGAAGGTCATCACACAAGTGAGGAGTAGAAGGTATACGCTCTAATACAGAACCCAGGTGAAGCGGCTTTGGTGCTGGTCAACCCTGAATTACAGTATTTTATTGAATCTATGATGCCATCAGTTCACCATAATGCATACCATTATTTTATGCACCACTAAGAAAAAAACTGTCAAATACAAAAGGACATCAATTGTAAGATGTGGAAGTATGAAAAAGTGTGCTTCAGAGCCTGTGAGACACAGCACTTAACATATTTCTGTATTTATTGTGCGGCCTCCTCACAGCAGGGAATTTAGCTAGCACAATGCCAGGCATGTGCATATTTGGAAAAGCTTTTCAAAACCTCAGTGACACACATGAGGGATTAGCCAACATACTCAATACATACTCAATGGTCTGCAGATAAACGAAATACTACTACATGGGAGCAGTAGGCGGGCAAAAAAAATCTACATGAGACTTGACAAATCAGGATTTATTTTAAATACTTATTCATTTGAAAGACAGTTACAGAGAGAGAGAGAGAGAGAGAGAATCTTCCATCCACTGGTTCACTCCCCGAATAAAGACTGCTTCGGCCTGGGGTGAACAGGGCCAAAGCCAGGAGCATCATTCAGGTTGACCACAGGGGTGGCAGGACCCAATCATCTGGGTCATCCTTCACTGCCTCCCTGGCACACGGGTAGGAAGCTGGATCTAAAGCTGAGTAGCTGGTACTTGAACCAATGCACATATGGGATGCCGGCACTGGCAAGCTGTGACTTAACCTATTATGCCTCAGTGGTGGTTTCCAAACCATGATTTTAACAAGAAAAAAAAAATCTCAATTTGTTTCCTTTGTATAGTTATTCTTATACGTAAGTTCCAAGGAATCAGAGTTTCCAAATTAGACTTTCTCTTCAACTTAAATCTCCTAGCTTCCATTTGACAAAGAGATGCCATTTATGGCAATAAGGCCTCTACTTATAGGAAAAACCGAAATAGTCTACTGTAAAGGATTTGTTTTCATTAGCTTTTTTTTTTAAAAGATTTATTTATTTTTATTGGAAAGGTGGATATACAGAGAGGAGGAGAGACAGAGAGGAAGATCTTTCTTCTGCTGATTCACTCCCTAAGTGGCCACAATGGCTGGAGCCAATCCATAGCCAGCAGCCAGGAGCTCTTCCAGGTCTCCCACACAGATGCAGGGTCCCAAGGCTTTGGGCCGTCCTCGACTGCTTTCCCAGGCCACAAGCAGGGAGTTGGATGAAGCAGGGCTGCTAGGATTAGAACCAGCGCCCATATGGGATCCTGGTGTGTGGCAGGCAAGGACTTTAACCACTATGCTATCATGCCGGGCCCTGTTTTCATTAGCTTTCAAGTGAAATACAACAACAATCAAGGAAAACTCACATCTTAGACTATATAGTAATGTCCTCTGGAAATGGAAGATATTTAATTCAGCATTTACCAAAATTACAGATTTAGTCAGGTCATGTTAGCTAGTTCACTGGAACGTACTTATGCTAGAGAGTGGATAAATCTAGGTTTTAGGATATTTTGTTAGTATTTGGGGAGCTTGAGGCATATTTGGAAAATGTTCCCAAACTTCTATTAGAATGAATAGCTTTTCGGGAAGTTTCTATTTTTAAGCTTTTCCTTAAGGTCAATGACATATGGGTGCTGATGTGGTTTGACAGCAGGGAACGCTGCCTTTCCCCTCCAGGTCAGGATAAAGAGAAGAAAATGGAAACATTGACCCCACCCGCCTTCCCTCACAACTTCACTCCTCTCACCCTCATTAGAGGCCCACATGGGCACACATCCCTATCAACTACATAAACAATATTAAAAATAAAAAATAACTTTAAAAACAATGAGCCATGTTTGTCAAACATGGGTGTATAAATAAAATTTAATCCAAACTTACTTTTCTGAGAACGTCTTAGCTACGCTCGGAGAGACCTGGCTTGGTGAGCTGTAACATTTTTTTGTTGGTCTTGGTTTGCATCCAAAGAGGTGTTTACTTAAAATGTGAAAAAAACCCAACAACTTATTATTCATTTTGAAAAAGCTGATAAATCATACAAACATGCAACAAGAATAAATAAATCTTTTATTTAAAGCAAAAAACAGCATTTGTTTAGTAAACAAACTCTTTCCCACAAAGGATTTGTGAGGCAACATGGAAATGATAAAGGTGGATTCTGGGTGCATAGATGTTTGAGACACTTGGTTTACACTTGAATCCACACTCCTGAGGAAAAAATCAGCAAGCTCCCAGTTTTCCCTAACTCATGATAAGACCTTTTGGCAAACCCCACTTGCCAGTTAGCAATGGAGTGGATGGGAAACCACACCCAGAAAATGAACCCACTGACATACCAACATTCCTTTTCTCAAAAGAAGATGTTCCATGAGTTTAACTATATCCTATATGATAATTTTCCCGGCCTGGCCCAGTTGACCTTCAACTCTGGGTAAGACACCTAAGCTGACATGCTGCCTTGCTCTTCTGTGCAAGAGAATTACAGAGAACACAATCGATCTTACCCTTGCAAAAAGTAGTGTAGTTTCACAGGCAGGTGCAATTATTAGTGAGATCTAAGGAAGAAGCAACCACTAGACTTGTTCTCTTGGGCCCAGTCTGCAACTGATTTATTCCAGGGGTTTAGAGATTACCCTCTTCCCCAGCTCCAATTTTTATTTTGTATTTATTCTTGTTAGGAAGACAGATCAGATTTACAGAGAGGAGAGGCAGGGACAGAGATCTTCCACCTGTTCATTTGTGGACACCAGGCCTCATGGCTACAATATTTTCACCTGTTAACTTCCCCTGCTATTTTTACTAAAAATTATATCTCATTTCTCTTAGAAACAACTAGACATTTCTTGGAATTTTAAACTCATTTTCAAATATGAAATAGGATAATTATTTAATTATGAGTAGATTAGACTGAGGTAATTAAAGGCATTTTGTCCTCATTGGCTATACCTTTAAATGGAGATATACACTGGTCCTCTGCCAGCGATGTGTTCTATGTTACTTTGTGTTTAAAAGTATGTGTTGGGCCCAGCGCAGTGGCACAAGTGGTTAAGGTCCTCGCCTTGCACGCCCAAGATCCCATATGGGCGCCGGTTCTAATCCCGGCAGCCCCACTTCCCTTCCAGCTCCCTGCCTGTAGCCTGGGAAAGCAGTCGAGGACGGCCCAAAGCTTTGGGACCCTGCACCCACGCGGGAGACCAGGAAGAGTTCCTGGCTTCGGATCGGCATAGTATCGGCCCGTTGTGCTCACTTGGAGAGTGAATCATCGGACGGAAGATCTTCCTCTCTGTCTCTCCTCTCTGTATATCCACCTTTCCAATAAAAAAAATAATAAAAATAAATCTTTAAAAAAAAAGTATGTGTTATATTTTTATAACACGTAAATACCTATCAATAAATACCTTTACAATAAAGGTCAAGGTGGGCAGTTTTAGCTTTGAATATGAAACTTGACATATCGGCTGTATAAAGCACAATTTTTTCAGAAAATAATGTTCAAAATAAACCCAAATAGTAAGAATTTGACTAAAAGAATCTCACTGGCATGGTACCTGTCAATAGGTTCTATGAATGACAGCGTCTTATGACCAGCCTTCAAACAGTAATGTTTCACAGGATGTCATTTTTTATCAGAAGGTAAGAGATGAGCATATTAGAAAGGGCTCTAAAGAACAAGAATTATCAGAAACAATGACTTGAACACAGAAGGTACTGAAGCTACTTAGTTACAAATGTGACATTGTACTGTCATTGAAACAATGTTTACAGGGGTTTTTTCTCAATGTTTTCAAAAATGTTGAAGGTTTGCCTACTTGTTTATGTTTGAAAGGCAGAGAGAAAAAGAGAGAATCTTACATTCTCCAGATGTCTATGAGAGTTGGGGCTGGGCTGGCCAGGACTCAGGCTGGCTGGTGCACAGGGCTGCCAAGGACCTAGGATCTTGAGCCATCACCTGTTGCACCTTCCAGGGCGCCCATTAGTGGAAGCTGGATGGCAAGTGGAGGCAGCAGTGATTCTGAGGCTCTGACAGGAGATGCAGGCAGCTCAGCCATTGCACTACAATGCCTGCCCTAGCACTGTGATTTTTTTTTAAAACATCAGTTACTTCAACTAGATTATTAATTTTTTTTATTTAGTAGAAGTACTTTATTGTTAAAAAAATTTTGCTTAATTTTAAAGTAAATATCCATTTAAAGAGAGAAAAAAATAAATGGGAATGAGCAATGAAAATCTTTATGTACGTAAAATATAGAGAATGTGGTGTTCAGGTGTTCAAAGGAGAAGTTGGTGTTATCTGTGCCTCTATGTTTTGATCAGAACTCATTTCTCATTTTAAATGTCCTTCTATGTAATAACTGCCTTGACTGAAGCCAAAGCTACAGTGCCAATCCATGCATTTCTGGCCTTTCAAGTTTAATTGGGTGACAAATGGTTGCATTATCAAGTCCTAATTGCTTAAAAGGTATGTGATGGATCAGCTGCTCAAAGACATCCTCTTACTCTGACATTGCTTCCCCTGCTTCAATCTCACTTCGCCTGAAACATAAGGGAAAAAATCGTCAGTATTTCATCAACAGTTATGTTTCCATCAAATTTCTAATCGGTAAATATGTAGAGGTTTTACAAATACAGACTATATAACAGGAATTTTTGATTGCTAAGTCATTCAGTCACATTCAACCATTACAATGTTTCTAATGTTTGGGACAAAATTCTGGACAAGCACATTCCAAGCATAATAAAATCACTCACCCTTTGCATCCAACTCTAGCAATCTGCCATTCTATATTTTTGGGTGCCTAGAATAGAAGCATAAATAAAAACCAGCATTATCATTAGGAAGTCAGCTTGAGGCCCTGGAAATAATTAATAACTTGGGTATAGCCATTTGAATTTATGAGATTGAGATGCTATTTTATACTACTTTGTAACTATACAAATGATTGTGAAATAGACCCAAAGCATCCTAAAAAGTTAATTCCAATGCTCATACTGTTGTAACATCTGTCTTGTCTAAATAATTTCTGCAAGAAAATGAAACGCTGCACAAATCTCTAAAGGGGTTGGTGGCATGGTGCAGCAGGCTACAGCACAGCTTGCAATGCCCACATTCCCTGTATAAGAGCAAGGCTTTGATTTTGGCTGCTCTGCTTTTGATCCAGCTCCTTGCTAGCATCTGGGAAAGCAGAAGATGGTTCAAGTGCTTGGGACCATGACAGCCAAAGGAGACCTGGATAGAACTCCGGGCTCCTGCCTTGGGTGTGGGCCACCTTCAGCCATTGCAGCCTTGAGCAATTAATCCTTCTTTTCCTAACCATCTCCCTTTGGAGTTTATTAAAACCAGTTGTAGTCAGGCAGACATTTTGGCACAGCAGGTTAAATTGCAGCTTGGGACACCATATCAGCATTCCATACCCAAGTGCTTAGGATCCAGTCCCGCCTTGGCCTCAGATCCAGTTTCCTGTTAACGTGCCTAGGGAGGCAGCGACTGATGACTCAAGTACTTGAATTCCTACCAGGAGTCTTGGATGGAGTTCCTAGGACTTGACCTCATCCTGGTCCAACTCTGACTCTTAGGAAGATATGGGGACTATATTAGTGGGTGGAAGACCTCTCTGCTCTTCAGATATATTGATCCTTTAAAAAAAATCAGAAAATAACTATAGGAATAATTTTATCAGAAAAAACCAATGTATCAAATATGTTTCTACTTCTCGGTTACCCTCTTGGTTCTCTATAATTTGGATTCTTTTTTTTTTTTTAAGATGTATTTATTTTCATTGCAATGTCAGATATACAGAGAAGAGGAGGAGAGATTGACAGAAAGCTCCTCCATTCGAGGATTCACACCCCAAGGCTTTGGGCCATCTTCGACTGCTTTCCCAGGTCATAGACAGGGAGCTAGATGGGAAGCAGGGCCACTGGGATTAGAACCAGCGCCCATATGGGATCCCGGGATGTTCAAGGCGAGGAGTTTAGTCACTAGGCCACCACGCCAGGCCCTAACTTGGATTCTTGATTTAGATACAAGTAAGATCAACAGTGGGCTGAGGGCTCCCCTTTCCTAATGAGCAAATTCCAGAAATCATGCTCATCTTGGGTCATCGTGACAATATCATCTCTCTCCTTTAACAGTCCACAACACAGACCGTAACTCAAACTGTCTGCCATGCTTCGGTTTACTGTGTCATGAAAAACACCTTTTAGGGCCCGGCGGCGTGGCCTAGCAGCTAAAGTCCTCTCCTTGAACGCACTGGGATCCCATATGGACACTGGTTCTAATGCCGGCAGCTCCACTTCCCATCCAGCTCCCTGTTTGTGGCCTGGGAAAGCAGGAGAGGACAGCCCAAAGCTTTGGGATCCTGCATCCACGTGGGATACCCGGAAGAAGTTCCTGGATCCTGGCTTCGGACTGGCATAGCATCAGCTATTGTGCTCACTTGGCGATGAATCATCGGACGGAAGATCTGTCTCTCCTCCTCCTCCTCCTCTCTATATATCTGACTTTGTAATAAAAATAAATAAATCTTAAAAAGAAAAGAAAAACACCTTTTAGAGTGTGTGTGAGCCAGATGACACCATGGCACTTTTGTTCCACGATACTTCAAAGTACAGTGTTTTAAATCAAATGTTACTTAAATAAACACAGAAATCAACCTTTGGTTTACACAAAGATATACTGAAAAGATAATTAGGGGCCTGGCATTGTGGTACACCAGGTTAAGCTGCTACTTGCCACACCCACCCATATTCTCAATCAGAATGCCAGTTCAAGTCCCACCTCTCCACTTCCAATCTAGTTTCTTGCTAGTGCCTCCTGGGAGGGAGAAGGTGATGGTTCAGATGCCTGGCTTCCTGTTGTCCATGTGAGAGACCTGGCTGCACTTTGTATTTTTGGCTCCAGTCTGGCCCTACTAAGGGCTATTGGAGGCTGATGGGGAGTGAACCAAGGAATGGAAGATCTGTTTTTATGTCTCTGTCTTGGTGTTTCAAGCAGATGAAAATAAAACTTAAAAAAAAAAATCCTATCTGGTAAAGTTCTCTTATGTGTTTAACAATACTTGTAAGTCACTACGTTTTCTCTGAGTTTTTATCTAAGTTATCCATAATTAGGTTTGATTTTTCTGTAACTTAACACTTTATATATTAGGATAAATTTTATTCTAATTGTAAATAGGAAAATAAACTCTTAAGAGTCTTTTTAAAATTGAGAAGCCACACTCAAATTTTTTTATAAGTAACAATCTATTTATTCTATACTCTAACATTCATCCGCACAACAAAAGACAAACTTTAAATAACCATTTTTATCCTAATATACCTAAAAAATTTCTAGAGTGCAAAATTCAGGGCTAGAACTGTGAACAATTTTAAAAAGTAGTTTGGGGGTCAGCATTGTGGCATAACAGATTAAGCTACCACTTAGCAACGGTGTCCACCCACATGCAGGCTAGTTGGAGTCCCGGCTGCTCCAATTCCCATCCAGCTCCCTGCTAGTGCACCTGGGAAAGCAGCAGAGGATGGGCCAAGTTCCAGGGCTCCCACATCCACATGAGAAACACAGATAAAACTCCTGGCTCCTGGCTTTGGCCTGGGCCAGCTAGGGTGCTATGGCTGTTTGGGGAGCGTATCAGTAGTTGGAAAAGTTCTATTTCTATCTCTCCCCCTTCCTGCCTCACTATAACTCTGCCTTTCAAAGAAATAAAATAAATCTTTTTTTTTTTTTTAAATGAGTACACCCCAGCAGAACAGCTTAGTGGCTAAATCCTCATCTTGCATGCACCAGGATCCCATATGGGCACCAGTTCATGTCCTGGCTGCTCCACTTCCCATCCAACTCCCTGCTTGTGGCCTGGGAAAGCAGTCGAGGACGGCTCAAAACCTTGGAACCCTACAGCTGTGTGGGAGACTCAGAAGAGGCTCCTGGCTTTGGAAAGGCTCATATCTGGCCACTGCAGCCACTTGGGGAGTGAACCAGTGGACAGAAGATCTATTTCTCTGTATCTCCTCTCTGTAGATCTGCCTTTCCAATAAAAATACACAAATCTTTTTTTTAATGAGCTTTATTATTTTATACTGTTTTTATTTTCATTTTTACCTATTTTCACTTTGTATATGAGACAGATTCAGAGCTATGATATGAGAAAGATCTTCTATCTGCTGGTTCACTCCCTAAATGCTTGCAATAGCCAGGACTGGGTCAGAGGGCATAAGATTCAAATTCTAGTCTCCCAAGCACTTGAGCTATCACCTGCTCCCTCCTGCAATGTGCATCAGCAGGAAGCTAGAATTGGGAGCAGAGCTGGGACTCCAATCTAAGTACCCTGATAATAATATGGGACAATGATGTCTGAAGCACCATGCCAAATGCTTGCCCCAGAGCTTTGCTTTTCCTTTGAAAAATCCATTTACTTCCTACTGACTTGCACTCCTGAATAAATAAGTGCAGAAACTTGCTTCAGGATTTGCTTTCTGGGGAACCCTGACCAATATGTCTTCCATATGATCATCCCTCTAAGGGGCATGGAGAGTGAGCAACGTTTAGTCTATCAGAAAAGCAAGGCATTTTTGCAGGCATACAGCTGTGTTAAGTCCTAGGAAAGACTGCACTCTGACTGTCCAGGGCAGTGCAGCTGGGAGGTGGGAACAAGGCCACAGTGAATTCAATGGGGCTTAATCCAAAGGGTGGCTGATAACCTGTGCAGCTCGCTCTCCTCCGCAGGGGTGTGGGTTGTCTGACCTGCAGAATCACCCCTCTGTGTACAACCATCCACTCTCTTCTAGTTCCAAGATCTTCATGGATTTAAACATTTCCCCCTTCACCTGGGTGAGACCTCAGCACCCGTAATGCCCCTTTCTCACCTACTGACAGGAACACCTGTGATGGGGCACATTCCGGCTCTTGCCGGCGACCCAGCACTACTCGGTCCAGCCAGATCATTTTCCTTTCAGGGAATCAAACTCCATGGCAGAGAGTAACACAAACTGGATTCACATCACAGTTCTGCTGCTTCCCAGGCAGATGTGTCCAAGTGATTTAACTTCTTCAGGCTCCTTTTATCTGAAAGCTGGGGACCACAAAGGTGCCTGCTTTCCTGAGTACAGAAACTAAGTGTGGGAACCTGATGTGGCCTGGTAGCTGGGTTCTCGCATTGCATGTACCCGTGTGGATGCTAGTTTGTGTCTTGGCTGCTCCACTTCCCATCCAGCTCCCTACTTGTGGTCTGGGAAGGCAGTAGAGGATGACCCAAAACCTTGGGACCCTACACCCGCGTGGGAGACCTGGAGGAAGCTTTGGATCAGCTTTGCCTGGCTGTTGTGGCCACTTGGGAAGTGAACCAGTAGATGGGGGATCTCTCTGTATCTCCTTTTCTTCATATATCTGCCTTTCCAGGAATAATTAATTAACTAATGAAGTGGGATAAGCTGGGCAGAATGTTTCACCCATAGCCTGGTACATAGAGGATGTTGCAGAAACCACCTGCCATTGCACCTGAAGGACATCACCCTGGGTCAAAATTGCATAGGGAAGCCAAAAGGGGCTGTCTCACAATGCAGACAGACCGACTCGTTCTGATAGTGACTAATTAATTAATTAATTAGATAAGCTACCCAAGTCCTCAAGTACTGATACTTAGGAAACTTCCAGAAGTTGCCAGGTTTTATGTAACAGAGTTCCAACCCTTAAGGAACAATAGCCTTAATGTTAAGTAAAAAAATCCCAGTCAAGGGCCTCACAAATGTAGCTGGCTTTTGGTGGTGTTTGCAGTGGGAGGGGGGTGGTGCAAAAAAACAGATCAACTCCAGTCACCTTTAGAAAACTGGGGATCTTCTATGAGGTCAAATACATAATTTCATTTATTCATTCTTTGCCTGCCTTCCTTACCAGATCCAGTTTCCAAGTTTCTAGTACACATTTCCTGAGCCTAGTGGTTTCCAACATGGTAGCTTTTGAGCACTGAAATGTGACTAGTTCAAGTTTTGCATATCCTATGTGTATGTGTGTGTGTATATATATATATATAAAGATTTATTTGTTTTTATTAGAAAGTCAAGATATACAGAAAGGAAGATCTTCTCTCTGTTGATTCACTCACCAAATGGCTGCAATGACCAGAGCTGATCTGACACTAGAAGCCAGGAGCTTCTTCTGGGTCTCCCGCACGAATGCATGGTCCCAAGGCCCTAGGCCATGCTCAACTGCTTTCCCAGGCCACAAGCAGGGAGCTGGATGGGAAGCAGGGCTGCCGGGATCAGAACTGGTGCCTATATGGGATCCTTGTGGCTGCAAGGCAAGGACTTTAGCTGCTAGGCCACCACACCGGGCCCATCCTATATGTATTTCATGATTTATTTTATTGATTTGTAAGGCTGAGTTAGAGAGATGGGGGAGACACAGAGATCTTCCATTTGTTGGTTTGTTCCCCAGATGGCCACAACAGCTAGGGTTGAACAAAGTCGGTAGCCAGGAGCTTCACCCAGCTCTCCCATGTGTGCCTAAGGGGTGCGTTAGCAGGGAGCTGGACCGGAAGCAGAGTGGTGGCTTCTCAAAATCTGACATGTAGGTGACATGTTAACCTGTTACAACACAACATCAGCTCACAGCTCAGATTTTTAAGATCTAGTACTTAAAAAAGAATGTAAAGCCTCCAATGAAGCCCCTGCCCCAGGCACACGTTCACTAACTAGCAGCCAGCTGTCCCAAGAAGATTCTATCTGGATTCTATAGACTACATGGCCTTTCATAAAACAGTTACCCAGGACCTCACTGCAGCGAGTAGAAAGATAATGCAAGGGTGTTTTGCTGCATGGCTTTAGATGTACGTAATGTAAATTTTGATGACCACTCGCTACTTTCATTCATTTTTAAAAGAGCTAAACATATATATTATAGATTTCCTTTATAGGATAATACAGTGCCAGGAGCCCAGACTTTGGAATCAGATGGTCTGTGTTCAAATCCCAGCAAATTGTGTGACCGTGGGCCATTCTCTTACCTGCTCTTTGACTTCATTCCTCACCTGTGCTGACAGAGATACCACCTACTTTGTGGAGCTAACCTAACAACTAACCATACATAACAGGAACACACCAAGTCCCAGCCCAGTAACAAAGACTACGATTTCTCCTCCTGCTGTTGCTGCTATGAGCATCGATGTTACTGTCCACAGTGCAGCAAGGTCAGGCCTGAAGACGTACTCTGAAAAATGAAGCCAAGTCGGAGGGAGCCAAGGAGCTGGCTGGGGCGAAAGCAGGGGGAGACAAGGGTGCTGGCTGAGTGCTGGGACTGGGAAGGAAGTGCTGGCATTCTGGAGCAGGTGCAGTGGAACCCCTGCAATGGTGTGCAGCTCTGCAAGTGCCATACTTAAACAGCAGTGCTGTGACACTGCAGATAAAGTTGCCACCTGCAACCCAGGCCTCCCTCATGGGCCCTCCCTGGGCTGCTCCACCTTCAATCCAGCTCACTGCTAATGTACCCGGGAAAAAAGTGGAAGATGTCCCTTAGGATTGGGTCCTTGTGCTCACTTGGAAGACCTGGAGGAAGCTCCCGGACTGGGACAGGTCCAGCTCTGGCCGAAGAGGCCACTTGGGATGTGAACCAGCAATGGAAGTTCTTTCTGTCTCTCCCTCTCTCTCTGTAAAACTCTGCCTTTCAAATAAATAAATAAAATTCCTTTTTTTTTAAAAAAAAGTGTTTATTGTTCTTTTCCAGAGATTGGAAACTAAACAACTCTGATTAGCGAGGGAAAAAAATAAATTAGATTTGGTGATCACTGTCCGAGTTTTAGGAGAATGAAACAAATCAAAACACATTTTCAGGGTCCGATTTGTTTTGAAGCAGCAACTTTCCAGGGCGCTCTTGGTGTGGGAACAGATTTCGCCAATTCTCCTAAGCACAAATCAATCAGTACGAGCTGCGTGATTGCAATCCAGCAGCGGCACAGGTCAGAAGTCCACCAGATCTTGATTCTGGAAGTCTCTAGACCATTTCCACCCAGGCTAGAGTATAGGGATGAGCCGCTTGTTAGACCCCTTCACTTTACAGAAGTCGAACACAAGATGCTGGAAAGTACAGAAAGTGGCAGAACCAGAAGCCCTGCATTGGAACGTGGCTGTTTTCCCTGGGGCTCGTGCCAATCAGCAAGCTGGACTAGGCACACCTGTCAGAGCCGCCCAGTCACCACCGCACCAACATCGCGCCGAGGGTGCCCACCTACCTCGGGAAGACGGAGTCTAGCGTCAGGCACGGGTCCTCCCTTCTGGGCCCCAACTGTGAGGAGCAGAGCAGTCTGAGGGTTCAAGGCGCAGCAGGGTCGGCCCCTGTCTGAAGTTCTGGCTGCGTCTGGCAGCACACCGAGCCTCTTACCCGCTGGGGGGCCTCCTGAGCCGACACGCGGAGCGCAGACACCAAACGCCGGCCAGCGCTGCCCTCGAGCGTGGGGGGACGCCGCGTCGCCATGGACACGGGACGCCGCGCAGCCGAAGCCCGGCAGTGGGGAGCAGCTAAGAGGAGGAGATGGGGCGGGCCTGAGAAACTGGGCGGGCCCGGGTGAGTACGGGGGCCGAGCTAGCTCCTGTAGCCTTGGAAGGGGAGAGGGGAACAGCCCTCCGGAAAGGCAGGCCGGTCCTGGAGTCGCGTCCCGCCGGATATTGGGCACGCCCACCCGGGGACACACCTGCGCACGTGCCCCTAGCCCAGCTCTGACCTCTATCCTGGGACACAGAAAGAGGCGGGTGCCCACGTATTTTAAATTTATGGAGTAAAAGAAGTTGTGAATTGGAGCAGGTTAAGCCGTTTGTAGAGATATTTTGAGATTCCCTTGACCAGTGTCTACATTTACTTTCTAAATCTCCTGTGCACCGTGGATGATTGAGAGAAAGAATGAAAGAAAATTCCAGAATGGGTGTTTTAAAAATAATTCAATGAAGCTATTCACAAACCCATCCCTAGTTAGATAAGCAAACCAACAGCCCTCTATAAGAAGAATACCCTTACATAGCAGATGTCTTCATTTTGAAGATTTTTCATTTAAGTAAGACAAATTTGTTACAGTTCCTTATCAAGCAACCTTGGCTGGATTTGCTTAGCACTGCTGCACAGGTAACTGCCGACCGCCTACGCCCACTGTTCTACTCCAGGAAGTACAAAAAAACATCCGATTTAACCAGTTCAGCTTTTTATTCCTGTCCCTCGGCCCTCCAAGTCCATTTGTGGAATAGAGTTTTCAGTCCTCATTGTTCCTCAAGACAGACAAGTGACTTCTGAGAATAGAAATATTTTCTCCGAGGAGGGTGGTGGAGAACGGTTGCAGGAGCCTGGCTGGCTTGCCCCTTTGGCATACTGGGGATGTGTGCATAGCTGCTCCTGCAGCTCAGAAAGGGGACCTAGAGACAGAAAAGCAAAAGCCCTGACACTGACCCTGGCATGTGAGAATCGGCCGATATTTGTTAGGTCTGTGGCACGTATATGAATAAAAGTACCTGATTTGGGGGCAGTTGAGAGGATTAAAGATCACAGATACAATGCCGCTCCCAGTCCCTATTCCATCTGGTGGTGATGTTTAGTCTTTAGATGAAAAAGCATTGCATGTCATCTTTATTTGTGGTACTTGGGAAACCATTCGTCTCTCAATAACTTAAGTGCAGAAGTTGGTATTGGTGTAAACTCAAAAGCCATGCACCCTGTAGCTCTGACCTGCACCATCAGACTGATGAAGAAATCACCAGAAGGATTTCTCTTGTGAGGGTTTGTGCTAACAAAGGGAAAAGGAAAAGCCAAACACTCATGCAAATACTGAATCACCTGGTGACACCACCTAATTAAACTCCACAGTATTTAATGGATACCTTCTTGCTACAGATTTCAGTGTTGGTAGGTCATATTCTTAAACATGCTTGAATAACTTTTAGTATTGTTCTGGTTATAAAACTAAGGCATGCTCACGAAAGTATTTGCAACAGAGAGACATAAAAGATACATATATATCAATACACCCAGAAATCCACACAACCATCAAATCAATCAGTAATTGTATCTTGCCTTCTAACCTTTTGTATGCACATATTCACTTTACAAAATTTGTTAGATGGCATTAAATTGCTAGCATCTCCTCTTAGTGGTCTCTCTTGAACATTTCCTCAGTGTCTTTAGGTCTTCAGATATTTCAATAATAATATTACAAACTATGCATAAATTATAACTTATCCATAATTTATCCAACCAGACCCCAATTTTGGAAATTTCCAACTTTTCTATTGTAATCTGTGGTTTCAAAAATATTTCTGTAGTCTTTACTACATATGAAACTCTATGCTAGACATACACCTTAAGTGATAAACAGTGATTTTAGGAAATAAGGATTTAATGAATATTTTGTAAATAAATCTTTGATGTCATCGTTCATTCTGAGACTGAATTCCTGGTATTATAAAAACATTACTTCAAAGAGCATTCTTTGAGCTTCAAAGGCAAACTTAAGAAACTGCAATTCTGAACTGTAAAATATTAACTTTTTGGAAACTACCAACAAGGGAATTAATATTTATTTTGTGGGAAGTGTGAACTTACCCAGAAGATGCGTTCTTGTTAGTTACTCGGAAACATCGTGGGTATTTGAAGTGTATTGACTTTGGCTTGTAGCTCTAATTCTTTCCAGGATCTGCGAATTTCTCAGTGGTGTGAGATTGTTTGAAGTCTATGCAAATCACCCCACTTCCTCTTCTCACAGTTCAAATGTTAACTATGCGATTTGATTTCCTCTTGTAAAC
The DNA here is from genome assembly GCF_017591425.1 of Ochotona curzoniae. Classification (NCBI taxonomy): domain Eukaryota; kingdom Metazoa; phylum Chordata; class Mammalia; order Lagomorpha; family Ochotonidae; genus Ochotona; species Ochotona curzoniae. Next base: position 32,212,654 of record NW_024465369.1, on the reverse strand, counting down.
ATATGGTTTTTCTACAGTCTTTACCTTCTTGCAAAACATTTTGTATCTTCACACTTACCAATCTAAAAATAGATTTCTGTCTTCTAACCCCGAGTTAGAACACACATACTAAGGCCTGGACCTAAATCCTGTGGTAGTTTTGTTCAAGAAGCATCCTGCAAATTAACTAGCATATTTAAGGAATTCATGGTAGAGATTATTTGTTAAAAAGAAATTACTCCCACAACAACTGTTCCCATGTGCGTGTGTGCGCGCACACACACACACACACACACAATTCTTTGACAAGTACATTACATTTTATAGATTGAGCCATATGAAATTGCCATTTATGGATAATAGCCAAGGAATGACAGTTTCATTCAATTCTTTCCAAATTGCTCCAAATATTGAACTGCCTGATTATCTTTCCAAGGTTATCTTAGCTTTGTTTGTTATGACTTTCATAAATATTGGAATCTGTCACCAGGATGCCATAAAACATTTGTTTATTATTTTAGAGACAGTAGAGGGAGCCTGGAGCCAAAACATTGTTATTGTGGACAGCATGTAAATGATCATCATCTTCCAATTCTTAATGTGTGGGTGAATTCCAACAGTAATGTACATGTGAAATGGCAGTCTTTTCTGAAAAGGTTGATTGTGTTAAAAATCACTTTGCAAAGATTAGAAGGTGTTAAGGCACTGCTTGTGGGACACCTGTGACCCATAGCAGTGTGCCTGGCTTGAATCTCAGTTGCACTTCTGAGTCCAGCTTCCTGATAACATGCATCCTAGGAGACAGCAGGTGATGGGCCAAGTACTTGGTACCTGTTACTCACATGGGAGATGTGCATTGAGTCCTGAACCCGCTGCTCCAGGCACAGCTGTGGTGAGTATTTAGGGGATGAACTAGCAGATGAAAGATCTCTCTCTGTCTCTTTGCTTTTCAAATAAAAATAATTTTGAAATAAAGATTTTTTCATGCATTTGAAAGGCAAAGTTATATAGAAAGAAGAGAGATCTTTCGGCTGCTGGTTCACTCTCTAAGTGGCTGTAAAAGGGCCTGGTGCCATAGTCTAGTGGCATCCCATGTGGGCGCCGGTTCGTGTTCAGATTACTCCACTTCCCATCCAGCGCCCTGCTTGTGGCCTGGGAAAGCAGTCAAGGACGGCCCAAAGCCTTGGGACCCTGCACCCAAATGGGAGACCTGGAAGAGTTCCTGGCTCCTGGCTTCGGATCGGCTCAGCTCCTGTTGTGGCTGCCACTTGGGGAGTGAACCAGCAGATCGAGGATTTTTCTCTCTGTATCTCCTTCTCTTTGTGTATCTGCTTTTCCAGGAAAAATAAACAAATCTAAACAACAACAACCAAAGTTGGCTGACTGGGTTAATTATCAAAATAAATAAGTGGCCCTAAAGGCTGGAGCTGAATCAGGCTGAAGCCACCAGGAGTTTCATCTGAGTCTCCCAAATGGCCCCAGGATGTAAGCTGCCCTCTGCTGCTCTCGTAGACCGTCAGCAGGGAGCTGGACCAGAAGTGAGCAGCCGGGCCGTGAGCAGCACCCAGTGTTCATGGTGGGATCAAGCTGAAGCCCCTGGCCTCATGTCTTCTGAGAGGTGCTACAGACAACATGCTGCTAGACTACCCCATCTGGGCTCTGGAATTTCCCCTTTTCCAATCCACAATGGAGACCAGCTTCCCATTTCCCTGGACAGTCTACCATGATTCTTAATGTCATAAAAACTGCAAAAATTGGTTACCATTTCTAAGTTGGTGCTTTAATCTCAAGTTATAGTAGCTTGATTGTGTCCTCCAGATGTAGAAGCGGACACTGTGGACATTGTTTCCTGATTCATGTCCTGTGGGAAAGATTCTTTTTTTTTTTCCACTGGAAAGTTGGATTTACAGAGAGAAGGAGAGGCAAAAAGATCTTCCATGCGCTGGTTCACTCCTCAAGTGGCTATGATGGCCAGAGATGAGCCAGTCCAAAGTCAGAAGCCAGCAGCTTCTTCCAGGTCTCCCACACGAGTGCAGGGTCCCAAGACTTTGGGCCATCTTTGCTTTCCCAGGCCACAAGGAGGGAGCTGGATGGGAAGTGGAACAGCTAGGATATGAACTCGCACCCATATGGGATCCCACCACATGCAAGGCAAGGATTTAACTACTAGACCATCACGCTGGGCTCATGTGGGAAAGATTCTAATAAACCACCAAACCTTTCTCAGACACAGTTTCTGTTAAATTCAGTGGAAAAAGTTGTCTCTTGTTGACCTCTTCTCAATCAACCTCCTCCTAGGTTCACTCTTTTGTTAACGTGTGAGTGGACCCATGAACCTATCACTACAATCAAGATAATGCTTATAGCCATCATTGCTTCCCCAACCATTTTAAAAATTTATTTTATTTTTATTTGTAAGGCAGATTTACAGAGAGGAAAAAGAGCTTCCATCCACTGCTTTATTCCCTAAATGGCTGCAACTGCCAGAGATAAGCCAATCTGAAGCCAAGAGCTTCTTCCTGGTCTCTCCCACCACTACAGAAGCCAAAGATGTGATCCATGCTCCGCTGCTTTCTGAGGCAGTTATCAGGGAGTTGGACTGGAAGTGGAGCAGCCGGGACTCGAACTGAGGCCCATTTGGGATGCCAGAGCTGTAGGGGGAGGTATAGCCTACTACACCAGTGGTCCTACTTTCCCCACTTTTTAAACTTCCTTGGGGTGCCTGAATTTGGTGTAGTGATTAGAAGCCCTTTGTGTTTTCCTTATCACAGATTGGATGTAGCTGAGGTTCAGTCCTGGCTCCACTTCAGACTTCAGCTGCCTGCTAATGTGCACTGGGAAGCTCTGGGAGGCACAAGCAAATGGGCCCTGCAACCTTTGTGGTAAAACTGGACTGGGATCCTGGCTCCTGCCCTTGACCTAGGCCAGCCCCAGCTGTTGAAGACATTTAGCAAGTCAGCAAACGGAAGATCTCTGTCTCTCTCTTTGAACAAACAACCTTTCATTTTCTTTCTCAGTCTTAAGTAATCTTGGATCAGCTCTCTACCACTATGGATAAATTTGTACTTTTCAGATTTGCATAAAAGATATTAGTATGTGATCTTTTTTCTGTCTTCTTTTACTCAATGTAGTGATTTTTTAAATTCACTCATGTTGTTAGATGTATTTTTCTAGTATTGTCGTGTGAATTCACCACCATTTATCCATTCACCTATTGGTGAATTCACCTGAATAACATTCACCTGTTATTTCCAATTTTGCTTTTCACAAATAAGGCTGTTAACATTCATGTTTAAGACTTTGTATGGGGCCTGGCGCGGTAGCCTAGTGGCTAAAGTCCTTGCCTTGCACACACCAGGATCCCATATGGCCACTGCTTCTAATCCCAGCAGCCCTGCTTCCCATCCAGCTCCCGGCTTATGGCCTGGGAAAGCAGTTGAGGACAGCCCAAAGCCTTGGGGCCTGCGTGTGATACCTGGAAGAGGCTCCGGGCTCTGGCTTTGGATTGGCTCAGCTCTGGCCATTGTGGCTGTTTGGGGAGTGAATCATCAGACACAAGATCTTCCTTTCTGTTTCTCCTATCTGTATATCTGAATTTCCAATAAAAATAAATCTTTAAAAACTTTATATATAAAAAAAGACTTTGTATGGACATATACTTTCATTTTTGTGGGTAAACAAATGAGGGAAGAATGTCTGGGTCACTAGGTATGTGTATATCTAATTATTTTATTAAATTGACACTTAAAATTGTACATGTTTATAGGCTGCCATGTAACATTAACATGTGTATAAATTGAGTACTGTTCAAATAAATGTAGATTTCCCCATCTCTGCAAGCATTTATCTTTTTTGTGGTAAAGACATTCAAAATCCTTTCTTCTACATTCTTTCAAAATCTGCACTTTCTATACTCACTGCATTCAATGACACTTGAGCTTACTTTTCCTATCTAACCACAACTTTGTAAGCAATGATTCAGTTACAATCTCTGATTGCCTCCCTCTCCTCTCCTCTCCTCACTGCAGTCTCTGATACCTGCTAATCTTCCGCCAACTTTTGTGAGATCTATTCTTTAGTTTACACATTTGGTACAGCACTTAGAACACTGCAATGTCTGCATCCCATATTGGATGCCTAGGCTTACGTTCCTGCCCCACTTCTGATTCCAGCTTCCCGCTGATGCACACCTGGAGAAGAAGCAGATAATGGCTCAGGTATGTGGGTCTCTGCTGCTGCCGCCCATGTGGGAGACTGGAACGGTGTCCCAGGCTTTTGGCTTCAGCCTGGCTATTGCAGGCATCGGGGAAGTAAACAGGCACAAGCTCTCTCTTCCTCTTTTTAAATTTATGATTTTGAAAGATCTATTTTTATTGGTAAGGCAGATATGCAGAGAGAAGGAAAGACAAAGATCCTTCATCTGCTGGTTTACTCCCCAAGAAGCCACAATGGCCAGAGCTGAGCTGATCTGACACTACAAGCCAGGAGCCAGGCACTTCTTCTGGCTCTCCCACGCCAGTGCAGTGTCCCAAGGCTTTGGGCTGTCCTCGACTGCTTTCCCAGGCCACAGCAGAGAGCTGGATGGGAAGTGGAGCAGCTGGGATATGAACCCATGCCCATAGAGGATCCTGGTGCAAAGTGAGATTGGATATGGAGCAACCAGGGATTCAAACCAGTACTCATATGGGATGCTGGCTTGGCAAGTGGCAGCTTTGCCCATTATGCCACTCTGTCAGTCCCCTGTTTTACTTTTGCTTTTCTCTATCTTATTTTTACTTTTATGGTACAATTCCACGGGCCCCTGTTTCACTTTTAAAACATGTGTTTGGCAGGGGCTGGTGTTATCATGTAGTAAGTTAAACCTCTGGGTTGCTGGCATCCCACAAAGTCACTGGTTAGTGCCTTATTTCATTTCCTATACAGCTCTCTGTTAATGTGCCTTGGGTAACCACATGGTGGTCCAAGTGTTTAAGTCCCTGCACCCATGTGGGAGATCTGTCAGAAACTTCCGTTTCCTGGCTTTGGCCTGGCCAAACCCCTCACACTGGGGCTGCTTGGGCAGCGAAATAACAAACCTCTCTCTCACTGATGACATATCATTTCTCATTCAATTTTCCCCTGTTCATTATCAATTCTCAAAATATACTTGCTTGTTCAGCCCACAACCTTGATTCTATGCAAATCGCTACTTCCTTCATGCCTCTTTTGCTCAGCAGCACGGCTGATGGAGACTCAGGACCAGCTCACCTGAATTGGTTATGACTGACCTCAAGATGTACTCTACGTCCGGTGTGTGCTCATCCCCTCTGCTGTCCCGTCTCTCCTCCTTGAGTGGTCTGCAAACTGCTGAGGCTTTCCAAGAAAGAAATCTTGAAATCAATTGGACATTTTCCTAAGGCCTCTCAGCCTGAAAGAGGACCCGAGCACATGTCACCAAGACAGGCAGACATCACTGAAAGGCACAACCCATGCGGGGGTCTCAGGGTGTCCCTCCCTCCAAGGCCAAGTCGGAGTGCAGTGCCATTTGTGATTGATCAAAACAGCAGACAGATTTCCTGTCCCTTTCTTTGTCCCAGATATATTTCCATGAAAGCATTATGTTTCCATTCTAGTGTTCCACTGGAAGCAAGATGTTTAGAGCAAACTGACAGGTTGTTTGTTTGTTTGTTTGTTTAAGGATTTGTTTATTTTTATTGCAAAATCAGATATACAGAGAGGAGGCGAGACAGAGAGGAAGATCTCCCATCTGATGATTCACTCCCCAAGTATGCTCAATGGTCGGAGCTGAGCCGATCCTAATCCAGAAGCCAGGAGCTTCTTCTGGGTCTCCCACACGGGTGCCAGGTCCCAAGGCTTTGGACTGTCCTCAACTGCTTTCCCAGGCCACAAGCAGGGAGCTGGACGGGAAGCAGGGCTGCTGGGATTAGAGCCAGCGCCCATGTGGGATCCCGACGGATTCAACACAAGGAGTTTAGATGCTAGGCCATGGCACCGGGCCTTATTTCTGATTTTTATTCAAAATCTTTATTAAATTCCTTTCAAAAGCAGAATGCGAGACCCATAGTTCTAGCTTTCCAAGTATGAGAGCTCTACATCTACAGAATGAAAGTACAAGAAAAAACACTGTTCCTGTACCAAACAGGTTCAGTGTCTTTTCTTGTCATTATTCCCGAAGCAGTAACTATTCACAAACCACTTACCTTGCATTAGGCATGATGAGTAATCTACAGATCTAAATCAAATGAGAGGATGGGTTACATACAAATACTATGTGATGTTACAGAAAGAACTTGAGCACCTGGGGATTGTGGCACTCATGGCTGTCCAGGAACAACCAGCCAGGAACATACAATGGAATATGCACACCAGCGAAACTTTAAATAAACTACTTAGATTACAGAAGACTATATAGGACTATATAGGCTAATTAAAGCTATTTACATAAACAATATTAGTCAAAAATGTCTTTAGAATTAATTAGGACTAATTAAGCAAACCATGTATGTAAGAAAACATAATACTTTAATGATTTTCTTCCTGTTCTTTGATGCACAATTTATTCTTATCTCTTTTTAACTCTGTTTGGTATTCAATTTTATAGTCTCTACTATTATATATCTTTTTAAAAATTGTATTTATTCATTTATTTATTTTTACTAGAAAGTCAGATTTACAGAGAGGAGAAAAAAAAAAAAAGAAAGATCTTCCATCCACTGGTTCACTCCACAAATGGCCACAACAGCCAGAGCTGCACTGATCTGAAGCAAAGAGCCAGGAGCCTCCTCCAAGTCTCTCTCATGGGTGCAGGGTCCCAAGGTTTTGGGCCTTCCTCGACTGCTTTCCCAGGTCACAAGCAGGGAGCTGGATGGGAAGTGGAGCAGCTAGCACATGAATTAGTGTCCATATAGAGATCCTTGTGCATGGAAGGCAAGGACTTTAGCCACTATGCTACCATGCCTAACCTTATTTTTATATATCTTGAAAATATGTAAATATGTATACGATACTTCAAATTATCTAAGCATTAAAAGGTATCTTAAAAGAGCATAAATTTTTAAATTAAGAAGATAATTGACATATTTGTAATATAATTAACAATAGCATTTTTCCTCTTGTCCTACAATCTTGTAGGTTACTTACTTTTAAAATTGATGAACATTATTTTTATTTATTTGAAAGATAGAGAGATCTTCCATCAGCTGGTTCCTCCCCAGAAGCCTTCAACAAATGAGACCGGGTGAGGCAGAAGCAGGAGTTCAGAACCCAATCAAACCTTTCATGTAATGGCAGGGATCCAGCCACCTAGCTATTTCCCTTGGCCTGCCAAGCTCTGTGCGCATTGCCAGGAAGCTGGAATCGGAAGTGAATCTGGAACTTGAACACCGGTATCCCAAAATGGACAGCACAGTCATTCCAAGCCATGTCTTAATTGCTGTGCCAAATGTCCACCCTGACCAGTTGTTTTTATTATCTGCTTCCTTTTCCAGTAACACTTCATGGAACCCTCTTTATGCCTTGGTGATTGTGCCTCAGCCACATTAGCCTCCTTACCGCTGCTTGCATGCAATAAGAACACTCACTCTGGGGCTATTGCACCTGCTGCTGGCCTTGCCTGGAATGCTGTTGCCCAGGCAGCCACCCGCTGGTCTGGCTCTCTGGCTTCCTCAGGGAACCCTTCCCCCTTGAAACTGCCAAAATATCAGCTCCTTAGATCCACTCACGCTCTTCTCCCTCGCTTTGTCCTTCTCTTATTATTTTCCATGATACAGCAGGCTATGTATTTCGCCTATTTTTTTTTTTATTGTTTCCCTACTATAAACCAGTGGGGACCAGGACTTCTGTTTTGATCCTGGAAGCTATAGGCTAGTGCTGGAAATGCTGCAAACTGTAATTGTTTATTGTTGAACGGACAGTCATCCACATAGAGATTCTGTATACTAATTTTTAAACTCAGAATCAGCACTTAGTTAGGGTTGCAGAGTAGAATGTGAATGGCATCAATCTTAGAATAACAAGTTTGGAGAGGAGAGGGGGCAGGGACCCCGTTTCTGCATCCTGCCAAGCAGAGGGGGGAAAGCTACCATCTCTGGTGAGAGTATAAAGGAAACAAAATTGTAAGCGAGAAAATTGAGAGTTATAAGTGCAAACCATAGAAAGCAAAATGACAAAAGAGGAACTTGGGAGAAGGGTGGATGTGGGGATGTAAGGGCGGCTGTAGAATCACACACAATACTACAGCAGCATTGGTCCATCTGATTTCCTCGGGACAACAGAGCCTGAGGCAAGGCTTAAATCCTAATGCTTTATTAGGGGACCCAATCCCAGCTCTGCAAGCCCTGGGGGAAAGGGAAGGCAGGAAAGGATGGTCAGCAATGTAAGATGTACAGGTCCCTCAATGCTTCATGAAGAGCCCAGAGCCTCAAGAACCTATTAAACATAGCTCTACGATGCAAGCCAGTTGTTGCACTTGAAGGCACTCCTCTCCAAAAGGACGGAAGCCAGCAAGCCTGCACTCCCATCTTTGTGCCTGTATTATTTACAAGAGCTAGTCACCCATAGCAGAAAAAAGAATAAAGAAAATGGGGTGTCTATACAGAATGAAATACTAGCCAGCCCTAAAACAGGATACAATTTGCAGCAAAATGGATAGAACTGGAGGACATGATGTTAAGACAAATAAATTGGACTCAGAAAGATGACCATCACATGTTTTCTTACACAGGTGGAAGTTAAAAAAAAACAACAGAAACTGGACCTGCATGTAGAGCAGCAGTTACTAGAGGTTGGAAAAGGAGCGGGGAGGAGGCAGGTTGGTCAACGGGAAGAAGAACACAGACAGAAGGAACAAGGTCTATGCTACAGCACAGTGGGTGACTACACCGCACAAGACTTCACTGTGTGTGTCCTTAACAAGTAGAAGAAAGGGGCTTCATGTCTTCAAACATCAAGTACAGAAAGAAAATATTAGTTACTCCGATACACATTCCGTTAATTACTCAACACCTTCATTGAAATGTCACCCTGGGGTTGGGGGTTGGTGGGTTGGTTCAACAGCCTAACTCTCCACCTATAAGCACCAGCATCCCATACGGGCACCAATTTGAGTCCCAGCTGCTCCACTTCTGATCCAGCTCCATGCTTGTGGCCTAGAAAAATAGCAAAGGATGGTCCAAGTGCTTGCAGTCCTGCATCATGTGGGAGACCCAGAAGAAGCTCCTGGCTCCTGGTTTCAGATTGGCTCAGCTCTAGCTGTTGTTTGGGAAAAAGAACCAGCAGATGGAAGATCTTTCTGTCTCTCCTTTCTGTAAATCTGCCTTTCAAATAAAAAATAAATCTTTAACAAAAAAGAAAAATAGCACACTGGCTTATTTCACTAACGGAATAGTCTCAGTTGGGACGGACCACTTTTGAACAACACTAGTTCTAATGGTATTATTAGGTCTCGCACACTGTGAGTTAAGATGCCTTTTGTTTGCATAGATTACATTTGGTCTATTAAAAATTTACTAGGGCAGATATTTAGCCCAAGTGTTAAGACGCCAGTTAAGATGCCCACAGCCCATATCTGAACTCCTGCGCTTGTTCTTTAGCTGCAGCCTGCTGCTGATGCAGACTGCGTGAGACAGTGGTGATGACTCAAGGCAATGAGCTCCCGCCACCCACATGGGAGACCTGGGTGCTCTCCTGGCTCCTGCCTGGGTCCTGGTCCAGCACTGACCATTGCAGTCATTTGGAGACTGAACCAGAGAATGGATTCCCCCTGTCTCTGTCTGCTTCTGTGATAAACAAATGAATTACAAAAATTTACTATTCAGATAACAGCACGCAGGAAACTTTCACAAGTACATTAAAGGAAAAAGGTACAAGTGCTTCCTTGATTAGGGGGGCTCAGTGCTGAGCTGAAGTTCCTGAATAGCAGGGTCCAGCCTGGCACCTGCTGGCTTGCTTGAAGCCCTTCCCACGTAAGCCATTTTAGCCACTTTCCTGTTTCTTGAAACCCTGAGTCTTTCTTCTGCCTCATGGCTTTGGCACAAAATATTCCCTTTCCTGAGCCCAACTACCTGCCCTACTCTCAGCCTTCACACCTAAGCTTCAGGTGTCCTGAGCTATCCTTTGGGGTATCTACCTGTTTAATGCGGTACCTACTCTGCTTTCTTATTCACCATCCTTCTTTCAATGGGCAGTTCTGTTAAATTCACTATATGTATTTTAGAAGAAATGTATATACTAGTATACAACTATAAAATCAGTATCAGGGTACAAATAGTACAGAATTATTAAATAGATACCTCATAATGATAATGTACTCATATCTGTTCCACCAGGGGCTCACGACACATACTTGGCAACTTTAGCTTAGTTGCCCTTTACTCATCCTTGAATTCTGAGCTTTCAGCCACACTCCATTCAGGGAAGTTCTCTCCAATTCCCTGGAGTAGACCACATAATTGAGTTGCACAACACTTATACACCCAAACATTTAGTTACGCGAAGGCTCTTCAAAAATGTTTGGAGAATCCCCCAACTGAACTGTTAGACTCAGAGCTCCAACCATGAGAATTGTGGGTTCGGGGGACTGGCCAGAGAACTGAACCTCCTCAGTGGAAAAGATGGAGCAGTAGATGGCAGGCCCAGATGCACATGTTCTGCCCTCCTTCCTCTGCTATTGTACTGTCCTCTGCTAAGGACACCTGGTACCACAGTAGAGGAAGGAGAACAGAACAAATTGGACAACTACCCCAGCCAAGCACTGACAACAAATAGCTGGGTGAAGGAGTCTCTAGGGTGGACTATGTCAGCCAACGGACCTTGGAAGGATTTCCTTATCCTTGGATTGGCGAGATCGACAGCATTCCAGAACTACTAAATCCACTTAAACAGAACCCTCGGAGCACGCTCCACATCGGGGACCCAGGGATAACATCAGGTGGCCAATCCCCATTCAAGTGGCTGGTAGGCTGAGTGTGGCTTCTCCCCTTGTCTCCACCTTCCCCCAGATACAGGAAGAAGAAAAAGAAAATTTGTAAACAATGGTTTTACCCTCTTTCCCCAACCCTGGATCCCACACTGATCAACTATGTAGACAGTAAAAAAAAGTTCTCGGAAAGCATGCATTACCATTCAATCCCATTGTTCATGACTATCTGGAAGTCCCTCCATGTATCTGACATAAGCCCCAGAAGAGCAGGATCTGTGCTCATTTGGCTCACCTGGTGTCTCCTGGGCTGCCCGTGGTGTGCGCCTGTGCCCCTTTGTCAGTGCATTAACAATACCTATGGATGAGTAAGTGAATACCTGGGATAGAGACAGGAGACAGATGAACACAAGCAGGTGGAGAGGGACAGAGGACTCCGAGGAAGAATAATGCAATCACTAGACGTGATCGCCCACTGCAGACCTGTTGGAGCACTCTGTGCAAAAGGAGTTACTCTGGCTCTGACTTCTGAAGCACTTTGGTTTCATCTTGTTAGCAGGGCTGTGCAAAGAGATGGTTCTGGAATCTGCTCCCTGAGCGGCTCATAGGTTTTCACCTTATTAGCATAGATAGCTACCAGTCACATGAAAACTCCTAGATGGTACCTCTTCTTCAGCCAGCCCTTCTGGAATACCTCCCGGTGCAGCTCAGAGCCGGCTTTGTTCTCTTTCGTGCTTCCTCTTGCTTAATACATTTTCTTCATGTTGCTCACACTTCCTTGTCCCAGTGCCTAAATCTTTGTGGATGCAGGACAAAAAACCCAATGGAAAGAAATATTAATATGAAAGAGCTATAACATTTCTAGAAGTTGAGCAAAAAGGCATTTCTACAACACCTTCATGAAATTATCCCTTGAAATCAACCAACTTTTTTAAAAATTTTCTATTCCGCCCAATCCACCTTCTGGCTGCAGGAGAGTTCCTTCGCATTCCTTTTGAAAGAGGCAGGGTGGACAGGTGGAGCAGACAGATGTCATAAGGGGGGGGGAGGGGCCCGGAACAGCGGATTTGTTTCCAAAAATGACCGCAATGTCGTCCATCTCACGTGTTGGGGTGCAGAGGTTTCTGTCACTCTCATCAAAAGGCAGAATCTCTCTCCCCCTGAATCTAGATGGGCCTTAGTGACTTCTTTGAACCTGTGACTTCCAGACTTTGAGTCTACCTAGCTCAGCAGTGTCCAGGGGGATTCCAACCCCTTGGCCTTTAAGTTACACTGACAGTCATTCCCAACAAGGGGGCCCCCAGACACTGCAGGACACACGCCCTTCGTGAGTTCCTGTCCTGCAGAATCCATGCGTAGAATGCAATGGTGGCCATTTTTTGCCATTTGGTGTTGGGTGGTACCATTAAGTCATACACACTGGAGCATTTGTTGATATGCACAAGTGCCTAAAATGTCATTTTCAAAAGTCCTCAAGAGATCATCTAGTCCTTCTTGCTCTGTCTTCAGATAAACAAACTGACCTTCATGGAGCTCCATAGCATGCTCTTAGCTGTGGCAGGCTGAGACTCCGGCCGCCTCTTCCATAACAGCACACACAGGTCTCCTGGGCCATATGGCCTGAACAACAGCAGGTGCTCTGCAGGGATGGGCTCTTCAGTCAAGTCCCAGCTCTCTGCTGGGAGCAGGCCCTGCCCTAAGGCTCTGCCAGGGCACCTGTCTGAAGAGTCAGCCCTCAAACTTTTCTGCAGTCTGGTTGATTCATATTTTTCTTTTCTCAACCTGTCCTGGCGTCTCTCCTTTCTGTGGCTTCTCCTGTGCCAGTGTTTTCCTCCCTTTGCAATACTGAGTGTTGAAATCTCATGCCTCAGTCAGTAGATGCTGACTAGTCCACAGGGTAGAGACTCCACACAGAACGAGCAGGATCATCTGGCTGGCGGGAGCTGAAGCCGAGAAGCACATGGCGTGGGATACACAGATGAAGGACACCTGTCCACGTGGAGGCAGAGGCATCTTGTTTGTCTCCAGGGGCTTTAAGGAACAACATTTGGAAACCTGTAACCTCCCCTCATTCATAGATTGAGAAACAGGTCTTGGAGAAGCGATTCTTCTAGATCATACAGTCTTTTGACAGTCACGTGGATCTCAGAACTGAATTCCTCTGTAGTGAACTTATGTGGCAGTGATAATAAAAAACACCAATATTCAAAGAGTGCCTTTTTAAAAGAAAAAAATTTAGACTATATCGATAGCAACCTTAAATAGGATGGGGAGTACCGTTTCAGGGGTGATGTGAAGTGTTTAGTTGAGCAGAAGTGTCTTCCAAGGAGAAATATCTTAGAGTGAAAATAAAAGGAGGGTAAGCATATAAATGGAGAGCTATTCTGCAAGAAAAAGGAGATAGGGTTGGCAAGAGTACAAAAACGTGGGCTTTTAAAGCCTAGCTTGCCAAGGTGTTAGTGATTATTTGACTAAACTCAAAAGTGTGTCTAGGAGATTGTTACACACAGAAGTCTGAAATGCAATGAGCCCTTAAATGTAAACCTACTAACACTGATGACTTGGGTTCTACACTTCTACTTTTTCTATGTGGTTTAGAAAACCTTAAAATTTCACAGGAAGGGAGAAGAATGATTTCAAACCTCTAACACAGATGGAGAGACTGGAGTGCAAAAGGTAAAATCATCAAGGCTAAAGACGGGTCCATTTAAATCATGGCTTTGAACCCCTTTTGGATTATGAGCCTCAACTCTTACACCTTGCAATAAAAAGGAGCTGTATTATTGAAATGGCTGTGAAGAAGTGGACTATAGAATAATACCTTTTAAGTAAGCAGATTATGAGTCAATATTTCTATTGCTATTTATGAGTCGATATTTCTATCATGCATATAGCAAAAGTAGCATTTTTAAAATCAAATTCATGTGAAGTGCTGCTGTTTTTTAATGTTACTTAACCTGCTTTACCTGGTTTGATCCCCCCCCAAATTATGCACACTTAATAAACCCATTTTGCTAATGAGGAAGCTGAATCTCTGTCAGTTAATTGGCCTAAAGTCACATGTCACAAAGTGTGGCATAGGCAGGTTATAGCCACCCGTCCAGCACACACACACACACACACTCACACTGAAGCCACATGAGTGCAGGAACCTGCTGTAATCCATTCTGTTGTGCTATCATCTAATACCAGCCTGGATGATAGATAGATAGATAGATAGATAGATAGATAGATAGATAGATAGATAGATAGATAGAGTTTTAGTTCTGAAGACCAGGAAATACAAGACCAAAGGCTTTGATTTGGTAATTCTTCTTGCTGCCTCATCCGATGGTGCAGCAGGAGACAGAGGCAGCAGGGGAATGTAAGGGAATAATTTAGACATTAGGAAGTTGAGGTTGCATCAAAGGAGCTGTCATGGCCAAGGTACTGGCAGGAATAGGGAGAGGCAGTTGGTGCTTCCTCAAACCACCACTGGCCAACCTTCACCCCAACAAGAGTGGGGGGAAGAGTATCTGGTCTCTAGCTTCAAGTCATGCCTCTCATGAATGCTAATAGGAAGGGAGAATATTAACTAAAACCTGAGGCATGCTAAGCCTCATAGTCATACCAAAGCTGCATCTTGAGTCAGTAGCAGGTGCCAGGCACGACCTTAGCTTCTGGAAAGCAGCTGTGTACAGCCACTGCTCTCCGATTCCTCTAGATTCTGCATCTTATATGCTGTATCTCCTTCCAGACTGTAGGATCCACGTTGTCATGATGGCTAATCGTAGTCTTTGGCATCTGTAGACATGTGACAAATATCTGGAATAATTAGCAAACCTGAGAGTGAACAGGACAACAAAGTAGGACAACAGGAGGAGAGCAAGGACAACACAGTGATCTCACCAGAACACATGCCCTGTGAGGGCTGGCACTGTGTCTGTGCTTTTGCTGCTATATCCCCAATATCCAAAAACACTGCCTGCCACGCAGGAGGCACGCCACACAGTTTTGTTGAAGAAGCAACTTTCACAGAGCAACTCGGTGTGTGATGCTTACTTCATCCGTTATGGGCTCTATGCTATTAAGGTAAATAATACAAGAATCTTTGAAAGTATTTGATTCACTCTGGATTTTACTTTTAATATAGTAGGAAATACTCTCATCCATTGAGCAACTGGCTGAAAACTGAACTAGGCCACAGACCATGGGGTTCCTGAAGTTGCGGTGTGTCAGCGAGACCTGGGATGTTGCATCAATGGCTGGGGCTGGTTCTTGTCCCTGGGTTGCCTCATCTACATGATGAAGAGGTTTGACTTGGGAAGCTTTGTGATGATTTTAGTTGCAAAAGCTGATGACTTTTTGATTCAGAATTGTCACCAAAAACATAAGTCCTGAATGGGATAACAATGTATTTCAAGTTTTAGGACATTGATTCAGAATTTAACCAATTCCAGTTGCAAGTTCAGTAAACTTTAGAGACTATGAATGTCTTCAAAATTTTTTTTTTTACAGATTTGTTATTTTAATTTAAAAGGTAGGTTTACAGGGAGAGGGAGAGAGAGAGAGGGATCTTTCATCTGCTGGTCCATTCCCCAAATGGCTGCACTGGTTAGAGCTGAGCTGATCCACAGACAGAAGTCAGGCACTTTTTCTGGATCTCCTAAGTGGATGCAGGGGCCCAAGGACTGCAGTCACCTTCTGCTGCTTTCCCAGGTCTCATGCAGGGAGCCGTGCTGGAAGTGGAGTAGCTGAGACACGAACTGGCACCCATTTGGAATGCTGGTGCTGCAGGTGGAGGATTAGCATGTTACACCATTGTGCCAATCACTGTGAATGTCTTTACTTCCACATTTTGACTGGGAAAGGATGTTGGCATCAACTGCATTTGGCAAAGATCTAAGATTAAGTTTCTAAGAAATGGCTCCTCTTTAGCATAATGGAATGTATTGCACCTTAGGTCTCATCACACAAACTATGGCCTTTTTAAAAAAGAAAATTGGTTATGAGTTTATGACTTAAGCACTTGCCTTTCATTGTCTTTATGCTCAGAAATTTCTCCATCCACCTTGTCTCTTGTAAGCATTTGTCCCTGGAATGGTTTCCCAATCACATCACTTAGAGTCATGGGGGCAATAGTTATAATGAGGTTAGCTTCTTGGGTCCAATCAAACAGTGGTTTTATAGGGCTGGAACCCAGGATTCTGCATTTTAACCAGCACTCCAGATCATTTTTCAACAAAGAAAACACTGCCAGCCACCTTCCCATCCTCTGGCAACCTCAGGCCAGTGCCTCTCTTGCACCATTTCCCAGACCCTCACCTAGCTAACCATGGTCTACGGTATTCCCTCCTCCAGCTTCCGGTTCCTTGGAGTGTGCTCACTGTTCACCGCATTGCAGATCCCGGAGAAATGAAGCCTCTCATACTTTAAAAAACTTTTGGACCCGGCACAATAGCCTGGTGGCTAAAGTCCTCACCTTGAATGCCCTGGGATCCCATATGGGCACTGGTTCTAATCCCAGAGGCCCTGCTTCCCATCCAGCTCCTTGCTTGTGGCCTGGGAAAGCAGTTGAGGACAGCTCAAAGCCTTGGAATCCTGCACTCACGTGGGAGACCCAGAAGAAGCTCCTGGCTCCTGGCTTCGGATTGGCTCAGCTCCAGCTGTTGTGGTCACTTGGGGAATGAATCAGTGGAAGAAAGATCTTCCTCTCTGTCTCTCCTCCTCTCTGTATATCTACCTTTCCAATAAAAATAAATAAATCTTTAAAAAAACTTTTAAAATGATTTCTGAAGTTGTCAGAGAGGTATGTATGTGCCATATGATGTTTTGAAGTAGAGTTGAGGTCTGTACCAAAGCTCCATCTTTAAGCAACCTTAAAGACTGGGTTGCTATCCTGTATACTCACTGTGGGTGCTTTAAAAAAAATTGAGCGAATGAGTGGCACCCCCAAGACAGATGAATCTAAATCATTCCCCTGTGGGAACCATTGTTAACAAATTATTGGGTGTGGGAGGTGGGGGGAGGCTATTACAGCAAACACCAAGGCTTGCAGAGACCACGCTCAGCGGAAGTATCCTAACTGCGTTTCTGCAGCTTGGGCAGTGCTTGCATTTTGTACTCTTCGTGATGTAGTTTTGTGTGCCCTATGCTATTTAGTTATTAATCACACAGTGACACTAAGAAACCAAACTGTCACTCTACCGAGTATCCCTTTTAAGAAAACAGATGTTGCTAACTAAAAGTCATTGTTCCACTTCATGAAAAAAAGTCCACTAACAGATAAAATATGTGATTTACAATTCAAAAAATGTAAATCTTCTGCTGCTATTAAATGCTGTGAAAGGATAACTGTCTACAGAATTCCATCATGGGTGCATAAGAATCCTTTAAGACTGGCGCCGTCTTCTCGCTGGAGTTAGAACCTGCTTTTCTCAGCTGGGTGAGGGATTGAGTCCAAAAGGCCTTTGTAGTTTCCCTTTCCCCAGAGTAACTTATGAGAAATGTTTTAGGCTGGAATACAGTCCTCATTTCACACAGGGCTAAAACAGTGCTTTTTCTGAAATGACTGATCCTCTAACTTCAGTTGCTTTATACTCCTTGGAGGACTTAGGGAAACACAGGTCTCTGGGCCCCCATCTCCTGAGCGCCTGACTTGGTAAGCCTGGGGACATGATGCAAGCACTGACTTTCCTATCCAGGGAGGCCCTGTGATGGTGAGTCTGCTGGGCCAGTACCACGCTGACTGGGACTATCCGCTCTGCGTGGGAGCTACATCTGCTGAAGCCGCAAGGTGCACATTGTGGGTTGTTGATGAAAGCAGAATATCCATTTGTAGGTCAAACAGCTTATCATGCTTGGTACCTGAAGTCATTTCTCTCTATTTCGTGCTTTTATAGGAATAATGTTGCTTGCTTCAAGCAGGCACTACGCCTCGTATTAGATTCGTATGTGTCGTACGTATGTTTTGTCTCTTCCATAACTGCAAGCTCTAGGAAAGATTGTGTGCTTCGTGGAATTATCATTGCACCTCACATCCTGTAGACCTCAAATGCTCCTAATTGGTAAAGTGAGCTGTGTTTTGTGCATGTTTCAAATGACAAATACTGAATTAAGTATGCACATACTCATTTTTAAAAAGCTGGTTGTTTATTTGAAAGGCAGGGAGGCAAAGAGAGTAAGATTGCCTATTGATTGGTGAAATCCCCAGATGTCTACGACAGCCAGGGCTGGGCCGGGCTGAAGCACCAGCAGCCCAGGATTTAGTCTGGGTCCCCTGCTCGAAATACAGGGACCCAAGTACGTGAGCCATTGCCTGTTAACTCCCAAGGTCTATATGAACAGTAAACTTGAATGGAAACTGGATCCAGAGCTCAAGCCCAGACACTCCAACATGAGGGGTGAGTGTCCTGCATCTTCATCATTATGCCAAATACCCACTCAGCACATTCTAATTGTCAGACTTTAAAAGTATGGAGAAAGAAAGTTTTTCCTAAACTTAAAAGAGTGCCAATGTTTGTAAAAACAAGTAAGCAACCCTGCTTAAATACTGAGAAGTTTTCAACACTTTTCAGTCCTCTCATTTTGCTGTGGAATTCTCATAGAAAGTAAAAGGACCCAGGTTGTACATCCGAGGAACGGTGCTTACAGAGCTCAACACAGCCGGAAGCACTGCCTTAAAAAGCCAATTCTACAATCACTGCAGTCCAATATGACTTGCACAGGGGTTGGCTGATCAATCCCCAATTATCTTTGCTGCCCTTCAATGCCTTTAACTATAAGAACAAACTGTATTTTATTTCTGAAAGCAGGACTTCTGGCACAGAGGGCTAAGCCGCTGCTTGGACTGCTAGCATCCCAGGCAGGAGTGTAGGTTTGAGTGTTACTGCATGAAATCCAGCTCCCTGCAAACATACCTGGGAAGCAGATGATGGCACAAGCACTTTACTTGGGTTCCTGCCAGCCACGTGGGAGACTCTTGTGCAGTTCCTGGCTCCTGGCTTCTGCCTAGCCCAGCTCCAGCCAGCTGCTACAGGCATTGGGGTGGCGGGGGGTGGGGGAAGGATGTGAAACAGAGAGCTGGAAGATTATTACTCACTTTTTCAAATAAATAGATAGAAAACAAAACAAAATAAGAAGCTAGGCTTCTGGAATCAGATGCCAGAATGGTAGGGTTACTTAGAAGAGGGCTGCATTTTTAGCAATTTCCAGTTTATTCATATTTTTTGATTTGTAGATTCTAGATATGAAGTACCTCAGCTTTGGAAGAAAACAAAGATATCCCAAGTTCAAATGCGTGCAGGGTCCACACCTCCTCCACAGCCTCCTCTCTGTGCTCAATAAACAAAAGGGTGAAGAAAACACCTTTCACCCCAGGGTCCATTCCAAGTTTGCCATGAGCTGAATCCTGGTGTGCCAGTCATCTGCCCTATCCCCCATGGCCCTGTTACAACCCCTTTCAGGGGCCTCGCTGCCAGGCCTTTCCTAGTGCCCATTAGCCAGCAGGGGCAGGTTTTCCCCTGTGAGCTCTTTCCTCAGTGCTCCAGCTCCCCTCTACCCAAGTCAAGGGGCAGTCACAGCCGGAAGCTTGCAGCTACTGGCCCCTCAGGGCACCCAGCTGGGCTCTCAACAAGTCTGACTCAGGATTCATGAAGAAAGTACTCTTTCCTCAGAAAACAGCTTAGCAACTTTCTGTTTCAAACACAGGCTCAGTACGAAATATGCTAGCACAATGATTTCCTTGCTAGTTGCTGTATTTTCAGGAGATGACACAGACTTCATCAAAGACCCAATGGGAGCACACCGACTTTCAGAGGAATAGAAATCTCCGCCCAAAAGCTCGGCTCAGAAACACCAGCAGCTCAGTCTCACCGCCTTCCTCACAGCCCCCTTATTAAGGTGTTAGCTCCAACGCGGGTATGGTTATCCTTTTGAGTCAGATTTCATTTGTCTACATATGTTTTACTAAGTAAAATGGGTCCACACTGGAATTGTCTTAAAATATACTCCTCTGTCATATTTTGCAATTTTATGTTCAGTTACATTTTCCCCATTGATATTCACAACTACCCGCAGGAATATTAGCTGTATACTATGTAAGTACATTATCAAACCCTAGAAATAGAACTATACATTTAATTCACCAAATGTGTACAAGTTTCATCAGGGAATACAACTGCTTTAAAAAAACAGATTGAAAAAAACTAGTGTAGAATCCTGTTGCATTCTGCATTACAGGGCATGAGCTCAAAGGACAGAGTCACTTAGAGAAAAGTGACAGTTTTCACGCTACCAGAGGACATGGTCATGTGGAAGACATGTGGCATCCACAAGCAGGGATACAGGGGAGAAAAAGAAATCTCCACCCAAAATGAAACACAGACAGGAACCAAGGAAAGGAGTTTTCACGATATCTGATACAGAGCTTTAGAAAATTGTCAGCAAACACTTTTAAAATTAGGACACTTAGAACCATAAATGTGAAGCTGGCCCTGCTATGTGTCTCATAAAGCAGATGAAATGAGGCTGTGGGCCAGATGTGCCCCATCTGTGGTTCAGATACCCACGAACGCAAAATCATCACAAAGCACACATAGGACTCAATGTTAACTTTCTATTTGAAAAAAGCAGGTGCCACAGTCTCCCCCAGGCTCCAGGACATTCGACATTATTTTTGACTTCGGAATTCTGGTAGGTAATGAGGAAAAAGTAGGTGGAACAGTTTCAGTGCAAAACTTGCATTTGCTAAAAGACAGACTGAACCTTCCGAATTTTGAAGCAATCGTCCGCAATTTTGCAGATTTCCCATGTAGTATCACACCAAGAATTAGACTGCCTCTTCACTGCATTTTGACGCATGCTAAGATACCATGTGTTAGTCAACTCTGTTTATGTGCTGTGCAAATCTACTGCAGTTTATTTGTAAGCATTGAATTAATAATTAAATATCCCAAGGAAGATTAAACTTCAGTCATTAAAGACCTGGAAGGTAAAATGTGTAACATCCAGAAAGGGAAGTCATCAAAATGTCAGCATGAAGCTAACTCTACTGTACCAACCATGTACAAATTTTCACCTGGAAAATAAGAAATTATAAAGCTCTTAGAAAAAAGTTGCAGTGACCCAAAGCTGCTAACACCTTTTGTTAAACAAATGTCACTTGTTCATGATAGGAATGCAAGTTATTTTTGCAATGCCTCCAAATTAATTGAATTTAATTTTTATCACTGGTGACATACCAAATTCTCTAAAACAATCAAAGGAAGAACAAGTGACACCTTTATATAAAATTGTGTTGAGCTGAACAGCACTGGAGAATTCACCAATCCATCACATACACCAACTGGCACCTTAATTAGGCTACCCTTCCAGGGGCCCCTCATCAAGCATATCCTTTTGGTGTATGAATCTAAATATACACCCCGTTATCGACATGGGTCCTTCTGAATGTGTACTCCTCTCTCTCTCTCTCTCTCTCTCTCTCTCTCTTTTTTTCCTACTCTGTCAAACTATGTCAAGCATGGAACATTTCAAAACTGCCCTGGGTCTGGTGCAGTTCCTCTCTCTGACTCAAACCAGAGGAAGATAATGCTATTCAACAGAACATAAATACGGCTTGTTCTGAGTGGCCTTCAACCCAGCACACAAGAAAGCTGTCATCACATTTACTGTAAAGCAACGGGTGAGGTTTGGATGTGAATCCACAGCACAGGGTATTCCTGACAAGATACTGTCAGTTTCCCTGAACGTGTCTTCAGCAGCATACCGTGGGATGGCAGGTCAAGCAGGTTTGTAATCGCAGAGCCCTCAACAACTCTTTGCTTGTGTGAGTTTGGAGTCACAGCTACTGTTAAAAACATATTCTGAAACACTTTCACAGCAGAACTAAAATAAGTGGGAAACACTGAACATGCTGCACGAAACTGACTTTTTAAATCCAAGTATTAAAATAGAAAAAAAAAATAGTACAAGTTGGGGTGGAAGCTACTTTTTCCACAAATGTCATTATTTCCAATGAGATTCCACAAGAAGCAGGCTCAGCCAGATATATTTTCTAATCACCACGTCTGTCTTCATTGACTTAGGAAAGAACAATTGAAAGTAATTTTAGGTATGCAGAAAGTTCATGCAAAACATCTTGGAAAAACTATGCAGGGACTTCAAAACTTTCTCACATAAATAAACCTGCATTTTGATTCAATTATCCCATGAACGTTTTTGTAGTTCTTAGTTATAAGATTTAAATTATCTAGAAAATGTTAACATGGAGGTGAACAATAGTTGTACTTTCTTTAACATAATTAACTTTCATTATCAGAGCTACGACAAATTGGGTGGGACTACAAAGTGTTACCAACTTAGCGAATACACTGTTAACTCAATTTCACTGCTTCTAATTTTTGATCAGAAAAATTCCTTCATACATTGAGGGTTAAATTTAAAATATATCACATGAAGTTTATAATTCATTAAAATAAGACATCAAACCACTAAACCACTAACTGTGTTTTGTTTGTTTTTTAAATACCTAAAATGTCTACTGACATTTGAGACAGTCATTAACATTCTCTTCAGTTTTTAAAACTTTGTGTGCTGGGATCTTTAAGAAAAGCCTGGTACAAAATTGGTGGATTAAACTTGCTTTTCTGATGCTGGTAATCTCTAATTAAAAATAAATTTCAGCATTTATTTAATAGTAATTTGCTCTTCTCTTCTTTTCATTTGAATTTAATTATATTTTGTATTATAAATGTGCTAATTTATGCCTAAGCTATACTCAGTAATGTTTAGCATTAGTTCTTGCATACTGGTGTATTTAAAAATTAAGACTCGGACAGTTTGTAAACTACAGTAATTTCTGCATCGTCAAACTTGTATTTCCCAGCATTTGTTACCTTTTTTTAGTAACAGAATATGCTTCCCTACACTTGGAAAATACTAACCTTACTGTAGCTTCCTGACTTGGATCCTGGAATATATATTTTCCCCCTATGTAACTGGAACACAGATTTGCAGTGGTAAAATGAGCAACAATTTCTCTGCTGTAGTATGTTAATCTAAAGGCCATACTTTTACCTACTTGAAAATTCTGCACATTCATTAAGTGAAACCATAAGAGAGCGATTTTGTCAAGACACAACGCATGAAAACAAAATAAACAAAAAAAGAAACTACGCATATGTATTTTTGGTGAATTCGAAATATTTTATATAGTTTACCTGTTATGCACCAAAACGGTTTTAAAAATTATCTTTGACATCTCAGGTGTCAAACTTGATATATTTCATCTATTTTTTTTCCATGAACAAGCCACAAAGTTAAGGTTATTAAGGGAACTTGAATTTCAACACCTCATCTGTTTGGATACTAAGTAAAAGGCCCTAGCTGTCAACAACAGGTAGCAGATTCAGTTGAAAATTCCCTTTTTTCTTCCCTTTCAAGGGCTTTTGCTCACATGGAAGAATCACTTCCAAATTTCTGAGACCAAAGCCTTTTCCCTTTCCTACAAGAACTCTTTATCCGCCGCCCCTCCCCACCCCCACCAGCTGCCAGAAAACCTTTCCTGACTGGCAAGTTGATCCCAGGGCAAGGCAGGGCAGGCTCAGAAGTAAGGTTGAGCTTTTACAACTGTCCACACTGATTCATACACCTGCTTGTATCTTCTAAAACAAAGCCAAGATCTGAGTGTTGATTGATTACAGACGTGGATGTAGAGTCATTTCACTGTCTAGCAGCTTGTTCTTACTGGCTGCAAAAGTGCCACGCCCTTGAAATTTTAACCCCCGACTGCTTTTCCCAAGTGAAACTGAAACCGGTGAAGCCTCACATTCCCACCGTCAATAAACAGAACAGTTCCACTCCATATCTGACGTTCCAGAGTAAAACACTGTCTCCAGAATTTCCAAAGTAATTTCCCTCCCAATTACGTTGGTGTTTGTGTTCTAAACACAGATGTCAAGACAAAGCCCTCAAAGATCGGCGAACTTACCTTTCAGTTTGACTGATGGTTCACATCTTAGCAACAGGTCTCTCAGATCCCTTGCAATTTGGCCCTAATGATGCTTACTTGAAGGTATTAACCAATTTTAGTTCATTTCCTGTTCCTTACTCCTTCTAAACAAGATGGAACTGCTGATTAAACTCTGTTTGATCTTAAAACTCAAACAGCAGAAAACATGTAGCTGAAAACACACCTGTAAGTTTTCAAACTTTTAGAGAAAGACGAAAGATCTGGATGAAAACAGTAGCCCAAGGCTCCTCCCCTGAGACAGCTCAAGTGAATATCAGTGGCTTAAAAAAAAATTCCAAGACACAAAATGAAATCAAGCCTCCAGGCCTAATCAGAAATCTCTAGGTGGTGACTGTGAAACTAGAGTTAAAAAAAGCTTTCCGCAGCAAGGAAAGAAGACAGAAGTAAGCCACACACAGCACGTCGCCTCTCTCCAAGGAGTTGAAATACGGAAAGACAACTCAGAGCGCTTCAACTCTCGGTTGGCAAACACCAACCCCTACCAGGTCTCCCAGTGCCTAAAATCTAACCAGACACCACCGCGGCTGGCTCGGGAGAAAGAAGGCTCAGCCCATGCCGGACCCCACCAACACAAGCCGTAGGAACCTGCCTGACCCAAAGAACATCCACGGCGCGGGTAGCAGGGAGATCCGGGAGCGTCCCAGGGCTGGGACCCCAAGGCGCAGTCAAGCCGGTGGACGTCAAACCTAGCCTAGTCCTCTTCTCCAAGCCACCCCCCACGTCTGTCCTAGCATCCGCGTGCTAGCCCCAAGGGACTTAGCAAGCCAAAGCTGCCTCCGCCACAGGCTGAGCCCGCCGACCCAGCTGAAACCTGACCGCTTAGCAGAGTCTCCCGGAAGCAGAAAAGATCAAACGAGACCGGCTCAGCGGGGTCTTCCCGAGGTGACCCCAGAGGGAAGGTATTTATTTTCACGCTGCAACTGCTGATCGCTTTACAGAGACATATCATGCTGAATAGCTCCGCCAGGGGCCGAGGACAAAATGAGTATGTTTTAATTAATGTTATAATTATTATATTCTTTAACAAAACTATTAAATAACCTGTACAAAGCCCGAACCGGTTCTCCTAGCAAAAACCCGACAACGGTTTGCAAATCAACCGCCCCCAGGGTCCTTGCGTTTTCCTCCCGCAGCGTTTCCTATATACAAGACCAGCCCAGGGCAGTCGCCCACCCACCCCCAAGACCGCAAAGTCTCCCCAACTGCTGGACAGGAGAGACAGTGGTATTAATTTGAGGTTGTCAATGT